>NC_092340.1:247925000-248582500 GCF_046630445.1 Rutidosis leptorrhynchoides
TATATTATACTCTCTTCGTCCCAAAATAATTGTCTTGTTTTGACTTTTTGAGTCTTTTTTTTTCATCTTTGACTTTAAATATCTTTCTTTGTGTTATATAATATCGAATGAAAGTTATACCAATTGAAACACATTCGAAAATGAATCTATTGATATAAATTTCATCAAATATTTTATAGCATACACTAATAAATATTTAAAGTCAAAATTTAATAAATTGACTTTGAAAAGTTCAACAGGACAATTATTTTGGGACGGAGGGAGTAATGTTTCTTAGTAATTTATAGTTTTTCACTGCTACAATTCTTTAAATAAAACTAATTTTCACATCGTTTTTGAGTAGTCGTGCAACGCACGGGCTCAAAACCTATTTTAGATATATAGGTTAATAAGGCTCTAATACCATATTTTTTATCCTTTTTATATTTCATGAAATAGCTGATTAGAATTGCGATTAATACAGAGACAATATAATGGGCCAAGCCTAATACTAATTTAAATACAATGGACCTATCGGGCAATCTAATGAGTGCGCTAACACTAAAGACGATTTTGTTTATAACTATAGAGCTGTGGTGAACTGGTGATGATATGTATATGGAACTAGCTAATTGTTGAGAACCAAAAATGTGAAAATTTAATGAATAATTAATTACAATACTTTTTTGGTAGGGATGACAGAAAGACCCGCACTCGACCTGAAACCCAACATTTTTGGACCGGGTTCGGGTCTGGGTATTCGGGTCGTGGACCGAATATGAGGATGGTTTTAATATTTTTGCGGGTTCGGGTGTGGGGAATGGATTTAGATATAAACCCACATATTCGACCCATATACCCGTATACCTGACTCAAAAGAGATGTCAATTTTATTAATAACAATAATAAAATCTAATAATAATAATATAAGCTACAATGCGGTATTGTAATATTATTATATTATTCAATATATATATATATATATATATATATATATATATATATATATATATATATATATATATATATATATATATATATATATATATATATATATATATATATATATATATATATATATATCGAATAAACCCGGTAACCAGAGCGATGTTAACTAAATGGGGATCCCCGTTTACCAGTGGAGAAACCCGATAACCCGATGGTTAGTAAGTAAACAGGGACCCGGCGTGTATGGATCCGAGTTTGGGACAAAGTTTTTTAACCGTGTTCGAGTCTGTGATTACCTAAACCCAGTCCAAATCCGACTCGATATCATCCCTATTTTTTGGGGCTTAAATTACGAGTGTGTCCACAAGTTGGTATCTATAACGGACCCAATTCTCATGATTAATTAGGAAAGGAAAATGTGATATTTTTGGGCTCACTTTTTAGGGCCATGCTAGTATTGTGAGTCATTTTTTTCTTTTCTTTTTTAACAGTAGTTCGGAATCACTCATGGGGAATAAATTACACACGTTTTTATCTCCAGCAGTTGCATAACCTGCCTACATCTGCATAATGCGACTCTATCATCACTCCACGTCCTCTAGATGAAAGAAAATTATTGTATGTGTGTGAGCTTAACAAGACGTTGTGGAAGCAATTTTAATTTCTTATTTTTCGAAAAATGATAAGTGACGTTTTTCTTTTTCCCTCGACAACTTTTAACATATCGACCCGGGCCAATTTCTCTATATCACGGCTCTAGACCTTTATAAACGTTAAAATTCAATTCTACATAGCAACCAGTGACGGATTCAGAAATTTTTTTCGACTTTGACAAATATTTAATAAAAACATATCTAGATACGCATTAGAATTAGAAAATTAATTAAAAAAATGACTATTACTCTATCATCACTCCACGTCCTCTAAATAAGAAAATTATTTCTTTTTTTCCTCGACAACTCTTAACATATCGACCCGGGCCAATTTCTCTATATCAAGGCTCTAGAGCTTTATAAATGTTAAAACTCAATTCTACACATGCAACCACTGACGAATCCAGAAATATTTCTTAACAAGGGCAAATATTTAGTACAAACAATGAAGCACGCCACCGGGTTCAATTCTTGGCTATGCCAAATTGTTCAAAAAGAGAGTGTGACTAGAGGGTGCGCATAATGCGCAATTCACCCAGTACCAGGTCTCGCGCTCGGGAGGCTTGATTACCCGAGGTTTTACCTTCTATGGGAGAGCCAATGTGCTCGTTCATAAGAGGGTTTCCTTGCTTACAAAAAAAAAATATATATCTAGATACGTATCAGAAAATTAATATATAAAAATGACTATTACTCTATCATCACTCCACGTCCTCTAAATAAGAAAATTATTTCTTTTTTTCCTCGACAACTCTTAACATATCGACCCGGGCCAATTTCTCTATATCAAGGCTCTAGAGCTTTATAAATGTTAAAACTCAATTCTACACATGCAACCACTGACGAATCCAGAAATATTTCTTAACAAGGGCAAATATTTAGTATAAACAATGAAGCACACCACCGGGTTCAATTCTTGGCTATGCCAAATTGTTTAAAAAGAGAGTGTGACTAGAGGGTGCGCATAATGCGCAATTCACCCGGTACCAGGTCTCGCGCTCGGGAGGCTTGATTACCCGAGGTTTTACCTTCTATGGGAGAGCCAATGTGCTCGTTCATAGGAGGGTTTCCTTGCTTACCCAAAAAAAAAAATATATCTAGATACGTATCAGAAAATTAATATATAAAAATGACTATTACAAGTCCCGAACCTCCAACATATCCTTTTATAACAAGAACTTTTAACAACTAAGCTATTAATAATCATGTTACTTTTTTCGTATACAATTTATAGGTATATAGCTCTAAAAATGACAATATTTAAAAAATTGAGGACAGACATTAGTATCGAACTTGCAACCTTTTAAATTTTAAGCATGCCGATACTAAAACCATTTGTAGTGGTAGTTCGTGTTGTGAGTTCGTGTTGTGCACTTTTTCCACTTTTTTGATGACTAGGACGTGTTGTGTTGTTGAGTGGGGTAGTGGTGGTGTTGGATTTTGGTGTGGGTTAGGAGTTTTGTGGTGATGTGTCAAAATATAATTGGGTAAGTATTAAAAAGGGAATAAAAATAATATTTTTATAATAATAAAAATTATTAAAGTGAAGGCAACGGCTGTTGTTGAACCCGTTGAACCAGCTCAAACGCCGCGAAACAATCATGCGGCAACGCCGCGAAACAATCATACGGAAACGCCGCGATACGGCTCGAAGTCGGCGTTTTTGGGGTGACATGTAGGACACAACGGGGTTGGAAGACCCCGATACAAATGGTCTAAGGCAAATGTTATTTTAAATTTCTTACTTTCAATTTATACCCATATAGTTCAGTGTCATTTTTAATTAAATAAAATATATAAAAGATTCGCGAATAAATTTTGATTGTCGGGAGCGAATGACTCCGATTTCCCCATGGTATGATGCAACCATAAATCTGCAATTATCGAACGTATCGTATTTGTCTCCCAGTTGCTAGAATTATCACTTGAACTAAATTAATGCATATTTTATCTTACACTTTTTGTTTATACCCGATTCAAGCCAAATCATTCGATCCATTATACAACGGAAATATTACCAGTGCACTCGATCGCACTTTTCATTCATTCATTTCTCTCTCTTAAACATAAAATCATAATTACTGGTAGTTACCTACTAGTTAACTTAAAATCGTCACGCAAATTTTTATAAAGTCAATGATATAAACAAGATTGAAGGTACGCGCTACGCGGCTATACATTATCAAAGAAAAATCTATAAATATAACGGTTGGCAAAGTATTAATGGTGCGAAAATGGCGTTTACAAATTATAGGTTATATATCCGAAATCAAGGACTATAATTTACATCATCAATTACCTAACTACTACAAACTTAGATTAACGGCAATTGGAAACTAATTGAGGAAGACAACTGTGGTAGATAATTATCGAACTCTTGCAGATACTATAATGGCAATAGGGAACTAACTGAGGAAGATAATTATCGAGCTCTTGCTGATACTATATTTGAATCACTGATGTGTAGTGATTACATGTAATTTTTTTGATTGTAAATATTAAGAACATGTGGGATTTAACTCTTGATACAGAACTGCTAATGGAACTGCCTGAAGAGTGCACATTTGAGACTGCATTGGCTGATTTGATTATGAGTAATAACGCACGTTTAATAGTTATCACTCATAGTCAAATCAGCCAATGCGGTCTCAAATGTGCACTCTTCGGGCAGTTCCATTAGCAGCTCTGCATCAGGAGTTAAATCTCACATGTTCTTAATATTTCCAATCAAAAATATTATTAGATGCAATCACCACACATCAGTTATTCAAATATAGCATCTGCAAGAGTTCGATAATTATCTTCCTTAATTAGTTCCCAATTGCCATTATACAGATTCAGAATATTTGTAAGGACTGGTCTGATATCTTCAGAAGTTAGGCGTAACTCTCTGATGGCTTCCAATGGCGTTTAGCGATATCTTTGAAGTATACCTAAAAGATTAATAAAACATTTCAAATTAGTAACACTTTAATTACTAATTTGTTTGATAATAAAAATAAAGGAGTTGTTATTTACTTATTAGGGCTCCTTTTAATCATTAAAGTTGTTCGAATATCTTCCCCACTAGCAATTCTATCAAGATCGAGCTGAAACTGCACAAAGCATTTAAATAATCAACCTACCTAACGGGAGACACATGATAACTTATGTCAAATATCAAACATTTTTAAAAGGTATTACTTGGAGGGGAATTAGCTATGGAGGGGAATTAACCGTTGGAATTGAGTAATGGATGTATAGTTTCCTTCTCCGCAAACGCTTATTTCGCAACGCACGCATGGCAGTTCGAGCAACACGAATATCGGAGTACGATATCATCACAAAAAAACCCTATGTTTACCAGCGTGTGCAAGGCGTCCTAATATCACCGCAATGGTACAAAACACATAATAAATCAATATGTTAGGTCACTAAATATAGGTTTTTTTTTCCTTTTTTTTTAAAGTCACTAAATATAATTATCAAGAATACGACTGACAAAGCATAACTTTAAACCATAATCTAAAGTAAACTAATTTAAAAGGTTTCAATAAATATTATTATTTACCTCAAATAGAGCTCTTAACTCTAAATCTTCAACGTCACTAAACCCTAAACCCCAAACCCCAGCAATTCATCTTCTTCGCTGTTATTCAACAGGATTGTCCATGTAAAGCAATTTTCTCTGTTGAATATCTTGTCTGTCTTAAGAAAATCTGCAAACTGTTAACACAAATAACTGAATAATAATATGTAGCTATCAACAACTATGATCGATGGATAAAGTAAAGTAAGTAAATATAACAATGAACCGAGGCTCAGATCGATGTATAAAATCAACTAAGAAAGCATCAAATCGTATGGCTGCAATCTGCATTTTGCCCCGCCAGTATACGATTTTATTTTTTATTAACAGTCAACCAATAGCATTCGAATTGAGCATCCATTTTCTATCTTTTCAAACAATAGAGCGAACAATAAAGATCATCGAAGATGAAGAACCGAAAAAAACCGACTAAGAAACCGAGCCTCAAATTGATACATAAAGTCAACAAATTAATCCTGAATCGTATGGCTGCAATCTGCAGATTGCCCCCGCCAGCATACGGTTACAACTTTTATGAACACTTCCATATCATACAAAAATGATCATCATTGCCTTTTGTATCTTTCCATATAATACATCTGAAATAACAAACAACCATAACAGTTAAGCAAATCAGACTGTTAACACAAATAACTGAATAATGACATGCAGCTATCAACAACTATGATCGATGGATAAAGTAAAGTATAAGTAAATATAAGAATGAACTGAGGCTCAGATCGATGTATAAAGTCAACTAAGAAAGCATCAAACCGTATGGCTGCAATCTGCATTTTGCCCCGCCAGTATACGATTTTTTTTATTAACAGTCAACCAATAGCATTCGAATTGAGCATCCATTTTCTATCTTTTCAAACAATAGATCGAACAATATAGATCATCGAAGACGAAAAACCAAAAAAAACGGGCTAAGAAACCGAGTCTCAAATTGATGCATTAAGCCAACTAATTAATCCTGAATCGTATGGCTGCAATCTGCAGACTGTCCCGCCAGCATACGGTTACAACTTTTATGAACACTTCCATATCATACAAAAATGATCATCATTGCCTTTTGTATCTTTCCATAGAATACATCTGAAATAACGAACAACCATAACAGTTAAGCAAATCAGACTGTTAACACAAATAACTGAATAATGACATGCAGCTATCAACAAATTTGATCGATGGATAAAGTAAAGTAAGTAAATATAACAATGAACCGAGGCTCAGATCGATGTATAAAGTCAACTAAGAAAGTATCAAACCGTATGGCTGCAATCTGCATTTTGCCCCGCCAGTATACGATTTTATTTTGTATTAACACTCAATCAATAGTGTTCAAATTGAGCATCCATTTTCTGAGTTTTCTAACAATAGATCAAACAATAAAGATCATCGAAAACCAAGAATCGCTAAAAAACCGGCTAACAAACCGAGACTCAAATTGATGCATAAACTCAACTAATTAAGCTTGAATCGTATGGTTGCAATCTGCAGAGTGCCCCGCCAGTATATGGTTACAACTTTTATGAACGCTTCCATATCATACAAAATTGATCATCATTATCTTTTGTAGCTTTCCATATAATATATCTGAAATAACGAACAACCATAACAGTTAAGGAAATGTAACTGAAAAATGACAAACCGCGAAGCTCATTTATGTGCATAATGTCACACAAGGAAAAATGGATCGTCATGGCTGCAATCCAGAGGTTGCCATGCCAAGATTCGAACAAATTGTTTTCCAAACCCCATATTAACGCGGGTCGGTTTAAGGGGATTAAAAATCCACCCTGGCTGCAGACATCAGCAGTTGCATAAATTAAATGCCATCTGAGTGTTGCCACGCCAACTACCACGAATATAAGCATCAACGTCACCTGCGCTATCAACAACATGTAACATAACACTCACGAAAAACTTAAAAAAACTATAGTTTTTTCAAAATACAAGCGAACACTGTAACGAACATTTTGTTTTTAAAAACTCAATAAGTACATACCTGACATTGACAATTCAGGAGAAAATGGGATTCAAAATCCACCATGGCTGCAAACATTAACAGTTGCATAAGTGTTGCGACGCCAAGGTATCCTTATTTTTATTTTTAACTGGTAACGGTTGGAGTGGCAGAAACAGTACGCGACCAACCCCTGCTCAGCCTCTCTTCTTCGTCTGCTCATCCAAAAAAAAAGATATAAAAATATATCCCACAAAAGTATACATTGTTAATGATATAAAAATATACCTCACACAAAATTAACAATAAAGAACCATACATACTTCAAGTGTATTAGAAGAAATAAAAAATCATAAAACCTCATTCATATAAGAACTATTTTTTCATGTATTCACAGCAACTAAAACAAAGGAAAAAAAGGATAAAAATACAGCACAATTATTTATTTCATCTATTCACAGCAATTAAAAAAAACAAAAAAAAGATTAAAATACAAATTATTTTTCATGTATTCACAGCAATCAAAACAAAGGAAAAAAAGAAAAAAATACAGCACAATTATTTATTTCATCTATTAACAGCAATAAAAACAAACCAAAAAAAGATTAAAATACAAATTATTTATTATTTATCTCTTATACTAATTATGTAAAAGGTTTTTCACCAGCATGAACGATTAAAGGCGCAACAAAGCTTTAAACAACACAGAAACAACTATCCGTGTTAACCTGAAAGGCAAAGTGAAAGACAAAAAAAAAAATAAAAAAATTTCTCAATCGAGATGAAATCGGTTAAGCATACCTGTAACGAAAACGATTAAGCACACCTGTAACAAAATCGATTAATCACACCTGTAATGAAATCGTTCAACTTCAAAAATAATTTGTGATGCCCCGTACAAAACCATCGTGTACGAATCATCAACAACAGGATCATTACAAGGTCAAATACTATATGCTATTTCAAAATACGTTTGCATTCATGATAAAAGGTGATGTATTAACCAACATCAATGTTTAACAACTAAAGTATGCTTCAATGAATAGAAGCAAGGATAATAGTATGTGACCCATAGGTCGTTACAAATCATAGTTTCAAAAGTAATAATGTTTATGAATGCAAGATGAACGTTCATGCAGTGACATCTCTAAAGCAGCGGGTGTCTACAGCAAGACTAGTATACAGCGGAAGCAACCTTAAGCACCTGAGAAAAACATGCTTAAAAACGTCAACACAAAGGTTGGTGAGCTATAGTTTAAGTATAACAGTAATGTAAGGTAGGCCACGAGATTTCAGTGCTACAAAGAGCGTTTCAAAATAGTGTGATAAAGTATATGTCTAACCGTGGGTACTTGGTAACTAACTTAACGTTTATAACCCCTGAAAGTACACTTGGCAAGTGCGTATGTATACGAAGTATTAAACACCCATTAAATGCTAGCACTACTAGCCCAAGTGGGGATGTCAAACCCTATGGATCCATATCTAAGATTCGCGTTCACCGGTTCAAAAACCAATGACTACACGTTACCGAGCTAAAGGGAATGTTTATGCCGTTGTATAACCCACACATATATAAAGTTTAAGTACTCGTGCCTAGTATGTAAAACGTAAAATGCGCATGTATTCTCAGTTCCCAAAATAGTTAAAGTAAAAAGGGATGCTATAACTCACAGTGGTATAGTAGTAGTAAAGTCGAGTCGGGAAGTAAGCAAGTAGGTAGGTCTGGAAAGTCCTCAACCTAAGTCAAATAGTACTAAGTTATTAAATCGTCCCAATAGGTTTAAAAGTATGTAAATTAGGTCTTAAGGGTCATCATCATTCATCATCAAACATAAAGTATAAGGTAAGTTTCGTTCATGAAAAGAGTTTAAAAAAAGGCTGACTTCGGTCAGTCACCAAAGCCTCTATACCTACTGAAATAAGGTGAGACCAGTGGCCATGGCTCCGTATATGAGTTCTTTAGCTGTGGTAAAACTCCAGAAGCAAACTCGTCTTCGTTTGACCGTGGCGACGGTCTAAGTGCGAGTAGGTCAGAATTTTCAGCACAACGTTAAAAGGACATAGTGACGATCGGAGGGCCATAAATTCTAAACCGTAACTCGGATTAAGATGAGTCCTAAATTAAAATTTATCTAATCGAACAGAGCTAACTGAAAATCATCTTTACAATAGCCCAAGTATTCGGGTCTGTTCCAGAAAGCAGTAAACAGTAGGTTCCGGTGGGTTCTTGGTGCCCGATGCTTATCACGGTTCTCATCCTTGATGCATATAGCTTCAAGTGTACAACTCGTTGATGTGTTTGCATCATATTAACCAAGGTTTGACCATCATAACACTTGTGTAAGTCTAAGACATGTAGCACAACTCAATTAAGTGTTGCAAGTGTTTTGATGAACCAAAGTTACATCAAAGTCTTAGATCCGACACATACATGAACTATAAAAGTAATATTGAACTACAAACTTGAAAGTAAACTAACTAATCAAGATCTTAAGATGTAGAACATAGTTCTTAGTTAGATCTTGAAGATCCAAGACCCAAAGGTCTAGATCTAAAGTTATTAGGTTAAATCCTAAGTAATAATACTTGAATCTTTACTTTAATGAAACCATAAGTTACAAAACTTAGATTTTCATCTTGTAAAGTGTATGTAAGCTTACAAGCTTTTGATTATGACAAAATAAGTAGACCATAAGCTATAGAACTTAGATCCATCACAAGTATATGAAGTTATAACTAAAAAGTTATACTTCCATGTTCTTGAAATTATAAAGTTAACTTTTAGTTCCAAGAAGTATGAGATCAAGATTAACTTGTAATACTTGACCATTTATTCAACAAACACGAATTTAAATGTACAAGAAATGAAGTAATAAGCTAAATATACAAGTAACAAGTTCATGGTTGTTCATACTTTTAAAGATTCAAGCCAAAGTCTTGATCTTTAAGGAAGTAAACTTTTAAGCTTACAACATGAACTTCAAGTAATGACTTACAACACATGAACTTACAATCTTTTAAAATATTAAATGTAGAACATAAACTAGAAAGTTTAGTTCTTGTATGTTCTTGTTAGAACAAGATGATATGAAGAATCAAACTAAAGAGTTTGATTCTTAGTAACTAGTAAGTAACAACAACAAGTAAGTAAACAATAATCAAAGACAAGTAATAACAAACAAAAGAATGATGATGAAGGTGTATGCTTCGGTTTTAATGAAGAAAAAAGGAAAGAAATATTTGTTCAAGTTAATTACAAGAAAGAGAGAAAATGAGAGAAAAGAAAATTGCAAGTAAGAGTGTGTGTTTGAAATGAGAGAATGCAAGTGAGAAGTAATACAAAAAGTGAAACAAAAATACTCCTCAAGGCCTACTAAGGCCGACGGTTTCAATGGGGGAGGGGGAGGGAGAAGAAAATAGTCCACTAGTCTATTGCATGTTCATGGCTCAAAAGTTGGTTATTAGATGTATTTGCATGGGAAAGGTGTGTAACTAAGTAAGTAACTAGATTCCATGCAACATAATCCATCTAGTTTAATCTTAATGTGATACTTACATGTGTAATGGGCTAATAAGTCCATTAAGGTGAGTAGAGTGGGCTCTTAAGTCCATTAACACTAATCAAAGCCCAAGTTCAAGTATTTAATAAGTTAATCCAACAAAAGCCCAAGTAATTAACTAGTATCCATAGTTAATTAAAAATGATTAATAAGACTTAATCATGAATGTAAATAATACTCGAAAATATTATTCGTGTAATGTACGTGTGTCACAAAGACGTTTCGGGCATTCAAAGTTAATCGCGGTAACAAGTAAATGTATATAAACAATACATTCAATAAATTACAAGTATTAATAATAAATATTAATAATTAAACGTTGAAAAATCCAGGGTCGTTACATAATTCGATTTTAAGACTGCAATAGCAAACAAAATTAAAGAAAAAATTCTCTTAACTGAAAGGAGGAACCTAAATAGAGAAAGCAAGAGTGATTAAGCACACATGTAACAAAATCGATTAATCATACCTGTAATGAAATCGTTCAACTTCAAAAGTAATTCGATTTTCAAACTGCAATAGCAAACAAAATTAAAGAAAAAATTCGCTTAATTGAAAAGAAATCGATCAAGCATACCTGATTTAACTCTGAATAATCCAACTTAGGCAACTGAAAGGAGGAACGTAAATGGAGAAAGCAAGAGGGTGAGGGAAAATATAGGGTTAGAAAGAAGAGAATGGCGGATGGACAGAACAGGACGCAACAGGGTGTGGTGAACAACAATACGCTACAGTTCAGATCCAACCACTCTCCACACATTTACTATATGTTTATGTAAAAAAATATACAAAATAAAAAAATGTAAAAAAATATATGTATAAAAAAGTGTAAATAGCGTGAATAGTAAATCTACGTGAGTGAGAGCGCCACGTGGACCAATCAGATGGCAAGGATTCCTCTCCCTAATAGAAGATGAGTAATATAACTATGGGACCACTTGGTACAAATTTCCCTAAGGCCGGTTGCAATGGTTAGTGAAAGGGAGCCGTTAATGGCCGTTAACGGCCGCCAACGGCTAACGACCGTTGTCAGCAAACTGCCAAACCTCTCGCCAGTGGACCCTGCAACGAGGGTAACTATCGAATTTGTGGGTCCCACTTATTTAATTATTTTTTTCCAACGACTAGTTAACATATTATTTTTTTTCTTTTACAAATTACTTATTACTTATTCTATATATACATACACATACTACACTAAACATAATCACACACTCATACTACACTCTCAATCTTTATTCAATATCAAACACTTTATTTCAACACTCATACACTTTCAATCCTTCAAGTCAAACCAAAATGTCTCAACCAAATAATAACGAACTCTTCAACCATATGTTAAACAATCCAATCCTGTCACCGAATCATTCATCATCGAACTAAGCTAGCAATTCATTTTCGAGCCAAACTATTTTTTCTCAACAACAACAATTTGTTCCTGTGACGACCCGGAAATTTTTGACTAAATTTAAACTTAATCTTCATATGATTTCGACACGATAAGCAAAGTCTATAATATCGAGTCTCAAAAAGTTTAAATCTGTTTCATATATTCAATTGACCTTCGACTGCTCTTGACGATTCACGAACACTAATTGTAAATAGATACATACATATTTAAACATATGAATATATAAATACGAAATTTGATACATATAATTTGTTATATTATTATTATTACCATTAATAAGGTTATTAATTATAATTATTATTATTAGTATTATTAATTATTGTTATTAAACTTGGTATTTTATTAGAAATTATTATCATGATCTTTATTATGTGTATATTATTAAATCTATTATTATTATTAATATTAAAAGTATTATTATTATTAATATATTTATATTTATTAAATATTAATATTAAATAATCTAATAGACAGCTATTATTATCACATGATTAAACTATTAATTATTATTATATTATAAATATTATTATTTCAATCAACTGTTTTTGATTGATTACTTTTGAAATTTTAACCATACATATATACAAATGCATGTATCTGCTTTCTGTCTAATATGGTGAACAACCAAACAATCATATCATTCATATGTCACCTAAGGCTGCTATCCTATTCATGTATATGCACGATTAAGTTTGGAATCTTTACTATGTTACTTTCTTGCAACTTGAAAACTGATATAACAAACCATCACCCTTTTTGATTGATCACCAATAACATCCTCACAACATTATAAGGTTACCACTATAACCCGTCAACCAAAACCCATTTGTCCTTGTTGTTGTTCCCTGCTGCTACCATCACCTACAAACCATCGACACCCTCGCTACGTTTTTCTTTTCATTCCTTCTATTCCTATTCAAACCTCGAACACAACCCATATCACCACACAACCGACTACACCTGCTTGTTTTTAGTCCCGTTCGATCAACCACAATCACCACCATCTTCTATACTTGAACCACCATCGAACCATTATCATCAGACAATACTGTTGTTGCTTTCTTCTGTTTGCAGTTCGAACACCACACACATCATTAAACTGCAGTTGCAGCTGTGTTTTTCTATTTCTTTTCTTGATAAACACCTATTACGATGATGGTGATGAATACTGAATAATGATGATATGTACGATAATAATTGGGAGGATTGCATGTTTCTTTTTTTTTATTTTACCTTGGTGGCCGACAAACCTTAAAACAGGTAAACCCACTTGTTGAATATCACGTAACCCTTTGATTGATACAGCGGTACGTCTTCTGTTCCTGGTCCCAGTTAGAATAAAAGTGAACAAAAAGGATCGAGGGTTTTTAATTGAGGGATTAGACGGCTTGTCAAGTTTTGTTTTGAATCGGGCTGCTGTGAGATCATTTAAGTTTAAGTGAACTTGCAATATGAATTTGATTATTGGGTCATGTAGTTTTAGGATGACATGCTACTTGGGCCGAGGTTTCCTTTACGTTTTAAGAGTGGGTCAGGTTCGGTTTATGTTATGAATGGGTTGTATAACGATGATGAGTAAGGATCATGATGTTATGGACTCCCTGCTACTGCTGTATCGTGTTTATAATTCTGTGGATGATGATGGCGTGAGATGATGATGACGAAGGAAATATATGATGGGGGTTAGATAATTAAGAAGAAAACAGAATAACACGGGTTATAAGAATATAAGTTGTAATTAAAACATAAATGAATTCATAGAGGACTGGTTAGGCGTGCGCTCGTTGAACGAGAGGTCGAGGGTTCGAGCCCGGGCAGTGGCATTTATTTTTTTAAGAGCTTATTACTATAAGGTAGTATTCTAATTATTATTATTATTATTATTATTATTATTATTATTATTATTATTATTATTATTATTATTATTATTATTATTATAATTATTATTATTATTATTACAATTACTATTATTATTAACATCATTGATATTTTTGTTCTTATCATTATTATTAAAAAATAACATTTTAATAAATGTCATTTAGTAAAAGTATTATTTTTGTTATTATTATTATTATTATTATTATTATTATTATTATTATTATTATTATTATTATTATTATTATTATTATTATTATTACTATTATCATTATTATTATTATTATTATCCATATTACCACTAATACTATTATCAATATAAGTATTATTATTTTCAGAATCATAATTATTATTATCATTATCATTATTAAGTATATTTACTAATATTATTATTATAAAATAATACAACTTTTTATTTATTATTATTAATATTATTTTATCAAATAATTTTTAGTTATACAACACTAAAGTTAATACATATAACATATCTATATTAATGTTCTATAATAAATACTAATTATTTAGTTAAGGTACATAAAATAGAAATATTTAAAATTACTTATTGATGAAACATATAATTTATTAAAATAACAATTATATCACTAATAACATATAAATTTAGTTGTTCGATTACAAGTATATGTGTTAATATATATAATTGATATAGGTTCGTGAATCCGAGGCCAACCCTGCATTGTTCAATATAGTCATATGTATTTTTACTACAAAATACAATAGGTGAGTTCATTTGCTCCCTTTTACTCTTTACATTTTTGGGACTGAGAATACATGCGCTACTTTTACAACTGCTTTATTAAATGCTTTTGAAATACATTTTGAACTGCGAATACATGAAATGCTTTTATAAATGTTTGACGAGATAGACACAAGCAAAACATTCCTCGAATGAATTATGTGGACGTGATAATTGCCACCATTGAATTATGTGGACGTGATAATTACCACAATTGATATGAATATTTTTCCCCTGATTATTATTGCTTGGTAACCTAAGAATTAGGGAACATCACTAATTTTGAGAATTAGTGCACGCCTAATTGACGCGAATCCTAAAGGTAGCTACCGGGTTTAACACCCCCACCCAGAATGTTCACTAGACGGAAGGGCTAGTGGGCGTGGTGTTTAGTACTTCGAAGTTTATTTATTATATAGACGAGATGTTCTGTTTTGGGGATATTATTGATGCGCATTATATGTTAAGGTCGGTTACCAAGCCAAGCTATGAAAGTAAAGTGAATGTTATGAATTGAGAGAATGATTTTATACACAGGTTATGTGTATGATATTTTGTACACGAGATATGTGTACGGTTACTAAGATTTATGAAAAATGGTTTCGTACACGAGCAATGTGTACTGTATTTAAAAGATATCGCATGTACATTATAGGTGGGTATAGGATTCAGGCCCATTTGTATCATGCAGCATTTAAATCTTGTGGTCTATCAAAATGATGAATTTTATTGTTTTTTGATAAACCTATGAACTCACCAACCTTTTGGTTGACACTTTAAAGCATGTTTATTCTCAGGTATGAAAGAAATCTTCCGCTGTGTAATTGCTCATTTTAAAGATATTACATGGAGTCGTTCATGGCATATAGAGGTCAAAACCTCGCAATGGGACCATCTAATGAAGACTACGTCCAGGTGGATTAGGACGGGTCTCTACAGGTGGTATCAGAGTGGTGGTCTTAGCGAACCAGGTCTTGCATTAGTGTGTCTAACTGATAGTTGTTTAGATGCATTAGTGAGTCTGGACTTCGACCGTGTCTGTATGTCAAAAGTTTTGCTTATCATTTCGTGTCGAAAATTATCTGCTTATCATTCTTAGAGAATCACTTGCTTATCATCCTTAGTCTAAACACATCTTATTGCAATAATTGCATGATTAGTGTATAGACAAAATTTATATCTTAGCATATCTGCTAATTCATATCTTAGCGTATCTGTTACTGTAAACTTTGCCTGACATTTTCCGTAGATTCCTTCGTAACTTATGGGATTTTAGTATTATATATGCATACATAAATTATGTATTGCAGGGTACTAATCTACATCCTATAATCTATTTCCTATCGAAAATCCTTCATCTGATCGTACGAGATGAATCCCTCAACCAGTTCGAATTCCTCGGATTTCGACAGCTATTCCGACATGGATGTTCATCTAAACTCCGGAAGCAGCGTCACCAGAATGAATCAACCAATCAGCCATCACCAATTCATCTGATGATTTCATAGTCAACTTAATCAATGAAGATGAGAATAAGTCGATCCTTTCCACCAACCGAATTCACCTCTTGGCAAAGAATCTGAAGCACTTACCGGCGAATTTGTTCGAAATACCATTTTCTCTCTCATTTTCAGAGTATCTTGTCATGATTATACACTATCTCAAATTCTAGATTTTATTCATCCGCTCGTTCCGACCGACAATCATCCCGGAGTAATAGCAGAAGCCAACGAGCTTCGCGCCCGAGTTGTAACTTTGGAAAATATGGTGCAAAACGTACCAGCTTCAGCAACGGCACCAACATCAACAGTACCATTACCACCAAAAACAACATCCGCATCACACGTCTCGACATCACAATCTATACCTCGAACATCAACATCATACGCACCATAGATACCAAGGAGTACCAACAACAATGAACGATGAAGTATTGATCCATAACTTCATTGAAGAAATATTCTGCGAAGAATATGTGGTTCCTAATAGTTTTAGAGATTACTTATTCTAGCTCAAACCGAAAATCATATGAGTTTAATATCATATTAACTCATTAAATCCACGATTACATCTGAAGAAAATATATATGTGTATATGTTTTCATAAAGATTGTAATTAAAAATTCTTTTGTACAAACTGATAATGGTAAAAATATTTTAACGGGTAGGTAATACCCGAGGAATATTTAGTTTCACATTAATAAGTTACACTGTACATTCTTCAAATCCGATTCAACAATCATTTACTATCCTACTTACAACCACAGATAAACGTATCCGTTCACCAAATAATAACCATTTTCATTCAAATTTAATTTCATATTCAGATTTTGACCGATCAAAATCCCAGTCAAGATTTAACAGAAGACATCACTTTTAGATTCCTACATCTTTCAAAGCCATACTTTGAATTCAAAACTGTGCCAGATCCATTGGTGTGTTAATACCGAAAATAACTTTACAATACCTTTCCAAAATTAGCCAATTTTGTCACAGCTCCAGCAAATCAACTTCGACTTTCATTCGGATCAGCCTTATTATAACTTTGATATATAAGTTTGTCACTTGATTTCATCCTAAACAATCATTCGTATCTTGACGATTACCATCAGCGTTTAAATCATCTAAAAACACAATCCCTCCTGAAACCACCTCGGATTTATAATCGATGATTCAGATATCGTAGCATTAAATGCAGAGGAAACAGAAAAATTGTAGATGATCTAAACCTCCAAAAGTCTGATGATAAAGAATGGAGTGTTAGGAATGCTTGATAGAAAATTTGGTACTGAAATACGGATTGAGCAAACCATGAAGGAGATCAAGGATAAATACAAGGACCAAACCCTATATTCAAAGAATCCAAGAAATTCTGGATCCGATGAAATCTCTAGAGAGTATCTTGCTCCGAAGTCATGTTAAAACCTTGCGGAAAATTTTTCTTCATCAACTTTCAAACGTAGAAATTTCAAAATATCATCATAAATATCTTCGATATTTCTGAGGATATTTTCATAAATATTCTTGTTCGAAATTAATTACCTCTTCGTGTTTTCTGTATTCATTATATTCGAAACTTCTGTAAAATCTAAGTATAAATTATGAATGAATTGTGGAGAAGTGTTGGGAATTGAAGCATGGGTTAGTATAATATAATGACGCTTGGCCAACGTGATTATATTACAGTAAGTCATGCTGAGTTTCTAATGAAACATGATGATTCACAGACCATAAAGTCATCATGTGTCATGTTACACGACTCTTACATTCTACCCAATCTCCGAACATATAGAGAACATATTCTCCTGATAGTTCTATCTTTTCTCTTGAATTCTGGTAATTTAACTAATCAAGATCGTACGATTACAATCTCTCTCTTAGAACCGTAATCAGGTTCACTCAAAACTTCATACTTACGAATTCTGGACCATTATTTGTTTGACTTAAAGTCAAGAAGAGAAAACAAAAGTATGGAACTCCAAAATATAAAGGAAATGAAGAGGGTGGATTTATAGTGAAATATCCGACAGAGCAATCAAAACAGATTATCGCATTTAATCGAAGAGAATCCTAATTTCCTTAATTACCGAAGAATCAAATGTTATTACGAAAATTTTTCTTTTAAATTCCTTGAATTCCGGAATTCAACCATGACTAGTCAAAAGTTATAATGAAACTTGTCTTTCCCATTTCAATCTTTTGTGATAGCTTCACTCGTACTCTTCACATAATCGAATCTTTTTATCTATATTAATCAATAATGATAAAACTCTATTTATCCGATCGTATGCGTCACGAAAACATATTTATTGTTAGCCATGACCATCTCAATCAAATTTCGGGACGAAATTTCTTTAACGGGTAGGTACTGGGACGACCCGGAAATTTTCGACTAAATTTAAACTTAATCTTCATATGATTTTAACACGATAAGCAAAGTCTATAATATCGAGTCTCAAAAAGTTTGAATCTGTTTCATATATTCAATTGACCTTCGACTGCTCTTGACGATTCACGAACACTAATTGTAAATAGATACATACATATTTAAACATATGAATATATAAATACGAAATTTGATACATATAATTTGTTATATTATTATTATTACCATTAATAAGGTAATTAATTATTATTGTTAAACTTGGTATTTTATTAGAAATTATTATCATGATCTTTATTATGTGTATATTATTAAATTTATTATTATTATTAATATTAAAAGTATTATTATTATTAATATATTTATATTTATTAAATATTAATATTAAATAATCTAATAGACAGCTATTATTATCACACGATTAAATTATTAATTATTATTATATTATAAATATTATTATTTCAATCAACTGTTTTTGATTGATTACTTTTGAAATTTTAACCATACATATATACAAATGCATGTATCTACTTTCTGTCTAATATGGTGAACAACCAAACAATCATATCATTCATATGTCACCTAAGGCTGCTATCCCATTCATGTATATGCACGATTAAGTTTGAAATCTTTACTATGTTACTTTCTTGCAACTTGAAAACTGATATATATATACATATATATATATATATATATATATATATATATATATATATATATATATATATATATATATATATATATATATATATATATATATATATATATATATATATATATATATATATATATATATATATATATAATATACATATAGACATATAGATTATTAGAAGTTAGAGCAAACACCATCCTTTCCTCTTGAACAACCGGCAACCATCATTCACCCAAGCCGTCCACCACCACCGAAGCACATCACCACGACACCATAAACCACCTACGACCCGTTTTATTGTTTCTCTTTTCTATTCGTCAACAACAATCCAAGACAAAAGGGTGGGCTACGGTTTTTCCTGGTTTCTAGTTCAAAAGATCACCAAACCCACCACCTACAACTCTATCTCAACCGCCATCATCCACAACGATCATCTTTCTCTCTAATATATATTTTTTTTCCTTCTTTTTCATGAACTTTGAAACCCACTTCCCATCAAACAAAACCCATTTCACTACTATATTACTACTTTCTAGTTGGCTACTATGATCACCGCGCATTTAACCATCCATGAAATCGATCACTTCTTCTACGTTCTTGTATTTGATCAAGCCATAACCATCGTTCATCATCACCAACCCATAACAAACCATCACCATTTTTGATTGATCACCACTAACATCCTCACAACATTATAAGGTTACCACTATAACCCGTCAATTGAAACCCATTTGTCCTTGTTGTTGTTCCCTGCTGCTACCGTCACCTACAAACCATCGACACCCTCGCTACGTTTTTCTTTTCGTTCCTTCTATTCCTATTCAAACCTCG
This sequence comes from Rutidosis leptorrhynchoides, assembly GCF_046630445.1. Taxonomy (NCBI): domain Eukaryota; kingdom Viridiplantae; phylum Streptophyta; class Magnoliopsida; order Asterales; family Asteraceae; genus Rutidosis; species Rutidosis leptorrhynchoides. Next base: position 247,945,089 of record NC_092340.1, read on the forward strand.
AACACAACCCATATCACCACACAACCGACTACACCTGCTTGTTTCTAGTCCCGTTCGATCAACCACAATCACCACCATATTCTATACTTGAACCACCATAGAACCATTATCATCAGACAATACTGTTGTTGCTTTCTTCTGTTTGCAGTTCGAACACCACACACATCATTAAACTGCAGTTGCAGCTGTGTTTTTTTGTTTCTCTTCTTGATAAACACCTATTACGATGATGGTGCGATAATAATTGGGAGGATTGCACGTTTCTTTTTTTTTCTTTTACCTTGGTGGCCGACAAACCTTAAAACAGGTAAACCCACTTGTTGAATATCACGTAACCCTTTGATTGATACAGCGGTACGTCTTCTGTTCCTTGTCCCAGTTAGAATAAAAGTGAACAAATAGGATCGAGGGTATTTAATTGAGGGATTAGACGGCTTGTCAAGTTTTGTTTTGAATCAGGCTGCTGTGAGATCATTTAAGTTTAAGTGGACTTGCAATATGAATTTGATTGTTGGGCCATGTAGTTTTAGGATGACATGCTACTTGAGCCGAGGTTTCCTTTACATTTTAAGAGTGGGTCAGGTTCGGTTTATGTTATGAATGGGTTGTATTATGATGATGAGTAAGGATCGTGATGTTATGGACTCCCTGCTACTGCTGTATCGTGTTTATAATTCTGTGGATGATGATGGCGTGAGATGATGATGATGACGAAGGAAATATATGATGGGGGTTAGATAATTAAGAAGAAAACAGAATAACACGAGTTATAAGAATATAAGTTGTAATTAAAACATAAATGAATTCATAGAGGACTGGTTAGGCGTGCGGTCGTTGAACGAGAGGTCGAGGGTTCGAACCCGGGCAGTGGCATTTATTTTTGTAAGAGCTTATTACTATAAGGTAGTATTCTAATTCTAATTATTATTATTATTATTATTATTATTATTATTATTATTATTATTATTATTATTATTATTATTATTATTATTATTATTATTATTATTATTATTACAATTACTATTATTATTAACATCATTGATATTTTTGTTGTTATCATTATTATTAAAAAATAACATTTTAATAAATGTCATTTAGTAAAAGTATTATTTTTGTTATTATTATTATTATTATTATTATTATTATTATTATTATTATTATTATTATTATTATTATTATTACTATTATTATTATTATTATTATTATTATTATTATTATTATTATTATTATTATTATTATTATTATTATTATTATTATTATTATTATTATTATTACTATTATCATTATTTTTATTATTATCCATATTACCACTTATACTATTATCAATATAAGTATTATTATTTTTAGAATCATAATTATTATTATTATTATTTTTATCATAGAGGACTGGTTAGGCGTGCGCTCGTTGAACGAGAGGTCGAGGGTTCGAGCCCGGGCAGTGGCATTTATTTTTTTAAGAGCTTATTACTATAAGGTAGTATTCTAATTATTATTATTATTATTATTATTATTATTATTATTATTATTATTATTATTATTATTATTATTATTATTATTATTATTATTATAATTATTATTATTATTATTACAATTACTATTATTATTAACATCATTGATATTTTTGTTCTTATCATTATTATTAAAAAATAACATTTTAATAAATGTCATTTAGTAAAAGTATTATTTTTGTTATTATTATTATTATTATTATTATTATTATTATTATTATTATTATTATTATTATTATTATTATTATTATTATTATTATTACTATTATCATTATTATTATTATTATTATCCATATTACCACTAATACTATTATCAATATAAGTATTATTATTTTCAGAATCATAATTATTATTATCATTATCATTATTAAGTATATTTACTAATATTATTATTATAAAATAATACAACTTTTTATTTATTATTATTAATATTATTTTATCAAATAATTTTTAGTTATACAACACTAAAGTTAATACATATAACATATCTATATTAATGTTCTATAATAAATACTAATTATTTAGTTAAGGTACATAAAATAGAAATATTTAAAATTACTTATTGATGAAACATATAATTTATTAAAATAACAATTATATCACTAATAATATATAAATTTAGTTGTTCGATTACAAGTATATGTGTTAGTATATATAATTGATATAGGTTCGTGAATCCGAGGCCAACCCTGCATTGTTCAATATAGTCATATGTATTTTTACTACAAAATACAATAGGTGAGTTCATTTGATCCCTTTTACTTTTTACATTTTGGGACTGAGAATACATGCGCTACTTTTACAACTGCTTTATTAAATGCTTTTGAAATACATTTTGAACTGCGAATACATGAAATGCTTTTATAAATGTTTGACGAGATAGACACAAGCAAAACATTCCTCGAATGAATTATGTGGACGTGATAATTGCCACCATTGAATTATGTGGACGTGATAATTGCCAAAATTGATATGAATATTTTTCCCCTGATTATTATTGCTTGGTAACCTAAGAATTATCAAACATCACTAATTTTGAGAATTAGTGCACGCCTAATTGACGCGAATCCTAAAGGTAGCTACCGGGTTTAACACCCTCACCCAGAATGTTCACTGGACGGAAGGGCTAGTGGGCGTGGTGTTTAGTACTTCGAAGTTTATTTATTATACAGACGAGATGTTCTGTTTTGAGGATATTATTGATGCGCATTATATGTTAAGGTCGGTTACCAAGCCAAGCTATGAAAGTAAAGTGAATGTTATGAATCGAGAGAATGATTTTATACACACGTTATGTGTATGATATTTTGTACTCGAGATATGTGTAGTGTTACTAAGATTTATGAAAAATGATTTCGTACACGAGAAAGGTGTACTGTATTTAAAAGATATCGCATGTACATTACAGGTGGGTATAGGATTCGGGCCCATTTGTATCATGCAGCATTTAAATCTTGTGGTCTATCAAAATGATGAATTTTATTGTTTTTTGATAAACCTATGAACTCACCAACCTTTTGGTTGACACTTTAAAGCATGTTTATTCTCAGGTATGAAAGAAATCTTCCGCTGTGCAATTGCTCATTTTAAAGATATTACATGGAGTCGTTCATGGCATATAGATGTCAGAACCTCGCAATGGGACCATCTAATGAAGACTACGTCCAGGTGGATTAGGACGGGTCTCTACAGTTCCATCACAACAACTACCACAATTTCAACAACAATTACAATTTGTTCAACCACCACCACTACCATTTTAACAACAATTACAATATAAAAACATGAATACATATTATTCACAACAACAATTTCCTATTAACCAACAACAATTCTTTTCACAATCACAACAACAACAACTTTCATACATACAACAACATTTAACACAACCGACTCTTGAAAACGTACCCGAAACACAACACGAGACCGAAAAACAAAAAGCTAAAAAAAGGAAAAAGGTAAATTACTCGAAGGAAGTGTCAAGTCGAGACGTTAAGTTATGCATTGGACAGAGGAAGAAGAAGAAATTCTGGTCGAACGTTGGCTCGATGTCACGGAAAATCTGAAATTGCAACTTCACAATCGGCCGATTCGTTTTGGAATACGGTTGTAGTGTACTATAATCAAGTCGCCGATCGCAAAAGGAACAACGAACAAATAACCGGGAAATGGGCGAAAATGTCAAGAGATATCAATCCGGCGTCCACCTGGTCGATTAGCCGGTAGAAAAAGCAGAAAGTGTTCGACTTCATCCAACGCCGCCTCATCTTGTTCATCCGAAGAGGTTCGTTCTCAAATCTTGGTCGCTAAACAAGAAATTCCTTTAACTCAAAACAAAAACGTCAATCGTCTTTAATGAAAGTAATGAATCGTGCCTTTCGAATTTTCAACACAAGCGTCAACCCGAACTTGCCAAAGAAAGACCAGAAAATTCTTCAAAGGTATCGACAAAAAATGAAGACGGTCTTGTTAAGCGACGAAGACGAAGAAAACGAAGACACCGAAGAACAGCAAAACGAAGACGAAGACGGCGACCCGACACCGCTCGAGTAGCTTCGTTTTCATAAGAATAAGTTCGTTTTTCTTTTTTTAATTATGTAACGTTTTTTTATTTATGTATTATCTTTTTTTTAATTATTGTTTTTAATATTTAATAATGTAATGTTTTTATTTATTTAATAAAATGTTATTTGTATTTATTTATTTTATTTAAATAATAATTTTAAATTGATTAAAATTTGAAATGGAGTATATGATAGTAAGGGTTTAGTGAAAGGAATGTTAAAGGGTTTGTGCTGATTGGACGCTGATGTGACGGGTATAATTTCTGTTAACATCTTGAACCATTGTATATGGCCTAACTAGTAACTACTAAGACCACTCCTAACCATGACATGCTTCGTTAAAAAGACTAACTGCCACATCAGCGCTACCTCAACACTTTTTAAAAAAGACTCAAAAAGACTGAATGCTACCAACAATTAGATACTTCTTTCTAAATAATGGACCCACTTATTATTTAATTAAAAAACTAACTTTTATAAAATACATTCATAAATTAAATTAAAAATATAACTTAAAATACTGACCAAACGTTTCTTCAAAAAGTAGACTTTTAAATAATACAAATAAAATCATTTACTCAAAAAGATATTACATTAAATAAAATCAAAAATATTACATTAACTAGAAGAGAATATATATATATATATATATATATATATTTTTTTTTGAAAGGCAAGGTAATATATTAAAACCAAAAATAACAATACAACAAGGCCACAACCATACAGCGACAAGGTTGGCCAAAGGAGTTCACGATCTACAAACTAGGGTGCAAAGGTTGTAACACACACTAAAAAACTACAAAGATAAATACAAAGAAGGATTGGACAACCAACTAAGCCACTCGATCATATTTCCTTTAAGCCTACATGAGATCCATTCAAAAGACTTCACTTGAATTTCGTTATCTAACACCGGTACAATAGATGCGTTCTTGCGAAAAACTTCCAAATTTCGATTCTTCCAAATATAATATACACATATCCACTCGAAGACTTGCCAAATTTTTTTGCCAAAAGAGGATACCGAATGAGAAGTTCTACCTTGTAAAGAGTCGGAAACACAAGATAAAGAGTAAGTACCAAGATTCCACCACTTATATACCCGATTCCATACATCCGATGCATGACTATAGGACACTAGAGCATGATCAACCGATTCGAGGTTGTCGTCACAAACGGGGAAACGAACACTATGAAGATCAACGCCCCGCTTATCGAGTTCCAACCTAACCGGAATTCGCATCCTCAATGCCCTCCACACAAAAATTCCCACTTTTTTAGGTACAAGATTATTTCTAAACGTTTTGTGTGAGGGAGAACAGGAAGTACCAAGGATACGTGCATTGAGTAGGTATGATAACTTTTTAATCGTGAATTCACCATTGTTTGCAAGAGACCACTTCCATGTTTCTTGAGAATTAAAACCAAAGGAGATAGACCGCAACAGATTTTCTAGTTCCTGCAATTCATTCGAAGTTCTACCAGAAGGTACTCGCAACCAAACCCAATTAAAACGAATTGAACCATTATATGCAAGGCCTGGCAGATTCTTGGCTCGATCAGAAGGACCTGGTGGGAGAGAATTGGCCGAAAAGCTTGCTGTTACCGGAACAGTGAGTGTACCAGAGGGAGTATCGAAAGCTGTGTTTGCTGAGGCCGACAATCCAGGAGGCACCGAAGGTACAGAAACACCTCCTGCCTCTGACCTGAGCTGGTTATCTGTCACTCGAACTCGATCGCTAATGTAGGCATTAATGTCAGTTTTGAGCTTAAAGAGCCTTGGGAACAAAATCTTCAAGCAATCCGTACCGCACCAATTATCATTCCAAAAAGACGTGGAGCTTCCATCACCAATTGATTTCTTGAAAGAGGCTTTAAAAGGAATGCGAAAATCTTCAATGATGTTTCCTGCACAAATAATGTTTTGCCAAATACTCGAGGCCGAGCGATGAGCAAGCCCATCACTCAACCTCAAGCCACCGTCAATTCCATAAATACTACGAATAATTTTAATCCAAAAGCAATTGGTTTCGGTTTTGAACCTCCACCACCACTTGCCCAAAAGGGCAAGATTTTTGCTTTTTAAAGACCGATGTTAAGTCCCCCCTCCCCATAAGGTAAGCAAGTTGTGTCCCAATTAACCCACAAAATTTTAGAGCCCTCAAGATCCCCACCCCAAAAGAAAGAACGTCTCATACTCTCAAGAAGCTTAAGTACACAAGGCGGGGCACGAAAAAGCGCGAAATAATACAATGGAATACTATTGAACACCGATTTTAGAAGAACTAATCTCCCACTAAAGGACAACGTCCTCATTTTCCATTCCGAAAGCCTATTTTTAAACTTTTCAATCACCGGATACCAATCACCAACTTTTTTCATTCTAGCACCAATTGGGAGACCGAGATACATGAAAGGGAATTTACCAGCTTGGCATCCCATTCGATTTGCTAAGGATTCAACATCACCCCAATCGACCCCTACCCCGTAAAGATAACTCTTATGAAAGTTAACTTTAAGACCCGATGAAAGCTCAAAACACTTTAAAATTTTGAAGAGGTTACGGGCATTTGTTGTAGACCATTCTCCAAGAAACATGGTATCATCCGCATATTGAAAATGGGAGACTACAACTTTATCTCTTCCAATTTCAACACCTCTGAAAAGACCTCGATTAACCGCGGCTTTAGTAAGAATATTTAAGCCTTCCGCCGCAAGGATAAAGAGGAAAGGGGAGAGCGGGTCGCCTTGCCTAACTCCTCGCCCCATGCTAAATTCGCGAGTAGGAGAACCATTTATAAGAATGGAGATAATAGCCAATTTAAGACACGCAAGAATCCTTTTACACCATTTAACACCAAACCCCATACATGCCATCACTTCCATGAGAAAATCCCAATTTAGACTATCAAAAGCCTTCTCGAAATCGACTTTGAAAATGATACCTTTTCTTTTGTGCTTTTTCAAAAAGTCTATAGATTCGTTTGCAACAAGGATACCATCTAGGATGTAACGATCCTTCAAGAAGGCGCTTTGTTCCGATCCAATAAGTCTTGGAATTACCTTTCGTAGACGATTGGAAAGTATCTTGGCCACTATCTTATAAAAACTACTGATAATGCTAAAAACGAACATATATTTCATAGCATTATTCCTCAAGAAAGACAAGCTTTTAGTTGCAATTGTTCTATTTAAAAGTGATATTCGTTTAAATAATAAAAGGTGAAGACAAAAGACAGATTCGACGAATTGAAGACGCAAACGACCAAAAAGCTCAAAAGTACAAAAGACAATCAAAGAGGTTCCAATTATTGATAAGAAACGTCTCGAAATTACAAGAGTACAAGATTCAAAACGCAAAGTACAAAATATAAAATTGTACGCAAGGACGTTCGAAAATCCGGAACCGGGACCAGAGTCAACTCTCAACGCTCGACGCAACGGACTAAAAATTACAAGTTAACTATGTATATAAATATAATATAATATATAATTAATTATATTAATTATATATATATTATATATATATTATAAACCGTCGGCAAGAAAGACTCCAAAAGGGACTGAGCTGTAATTTCAAACTCCGCGACTCGCGGAGTTTGAAGGCAAAAATGCCGCGAGTCGCGGAGCCCCAAAAGTCGAAAATCCCTATAAAAGCAAACGAATTCTGATCGCAAAAAAAAACCAAAAAATCCATCATATATCAATCTCTCTATCTAAACGTATATATTTATATTTATATTATAATTTTAATTTTAATTTTAATTTTAATTCTAATAATAAGGGTATGTTAGCGAATGTTGTAAGGGTGTAAGTCGAAATTCTGTCCGTGTAACGCTACGCTATTTTTAATCATTGTAAGTTATGTTCAACTTTTTTACATTAATGTCTCTTAGCTAAGTTATTATTATGCTTATTTAATCCGAAGTAATCATGATGTTGGGCTAATTACTAAAATTGGGTAATTGGGCTTTGTACCATAATTGGGGTTTGGACAAAAGAACGACACTTATGGAAATTAGACTATGGGCTATTAATGGGTTTTATATTAACTAAACAATACCTTGTTAATTTAATATACAAACTTATAATTCGACGTATTTATATATAACCACATACGCTTGACTGGGTACGGTGGGCGGGATATCTATAAATACCAATAATTATTCATTTTACCGGACACGGAACTGGATTAGTAGTTAATAGACTTGTTGAAACAGGGGTGAATTACATTCAAGGGTAATTGGTGTAATTGTTAACAAAGTAGTAAAACCTTGGTTTACACGCAGTCGATAACCTGGTGTATTCATTAAACAAAGTATTAAAACCTTGTTACAATTCGAATCCCCAATTAGTTGGAATATTTGACTTCGGGAGTAAGAATAATTTGACGAAGGCTTTCGCTCTTTATATTTATGACTGATGGACTATTATGGACAAATCCGTATGGACATATTAAATAATCCAGGACAAAGGACAATTAACCCATGGGCATAAAACTAAAATCAACACGTCAAACATCATGATTACGGAAGTTTAAATAAGCATAATTCTTTTACTTCATATTTAATTTCCTTTATTTTATATTTAATTGCACTTCTAATTATCGCATTTTTATTGTTATTGTATTTAATTGCACTTTTAATTATCGTACTTTTTAATTATCGCAAGTTTATTTTATCGCATTTTTATTATTCGCAATTTCATTATCGTTATTTACTTGCCGCTTTAATTTAAGTCTTGTATTTATTTTTAATATTTTACATTTGGTTTTAACTGCGACTAAAGTTTTAAAATTGACAAACCGGTCATTAAACGGTAAAAACCCCCCTTTATAATAATAATATTACTTATATATATATATATATATATATATATATATATATATATATATATATATATATATATTTGTATTTTTATAAAAGTAAACCAATATAGCGTTAAGCTTTGTTTAAAAAGATTCCCTGTGGAACGAACCGGACTTACTAAAAACTACACTACTGTACGATTAGGTACACTGCCTATAAGTGTTGTGGCAAGGTTTAAGTATATCCATTCTATAAATAAATAAATATCTTGTATAAAATTGTATCGTATTTAATAGTATTTCCTGCTAAAATTTAATAGTATTTTATACCCCTTAGCTTTGACATCAAGTATTTTTGGCGTCGCTGCCGGGGAACTCTTAAACGCCGGAAGCACAACGCTAATATAAAAAAAAAAATTTAGTTTACTTTTATAAAAATTCGTTTTTATAAAAATACGTTTTAAATATTGGAAAATATAAAAAGAAAAATTTATATATTTTTAAAATTTTGTTAAATATTTAAGTTTTAGAAAGTTTCTTTATTTTTATTTTATAAAAATATAAGTTTTATTTAAGTATTTTGTTTTTATTTAAAACATAAAATCAAAAACAGAAAAAAAAATATATATATATATATATAATTCTAGTTTTAAGATTTTTATTTATAAAATTATAAAATATTTCTATTTTAGTTTTTAGATATAAGTTTTTATTATATAAATACTTTTATTAAAACATAAAATTAAAAACAGAAATTAAAAATATAAAAAAAAACGCGTAAAATTTCAAACTGCTCCAGAGTTGAATTTTGGAACCCCGCGACTCGCGGGATTTGATGCTTTGAATACCGCAACTCGCGGAGTAACTCTGACACGCGACAGAAACCCCAAACTGCATTAAATACGGGTAATTAATTATTATTATTATTATTTAACCCTAATTGTTATTATTATTATAATTAGTTTTATTTTAAGTTTTACTTTTTATTTAATTTGTTTTATTTAGTAAATTAGTTTAATTAAATTATAAAATTAATAGTTTTATAAAATAAATAATATAAAAATAATATTTTTATAAAAATTGTACTTTTTACAACTTTTTGTATATTTTTATATTTTGTCCCTTTTTAATCGTTGTAGCGTAATATTTGTATATTTAGCTCATATTTAGTTTTAAACTTAGTTTTTGCCATAGTTATTTTTTACTTCTAGATTTTTAGGCTTTGCCGTAGAATTCCTTAAGTGCTTTTTCTTTAGAATAAGATTTAGGTGCTTTAGAATTTTGCGACGCCTTTTTAAGTTTTAGTTTCTTTTTAAGTTATTTCCATCTGGGATATAGTTTTTCCTGTAAGCTTTAATATTTTTAGACACCTTTTACTATGTACCAATTATCATTCCAATTAGTAATCTCAATTTGCGATTATAATTTTAAGTTAGTTGTAGTAATAAGGTTAGGTTAGTCAAGTATTTTTAATTTTTATAAGTTTCTTTTATTTTTTCGTCACCTTTTATTTTTCAACCAATTTATCTTTTTAGATCTTTTTCCGACGAACTCTTTTTCTTTCTTATTTCTCGCTATTCTAGTTTTTAGGACATAGATTTTTATTCTACTTCTTATCTAAATTTCTTAAAATTACGAAAATTTATTTTAAGTGGTTAAATTGATAGACATCAAAATTTTCCGGTTCGTAGTAATAGTTGGATTTGTACGTGGACCGGGTTATTGGAGCCAAACAGTCCTCAATTATATTGAGACCAAACGAATCCTGCCCCTCTGCTGCATCTTTTGGCTATTCAAAACGTGGGCAAAATCAGAAAAGTCTATTAATTGGATAACTTATTATAATTTTTCTTTCCTTTTAAAAACTAATAGGATATTCAGTGAATGCACTGAGCAAGACGATCACCACCTTTTGTACGTTCACCACCTGTAACTAGATCAAGACATTTAGCAAATATAACCGCCGTTGATTTTTCTTTAGAATCGTCATCCAGTCGACCAAGTACTTCAGTTCAAATTTCCGATAATCCATTTTTTGAACCCGACCTCACAATTGAGAATCCGGAGAATATTCAGGAACGGTTCGTAGATCCTGAACCATTAAACTTTCCTCCGGAACCATCAATCATTCAAACAGAGATTGTTGAGGAACGAACCATTAAATTAGAATCCTCTAGTGATTCCGATTCAACAAATTCAATTATGGAGAATCTGGAACCTTTAAGTATGGAAGACCGAATGAGAGCTAAACGCACTGGCCAAGGTCACGCAATTACTCATCCAGACATTAATGCGCCAGATTATGAAATCAAAGACAAATTCTACACATGGTGACTAATCAATGCCAATTTAGTGGTGCGCCGAAGGAAGATCCAAATGAACATCTACGTACCTTTAATAGGATCTGCACACTATTTAAAATTCGAGAAGTGGAGGATGAACAGATATATCTCATGTTATTTCCCTGGACTTTAAAGGGAGAAGCCAAAGATTGGTTGGAATCGTTACCTGAAGGGGCGATCGATACATGGGATGTTTTAGTTGACAAATTTCTTAAACAATTCTTTCCTGCATCTAAAGCCGTAAGACTTCAAGCAGAAATTGTTACGTTCACACAGAAGCCGAATGAAACTCTATATGAGGCGTGGACAAGATATGGAAAGTTGTTAAGAGGATGTCCGCAACATGGTTTAGATACCTGTCAAATAGTACAAATATTCTACCAAGGATGCGACATCACTACAAGGAAAGACATAGATATAGCAGCTGGTGGTTCTATTATGAAGAAAACCGAAACTGATGCTTACAAAATTATTGATAACACTGCTTCCCACTCACATGAGTGGCACCAAGAAAAAGATATCGTTAGATCATCTAAAGCAGCTAGAGCCGATTCTAGCCATGACTTAGATTCCATTTCCGCAAAGATAGATGCTGTGGAGAGACGAATGGAAAAGATGACTAAAGATATTCACTCAATACGAATTAGTTGTGAGCAGTGTGGAGGACCACATTTGACAAAAGATTGTCTCAGTATTGAATTAACAATGGAACAAAGAGAGAATATTTCATACATAAACCAAAGGCCTGGAAATAATTATCAGAATAATTATCAACCGCCAAGACCGATTTACAATCAAAACCAGAATTATAACAGAAATATTCCATACAACAACCAACAAGGTCCTAGCAATCAACAAGTATCCAATAATACTTACAACAGCAAAGACCTAATTTTCAAAACAAGCCACCACAACAAACCGATGATAAAAAGCCGAATTTAGAAGATATGATGACGAAGCTAGTTGAAACTCAAACGCAGTTTTTCACATCTCAGAAACAAACCAATGAACAAAATGCTCAAGCATTTAGAAATCAACAAGCTTCTATTCAAAATCTGGAACAAGAAGTAAGTAACCTAGCAAGGTTAATAGGTGAAAGAAAACCAGGAAGTTTACCTAGTGATACAAATGCTAACCCCCGGAATGAAACAGCTAAAGCGATTACCACAAGAAGTGGTACAACACTTAAACCACCGGAAATACCTGTAACTTCTGATGAAACTATTCCTACTTCACAAGAACCACAACCTGATCAAGATAAGGAAAAAGAACCGGTAGTTGAAAAGGTTAATGAAGATAACACAGTTAAGGTTAAACCTTATGTCAAACCATACCAACCACCACTTCCTTACCCGAGTAAAATGAAGAAAGAGAAACTTGAAGCCGAGCAATCCAAATTCTTGGATATGTTTAAACAGATAAATGTAAATCTTCCTTTCATTGATGTGATTTCAGGAATGCCTAGATATGCTAAATTCTTGAAAGATCTAATCTCAAATAGAAAGAAAATGGAAGAACCCTCGGCTGTTACTATGAATGCCAATTGTTCAGCAGTGCTGTTGAATAAGATACCAGAAAAATTATCTGATCCAGGAAGTTTCACAATTCCATGTTTTCTGGGTAGTCTTAGTTCAATAGAAGCATTGGCAGACTTAGGTGCTAGTATAAATCTAATGCCGTATTCACTATACGCTAAACTAGACCTTGGAGAATTGAAACCAACCAGAATAAGCATACAACTAGCCGATAGATCAATAAAATATCCTAGAGGGATAATGGAGAACATGCTAGTTAAAGTTGGTACTTTAGTATTTCCAGTAGATTTTGTTGTTTTGGACATGGAAGAAGATTCTCAAGTTCCTCTCATATTAGGAAAACCATTCTTAAACACGGCTAAAGCAATGATAGACGTGTTCGGTAAGAAATTGACCCTAAGTATAGAGGATGAGAGTGTTACCTTTTCAGTTGATAGAGCAATGCAACAACCACAATCTGCAGATGATACATGTTATTATATTCAAACTATAGATGCACATGCAGAATTATTAGAAGAATTTCCAGAATTACAAGGAACAGGAGAATGTTCTTTAGGAGAAGGTAATGAACCAATTGATGAAGCTGAAATGTTAGCTACACTTATAGCTAATGGATATGAACCAACAACAGAAGAAATTCAAATGCTAAAAGAAGAAGACAAATATCGATATAAATCATCGATAGAAGAACCTCCGAAATTAGAGTTAAAGCCACTTCCAAACCATTTGGAATACGCTTATTTACATGGTGAATCTGAATTACCTGTAATAATATCGTCTTCTCTTACTGAAAATGAGAAATCACAACTCATTTCCGTGTTGAAAGCTCATAAACCAGCCATTACATGGAAGATTCATGATATTAAAGGAATAAGTCCTTCGTATTGCACACATAAAATCCTTATGGAAGAAGGTCATAAAACGTATGTGCAACGCCAACGAAGACTAAATCCTAATATGCAAGATGTAGTTAAGAAAGAGATTATTAAACTGCTAGACGCAGGTTTGATATATCCAATTTCTGATAGTCCATGGGTAAGCCCAATTCAATGCGTGCCTAAGAAGGGTGGCATGACTGTCATTACAAATGAGAAAAATGAGCTTATTCCTACTAGGACTGTAACAGGATGGCGTGTATGTATTGATTATAGAAAATTAAATGACGCCACCAGAAAAGATCACTTTCCCTTACCTTTCATTGATCAAATGTTGGAAAGATTAGCCGGAAATAGTTACTATTGTTTTCTAGATGGATTTTCCGGATATTTTCAATTTCCAATAGCACCCGAAGATCAAGAGAAAACCACATTCACGTGCCCTTATGGTACTTTTGCTTACAAACGCATGCCATTTGGACTTTGCAACGCCCCTGCAACCTTTCAAAGGTGTATGATGGCGATTTTTCACGACATGATAGAAGAATGCATGGAAGTATTCATGGATGACTTTTCAGTCTTCAGTGATACATTTGAATCATAAAATTTTAAAAATGCTAAAAACGAACATATATTTCATAGCATTATTCCTCAAGAAAGACAAGCTTTTAGTTGCAATTGTTCTATTTAAAAGTGATATTCGTTTAAATAATAAAAGGTGAAGACAAAAGACAGATTCGACGAATTGAAGACGCAAATGACCAAAAAGCTCAAAAGTACAAAAGACAATCAAAGAGATTCCAATTATTGATAAGAAACGTCTCGAAATTACAAGAGTACAAGATTCAAAACGCAAAGTACAAAATATAAAATTGTACGCAAGGACGTTCGAAAATCCGGAACCGGGACCAGAGTCAACTCTCAACGCTCGACGCAACGGACTAAAAATTACAAGTTAACTATGTATATAAATATAATATAATATATAATTAATTATATTAATTATATTAATTATATATATATTATATATATATTATAAACCGTCGGCAAGAAAGACTCCAAAAGGGACTGAGCTGTAATTTCAAACTCCGCGACTCGCGGAGTTTGAAGGCCAAAAGGGCCGCGAGTCGCGGAGCCCCAAACTTTGAAACTCCCTATAAAGCCAACCGAATTCTGAGCATTTTTTATCCATCATATATCAATCTCTCTATCTAAACGTATATATTTATATTTATATTATAATTTTAATTTTAATTCTAATAATAAGGGTATGTTAGCGAATGTTGTAAGGGTGTAAGTCGAAATTCTGTCCGTGTAACGCTACGCTATTTTTAATCATTGTAAGTTATGTTCAACCTTTTTACATTAATGTCTCTTAGCTAAGTTATTATTATGCTTATTTAATCCGAAGTAATCATGATGTTGGGCTAATTACTAAAATTGGGTAATTGGGCTTTGTACCATAATTGGGGTTTGGACAAAAGAACGACACTTGTGGAAATTAGACTATGGGCTATTAATGGGTTTTATATTAACTAAACAATACCTTGTTAATTTAATATACAAACTTATAATTCGACGTATTTATATATAACCACATACGCTTGACTGGGTACGGTGGGCAGGATATCTATAAATACCAATAATTATTCATTTTACCGGACACGGAACTGGATTAATAGTTAATAAACTTGTTGAAACAGGGGTGAATTACATTCAAGGGTAATTGGTGTAATTGTTAACAAAGTCGTAAAACCTTGGTTTACACGCAGTCGATAACCTGGTGTATTCATTAAACAAAGTATTAAAACCTTGTTACAATTTGAATCCCCAATTAGTTGGAATATTTGACTTCGGGAATAAGAATAATTTGACGTTAAAAAATACAATTAAATAACGTCGAATATTCCAACTAATTGGGGATTCGAATTGTAACAAGGTTTTAATACTTATTATTAGGATTAAAATTAAAATTAAAATTAAAATTAAAATATAAATATAAATATATACGATATAGATAGAGAGATGGATATATTTGGTGTATTTTTACGATCAGAATGCGCGAGCTTTATAGGGAGTTTCAGAAATTGGGGCTCCGCGACTCGCAGCCAATTTTGCCTTCAAACTCCGCGAGTCGCGGAGTTTACTTTTACAGCTCACCCATGTTTGGAGTCTTTCTTGCCGACGATTTATTTTATATATATAATATATATATAATTAATATAATTAATTATATATTATATTATATTTATATACATAGTTAACTTGTAATTTTTAGTCCGTTGCGTCGAGCGTTAAGAGTTGACTCTGGTCCCGGTTCTGGATTTTCGAACGTCCTTGCGTACAATTTAATATCTTGTACTTTGCGTTTTGAATCTTGTACTCTTGTAATTTCGAGACGTTTCTTATCAATAATTTGAATCTCTTTGATTGTCTTTTGTACTTTTGAGCTTTTTGGTCGTTTGCGTCTTCAATTCGTCGAATCTGTCTTTTGTCTTCACCTTTTATTATTTAAATGAATATCACTTTTAAATAGAACAATTGCAACTAAAAGCTTGTCTTTCTTGAGGAATAATGCTATGAAATATATGTTCGTTTTTAGCATTATCAAATATTCCCACACTTGAGCGTTGCTTGTCCTCAAGCAATATCGTCTTGAAATACTAGAATCACTTCTTTATTCTTCACACTTTGTACATCAGTGATTTCTATACGGTGGTATAAACAATGGTAGTAACGATATGGTTTACAGTCTCACATGACTATAAAAATTTAGATCCATTAAGGAAATTGGATCTTTATGAAAACATTTGATCTTTTGAAAATTAAATCTAGTTTTTACCCTAGATAAGTTTTCCGGAATAACCCTTTACCGGTGTTTGCAAAATATTTTTGTGGGTTTGGTGGGTTTCAGATTTGAAAATTTTAGCTCAAAACTTGCGGTTTTGTGTCACCCACTTGCTAACCTTGTATTTGGAAAGCAACACGTCCAGTTTACTTGTCCCGTATATTACCTTTCGGTAAACTACCGTCCGGTTGTAAAGGAAAGCGTTGAACAAGCAACTGTTAAGGCAATGTCCCCTGACATGCTTTTAATTATGGTCTATAACGTGTCGGACGCAATTACTATCCTTGGTAGGAGCAATAGTAAAGCTCACCCTTATAATTTTTCGGTATGGCACAAGGTCCTGTCTTTGACCACTATGCAACCACCGTTCTTACGGTTGACACCCGATTTAGTTCAGGTGACCTAATGAATTCCAGGTGAATTCCTAGGATTTTACGTTCAATGGTAATGAACGCATTGAAAATAAGGTTTTCAGGAAACAAATCGGTTTGTAATTTTGATCAAAATATTTTCTCGTTCAAGCTCGAGTTTAGATATCATTGAATTCCATGAGTTTGTAATTCTCAATCTTTAAGGTCAATCTCAAGGATTGAGTAATATCAGTCTTAAAAGCTGATTTTTAATCTTTAAGGAGATTATCCTTTCTGGGGATCTGATTCATTAGTCTTATCCAGCTAATTTGCATGGTGCCCCCCCATTGTACAAGATAAATCCTTCTCATGGTTAGAATAAATCTGACCACTTGGCGACCCTGTTTAATGCTGAGGTCCGTGGATTTCCTGCTGATTTTAGTGATGACTTTTCTGGATTTTTCGTCAACCTACAGCTGGTCTGGACGACAACTTCATGACCTAAATCAAGAAGCGCGTGTCTTTTTCGGAAGACTTTACTTCCTTTTAATGATGGAATTGATTCATCGTGTAGATCCATCTCTTCTTTTCTTTCATCAGGTAAAACAGTTTAGTTTAGTCCAAAGCAAAAGTATTTTCAGTTATTTGTTACAGAAATATGTGATATATGTTTTGAATAACTTGGAGAATTTTCCCACACTTGGCTTTTATTTTCCTTTTTATCGTCCTCTATTCCATTTTAAATGAATTTTAACATTTTGGTTTGTTTCTCAATTTATGTCCTTTCCGAGGTTTCAATAATTTCGGTGTTAAAACCTAGTTTTATCGTTCATAAATATGTATAAACATGATTTTGAGTTCATTTAATTGAAAATTTTGAAAAATTTTACTAGAATTGGGTAGTCAGTATATAAGACTAGGGCTGTTCTTTATTATCAGAGAGCACTAGATTCTAATACAACTACTGCTTTACTAGTATTTTTAATGGTAACCAAGTGTTTAAGATAAAAAATTTAAAATCCGAAAGAATTTAACCCCTTCCCACACTTAAGATCTTGCAATGCCCTCATTTGCAAGAAATCAGTAATAATTTAAATTATTGAGGGTGATTTGTGTGAAAATGATTAAATTTTTACCAAAGTTTCCAAATATATTGGCGTTTGTTTGCTGAATGATAAATGTTGCACATCATTTGTTCATTCCGTCTTGTTGTTATTTCACATATATTTTGCATCTTGTCGTCAAAATTAGTTGCTTTTGCTGAACTTAATGCCAGTCTTTGAAAATGCGTTGTTTTACCCTGTTGTGTACATAAGATAAACTGCAAACATATATGCATATTTTTGAAGTTTGGTATATTACCCCACATTCAAAAATTATTAAAATCTAAGAATAAAAGTTAGAAAATTATAAAAACTATTACAATATTAACATAAGTATTAAACGTATCAATCATTACAAATTACAAAATAAATAAAACTAAGTATACTAGGGATGATACTGGTACCAATAGGGGTTCCAAGCATAACCATAGGTGCTATAGAATGCTTCGGCAGAGTTATACGTAGGATAAGGTGGTTGCATCTCTATAGACCAGGGAGGGAAGATGGGTTTCGGTGTAGGAATATAGTTTCTACCTATATGTTGGCAATGAGCTATGATTTGGTTCTGATGAACTTGCCAATCTTCAAATGCTCTCTGTCTAGCATTTTCGTACTCCTGTGAAGCTATAAACCTTTGCATTTCTTGCATCTCATTTCCCCCTCCTACATTACCTTGCTGTTGGTTTCTCTCAACCTGTGGATGTCTACCATGGTATGGTACAGCGGCGTTATTTCGCCTTTTCAAAACTTTCGCACCATGGTATACATTTAAACCTATAGTATCTCGGGGTTCTGGTTCTTCTACTAATAATCCCCCCCGACTTATATCCACACCGAGATATTCACCAATCAAAGTAATAAAAATACCACCTCCTATTATGCTATGCGGTCTCATCCCCCGAACCATAGCTGATAAATAATAACCCACACAATACGGTATACTTACAGCGCTTTATGGGTCTCGAATACACATATGGTAAAACAAATCCTGTTCATTTACTTTTTCCTTGTTCTTACCCCTTTGTGTAATCGAATTAGCTAAAAACCTATGAATCACTCTTAATTCTGCTCTATCTATATCCAAATAAGAGTAATTCCCCCTTTGAAACGGTGATGGCTTGTCATTTGACTCCACACACCGTGTGTATCAAAATTTTCATCTATCTTTCTACCGTTTAGTATCAACCCTCTACAATCGGCAGATGCTAACTCCTCAAGCGTATATATACGTAAAGCCTGAGCCATGTCTAGTAAAGACATGTGGTGCATCGAACCGCCTAACAAAAATATAATAAAAGATCGATCGGTTAAACTAGTTACCCGATCATTCAACTCTATACTACACAATAATTCTTCACACCATACTTTATATACAGGTCTACGCATGGTGAATAAACGTACCCAGTCATTAAAAGTAGAATTACCATACCTCTGTACAAGTAATTCCCTAATTGGCCCGGCCAATTCTACAGCTTCTAAGGGTCCCCATTCTATGACCCTTGGTACCTCAACAACCTTAGAATGAAGATTATGCAAACCCCTTTGATATTTTGGATAATCTATCCAAAGTCTGTCAAATCTCAGGTTCGGGTGCAACTCTTCCAAGTGCATATCAGAAAAGGTCATGACTGGATGAGGTATATCCTGCTTGTAGTAGTTATCCACCTCCTGTTGTTCCGCATTCTCAGCAGGAGCATTGCGGGCTTGGGATGAAAATTCACCCCTTTCAGTCTGCAAAACACATCAAACACAATTTTTGTGCATCCAAATATGCATTAGTGTCAGCAAAATCATCAATCAAAATAATTACAATGACATGATCAATTTATATCAAACTTAAGCTCATTTTCACATTTTTATCAAATCTACACTTTTTCAAATAAGCATATACGAAAATGTTCGCCAAGTTCATAAGCATTCAACTCAAATAACATGTCAAAATAATCATTACTAGCAATTAAAAAAGTCTCAAATGGCATTATCTTTCAAAAATCAAGTTCATGAATTTTTAGACTTGAAAAAGTCCACTTTAATTCTCAAAATCATGTTTAGGCTCAAAGTTTGGATCATTTAACTACCTAAACATGTTACACTGCTTAATTTAGCAACAATTCATGACAAAAATCGGCCATAACCTGTTTATATCAAAAAGCCCCAAATTTGCTCAAGAACACAAACCCTAGATTACTCAAAATTTGAAGTTTAAGGCTTCTAATCATGTTAAACAGCATCAATCTAGGTTATACAAGCATAATACATAAACAATTTAAGCCTAATTACACTAAAAAGCATCAAAATCAAATTGGGGAAAAAATTGCTCAAGAACACTAATTTCGGATTAAATGGTGTTTTGGTGTAGAAATTTACCGTTTTTCTTGAGTAATTCCTTGATAGCATCCTTCTTAACATGATTTTAGTAAAAGATTTGGTGATTAACGGTTAAAAATTGTGATTTTGGGGGTGTTTTTGGTGGTTTTTTCGACAGTTTTCGCAGTATTTTTTTTAGTTTTGTGTGTGTTCTGAGCTGTTCTGCTCGATTTTATTTTTTTCTGATTTTTCGTCCCTCCGCGACTCGCGGTGAATTACCCTTCAAACTCCGCGAGTCGCGGAGTTTGCTAAATTTTTTTTTTTTTTTATAATCTTTAACTTATAAAACAATTAAGTAATTAATTTTAAAATTTTGTTTCCCTTGTTATTTAGGACGAGGTCGTTTCGGATCGATGTCCTAGTCCGTCCTTCGACAAAATTTTAAAATTTGTCTTTTTGTAGCGATTGTTTTAAAAGCTAAGATTTTTGGATTTTTTAATGTTTTTGGCATACTTTAATTCAATAAGATTAAAAATAATGATAATAAAAGTTCTCGTCCCTCCCTCGGGTAAAGCAATTTCGGTTCAAAGACCTAGTCTTCAACTTACGACCAATTTTAAAAATCATATTTTTTAACTTAATGAGATAAAGTAAATTTTTGTTTTTAAATTCACATAACTTAAATATAAAATTCAAAATTAATATTAAAAATTCACACCAAACTTAAAATTTGAAATGCATAAAATTAAAATTTTATATTTTAAAAATTAAAAATTCATACCAAACTTAATTTAAAAATTCATATTATAAATTCACACCAAACTTATATTAATTTTTCAAATATTTACAATTTTAAAAATATTGTTTTTACAAAGTTTACAATATTAATTTAAAATTTAAATATTAATTTTAAAAACATGGTAAAAATAAAATTAAAAATCTTTTTGTCTTTTTATCCCACTTTAATTAATCAAATATTATCAAAAATATGCGCCCCTCTTTTCGGTAAAGTAATTTTGGTTCCAAGACCTAATTTAACTCATGACGAATTTTTGAAATATTTTGAGTTGATTGATTAAAGATATTTATACCTTAAGAATAAACGTTAAATTTCGCAGTGATGTAATAAATTTTTGAATGATATCAATAATTTCGGTCGCCAAACCTAATTTTATTCAATACCAATTTAATACTTTTTAGCGAACAAATTAGCGTTTATTATCAAAAGGTTAAAAAATAAAAAATAAAAAATAAAAACTGTACAGACTTACCTGTGAAATAGATTTCTTAGTTATATGATCTATCCCATTCATAAGATAGTCGGTTTAATTGGTTTTCCATGGCTACATAGGCGTAACCTCGAGCATTTAGTGTCTTTTCTTCTAAATATATGAATGGTCCATCTCTGCATAAAGTAACAAATTCGGTGTTTGAATAGGTTTGATTATTTGAACATTTACCTCCATGTGACCATTTTCCGCATTTGTGACATCTTTCTAGGTGTCGTGCTCTTCTTTTCGCTGCGGATTTTGATTTTCCTTTACCAAATTGTAACTTATTATCTTCGCATCTGGATTCTTTTCTAACTCCGTCCATTCTTTCTCTGATTACTGATACTATTTCACTCGGTAGTATGTCATTATTACGTTTAGTGATCAAAGTGTGTAGCATTAGACCATGGTTTAGTTCACAGGCAGTCTTCATTTTGTAAAAACCTAAAAAAATAAAAAATTCAGAATGGGGGGAGAAGACTAGTTCTTTAGGGTCTGCTAGGGAAAGACCATTCGGGTTCCATTTTCGAGAACTACACGAAAACAGACAATCTAACTCTAACAGAAATACATAAACCCCTTTGATTCTCCCCACACTTAGTTGGCTGTGGTATCGAAATTGTGATTAACATTATTTTCAATTGAATCATCAACAACTTGTATATCTTTTACTTTTACTTCAATCCATTTGTTGATTTCCTCCGTAACTTTCACAAATTCAACTAACATTGCCTTTTCTTTTGACGATAAATTGGATATTAATCGGTTATATAACTTAAAGTTCCCTTTAATCTTAGCATCGTGAATCCGTTTATAAAATTTCTTCGTTGAACTGTTAAAAATGGGTTCATCTAATTTCGTATCATCAACGGCATTCTTTGTGATTGGATCATCATTAAGTGTTTCTTCATCTTCCCCACACTTATGCATTTTTATTGGTCTAACAGTTTTGGTTTGTGGAGATCTAAACTTTCGGTTCACAAAGGTGATCGATGTATCACCATTTCTAAGTGTTATTCTACCTTCTCTTACATCAATGAATGCCTCGGTGGTTGCTAAAAATGGGCGACCTAGAATTAGAGGAATATCAAGGTTTTCCTCCATATTAATCACTATGAAGTTTGCAACAAAGGTCAAACTTCCCACGTTAACAAGTAAATTATTTGCTATTCCAACCGGGTGCTTAATGGTTTGGTCAAATGATTGAACACCTATTTTGGTTGGTTTTAATTTACCCATGCCTAATCTTTTGTATAAGGAAAGAGGCATAATATTTGCACTTGCTCCTAAATCTGCGTGTCCATTATATACAGCACCATCATTAAGTAAGCAAGAAATGATAAATTCACCTAGGTCTCCTGCTTTAGTAAGTCGAGTTGGTTTGTAAACCTTTTTCGGGTGTTCTTTCCTTGGTTCTTTCATTTCTATTTGAATTTCTTGTTCACATTTTTCTTCGTTTCTTGGAATGGGAGGTTTGTATAGGAATTCTTCTTCATCACTCAAATTTGAATCCTCCCTATATTCCAGTTTTGATTTTTCATATGTTGTTGATAACATATTTATGTTTTCATTTTGAAGGTTTTCTTGGGTGGTGAAATTATGATTAACTTCATTGTCAACTTCCATCGGACCATGTATGTAATGTTTAACTCTGTGACCATTAACTTTAAATTCAATCCCATTTGAATTTATCAATTCTATCATTCCGTATGGGAAAACTCTTTTGACTATGAATGGTCCAGACCATCTTGATTTCAATTTTCCAGGAAATAGCTTGAATCGTGAATTGAAAAGAAGAACTCTGTCTCCTTCTTTAAATTCTTTTGAACTTCTGATTCTTTTATCATGCCATTTCTTCGTTCTTTCTTTATAGATTAACGAATTTTCGTATGCTTCATGCCTTAATTATTCTAATTCGTTTAGTTAACTTAATCGTAAACGTCCAGCTTCATGTAAATCAAGATTACATGTTTTCAAAGCCCAAAATGCTTTGTGTTCAATTTCTACTGGAAGATGACATGCTTTTCCATAAACAAGTCTAAAAGGTGTGGTTCCAATTGGAGTTTTGTAGGCTGTTCTAAAAGCCCAGAGTGCATCCTCCAATTTAATGGACCATTCCTTCAGATTTGATCCTACGGTTTTCTCTAGAATACGTTTTAAAGCTCGGTTGGTATTTTCAACTTGTCCACTTGTTTGTGGATGATATGCGGTGGAGATTTTATGAGTTACTCCATATCTTTTAAGAACTTTCTCAAGTTGATTATTACAGAAATGAGTACCCCGATCACTTATTAAAGCTTTCGGTGTTCCAAACCTTGCAAAAAGACGTTTTAAAAAGTTGACTACAACTCGTGCATCGTTAGTTGGGAGAGCTTGTGCTTCCGCCCATTTAGATACATAATCAATGGCTACGAGTATATATAGATTATTATGAGATTTTGGAAATGGACTCATAAAGTCAATACCCCAAATGTCAAATACTTCACATACTTGTATGACATTTTGTGGCATTTCATCACGTTGACTTATTTTTCCGGCCCTTTGACAAGCATCACAGGATTTGCAAAGAAGGTGTGCGTCTTTGTAAATTGTAGCCCAATAGAATCCAGCATCATAAACTTTTCTTGCTGTTAGTTGAGGCCCATAATGCCCTCCTGTTGGTCCTGTGTGACAGTGGTTTAAAATTTTACTAGCTTCATCTCCAAATACACATCGGCGTATTATTCCATCTGGACAACTTTTAAACAGATGTGGATCTTCCCAAAAATAGTGTTTTATATCACTGAAGAATTTCTTTCGTCTTTGGTACGATAATCCTTTCTCAAGGAATCCATAAACTAAGTAGTTTGCATAGTCTGCAAACCATGGGATTTCTTTATAATCTATCTTCAATAGATATTCATCAGGAAAGTTGTCTTGTATGGCCGATTCATTTAGAACTTCTAATTCAGGATTTTCAAGACGAGAAAGATGATCAGCGGCGAGATTTTCTGCTCCTCTTTTATCTCGGATTTCAATATCAAACTCTTGTAAGAGTAAGATCCAACGGATTAATCTTAGTTTAGCATCTTGTTTCGAAAATAGGTATCTAAGAGCAGAATGGTCGGTATAGACCACCGTTTTTGCTAGAACGAGATATGATCGAAATTTGTCAAAAGCAAAGACAATAGCAAGGAGTTCTTTTTCAGTAGTTGTATAGTTCGTTTGTGCTCCTTGTAACGTCTTACTAGCATAATATATAGGTTGAAATCGTTTTTCAATCCTTTGTCCTAAAACGGCTCCCATTGCAAAATCACTTGCATCGCACATTAGTTCAAATGGTAGATTCCAATTTGGTGTTATCATGATCGGCGCATTAGTGAGTTTTTCTTTAAGAATATTAAAAGATTTGATACACTCATCTGAAAAGATGAATGGAGCATCCTTTTCTAGGAGTTTATTCATAGGAGTGGCAATTTTTGAAAAATCTTTTATGAAACGTCGGCAAAAACCGGCATGCCCTAGAAAACTCCTAACTCCTCTAACATTGGTGGGATGTGGAAGTTTAGCAATTACATTTACTTTAGCTCTATCCACTTCAATTCCTTCTTTTGAAATTTTATGACCAAGAACGATGCCTTCTTTAACCATAAAATGGCATTTCTCCCAATTAAGTACTAGATTTGATTGTTCGCATCTAATAAGCATTCGTTCAAGATTAACTAGACATGATTCAAATGTATCACCGAAGATTGAAAAGTCATCCATGAATACTTCCATGCATTCTTCTATCATGTCATGAAAAATCGCCATCATACACCTTTGAAAGGTTGCAGGGGCGTTACAAAGTCCAAATGGCATGCGTTTGTAAGCAAAAGTACCATAAGGGCACGTGAATGTGGTTTTCTCTTGATCCTCGGGTGCTATTAGAATTTGAAAATATCCGGAAAATCCATCTAGAAAACAATAGTAACTATTTCCGGCTAATCTTTCCAACATTTGATCTATGAAAGGTATGGGAAAGTGATCTTTTCTGGTGGCGTCATTTAATTTTCTATAATCAATACATACACGCCATCCTGTTACGGTCCTAGTAGGAATAAGCTCATTTTTATCATTTGTAATGACAGTCATGCCACCCTTCTTAGGCACGCATTGAACTGGGCTTACCCATGGACTATCAGAGATTGGATAAATTAGACCTGCGTCTAGCAGTTTAATAATCTCTTTCTTAACTACATCTTGCATATTAGGATTTAGTCTTCGTTGGCGTTGCACATACGTTTTATGACCTTCTTCCATAAGGATTTTATGTGTGCAATATGAAGGACTTATTCCTTTAATATCATGAATCTTCCATGCAATGGCTGGTTTATGAGCTTTCAACACAGAAATGAGTTGTGATTTCTCATTTTTAGTAAGAGAAGACGATATTATTACAGGTAATTCAGATTCACCATGTAAATAAGCGTATTCCAAATGGTTTGGAAGTGGCTTTAACTCTAATTTCGGAGGTTCTTCTATCGATGATTTATATCGATATCTGTCTTCTTCTTTTAGCATTTGAATTTCTTCTGTTGTTGGTTCATATCCATTAGCTATAAGTGTAGCTAACATTTCAGCTTCATCAATTGGTTCATTACCTTCTCCTAAAGAACATTCTCCTGTTCCTTGTAATTCTGGAAATTCTTCTAATAATTCTGCATGTGCATCTATAGTTTGAATTTAATAACATGTATCATCTGCAGATTGCGGTTGTTGCATTGCTCTATCAACTGAAAAGGTAACACTCTCGTCCTCTATACTTAGGGTCAATTTCTTACCGAACACGTCTATCATTGCTTTAGCTGTGTTTAAGAATGGTCTTCCTAATATGAGAGGAACTTGAGAATCTTCTTCCATGTCCAGAACAACAAAATCTACTGGAAATACTAAAGTACCAACTTTAACTAGCATGTTCTCCATTATCCCTCTAGGATATTTTATTGATCTATCGGCTAGTTGTATGCTTATTCTGGTTGGTTTCAATTCTCCAAGGTCTAGTTTAGCGTATAGTGAATACGGCATTAGATTTATACTAGCACCTAAGTCTGCCAATGCTTCTATTGAACTATGACTACCCAGAAAACATGGAATTGTGAAACTTCCTGGATCAGATAGTTTTTCTGGTATCTTATTCAACAGCACTGCTGAACAATTAGCATTCATAGTAACAGCCGAGAGTTCTTCCATTTTCTTTCTATTTGAGATTAGATCTTTCAAGAATTTAGCATATCTAGGCATTCCTGAAATCACATCAATGAAAGGAAGATTTACATTTATCTGTTTAAACATATCCAAGAATTTGGATTGCTCGGCTTCAAGTTTCTCCTTCTTCATTTTACTCGGGTAAGGAAGTGGTGGTTGGTATGGTTTAACATAAGATTTAGCCTTAACTGTGTTATTTTCATTAACCTTTTCAACTACCGGTTCTTTTTCCTTATCTTGATCAGGTTGTGGTTCTTGTGGAGTAGGAATAGTTTCATCAGAAGTTACAGGTATTTCCGGTGGTTTAAGCGTTGTACCACTTCTTGTGGTAATAGCTTTAGCTGTTTCATTCCGGGGGTTAGCATTTGTATCACTAGGTAAACTTCTCGGTTTTCTTTCACCTATTAACCTTGCTAGGTTACTTACTTCTTGTTCCAGATTTTGAATAGAAGCTTGTTGATTTCTAAATGCTTGAGCATTTTGTTCATTGGTTTGTTTTTGAGATGTGAAAAACTGCGTTTGAGTTTCAACTAGCTTTGTCATCATATCTTCTAAATTTGGCTTTTTATCATCGGTTTGTTGTGGTGGCTTGTTTTGAAAATTAGGTCTTTGCTGATTGTAAGTATTATTGGATACTTGTTGATTGCTAGGACCTTGTTGGTTGTTGTATGGAATATTTCTGTTATAATTTTGGTTTTGATTGTAAATTGGTCTTGGCGGTTGATAATTATTCTGATAATTATTTCCAGGCCTTTGGTTTATGTATGAAATATTCTCTCTTTGTTCCATTGTTAATTCAATACTGAGACAATCTTTTGTCAAATGTGGTCCTCCACACTGCTCACAACTAATTCGTATTGAGTGAATATCTTTAGTCATCTTTTCCATTCGTCTCTCCACAGCATCTATCTTTGCGGAAATGGAATCTAAGTCATGGCTAGAATCGGCTCTAGCTGCTTTAGATGATCTAACGATGTCTTTTTCTTGGTGCCACTCATGTGAGTGGGAAGCAGTGTTATCAATAATTTTGTAAGCATCAGTTTCGGTTTTCTTCATAATAGAACCACCAGCTGCTATATCTATGTCTTTCCTTGTAGTGATGTCGCATCCTTGGTAGAATATTTGTACTATTTGACAGGTGTCTAAACCATGTTGCGGACATCCTCTTAACAACTTTCCATATCTAGTCCATGCCTCATATAGAGTTTCATTCGGTTTCTGTGTAAACGTAACAATTTCTGCTTGAAGTCTTACGGCTTTAGATGCCGGAAAGAATTGTTTAAGAAATTTGTCAACTAAAACATCCCATGTATCAATCGCCCCTTCAGGTAACGATTCCAACCAATCTTTGGCTTCTCCCTTTAAAGTCCAGGGAAATAACATGAGATATATCTGTTCATCCTCCACTTCTCGGATTTTAAATAGTGTGCAGATCCTATTAAAGGTACGTAGATGTTCATTTGGATCTTCCTTCGGTGCACCACTAAATTGGCATTGATTAGTCACCATGTGTAGAATTTGTCCTTTAATTTCATAATCTGGCGCATTAATGTCTGGATGAGTAATTGCGTGACCTTGGCCAGTGCGTTTAGCTCTCATTCGGTCTTCCATACTTAGAGGTTCCAGATTCTCCATAATTGAATTTGTTGAATCGGTATCACTAGATGATTCTGATTTAATGGTTCGTTCCTCAACAATCTCTGTTTGAATGATTGGTGGTTCCGGAGGAAAGTTTAGTGGTTCAGGATCTACGAATCGTTCCTGAATATTCTCCGGATTCTCAATTGTGATGTCGGGTTCAAAAAATGGATTATCGGAAATTTGAACTGAAGTACTTGGTCGACTGGATGACGATTCTAAAGAAAAATCAACGGTGGTAATATTTGCTAAATGTCTTGATCTAGTTACAGGTGGTGAACGTACAAAAGGTGATGATCGTCTTGCTCGGTGCATTCACTGAATATCCTATTAGTTTTTAAAAGGAAAGAAAAATTATAATAAGTTATCCAATCAATAGACTTTTCTGATTTTGCCCACGTTTCGAATAGCCAAAAGATGCAGCAGAGGGGCAGGATTCGTTTGGTCTCAATATAATTGAGGACTGTTTGGCTCCAATAACCCGGTTCACGTACAAATCCAACTATTACTACGAACCAGAAAATTTTGATGTCTATTAATTTAACTACTTAAAACAAATTTTCGTAATTTTAAGAAAATTAGATAAGAAGTAGAATAAAAATCTATGTCCTAAAAACTAGAATAGCGAGAAATAAGAAAGAAAAAAGAGTTCGTCGAAAAAGGTAGAAAAAGAAAAATGGTTGAAAAATAAAAGGTGACGGAAAAATAAAAGAAACTTATAAAAATTAAAAATACTTGACTAACCTAACCTTATTACTACAACTAGCTTAAAATTATAATCGCAAATTGAGATAACTAATTGGAATGATAATTGGTACATAGTAAAAGGTGTCTAAAAATATTAAAGCTTACAAGTAAAACTATATCCCAAATGAAAATAACTTTAAAAGAAACTAAAACTTAAAAAGGCGTCGCAAAATTCTAAAGCACCTAAATCTTAGTCTAAAGAAAAAGCACTTAAGAAATTCTACGGCAAAGCCTAAAAATCTAGAGGTAAAAATAACTATTGCAAAAACTAAGTTTAAAACTAAATATGAGCGAAAAATACAAATATTATGCTAAAACAATTAAAAAGGGACAAAATATAAAAATATACAAAAAGTTGAAAAAAGTACAATTTTTATAAAAATATTATTTTTATATTATTTATTTAATAAAACTACTAATTTTACAATTTAATTAAACTAATTAAACTAAATAAAACAAATTAAATAAAAAGAAACTTTAAAATAAAACTTAATTATAATAATAATAGATAATTAGGGTTTATAATAATAATAATTAATAAATACTCCGTAATTAATGCAGAGTTAGGGTTCTGTCGGTGGCGTCAGAGAAACTCCGCGAATCGCGGTAATCAATGAAGCAAACCCCGCGAGTCGCGGGGTTCCAGTTTTCAACTCTGGAACAGGAAATTTACGCGTTTTTTTTTTATGTTTTCTAATTTTCTGTTTTAATATAAATAAAAGATATTTAAATAAAACTTATATTTTTATAAACTAAAATAAAAATAAAGAAACTTATAAAACTTTTAACAAACTCTTAAAAATATATAAATTTTTGTTTTTCTTTTTATATTTTTGAATATTTAAAACGTATTTTTACAAAAACGAATTTTAATAAAAGTTAACTAAAAACCTTTTTTTTATATATAGCGTTGCGCTTCCGGCGTTTAAGAGAGTCCCCGGCAGCGGCGCCAAAAATAACTTGATGTGGTAGCGGAGTGGTATAAAATACTATTAAATTTTAGCAGGAAATACTATTAAATACGATACAATTTTACACAAGATATTTATTTATTTAGAGAATGGATATACTTAAACCTTGCTACAACACTTATAGGCAGTGTACCTAATCGTACAGTAGTGTAGTTTTTAGTAAGTCCGGTTCGTTCCACAGGGAATCTTTTTAAACAAAGCTTAACGCTATATTAGTTTACTTTTATAGAAATACAAATATATATATATAAGTAATATTATTATTATAAAAGGGGGTTTTTACCATTTAATGACCGGTTTGTCGATTTTAAAACTTTAGTCGCAGTTAAAACCTAATGTAAAATATTAAATAAATAAAAGACTTAATTTAAAGCGTAAAATAAATAACGATAATGAAATTGCAATAAATAAAAGTGCGATAAAATAAAATTGCGATAATTAAAAAGTACGATAATTAAAAGTGCGATTAAATAACAATAAATAAAAGTACGATAATTAGAAGTGCAATTAAATATAAAATAAAGGAAATTAAATATGAAATAAAAGAATTATGCTTATTTAAACTTCCGTAATCATGATGTTTGACGTGTTGATTTTTTAGTTTTATGCCCATGGGTTAATTGTCCTTTGTCCTGGATTATTTAATATGTCCATACGGATTTGTCCATAATAGTCTATCAGTCATAAATATAAAGAGCGAAAGCCTTCGTCAAATTATTCTTATTCCCGAAGTCAAATATTCTAACTAATTGGGGATTCGAATTGTAACAAGGTTTTAATACTTTGTTTAATGAATACACCAGGTTATCGACTGCGTGTAAACCAAGGTTTTACTACTTTGTTACCAATTACCCTTGAATGTAATTCACCCCTGTTTCAACAAGTCTATTAACTACTAATCCAGTTCCGTGTCCGGTAAAATGAATAATTATTGGTATTTATAGATATCCCGCCCACCGTACCCAGTCAAGCGTATGTGGTTATATATAAATACGTCGAATGATAAGTTTGTATATTAAATTAACAAGGTATTGTTTAGTTAATATAAAACCCATTAATAGCCCATAGTCTAATTTCCACAAGTGTCGTTCTTTTGTCCAAACCCCAATTATGGTACAAAGCCCAATTACCCAATTTTAGTAATTAGCCCAACATCATGATTACTTTGGATTAAATAAGCATAATAATAACTTAGCTAAGAGACATTAATGTAAAAAGGTTGAACATAACTTACAATGATTAAAAATAGCGTAGCGTTACACGGACAGAATTTCGACTTACACCCTTACAACATTCGCTAACATACCCTTATTATTAGAATTAAAATTAAAATTAAAATTATAATATAAATATAAATATATACGTTTAGATAGAGAGATTGATATATGATGGATTTTTTGGTTTTTTTTTGCGATCAGAATTCGTTTGCTTTTATAGGGATTTTCGACTTTTGGGGCTCCGCGACTCGCGGCATTTTTGCCTTCAAACTCCGCGAGTCGCGGAGTTTGAAATTACAGCTCAGTCCCTTTTGGAGTCTTTCTTGCCGACGGTTTATAATATATATATAATATATATATAATTAATATAATTAATTATATATTATATTATATTTATATACATAGTTAACTTGTAATTTTTAGTCCGTTGCGTCGAGCGTTGAGAGTTGACTCTGGTCCCGGTTCCGGATTTTCGAACGTCCTTGCGTACAATTTTATATTTTGTACTTTGCGTTTTGAATCTTGTACTCTTGTAATTTCGAGACGTTTCTTATCAATAATTGGAACCTCTTTGATTGTCTTTTGTACTTTTGAGCTTTTTGGTCGTTTGCGTCTTCAATTCGTCGAATCTGTCTTTTGTCTTCACCTTTTATTATTTAAACGAATATCACTTTTAAATAGAACAATTGCAACTAAAAGCTTGTCTTTCTTGAGGAATAATGCTATGAAATATATGTTCGTTTTTAGCATTATCAAATATTCCCACACTTGAGCGTTGCTTGTCCTCAAGCAATATCGTCTTGAAATACTAGAATCACTTCTTTATTCTTCACACTTTGTACATCAGTGATTTCTATACGGCGGTATAAACAATGGTAGTAACGATATGGTTTACAGTCCCACATGACTATAAAAATTTAGATCCATTAAGGAAATTGGATCTTTATGAAAACATTTGATCTTTTGAAAATTAAATCTAGTTTTTACCCTAGATAAGTTTTCCGGAATAACCCTTTACCGGTGTTTGCAAAATATTTTTGTGGGTTTGGTGGGTTTCAGATTTGAAAATTTTAGCTCAAAACTTGCGGTTTTGTGTCACCCACTTGCTAACCTTGTATTTGGAAAGCAACACGTCCAGTTTACTTGTCCCGTATATTACCTTTCGGTAAACTACCATCCGGTTGTAAAGGAAAGCGTTGAACAAGCAACTGTTAAGGCAATGTCCCCTGACATGCTTTTAATTATGGTCTATAACGTGTCGGACGCAATTACTATCCTTGGTAGGAGCAATAGTAAAGCTCACCCTTATAATTTTTCGGTATGGCACAAGGTCCTGTCTTTGACCACTATGCAACCACCGTTCTTACGGTTGACACCCGATTTGGTTCAGGTGACCTAATGAATTCCAGGTGAATTCCTAGGATTTTACGTTCAATGGTAATGAACGCATTGAAAACAGGGTTTTCAGAAAACAAATCGGTTTGTAATTTTGATCAAAATATTTTCTCGTTTAAACTCGAGTTTAGATATCATCGAATTCCATGAGTTTGAATTCTCAATCTTTAAGGTCAATCTCTAGGATTGAGTAATATCAGGCTTAAAAGCTGATTTTTAATCTTTAAGGAGATTATCCTTTCTGGGGATCTGATTCATTAGTCTTATCCAGCTAATTTGCATGGTGCCCCCCATTGTACGAGATAAATCCTTCTCATGGTTAGGATAAATCTGACCACTTGGCAACCCTGTTTAATGCTGAGGTCCGTGGATTTCCTGCTGATTTTAGTGATGATTTTTCTAGATTTTTCGTCAACCTGCAGCTGGTCTGGACGACAACTTCCTGACCTAAATCAAGAAGCGCGTGTCTTTTTCGGAAGACTTTACTTCCTTTTAATGATGGAATTGATTCATCGTGTAGATCCATCTCTTCTTTTCTTTCATCGGGTAAAACAGTTTAGTTTAGTCCAAAGCAAAAGTATTTTCAGTTATTTGTTACAGAAATATGTGATATATGTTTTGAATAACTTGGAGAATTTTCCCACACTTGGCTTTTATTTTCCTTTTTATCGTCCTCTATTCCATTTTAAATGAATTTTAACATTTTGGTTTGTTTCTCAATTTATGTCCTTTCCGAGGTTACAATAATTTCGGTGTTAAAACCTAGTTTTATCGTTCATAAATATGTATAAACATGATTTTGAGTTCATTTAATTGAAAATTTTGAAAAATTTTACTAGAATTGGGTAGTCAGTATATAAGACTAGGGCTGTTCTTTATTATCAGAGAGCACTAGATTCTAATACAACTACTGCTTTACTAGTATTTTTAATGGTAACCAAGTGTTTAAGATAAAAATTTTAAAATCCGAAAGAATTTAACCCCTTCCAACACTTAAGATCTTGCAATGCCCTCATTTGCAAGAAATCAGTAACAATTTAAATTATTGAGGGTGATTTGTGTGAAAATGATTAAAGTTTTACCAAAGTTTCCAAATATATTGGCATTTGTTTGCTGAATGATAAATGGTGCACATCATTTGTTCATTCCGTCTTGTTGTTATTTCACATATATTTTGCATCTTGTCGTCAAAATTAGTTGCTTTTGCTGAACTTAATGCCAGTCTTTGAAAATGCGTTGTTTTACCCTGTTGTGTACATAAGATAAACTGCAAACATATATGCATATTTTTAAAGTTTGGTATATTACCCCACATTCAAAAATTATTAAAATCTAAGAATAAAAGTTAGAAAATTATAAAAACTATTACAATATTAACATAAGTATTAAACGTATCAATCATTACAAATTACAAAATAAAAAAATAAAAAAAAATAAAAAAATAAGTAGACTAGGGATGATAATGGTACCAATAGGGGTTCCAGGCATAACCATAGGTGCTATAGAATGCGTCGGCAGGGTTATACGTAGGATACGGTGGTTGCATCTCTATAGACCAGGGAGGGAAGATGGGTTTTGGTGTAGGAATATAGTTTCGACCTATATGTTGGCAATGAGCTATGATTTGGTTCTGATGAACTTGCCAATCTTCAAATGCTCTCTGTCTAGCATTTTCGTACTCCTGAGAAGCTATAAACCTTTGCATTTCTTGCATCTCATTTCCCCCCCCCCTACATTACCTTGCTGTTGGTTTCTCTCAACCTGTGGATGTCTACCATGGTATGGTACTGCGGCATTATTTCGCCTCTTCAAAACTTTCGCACCATGGTATACATTTAAATCTATAGTATCTCGGGGTTCTGGTTCTTCTACTAATAACCCCCCCCCCCCCCGACTTATATCCACACCGAGATATTCACCAATCAAAGTAATAAAAATACCACCTCCTATTATGCTATGCGGTCGCATCCCCCTAACCATAGCTGATAAATAATAACCCACACAATACGGTATACTTACAGCGCTTTGTGGGTCTCGAATACACATATGGTAAAACAAATCCTGTTCATTTACCTTTTCCTTGTTCTTACCCCTTTGTGTAATCGAATTTGCTAAAAACCTATGAATCACTCTTAATTCGGCTCTATCTATATCCAAATAAGAGTAATTTCCCCCTTTGAAACGGTGATGGCTTGTCATTTGACTCCACACACCGTGTGTATCAAAATTTTCATCTATCTTTCTACCGTTTAGTATCAACCCTCTACAATCGGCAGATGCTAACTCCTCAGGCGTATATATACGTAAAGCCTGAGCCATGTCTAGTAAAGACATGTGGCGCATCGAACCGCCTAACAAAAATCTAATAAAAGATCGATCGGTTAAACTAGTTACCCGATCATTCAACTCTATACTACACAATAATTCTTCACACCATACTTTATATACAGGTCTACGCATGGTGAATAAACGTACCCAGTCATTAAAAGTAGAATTACCATACCTCTGTACAAGTAATTCCCTAATTGGCCCGGCCAATTCTACAGCTTCTAAGGGTCCCCATTCTATGACCCTAGGTACCTCAACAACCTTAGAATGAAGTGTATGCAACCCCCTTTGATACTTTGGGTAATCTATCCAAAGTCTGTCAAATCTCAGGTTAAAATGCAAATCTTCCAAGTGCATATCAGAAAATGTCATGACTGGATGAGGTATATCCTGCTTGTAGTAGTTATCCACCTCCTGTTGTTCCGCATTCTCAGCAGGAGCATTGCGAGCTTGGGATGAAGATTCACCCCTTTCAGTCTGCAAAACACATCAAACACAATTTTTTTGTGCATCCAAATATGCATTAGTGTCAGCAAAATCATCAATTACAATGACATGATCAATTTATATCAAACTTTAGCTCATTTTCATATTTTCATCAAATCTACACTTTTTCAAACAAGCATATACGAAAATGTTCGCCAAGTTCATAAGCATTCAACTCAAATAACATGTCAAAATAATCATTACTAGCAATTAAACAAGTCTCAAATGGCATTATCTCTCAAAAATCAAGTTCATGAATTTTAGACTTGAAAAAGTCCACTTTAATTCTCAAAATCATGTTTAGGCTCAAAGTTTGGATCATTTAACTACCTAAACATGTTACACTACTTAATTTAGCAACAATTCATGACAAAAATCGGCCATAACCTGTTTATATCAAAAAGCCCCAAATTTGCTCAAGAATACAAACCCTAGATTACTCAAAATTTGAAGTTTAAGGCTTCTAATCATGTTAAACAGCATCAATCTAGGTTATACAAGCATAATACATAAACAATTTAAGCCTAATTACACTAAAAAGCATCAAAATCAAATTGGAGAAAAAATTGCTCAAGAACACTAATTTCGGATTAAATGGTGTTTAGGTGTAGAAATTTACCGTTTTTCTTGAGTAATTCCTTGATAGCATCCTTCTCAACATGATTTTAGTAAAAGATTTGGTGATTAACGGTTAAAAATTGTGATTTTTGGGGTGTTTTTTCGAGTATTTTCGTGTAGTTTTTCGCAGTATGTTTTTGTTTTGGGTTGGGACTGATCTTTATGCGTTTATATTTATTTCTGTATTTTGGTCCCTCCGCGACTCGCGGAGATTTCCCCTTCAAACTCCGCGAGTCGCGGAGTTTGGTATTTTTTTTTTTTAATAATCTTTAACTTATTAAAACAATTAAGTAATTAATTTTAAAATTTTGTTTCCCTTGTTATTTAGGACGAGGTCGTTTCGGATCGATGTCCTAGTCCGTCCTTCGACAAAATTTTAAAATTTATCTTTTTGTAGCGATTGTTTTAAAAGCTAAGATTTTTGGGTTTTTTTTTTAATGTTTTTGGCATACTTTAATTCAATAAGATTAAAAATAATGATAATAAAAGTTCTCGTCCCTTCCTTGGGTAAAGCAATTTCTGTTCAAAGACCTAGTCTTCAACTTACGACGAATTTTAAAAATCATATTTTTAACTTAATGAGATAAAGTAAATTTTTGTTTTTAAATTCACACAATTTAAATATAAAATTCAAAATTAATATTAAAAATTCACACCAAACTTAAAATTTGAAATGCATAAAATTAAAATTTCATATTTTAAAAATTAAAAATTCACACCATACTTAATTTAAAAATTTATAAATTCATACCAAACTTATATTAATTTTTCAAATATTTACAATTTTAAATATATTGTTTTTACAAAGTTTACAATATTAATTTAAGATTTAAATATTAATTTTAAAAACATGGTAAAAATAAAATTAAAAATCTTTTTGGCTTTTTATCCCACTTTAATCAATCAAATATTATCAAAAATATGCGCCCCTCTTTTCGGTAAAGTAATTTCGGTTCCAAGACCTAATTTAACTCATGACGAATTTTTGAAATATTTTGGGTTGATTGTTTAAAGATATTTATACCTTAAGAATAAACGTTAAATTTCGCAGTGATGTAATAAATTTTTGAATGATATCAATAATTTCGGTCGCCAAACCTAATTTTATTCAATACCAATTTAATACTTTTTAGCGAACAAATTAGCGTTTACTATCAAAAGGTTAAAAATAAAAATAAAAATAAAAACTGTACAGACATACCTGTGAAATAGATTTCTTAGTTATATGATTTATCCCATTCATAAGATAGTCGGTTTAATTAGTTTTCCATAGCTACATAGGCGTAACCTCGAGCATTCAGTGTCTTTTCTTCTAAACATATGAACGGTCCGTCTCTGCATAAAGTAACAAATTCGGTATTTGAATAGGTTTGATTATTTGAACATTTACCTCCATGTGACCATTTTCCGCATTTGTGACATCGTTCTAGGTGTCGTGCTCTTCTTTTTGCTGCGGATTTTGATTTTCCATTACCAAATTGTAACTTATTATCTTCGCATCTGGATTCTTTTCTAACTCCGTCCATTCTTTCTCTGATTACTGATACTATTTCACTCAGTAGTATGTCATTATTACGTTTAGTGATCAAAGCGTGTAGCATTAGACCATGGTTTAGTTCACAGGCAGTCTTCATTTTGTAAAAACCTAAAAAAATAAAAAATTCAGAATGGGGGGAGAAGACTAGTTCTTTAGGGTCTGCTAGGGAAAGACCATTCGGGTTCCATTTTCGAAAACTACACGAAAACAGACAATCTAACTCTAACAGAAATACATAAACCCCTTGATTCTCCCCACACTTAGTTAGCTGTGGTGTCGAAATTGTGATTAAATTTTTATCTTAAACACTTGGTTACCATTCAAAAATAACTTGATGTCGTGCGAGGTGTATATAAAATAGCTTATATTTTTACAAGGAAATACTATTAAATACGATACATTTTTACACAAGATATTTATTTATTTAGAGAACGGATATACTTAAACCTTGCTACAACACTTATAGGCAGTGTACCTAATCGTACAGTAGTGTAGTTTTTAGTAAGTCCGGTTCGTTCCACAGGGAATCTTTTTAAACAAAGCTTAACGCTATATTAGTTTACTTTTATAGAAATACAAATATATATATAAGTAATATTATTATTATAAAGGGGGGTTTTTACCGTTTAATGACCGGTTTGTTTATTTTAAAACTTTAGTCGCAATTAAAACCTAATGTAAAATATTAAATAAATAAAAGACTTAATTTAAAGCGTAAAATAAATAACGATAATGAAATTGCAATAAATAAAAGTGTGATAAAATAAAATTGCGATAATTAAAAAGTACGATAATAAAAAGTGCGATTAAATAACAATAAATAAAAGTGCGATAATTAGAAGTGCAATTAAATATAAAATAAAGGAAATTAAATATGAAATAAAAGAATTATGCTTATTTAAACTTCCGTAATCATGATGTTTGACGTGTTGATTTTAGTTTTATGCCCATGGGTTAATTGTCCTTTGTCCTGGATTATTTAATATGTCCATACGGATTTGTCCATAATAGTCCATCAGTCATAAATATAAAGAGCGAAAGCCTTCGTCAAATTATTCTTATTCCCGAAGTCAAATATTCCAACTAATTGGGGATTCGAATTGTAACAAGGTTTTAATACTTTGTTTAATGAATACACCAGGTTATCGACTGCGTGTAAACCAAGGTTTTACTACTTTGTTAACAATTACACCAATTACCCTTGAATGTAATTCACCCCTGTTTCAACAAGTTTATTAACTATTAATCCAGTTCCGTATCCGGTAAAATGAATAATTATTGGTATTTATAGATATCCCACCCACCGTACCCAGTCAAGCGTATGTGATTATATATAAATACGTCAAATTATAAGTTTGTATATTAAATTAACAAGGTATTGTTTAGTTAATATAAAACCCATTAATAGCCCATAGTCTAATTTCCACAAGTGTCGTTCTTTTGTCCAAACCCCAATTATGGTACAAAGCCCAATTACCCAATTTTAGTAATTACCCTAACATCATGATTACTTCGGATTAAATAAGCA
The DNA here is from genome assembly GCF_046630445.1 of Rutidosis leptorrhynchoides. Lineage (NCBI taxonomy): Eukaryota > Viridiplantae > Streptophyta > Magnoliopsida > Asterales > Asteraceae > Rutidosis > Rutidosis leptorrhynchoides. Next base: position 247,984,293 of record NC_092340.1, read on the forward strand.
TAATAATAACTTAGCTACGAGACATTAATATAAAAAGGTTGAACATAACTTACAATGATTAAAAATAGCGTAGCGTTACACGGACAGAATTTCGACTTACACCCTTATAACATTCGCTAACATACCCTTATTATTAGGATTAAAATTAAAATTAAAATTAAAATTAAAATATAAATATAAATATATACGATATAGATAGAGAGATGGATGGATTTTTTGGTTTTTTTTTTTTTGCGATCAGAATTCGTTTGCTTTTATAGGGATTTTCGACTTTTGGGGCTCCGCGACTCGCGGCATTTTTGCCTTCAAACTCCAAGAGTCGCGGAGTTTGAAATTACAGCTCAGTCCCTTTTTGAGTCTTTCTTGCCGACGGTTTATAATATATATATAATATATATATAATTAATATAATTAATTATATATTATATTATATTTATATACATAGTTAACTTGTAATTTTTAGTCCGTTGCGTCGAGCGTTGAGAGTTGACTCTGGTCCCGGTTCCGGATTTTCGAACGTCCTTGCGTACAATTTTATATTTTGTACTTTGCGTTTTGAATCTTGTACTCTTGTAATTTCGAGACGTTTCTTATCAATAATTGGAACCTCTTTGATTGTCTTTTGTACTTTTGAGCTTTTTGGTCGTTTGCGTCTTCAATTCGTCGAATCTGTCTTTTGTCTTCACCTTTTATTATTTAAACGAATATCACTTTTAAATAGAACAATTGCAACTAAAAGCTTGTCTTTCTTGAGGAATAATGCTATGAAATATATGTTCGTTTTTAGCATTATCAAATATTTCCACACTTGAGCGTTGCTTGTCCTCAAGCAATATCGTCTTGAAATACTAGAATCACTTCTTTATTCTTCACACTTTGTACATCAGTGATTTCTATACGGCGGTATAAACAATGGTAGTAACGATATGGTTTACAGTCCCACATGACTATAAAAATTTAGATCCATTAAGGAAATTGGATCTTTATGAAAACATTTGATCTTTTGAAAATTAAATCTAGTTTTTACCCTAGATAAGTTTTCCGGAATAACCCTTTACCGGTGTTTGCAAAATATTTTTGTGGGTTTGGTGGGTTTCAGATTTGAAAATTTTAGCTCAAAACTTGCGGTTTTGTGTCACCCACTTGCTAACCTTGTATTTGGAAAGCAACACGTCCAGTTTACTTGTCCCGTATATTACCTTTCGGTAAACTACCGTCCGGTTGTAAAGGAAAGCGTTGAATAAGCAACTGTTAAGGCAATGTCCCCTGACATGCTTTTAATTATGGTCTATAACGTGTCGGACGCAATTACTATCCTTGGTAGGAGCAATAGTAAAGCTCACCCTTATAATTTTTCGGTATGGCACAAGGTCCTGTCTTTGACCACTATGCAACCACCGTTCTTACGGTTGACACCCGATTTGGTTCAGGTGACCTAATGAATTTCAGGTGAATTCCTAGGATTTTACGTTCAATGGTAATGAACGCATTGAAAACAGGGTTTTCAGAAAACAAATCGGTTTGTAATTTTGATCAAAATATTTTCTCGTTTAAGCTCGAGTTTAGATATCATCGAATTCCATGAGTTTGAATTCTCAGTCTTTAAGGTCAATCTCTAGGATTGAGTAATATCAGGCTTAAAAGCTGATTTTTAATCTTTAAGGAGATTATCCTTTCTGGGGATCTGATTCATTAGTCTTATCCAGCTAATTTGCATGGTGCCCCCCCATTGTACGAGATAAATCCTTCTCATGGTTAGGATAAATCTGACCACTTGGCAATCCTGTTTAATGCTGAGGTCCGTGGATTTTCTGCTGATTTTAGTGATGACTTTTCTAGATTTTTCGTCAACCTGCAGCTGGTCTGGACGACAACTTCCTAACCTAAATCAAGAAGCGCGTGTCTTTTTCGGAAGACTTTACTTCCTTTTAATGATGGAATTGATTCATCGTGTAGATCCATCTCTTCTTTTCTTTCATCGGGTAAAACAGTTTAGTTTAGTCCAAAGCAAAAGTATTTTCAGTTATTTGTTACAGAAATATGTGATATATGTTTTGAATAACTTGGAGAATTTTCCCACACTTGGCTTTTATTTTCCTTTTTATCGTCCTCTATTCCATTTTAAATGAATTTTAACATTTTGGTTTGTTTCTCAATTTATGTCCTTTCCGAGGTTACAATAATTTCGGTGTTAAAACCTAGTTTTATCGTTCATAAATATGTATAAACATGATTTTGAGTTCATTTAATTGAAAATTTTGAAAAATTTTACTAGAATTGGGTAGTCAGTATATAAGACTAGGGCTGTTCTTTATTATCAGAGAGCACTAGATTCTAATACAACTACTGCTTTACTAGTATTTTTAATGGTAACCAAGTGTTTAAGATAAAAATTTTAAAATCCGAATGAATTTAACCCCTTCCAACACTTAAGATCTTGCAATGCCCTCATTTGCAAGAAATCAGTAACAATTTAAATTATTGAGGGTGATTTGTGTGAAAATGATTAAATTTTTACCAAAGTTTCCAAATATATTAGCGTTTGTTTGCTGAATAATAAATGGTGCACATCATTTGTTCATTCCGTCTTGTTGTTATTTCACATATATTTTGCATCTTGTCGTCAAAATTAGTTGCTTTTGCTGAACTTAATGCCAGTCTTTGAAAATGCGTTGTTTTACCCTGTTGTGTACATAAGATAAACTGCAAACATATATGCATATTTTTGAAGTTTGGTATATTACCCCACATTCAAAAATTATTAAAATCTAAGAATAAAAGTTAGAAAATTATAAAAACTATTACAATATTAACATAAGTATTAAACGTATCAATCATTACAAATTACAAAATAAAAAAAATAAAAAAAAATAAGTAGACTAGGGATGATACTGGTACCAATAGGGGTTCCAGGCATAACCATAGGTGCTATAGAATGTGTCGGCAGGGTTATACGTAGGATACGGTGGTTGCATCTCTATAGACCAGGGAGGGAAGATGGGTTTTGGTGTAGGAATATAGTTTCGACCTATATGTTGGCAATGAGCTATGATTTGGTTCTGATGAACTTGCCAATCTTCAAATGCTCTCTGTCTAGAATTTTCGTACTCCTGAGAAGCTATAAACCTTTGCATTTTTTGCATCTCATTTCCCCCTCCTACATTACCTTGCTGTTGGTTTCTCTCAACCTGTGGATGTCTACCATGGTATGGTACTGCGGCGTTATTTCGCCTCTTCAAAACTTTCGCACCATGGTATACATTTAAACCTATAGTATCTCGGGGTTCTGGTTCTTCTACTAATAATCCCCACCCCCCCCCCCCCGACTTATATCCACACCGAGATATTCACCAATCAAAGTAATAAAAATACCACCTCCTATTATGCTATGCGGTCGCATCCCCCTAACCATAGCTGATAAATAATAACCCACACAATACGGTATACTTACAGCGCTTTGTGGGTCTCGAATACACATATGGTAAAACAAATCCTGTTCATTTACCTTTTTCTTGTTCTTACCCCTTTGTGTAATCGAATTAGCTAAAAACCTATGAATCACTCTTAATTCGGCTCTATCTATATCCAAATAAGAGTAATTTCCCCCTTTGAAACGGTGATGGCTTGTCATTTGACTCCACACACCGTGTGTATCAAAATTTTCAACTATCTTTCTACCGTTTAGTATCAACCCTCTACAATCGGCAGATGCTAACTCCTCAGGCGTATATATACGTAAAGCCTGAGCCATGTCTAGTAAAGACATGTGGCGCATCGAACCGCCTAACAAAAATCTAATAAAAGATCGATCGGTTAAACTAGTTACCCAATCATTCAACTCTATACTACACAATAATTCTTCACACCATACTTTATATACAGGTCTACGCATGGTGAATAAACGTACCCAGTCATTAAAAGTAGAATTACCATACCTCTGTACAAGTAATTCCCTAATTGGCCCGGCCAATTCTACAGCTTCTAAGGGTCCCCATTCTATGACCCTAGGTACCTCAACAACCTTAGAATGAAGTGTATGCAACCCCCTTTGATACTTTGGGTAATCTATCCAAAGTCTGTCAAATCTTAGGTTCGGATGCAAATCTTCCAAGTGCATATCAGAAAATGTCATGACTGGATGAGGTATATCCTGCTTGTAGTAGTTATCCACCTCCTGTTATTCCGCATTCTCAGCAGGAGCATTGCGAGCTTGAGATGAAGATTCACCCCTTTCAGTCTGCAAAACACATCAAACACAATTTTTTTGTGCATCCAAATATGCATTAGTGTCAGCAAAATCATCAATTACAATGACATGATCAATTTATATCAAACTTTAGCTCATTTTCATATTTTCATCAAATCTACACTTTTTCAAACAAGCATATACGAAAATGTTCGTCAAGTTCATAAGCATTCAACTCAAATAACATGTCAAAATAATCATTACTAGCAATTAAACAAGTCTCAAATGGCATTATCTCTCAAAAATCAAGTTCATGAATTTTAGACTTGAAAAAGTCCACTTTAATTCTCAAAATCATGTTTAGGCTCAAAGTTTGGATCATTTAACTACCTAAACATGTTACACTACTTAATTTAGCAACAATTCATGACAAAAATCGGCCATAACCTGTTTATATCAAAAAGCCCCAAATTTGCTCAAGAACACAAACCCTAGATTACTCAAAATTTGAAGTTTAAGGCTTCTAATCATGTTAAACAGCATCAATCTAGGTTATACAAGCATAATACATAAACAATTTAAGCCTAATTACACTAAAAAGCATCAAAATCAAATTGGGGAAAAAATTGCTCAAGAACACTAATTTCGGATTAAATGGTGTTTAGGTGTAGAAATTTACCATTTTTCTTGAGTAATTCCTTGATAGCATCCTTCTCAACATGATTTTAGTAAAAGATTTGGTGATTAACGGTTAAAAATTGTGATTTTTAGGGTGTTTTTTCGAGTATTTTCGTGTAGTTTTTCGCAGTATGTTTTTGTTTTGGGTTGGGACGGATCTGTTATGCGTTTATATTTTTTTTCTGTATTTTGGTCCCTCCGCGACTCGCGGAGATTTCCCCTTCAAACTCCGCGAGTTGCGGAGTTTGGTATTTTTTTTTTTAATAATCTTTAACTTATTAAAACAATTAAGTAATTAATTTTAAAATTTTGTTTCCCTTGTTATTTAGGACGAGGTCGTTTCGGATCGATGTCCTAGTCCGTCCTTCGACAAAATTTTAAAATTTGTCTTTTTGTAGAGATTGTTTTAAAAGCTAAGATTTTTGGGTTTTTTTTTTTTAATGTTTTTGGCATACTTTAATTCAATAAGATTAAAAATAATGATAATAAAAGTTCTCGTCCCTTTCTTGGGTAAAGCAATTTCGGTTCAAAGACCTAGTCTTCAACTTACGACGAATTTTAAAAATCATATTTTTAACTTAATGAGATAAAGTAAATTTTTGTTTTTAAATTCACACAATTTAAATATAAAATTCAAAATTAATATTAAAAATTCACACCAAACTTAAAATTTGAAATGCATAAAATTAAAATTTCATATTTTAAAAATAAAAAATTCACACCAAACTTAATTTAAAAATTTATAAATTCATACCAAACTTATATTAATTTTTCAAATATTTACAATTTTAAATATATTGTTTTTATAAAGTTTACAATATTAATTTATGATTTAAATATTAATTTTAAAAACATGGTAAAAATAAAATTAAAAATCTTTTTGGCTTTTTATCCCACTTTAATCAATCAAATATTATCAAAAATATGCGCCCCTCTTTTCGGTAAAGTAATTTCGGTTCCAAGACCTAATTTAACTCATGACGAATTTTTGAAATATTTTGGGTTGATTGTTTAAATATATTTATACCTTAAGAATAAACGTTAAATTTCGCAGTGATGTAATAAATTTTTGAATGATATCAATAATTTCGGTCGCCAAACCTAATTTTATTCAATACCAATTTAATACTTTTTAGCGAACAAATTAGCGTTTACTATCAAAAGGTTAAAAATAAAAATAAAAATAAAAACTGTACAGACATACCTGTGAAATAGATTTCTTAGTTATATGATCCATCCCATTCATAAGATAGTCGGTTTAATTGGTTTTCGATAGCTACATAGGCGTAACCTCGAGCATTCAGTGTCTTTTCTTCTAAACATATGAACGGTCCGTCTCTGCATAAAGTAACAAATTCGGTATTTGAATAGGTTTGATTATTTGAACATTTACCTCCATGTGACCATTTTCAGCATTTGTGACATCGTTCTAGGTGTCGTGCTCTTCTTTTTGCTGCGGATTTTGATTTTCCTTTACCAAATTGTAACTTATTATCTTCGCATCTGGATTCTTTTCTAACTCCGTCCATTCTTTCTCTGATTACTGATACTATTTCACTCGGTAGTATGTCATTATTACGTTTAGTGATCAAAGCGTGTAGCATTAGACCATGGTTTAGTTCACAGGCAGTCTTCATTTTGTAAAAACCTAAAAAAATAAAAAATTCAGAATGGGGGGAGAAGACTAGTTCTTTAGGGTCTGCTAGGGAAAGACCATTCGGGTTCCATTTTCGAGAACTACACGAAAACAGACAATCTAACTCTAACAGAAATACATAAACCCCTTGATTCTCCCCACACTTAGTTAGCTGTAGTGTCGAAATTGTGATTAAATTTTTATCTTAAACACTTGGTTACCATTCAAAAATAACTTGATGTCGTGCGAGGTGTATATAAAATAGCTTATATTTTTACAAGGAAATACTATTAAATACGATACATTTTTACACAAGATATTTATTTATTTAGAGAACGGATATACTTAAACCTTGCTACAACACTTATAGGCAGTGTACCTAATCGTACAGTAGTGTAGTTTTTAGTAAGTCCGGTTCGTTCCACAGGGAATCTTTTTAAACAAAGCTTGACGCTATATTAGTTTACTTTTATAGAAATACAAATATATATATAAGTAATATTATTATTATAAAGGGGGGTTTTTACCGTTTAATGACCGGTTTGTCGATTTTAAAACTTTAGTCGCAGTTAAAACCTAATGTAAAATATTAAATAAATAAAAGACTTAATTTAAAGCGTAAAATAAATAACGATAATGAAATTGCAATAAATAAAAGTGCGATAAAATAAAATTGCGATAATTAAAAAGTACGATAATTAAAAGTGCGATTAAATAACAATAAATAAAAGTACGATAATTAGAAGTGCAATTAAATATAAAATAAAGGAAATTAAATATGAAATAAAAGAATTATGCTTATTTAAACTTCCGTAATCATGATGTTTGACGTGTTGATTTTTTAGTTTTATGCCCATGGGTTAATTGTCCTTTGTCCTGGATTATTTAATATGTCCATACGAATTTGTCCATAATAGTCTATCAGTCATAAATATAAAGAGCAAAAGCCTTCGTCAAATTATTCTTATTCCCGAAGTCAAATATTCCAACTAATTGGGGATTCGAATTGTAACAAGGTTTTAATACTTTGTTTAATGAATACACCAGGTTATCGACTGCGTGTAAACCAAGGTTTTACTACTTTCTTAACAATTACACCAATTACCCTTGAATGTAATTCACCCCTGTTTCAACAAGTCTATTAACTACTAATCAAGTTCCGTGTCCGGTAAAATGAATAATTATTGGTATTTATAGATATCCCGCCCACCGTACCCAGTCAAGCGTATGTGGTTATATATAAATACGTCGAATGATAAGTTTGTATATTAAATTAACAAGGTATTGTTTAGTTAATATAAAACCCATTAATAGCCCATAGTCTAATTTCCACAAGTGTCGTTCTTTTGTCCAAACCCCAATTATGGTACAAAGCTCAATTACCCAATTTTAGTAATTAGCCCAACATCATGATTACTTTGGATTAAATAAGCATAATAATAACTTAGCTAAGAGACATTAATGTAAAAAGGTTGAACATAACTTACAATGATTAAAAATAGCGTAGCGTTACACGGACAGAATTTCGACTTACACCCTTACAACATTCGCTAACATACCCTTATTATTAGAATTAAAATTAAAATTAAAATTAAAATTATAATATAAATATAAATATATACGTTTAGATAGAGAGATTGATATACGTTTAAATATAAATATAATTATAATTGGTTTTCCATAGCTACATAGGCGTAACCTCGAGCATTCAGTGTCTTTTCTTCTAAACATATGAACGGTCCGTCTCTGCATAAAGTAACAAATTCGGTATTTGAATAGGTTTGATTATTTGAACATTTACCTCCATGTGACCATTTTCCGCATTTGTGACATCGTTCTAGGTGTCGTGCTCTTCTTTTTGCTGCGGATTTTGATTTTCCTTTACCAAATTGTAACTTATTATCTTCGCATCTGGATTCTTTTCTAACTCCGTCTATTCTTTCTCTGATTACTGATACTATTTCACTCTGTAGTATGTCATTATTACGTTTAGTGATCAAAGCGTGTAGCATTAGACCATGGTTTAGTTCACAGGCAGTCTTCATTTTGTAAAAACCTAAAAAAATAAAAAATTCAGAATGGGGGAAGAAGACTAGTTCTTTAGGGTCTGCTAGGGAAAGACCATTCGGGTTCCATTTTCGAGAACTACACGAAAACGGACAATCTAACTCTAACAGAAATACATAAACCCCTTGATTCTCCCCACACTTAGTTAGCTGTGGTGTCGAAATTGTGATTAACATTATTTTCAATTGAATCATCAACAACTTGTATATCTTTGACTTTTACTTCAATCCATTTGTTGATTTCCTCCGTAACTTTCACAAATTCAACTAACATTGCCTTTTCTTTTGACGATAAATTGAATATTAATCGGTTATATAACTTAAAGTTTCCTTTAATCTTAGCATAGTGAATCCGTTTATAAAGTTTCTTCGTTGAACTGTTAAAAATGGATTCATCTAATTTCGTATCATCAACGGCATTCTTTGTGATTGGATCATCATTAAGTGTTTCTTCATCTTCCCCACACTTATGCATTTTTATTGGTCTAACAGTTTTGGTTTGTGGAGATCTAAACTTTCGGTTCACAAAGGTGATCGATGTATCACCATTCCTAAGTGTTATTCTACCTTCTCTTACATCAATGAATGCCTCGGTGGTTGCTAAAAATGGGCGACCTAGAATTAGAGGAATATCAAGGTTTTCCTCCATATTAATCACTATGAAGTTTGCAACAAAGGTCAAACTTCCCACTTTAACAAGTAAATTATCGGCTATTCCAACCGGGTGTTTAATGGTTTGGTCAAATGATTGAACACCTATTTTGGTTGGTTTTAATTTACCCATGCTTAATCTTTTGTATAAGGAAAGAGGCATAATATTTGCACTTGCTCCTAAATCTGCGAGTCCATTATATACAGCACCATCATTAAGTAAGCAAGAAATGATAAATTCACCCGGGTCTCCTGCTTTAGTAAGTCGAGTTGGTTTGTAAACCTTTTTCGGATGTTTTTTCCTTGGTTCTTTCATTTCTAGTTGAATTTCTTGTTCACATTTTTCTTCGTTTCTTGAAATAGGAGGTTTGTATAGGAATTCTTCTTCATCACTCAAATTTGAATCCTCCCTATATTCCAGTTTTGATTTTTCATATGTTGTTGATAACATATTTATGTTTTCATTTTCAAGGTTTTCTTGGGTGGTGAAATTATGATTAACTTCATTGTCAACTTCCATCAGACCATGTATGTAATGTTTAACTCTGTGACCATTAACTTTAAATTCAATCCCATTTGAATTTATTAATTCTATCGTTCCGTATGGGAAAACTCTTTTGACTATGAATGGTCCAGACCATCTTGATTTCAATTTTCCAGGAAATAGCTTGAATCGTGAATTGAAAAGAAGAACTCTGTCTCCTTCCTTAAATTCTTTTGAACTTCTGATTCTTTTATCATGCCATTTCTTCGTTCTTTCTTTATAGATTAACGAATTTTCGTATGCTTCATGTCTTAATTCTTCTAATTCGTTTAGTTGACTTAATCGTAGACGTCCGGCTTCATGTATATCAAGATTACATGTCTTCAAAGCCCAAAATACTTTGTGTTCAATTTCTACTGGAAGATGGCATGCTTTTCCATAAACAAGTCTAAAAGGTGTGGTTCCAATTGGAGTTTTGTAGGCTGTTCTAAAAGCTCAGAGTGCATCCTCCAATTTAATGGACCATTCCTTCGGATTTGATCCTACGGTTTTCTCTAGAATACGTTTTAAAGCTCGGTTGGTATTTTCAACTTGTCCACTTGTTTGTGGATGATATGCGGTGGAGATTTTATGAGTTACTCCATATCTTTTAAGAACTTTCTCAAGTTGATTATTACAGAAATGAGTACCCCGATCACTTATTAAAGCTTTCGGTGTTCCAAACCTTGCAAAAAGACGTTTTAAAAAATTGACTACAACTCGTGCATCGTTAGTTGGGAGAGCTTGTGCTTCCGCCCATTTAGATACATAATCAATGGCTACGAGTATATATAGATTATTATGAGATTTTGGAAATGGACCCATAAAGTCAATACCCCAAATGTCAAATACTTCACATACTTGGATGACATTTTGTGGCATTTCATCACGTTGACTTATTTTTCCGGCCCTTTGACAAGCTTCACAGGATTTGCAAAGTAGGTGTGCGTCTTTGTAAATTGTAGGCCAATAGAATCCAGCATCATAAACTTTTCTTGTTGTTAGTTGAGGCCCATAATGCCCTCCTGTTGGTCCTGTGTGACAATGGTTTAAAATTTTACTAGCTTCATCTCCAAATACACATCGGCGTATTATTCCATCAGGACAACTTTTAAACAGATGTGGATCTTCCCAAAAATAGTGTTTTATATCACTGAAGAATTTCTTTCGTCTTTGGTACGATAATCCTTTTTCAAGGAATCCACAAACTAAGTAGTTTGCATAGTCTGCAAACCATGGAATTTCATTATAATCTATCTTCAATAGATATTCGTCAGGAAAGTTGTCTTGTATGGCCGATTCATTTAGAACTTCTAATTCAGGATTTTCAAGACGAGAAAGATGATCAGCGGCGAGATTTTCTGCTCCTCTTTTATCTCGGATTTCAATATCAAACTCTTGTAAGAGTAAGATCCAACGGATTAATCTTGGTTTAACATCTTGTTTTGAAAATAGGTATCTAAGAGCAGAATGGTCGGTATAGACCACCGTTTTTGCTAGAACGAGATATGATCGAAATTTGTCAAAAGCAAAGACAATAGCAAGGAGTTCTTTTTCAGTAGTTGTATAATTCGTTTGTGCTCCTTGTAACGTCTTACTAGCATAATATATAGGTTGAAATCGTTTTTCAATCCTTTGTCCTAAAACGGCTCCCATTGCAAAATCACTTGCATCGCACATTAGTTCAAATTGTAGATTCCAATTTGGTGTTATCATGATCGGCGCATTAGTAAGTTTTTCTTTAAGAATATTAAAAGATTTGATACACTCATCTGAAAAGATGAATGGAGCATCCTTTTCTAGGAGTTTATTCATAGGAGTGGCAATTTTAGAAAAATCTTTTATGAAACGTCGGTAAAAACCGGCATGCCCTAGAAAACTCCTAACTCCTCTAACATTGGTGGGATGTGGAAGTTTAGCAATTACATCTACTTTAGCTCTATCCACTTCAATTCCTTCTTTTGAAATTTTATGACCAAGAACGATGCCTTCTTTAACCATGAAATGGCATTTCTCCCAATTAAGAACTAGATTTGATTGTTCGCATCTAATGAGCATTCGTTCAAGACTAACTAGACATGATTCAAATGTATCACCGAAGACTGAAAAGTCATCCATGAAAACTTCCATGCATTCTTCTATCATGTCGTGAAAAATCGCCATCATACACCTTTGAAAGGTTGCAGGGGCGTTGCAAAGTCCAAATGGCATGCGTTTGTAAGCAAAAGTACCATAAGGGCACGTGAATGTGGTTTTCTCTTGGTCCTCGGGTGCTATTGGAATTTGAAAATATCCGGAAAATCCATCTAGAAAACAATAGTAACTATTTCCGGCTAATCTTTCCAACATTTGATCAATGAAAGGTAAGGGAAAGTGATCTTTTCTGGTGGCGCCATTTAATTTTCTATAATCAATACACACATGCCATCCTGTTACGGTCCTAGTAGGAATAAGCTCATTTTTCTCATTTGTAATGACAGTCATGCCACCCTTCTTAGGCACGCATTGAACTGGGCTTACCCATGGACTATCAGAGATTGGATAAATTAGACCTGCGTCTAGCAGTTTAATAATCTCTTTTTTAACTACATCTTGCATATTAGGATTTAGTCTTCATTGGCGTTGCACATACGTTTTATGACCTTCTTAGATAAGGATTTTATGTGTGCAATACGAAGGACTTATTCCTTTAATATCATGAATCTTCCATGCAATGGCTGGTTTATGAGCTTTCAACACAGAAATGAGTTGTGATTTCTCATTTTTAGTAAGAGAAGACGATATTATTACAGGTAATTCAGATTCACCATGTAAATAAGCGTATTCCAAATGGTTTGGAAGTGGCTTTAACTCTAATTTTGGAGGTTCTTCTATCGATGATTTGTATCGATATCTGTCTTCTTCTTTTAGCATTTGAATTTCTTCTGTTGTTGGTTCATAACCATTAGCTATAAGTGTAGCTAACATTTCAGCTTCATCAATTGGTTCATTACCTTCTCCTAAAGAACATTCTCCTGTTCCTTGTAATTCTGGAAATTCTTCAAATAATTCTGCATGTGCATCTATAGTTTGAATATAATAACATGTATCATCTGCAGATTGTGGTTGTTGCATTTCTCTATCAACTGAAAAGGTAACACTCTCATCCTCTATACTTAGGGTCAATTTCTTACCGAACACGTCTATCATTGCTTTAGCCGTGTTTAAGAATGGTCTTCCTAATATGAGAGGAACTTGAGAATCTTCTTCCATGTCCAAAACAACAAAATCTACTGGAAATACTAAAGTACCAACTTTAACTAGCATGTTCTCCATTATCCCTCTAGGATATTTTATTGATCTATCGGCTAGTTGTATGCTTATTCTGGTTGGTTTCAATTCTCCAAGGTCTAGTTTAGCGTATAGTGAATACGGCATTAGATTTATACTAGCACCTAAGTCTGCCAATGCTTCTATTGAACTAAGACTACCCAGAAAACATGGAATTGTGAAACTTCCTGGATCAGATAATTTTTCTGGTATCTTATTCAACAGCACTGCTGAACAATTAGCATTCATAGTAACAGCCGAGAGTTCTTCCATTTTCTTTCTATTTGAGATTAGATCTTTCAAGAATTTAGCATATCTAGGCATTCCTGAAATCACATCAATGAAAGGAAGATTTACATTTATCTGTTTAAACATATCCAAGAATTTGGATTGCTCGGCTTCAAGTTTCTCTTTCTTCATTTTACTCGGGTAAGGAAGTGGTGGTTGGTATGGTTTAACATAAGGTTTATCCTTAACTGTGTTATCTTCATTAACCTTTTCAACTACCGGTTCTTTTTCCTTATCTTGATCAGGTTGTGGTTCTTGTGGAGTAGGAATAGTTTCATCAGAAGTTACAGGTATTTCAGGTGGTTTAAGTGTTGTACCACTTCTTGTGGTAATGGCTTTAGCTGTTTCATTCCGGGGGTTAGCATTTGTATCACTAGGTAAACTTCCCGATTTTCTTTCACCTATTAACCTTGCTAGGTTACTTACTTCTTGTTCTAGATTTTGAATAGAAGCTTGTTGATTTCTAAATGCTTGAGCATTTTGTTCATTGGTTTGTTTCTGAGATGTGAAAAACTGCGTTTGAGTTTCAACTAGCTTCTTCATCATATCTTCTAAATTCGGCTTTTTATCATCGGTTTGTTGTGGTGGCTTGTTTTGAAAATTAGGTCTTTGCTGATTGTAAGTATTATTGGATACTTGTTGATTGCTAGGACCTTGTTGGTTGTTGTATGGAATATTTCGGTTATAATTCTGGTTTTGATTGTAAATTGGTCTTGGCGGTTGATAATTATTCTGATAATTATTTCCAGGCCTTTGGTTTATGTATGAAATATTCTCTCTTTGTTCCATTGTTAATTCAATACTGAGACAATCTTTTGTCAAATGTGGTCCTCCACACTGCTCACAACTAATTCGTATTGAGTGAATATCTTTAGTCATCTTTTCCATTAGTCTCTCGACAGCATCTATCTTTGCGGAAATGGAATCTAAGTCATGGCTAGAATCGGCTCTAGCTGCTTTAGATGATCTAACGATATCTTTTTCTTGGTGCCACTCATGTGAGTGGGAAGCAGTGTTATCAATAATTTTGTAAGCATCAGTTTCGGTTTTCTTCATAATAGAACCACCAGCTGCTATATCTATGTCTTTTCTTGTAGTGATGTCGCATCCTTGGTAGAATATTTGTACTATTTGACAGGTGTCTAAACCATGTTGCGGACATCCTCTTAATAAATTTCCATATCTTGTCCACGCCTCATATAGAGTTTCATTTGGCTTCTGTGTGAACGTAACAATTTCTGCTTGAAGTCTTACGGCTTTAGATGCTGGAAAGAATTGTTTAAGAAATTTGTCAACTAAAACGTCCCATGTATCGATCGCCCCTTCAGGTAACGATTCCAACCAATCTTTGGCTTCTCCCTTTAAAGTCCAGGGAAATAACATGAGATATATCTGTTCATCCTCCACTTCTCGGATTTTAAATAGTGTGCAGATCCTATTAAAGGTACGTAGATGTTCATTTGGATCTTCCTTCGACGCACCACTAAATTGGCATTGATTAGTCACCATGTGTAGAATTTGTCCTTTGATTTCATAATCTGGCGCATAAATGTCTGGATGAGTAATTGCGTGTCCTTGGCCAGTGCGTTTAGCTCTCATTCGGTCTTCCATACTTAAAGGTTCCAGATTCTCCATAATTGAATTTGTTGAATCGGAATCACTAGAGGATTCTGATTTAATGGTTCGTTCCTCAACAATCTCTGTTTGAATGATTGGTGGTTCCGGAGGAAAGTTTAGAGGTTCAGGATCTACGAATCGTTCCTGAATATTCTCCGGATTCTCAATTGTGAGGTCGGGTTCAAAAAATGGATTATCGGAAATTTGAACTGAAGTACTTGGTCGACTGGATGACGATTCTAAAGAAAAATCAACGGCAGTAATATTTGCTAAATGTCTTGATCTAGTTACAGGTGGTGAACGTACAAAAGGTGGTGAACGTCTTGCTCGGTGCATTCACTGAATATCCTATTAGTTTTTAAAAGGAAAGAAAAATTATAATAAGTTATCCAATCAATAGACTTTTCTGATTTTGCCCACGTTTCGAATAGCCAAAAGATGCAGCAGAGGGGCAGGATTCGTTTGGTCTCAATATAATTGAGGACTGTTTGGCTCCAATAACCCGGTCCACGTACAAATCCAACTATTACTACGAACCAGAAAATTTTGATGTCTATCAATTTAACCACTTAAAACAAATTTTCGTAATTTTAAGAAATTTAGATAAGAAGTAGAATAAAAATCTATGTCCTAAAACTAGAATAGCGAGAAATAAGAAAGAAAAAGAGTTCGTCGGAAAAAGATTGAAAAAGAAAAATGGTTGGAAAATAAAAGGTGACGGAAAAATAAAAGAAACTTATAAAACTTAAAAATACTTGACTAACCTAACCTTATTACTACAACTAACTTAAAATTATAATTGCAAATTGAGATTACTAATTGGAATGATAATTGATACATAGGTAAAAGTCGTCTAAAAATATTAAAGCTTACAGGGAAAACTAAATCCCATATGGAAATAACTTAAAAAGAAACTAAAACTTAAAAAGGCGTCGCAAAGTTCTAAAGCACCTAAATCTTAGTCTAAAGAAAAAGTACTTAAGGGATTTTACGGCAAAGCCTAAAAATCTAGAAGTAAAAATAACTATGGCAAAAACTAAGTTTAAAACTAAATATGAGCTAAAAATACAAATATTATGCTAAAACAATTAAAAATGGACAAAATATAAAAATATACAAAAAGTTGTAAAAAGTACAATTTTTATAAAAATATTATTTTTATATTATTTATTTAATAAAACTACTAATTTTATAATTTAATTAAACTAATTAAACTAAATAAAACAAATTAAATAAAAAGAAACTTTAAAATAAAACTTAATTATAATAATAATAGATAATTAGGGTTTATAATAATAATAATTAATAAATACTCCGTAATTAATGCGGAGTTAGGGTTCTGTCGGTGACGTCAGAGAAACTCCGCGAGTCGCGGTAATCAATGAAGCAAACCCCGCGAGTCGCGGGGTTCAAAAATTTAAATGACAGTTTTTTTTAAAATTCGACGCGTTTTTATTTATTATTTATTTTTTTTATTTTCTGTTTTCTGTTTTTATATAAATAAAAGATATTTGAATAAAACTTATATTTTTATAAACTAAAATAAAAATAAAGAAACTTATAAAACTTAAATATTTAACAAAATCTTAAAAATAATTATATTTTTGTTTTTCTTTTTATATTTTTGAATAATTAAAACGTATTTTTACAAAAACGAATTTTAATAAAAGTTAACTAAAAATCTTTTTTTTTTTTATATATAGCGTTGCGCTTCCGGCGTTTAAGAGAGTCCCCGGCAGCGGTGCCAAAAATAACTTGATGTCGTGCGAGGTGTATATAAAATAGCTTATATTTTTACAAGGAAATACTATTAAATACGATACATTTTTACACAAGATATTTATTTATTTAGAGAACGGATATACTTAAACCTTGCTACAACACTTATAGGCAGTGTACCTAATCGTACAGTAGTGTAGTTTTTAGTAAGTCCGGTTCGTTCCACAGGGAATCTTTTTAAACAAAGCTTAACGCTATATTAGTTACTTTTATAGAAATACAAATATATATATAAGTAATATTATTATTATAAAGGGGGGTTTTTACCGTTTAATGACCGGTTTGTCGATTTTAAAACTTTAGTCGCAATTAAAACCTAATGTAAAATATTAAATAAATAAAAGACTTAATTTAAAGCGTAAAATAAATAACGATAATGAAATTGCAATAAATAAATGTGCGATAAAATAAAATTGCGATAATTAAAAAGTACGATAATTAAAAGTGCGATTAAATAACAATAAATAAAAGTGCGATAATTAGAAGTGCAATTAAATATAAAATAAAGGAAATTAAATATGAAATAAAAGAATTATGCTTATTTAAACTTCCTTAATCATGATGTTTGACGTGTTGATTTTAGTTTTATGCCCATGGGTTAATTGTCCTTTGTCCTGGATTATTTAATATGTCCATAAGGATTTGTCCATAATAGTCCATCAGTCATAAATATAAAGAGCGAAAGCCTTCGTCAAATTATTCTTATTCCCGAAGTCAAATATTCCAACTAATTGGGGATTCGAATTGTAACAAGGTTTTAATACTTTGTTTAATGAATACACCAGGTTATCGACTGCGTGTAAACCAAGGTTTTACTACTTTGTTAACAATTACACCAATTACCCTTGAATGTAATTCACCCCTGTTTCAACAAGTTTATTAACTATTAATCCAGTTCCGTATCCGGTAAAATGAATAATTATTGGTATTTATAGATATCCCGCCCACCGTACCCAGTCAAGCGTATGTGGTTATATATAAATACGTCAAATTATAAGTTTGTATATTAAATTAACAAGGTATTGTTTAGTTAATATAAAACCCATTAATAGCCCATAGTCTAATTTCCACAAGTGTCGTTCTTTTGTCCAAATCCCAATTATGGTACAAAGCCCAATTACCCAATTTTAGTAATTAGCCTAACATCATGATTACTTCGGATTAAATAAGCATAATAATAACTTAGCTACGAGACATTAATATAAAAAGGTTGAACATAACTTACAATGATTAAAAATAGCGTAGCGTTACACGGACAGAATTTCGACTTACACCCTTATAACATTCGCTAACATACCCTTATTATTAGGATTAAAATTAAAATTAAAATTAAAATTAAAATATAAATATAAATATATACGATATAGATAGAGAGATGGATGGATTTTTTGGTTTTTTTTTTGCGATCAGAATTCGTTTGCTTTTATAGGGATTTTCGACTTTTGGGGCTCCGCGACTCGCGGCATTTTTGCCTTCAAACTCCGCGAGTCGCGGAGTTTGAAATTACAGCTCAGTCCCTTTTGGAGTCTTTCTTGCCGACGATTTATAATATATATATAATTAATATAATTAATTATATATTATATTATATTTATATACATAGTTAACTTGTAATTTTTAGTCCGTTGCGTCGAGCGTTGAGAGTTGACTCTGGTCCCGGTTCCGGATTTTTGAACGTCCTTGCGTACAATTTTATATTTTGTACTTTGCGTTTTGAATCTTGTACTCTTGTAATTTCGAGACGTTTCTTATCAATAATTGGAACCTCTTTGATTGTCTTTTGTACTTTTGAGCTTTTTGGTCGTTTGCGTCTTCAATTCGCCGAATCTGTCTTTTGTCTTCACCTTTTATTATTTAAAAGAATATCACTTTTAAATAGAACAATTGCAACTAAAAGCTTGTCTTTCTTGAGGAATAATGCTATGAAATACTATTAAATTTTAGCAGGAAATACTATTAAATACGATACAATTTTACACAAGATATTTATTTATTTAGAGAATGGATATACTTAAACCTTGCTACAACACTTATAGGCAGTGTACCTAATCGTACAGTAGTGTAGTTTTTAGTAAGTCCGGTTCGTTCCACAGAGAATCTTTTTAAACAAAGCTTAACGCTATATTAGTTTACCTTTATAGAAATACAAATATATATATAAGTAATATTATTATTATAAAGGGGGGTTTTTACCGTTTAATGACCGGTTTGTCGATTTTAAAACTTTAGTCGCAGTTAAAACCTAATGTAAAATATTAAATAAATAAAAGACTTAATTTAAAGCGTAAAATAAATAACGATAATGAAATTGCAATAAATAAAAGTGCGATAAAATAAAATTGCGATAATTAAAAAGTACGATAATTAAAAGTGCGATTAAATAACAATAAATAAAAGTGCGATAATTAGAAGTGCAATTAAATATAAAATAAAGGAAATTAAATATGAAATAAAAGAATTATGCTTATTTAAACTTCCTTAATCATGATGTTTGACGTGTTGATTTTTTAGTTTTATGCCCATGGGTTAATTGTCCTTTGTCCTGGATTATTTAATATGTCCATACGGATTTGTCCATAATAGTCCATCAGTCATAAATATAAAGAGCGAAAGCCTTCGTTAAATTATTCTTATTCCCGAAGTCAAATATTCCAACTAATTGGGGATTCGAATTGTAACAAGGTTTTAATACTTTGTTTAATGAATACACCAGGTTATCGACTGCGTGTAAACCAAGGTTTTACTACTTTGTTAACAATTACACCAATTACCCTTGAATGTAATTCACCCCTGTTTCAACAAGTTTATTAACTATTAATCCAGTTCCGTATCCGGTAAAATGAATAATTATTGGTATTTATAGATATCCCGCCCACCGTACCCAGTCAAGCGTATGTGGTTATATATAAATACGTCAAATTATAAGTTTGTATATTAAATTAACAAGGTATTGTTTAGTTAATATAAAACCCATTAATAGCCCATAGTCTAATTTCCATAAGTGTCGTTCTTTTGTCCAAACCCCAATTATGGTACAAAGCCCAATTACCCAATTTTAGTAATTAGCCCAACATCATGATTACTTCGGATTAAATAAGCATAATAATAACTTAGCTACGAGACATTAATATAAAAAGGTTGAACATAACTTACAATGATTAAAAATAGCGTAGCGTTACACGGACAGAATTTCGACTTACACCCTTACAACATTCGCTAACATACCCTTATTATTAGGATTAAAATTAAAATTAAAATTAAAATTAAAATATAAATATAAATATAAATATATACGATATAGATAGAGAGATGGATATATTTGATGTATTTTTACGATCAGAATGCGCGAGCTTTATAGGGAGTTTCAGAAATTGGGGCTCCGCGACTCGCGGCCAATTTTGCCTTCAAACTCCGCGAGTCGCGGAGTTTACTTTTACAGCTCACCCATGTTTGGAGTCTTTCTTGCCGACGATTTATTTTATATATATAATATATATATAATTAATATAATTAATTATATATTATATTATATTTATATACATAGTTAACTTGTAGTTTTTAGTCCGTTACGTCGAGCGTTAAGAGTTGACTCTGGTCCCGGTTCCGGATTTTCGAACGTCCTTGCGTACAATTTAATATCTTGTACTTTGCGTTTTGAATCTTGTACTCTTGTAATTTCGAGACGTTTCTTATCAATAATTTGAATCTCTTTGATTATCTTTTGTACTTTTGAGCTTTTTGGTCGTTTGCGTCTTCAATTCGTCGAATCTGTCTTTTGTCTTCACCTTTTATTATTTAAACGAATATCACTTTTAAATAGAACAATTGCAACTAAAAGCTTGTCTTTCTTGAGGAATAATGCTATGAAATATATGTTCGTTTTTAGGCTTTGCCGTAAAATCCCTTAAGTACTTTTTCTTTAGACTAAGATTTAGGTGCTTTAGAACTTTGCGACGCCTTTTTAAGTTTTAGTTTCTTTTTAAGTTATTTCCATATGGGATTTAGTTTTCCCTGTAAGCTTTAATATTTTTAGACGACTTTTACCTATGTATCAATTATCATTCCAATTAGTAATCTCAATTTGCGATTATAATTTTAAGTTAGTTGTAGTAATAAGGTTAGGTTAGTCAAGTATTTTTAAGTTTTATAAGTTTCTTTTATTTTTCCGTCATCTTTTATTTTTCAACCATTTTTCTTTTTCAATCTTTTTCCGACGAACTGGAATTCGATGATATCTAAACTCGAGCTTAAACGAGAAAATATTTTGATCAAAATTACAAACCGATTTGTTTTCTGAAAATCCTGTTTTCAATGCGTTCATTACCATTGAACGTAAAATCCTAGGAATTCACCTGGAATTCATTAGGTCACCTGAACCAAATCGGGTGTCAACCGTAAGAACGGTGGTTGCATAGTGGTCAAAGACAGGACCTTGTGCCATACCGAAAAATTATAAGGGTGAGCTTTACTATTGCTCCTACCAAGGATAGTAATTGCGTCCGACACGTTATAGACCATAATTAAAAGCATGTCAGGGGACATTGCCTTAACAGTTGCTTGTTCAACGCTTTCCTTTACAACCAGACGGTAGTTTACCGAAAGGTAATATACGGGACAAGTAAACTGGACGTGTTGCTTTCCAAATACATGGTTAGCAAGTGGGTGACACAAAACCGCAAGTTTTGAGCTAAAATTTTCAAATCTGAAACCCACCAAACCCACAAAAATATTTTGCAAACACCGGTAAAGGGTTATTCCGGAAAACTTATCTAGGGTAAAAACTAGATTTAATTTTCAAAAGATCAAATGTTTTCATAAAGATCCAATTTCCTTAATGGATCTAAATTTTTATAGTCATGTGGGACTGTAAACCATATCGTTACTACCATTGTTTATACCGCCGTATAGAAATCACTGATGTACAAAGTGTGAAGAATAAAGAAGTGATTCTAGTATTTCAAGACGATATTGCTTGAGGACAAGCAACGCTCAAGTGTGGGAATATTTGATAATGCTAAAAACGAACATATATTTCATAGCATTATTCCTCAAGAAAGACAAGCTTTTAGTTGCAATTGTTCTATTTAAAAGTGATATTCGTTTAAATAATAAAAGGTGAAGACAAAAGACAGATTCGACGAATTGAAGATGCAAACGACCAAAAAGCTCAAAAGTACAAAAGACAATCAAAGAGGTTCCAATTATTGATAAGAAACGTCTCGAAATTACAAGAGTACAAGATTCAAAACGCAAAGTACAAAATATAAAATTGTACGCAAGGACGTTCGAAAATCCGGAACCGGGACCAGAGTCAACTCTCAACGCTCGACGCAACGGACTAAAAATTACAAGTTAACTATGTATATAAATATAATATAATATATAATTAATTATATTAATTATATATATATTATATATATATTATAAACCGTCGGCAAGAAAGACTCCAAAAGGGACTGAGCAGTAATTTCAAACTCCGCGACTCGCGGAGTTTGAAGGCAAAAATGCCGCGAGTTGCGGAGCCCCAAAAGTCGAAAATCCCTATAAAAGCAAACGAATTCTGATCGCAAAAAAAACCAAAAAATCCATCATATATCAATCTCTCTATCTAAACGTATATATTTATATTTATATTATAATTTTAATTTTAATTTTAATTTTAATTCTAATAATAAGGGTATGTTAGCAAATGTTGTAAGGGTGTAAGTCGAAATTCTGTCCGTGTAACGCTACGCTATTTTTAATCATTGTAAGTTATGTTCAACCTTTTTACATTAATGTCTCTTAGCTAAGTTATTATTATGCTTATTTAATCCAAAGTAATCATGATGTTGGGCTAATTACTAAAATTGGGTAATTGGGCTTTGTACCATAATTGGGGTTTGGACAAAAGAACGACACTTGTGGAAATTAGACTATGGGCTATTAATGAGTTTTATATTAACTAAACAATACCTTGTTAATTTAATATACAAACTTATAATTCGACGTATTTATATATAACCACATACGCTTGACTGGGTACGGTGGGCGGGATATCTATAAATACCAATAATTATTCATTTTACCGGACACGGAACTGGATTAGTAGTTAATAGACTTGTTGAAACATGGGTGAATTACATTCAAGGGTAATTGGTGTAATTGTTAACAAAGTAGTAAAACCTTGGTTTACACGCAGTCGATAACCCGGTGTATTCATTAAACAAAGTATTAAAACCTTGTTACAATTCGAATCCCCAATTAGTTGGAATATTTGACTTCGGGAGTAAGAATAATTTGACGAAGGCTTTCGCTCTTTATATTTATGACTGATGGACTATTATGGACAAATCCGTATGGACATATTAAATAATCCAGGACAAAGGACAATTAACCCATGGGCATAAAACTAAAATCAACACGTCAAACATCATGATTACGGAAGTTTAAATAAGCATAATTCTTTTACTTCATATTTAATTTCCTTTATTTCATATTTAATTGCACTTCTAATTATCGCATTTTTATTGTTATTGTATTTAATTGCACTTTTAATTATCGTACTTTTTAATTATCGCAAGTTTATTTTATCGCATTTTTATTATTCGCAATTTCATTATCGTTATTTACTTGCCGCTTTAATTTAAGTCTTGTATTTATTTTTAATATTTTACATTTGGTTTTAACTGCGACTAAAGTTTTAAAATCGACAAACCGGTCATTAAACGGTAAAAACCCCCCTTTATAATAATAATATTACTTATATATATATATATTTGTATTTTTATAAAAGTAAACTAATATAGCGTTAAGCTTTGTTTAAAAAGATTCCCTGTGGAACGAACCGGACTTACTAAAAACTACACTACTGTACGATTAGGTACACTGCCTATAAGTGTTGTAGCAAGGTTTAAGTATATCCATTCTATAAATAAATAAATATCTTGTGTAAAATTGTATCGTATTTAATAGTATTTCCTGCTAAAATTTAATAGTATTTTATACCCCTTAGCTTTGACATCAACTACCAATAATGCTAATGGGACGAAAGTCGTTAATGGTAATAGGATCACTCTTCTTAGGAATCAAAGTAACGAAAGAAGCATTGCACCCTTTTGAAAACTCTCCATTTTCCCAAAACCATGTAATAGCATTGATTACATCAACCTTTATTATGTCCCAAAATTTCTTGAAGAACCTCATATTAAATCCATCCGGCCCGGTGCTTTCGAGCAACCACAATCGTGAATAACATCGATAATCTCCTCCTCACTAATTGGAGCCTCCAAACCCCTAGCCTCCTCACTAGACAAATTAGGATACGAGAGCTCGGCAAGGCTAGGTCTAGAGGTCGTACGTTCCTCAAAACGATTCTTGAAATGATTGTAGGCAACTTCCTTGATGTCGATAGGATTTTCACACCATACCTCATTAATGGACAAACCTCTAATGTTGTTCTTGTTATAACCCCTTTTGATCACCGAGTGAAAATACTTAGTGTTTTCATCTCCTTCAAGAATCCATCGAATACGAGCTTTCTGTTTTAACATATTCACTTTAATTCTATCCCGATGTATCCACTCTTTCCTGGCCTCCAACCATTGTTTCCTTTCTTCTTCATTGATGGACCCTAGCTCAGCCTTGAGCTCAAGTGTATTTGCGATGGATTTGAACATTTCAATTTCCCCTTCTAAATTACCAAACTTTGCAAGACTCTTTGCTTTTAAAACCAGCTTGGTGCTTTACGTTAAATAAAATTAAAATACGGAGTATTTACATTACATGCTTTTTTTTTGTAAAACTTTGTTTGAGATATAAATTTAGAATATATGTAGCTGGCTTTTTTATTTTTTAGCTTCACAAACCAATTAAAAAATTAACTGGGGAGATAGCATGGATTTAATAAATAATAATACATGGCCCCACTAATTCCGTCCTCCTACTTCTTGTAAAAGAAAATTATAGTCAAGTTCTTTTTTGGGACGTAAAATGACGGAATGGTAACTACATAGTTTTTTTGATTTTTTATTATATGACGCTATTAAAGACTGTCCATAGTGACCGGTCTACAAACACACACCTACTTTATTTTTATATTTATTGGTCCGCATTGAGTCATTGACTTTACTTAACGATCAAGTTACATGTTTCTTCTTAAGAATACCATCAGTCAATTATACCAAGCAAAATTATCTGCCATTCTTGACAATTTTAATAATTGTGACATGTACCTATATCATTGTTTTTGTTTGAGTTAAAGCTAAAAATAGGTTACAAACTTACACACATGTACCGAGGTCACCCACAAACCCATTTCCGTCATACTGTCGCCTACAAACTTATAAAAAATGTGCTGATGTTAACATTTCGTTACCGGTTACCTGCTGAATCGGTAAAGTTAATTATTTAACTTTTTTTATTCATTTTATATGTCTCGATGTCGCCCATATACTTTCAGTTGTGTCCCGATATCGCCCATATACTTTCGCCCATATACTTTCAGTTGTGTCCCGATGTCGCCTATATACTTTCAGTTCTGTTTCGATGTATCACCGACGTGTCATGACTACTTAGAAGCCACGTAATCAACCATTTTGGTTGACGGTTGAAAAAAGTATTTTGTTTATATTAGCACATTTTGTATAATTTTGTAGGCGACAGTAGAACTTAAATGAGTTTGTGGGCGACATCGGTACCAGGAGCGGAGCTATATGAAAGGTAGGGGTAGCACGGGCCCCCACTCAGCCCATGAGCTCAAATAGAAATTAATTGTAAAATAGAATAAAAATGTTGAACTCTACACAAAGGATCCCAACCCATTTGGTAATAGTACCCCCAACCCTTTTACATTTAGCAAAGCCCAACAACATTAATTTAGATTATTTGATTTTTTTAATGTAATTTCGACATACGCGTTACATAAATTTTTGATTTACTCATTCGGTGCCTTTTCTAATCCTTACGTATCCATCCGTATCAAGTAAATTAGAAAAAACATGAAACTAGATTTGACTTTTAATTTATTTATAATGATCATTATCATTCAATATTAAATATTTATTTATATAATTTTATGTTTCTCCCTTTTAACTACTAATAACTAGATAGCTTAACTTTTTTTCCTTAATAACTAGATAGCTTAATTTTTTTTTCTTAGCTTGAGAAAAAATATTACTGAGTTTGAAAGATACTCACTACACTGTCAATTCACAAAAAGTATTATATTGATATCCAATGATTTGTAGTTTATATTGTATGTATTCGTATATTCGAGTTTGTCCATTTAATTTTTATACTTAATATATTTTGGTATTATTTTGTGACCTCATCGATTATAAATCCTGGATCCGCCCCTGATCGGTACATTTGTGTAAGTTTGTAGCCTATTTTTAGCTTTAACCCTTTTTGTTTTCACAATTTATTCTTTTTACATTAGGATTTTGATAATGTGTACGGTGTACTCTTATGAATTTTTAAAAAAATTCGCCGTTGGTCCTTAAGTTTATCCAAAATTATACGGACATGTTTAAAGTTATTTTAAGTGGAAACTTCTTTAAATATAAAAATTTACTCCGTATGTAATCTATACTATACATTAAAAGAAAAAAAAAATTAAGTTATACATTTTTAACATTATTGAATTTGGACCCTTAGATAAAAAAAAAAATGGCATCCATTACCCTTACTTGATAACCATTGAATATAACCTATAACCTTATAATTAAAATCACTCACATGAAACTTCCCATCATACCCTTGATGCAGTAAAAATTACGGGAGTCTTGAACTGAATAGGGTCACGCCATTTACGCACTTCACCCATTCTCATTAACCCTAATTCTCATTCTGAAACAAAATGGGTTCTGTCTTCAACAACACACAACCTACGAAACCAAAAATAAAGTATGTTGTTGGACAATTGATTGAAAATCATATCAAATCAAGAACAAGATTATCGATTCTTCAAAATAATATAGGAATCTTGAACACTCTGGATTAAAGGTTGATGATTTCGCGATTTCGATTTCGAAGAGTTATACGATTTCGAAGATTAGGGTACGTAATTTTGTCATTTTTTTTAAATCAGGGTTCATTATTTTTCAATCGTAGAAACCACAGATCAATCGCAAAGCCTCAATACATGAGTCGGAAGCAAAATATAATCAATCGCAGGAATCATGATCTAAAATATTTTACTGGTAGAGTCGTTGGATCAATATATGCTGTTGGATAATCGTCATTTACATATCACGGGTTAGTATTTCTTATTTTTTGTTTTGATTAACACATTTAATGAATCTGATGTCTGATGTATTGTGTTAAAACAGGTTCAGAGATTATATCGCCAGGGTTACGGTTTTTTGATTAAATTAGGGTTTGTGCTACATCTAACATGTTTATATGAAATTCTTGAGTTTTCATTGGAACTGCTTTATCAATCAATTTCATTCGCTTCCAATGGCAACTGTTTCAGTTTTTTTCTTTATACATTTAGGTTTATATTATTGAACAACTTAGGGCTTTTGATCGCAATAATTAAAGCTTTTGTTTGCAAAAATTAGGGCTTTTGTTGATTTTGTTAGCTTTAACTTCGTTATCATTATATTATTAGCTTTAAATTCGTTTCTTTTGTATTTTGATTTTGTTTCATACAGCTTTGACATCAAAATCCATATTTTGGACGGGGTTACAATAGGTAATTTCAATTCTCTAACTCTGTTGCTGCTCATAGTTGAGTGTAATTTAGTTAATTAATAAATTAAAAATAATCAAGATAAGAAGTAATCCGTATATATGTATATGCATATATGTATAATTCTTATGTTGAATAACTTTGATGATGTTAACCTTATCCTTTAATTATACACACACTTTTGGTATTAAAGCAGAACACATAGATACAAAGACTGCAGTGCAAATCAGGTCACATAGATTGTGCAATTCAGGTCACTTTTGGATTCTGTATGATGCGACAAGAGAAGGATGATCAATTCGTATAATCGTTTCATAGCCCAGTGCAAGTAAGATTTATACTTTTTATTTTTTGTAGTCTATGTAGTGTTCGGTATATGTGTCAAAAAGGGGAAGGTCTGGCAGGTTAGGGAGGGTCAAGACGGGTGGGTTTGTTTGTGTTGTCATAAAAATTTAGAACTAAAGTACACCATGAACCAAATTATAAACGAAAATCTGATGACGATGACTGCACATTTATACACATATTATCATGTCAAGGAAATTAGTTATAAACCGGTAGACAGGGTATTTGGGTTATAGATCGTATAAAAACTTGGATGTGAAAATGTCGACCCATATACTTAAAAAATATATAAGAGTTGGCTGTCTTTAATCAACAAACATGTTAATTAATCAAGCACAAATTTGAGTTTCAAATGGTGACTGCTTTTTGGTACACTTTGTTTCACAAATAAGTATGAGGTACTTACAGACAACACTTTATATCCGAGGTAGTATAACATAAACTAAAGTTTATTTCGAAGATCTGATGATGATGGACACACATTTTTGAATTGTGCAGGTTAATCAATCAGATTATTGAGGTGAGAAACGGAATTAAATCTATGTTTATTATGTGCAAATATGTGTTGATTATGTGAAACGTCTTTAGGAGATGTAAGTGAGACACCTGAGATTTAGGAGATGTAAGTGAGATACATAAACCAGAAATTATAAATGTAAAAACTTCACACTCGAATATCAAGTCTGTGTATTAAAATAGTCCCTCGGTAAAGTAACGACCTTGAATGAATTTGAAGGTTTTTTTGTTACATATAAAACGTTGATTTATATTATGTCACAGGGTGAATGGAATTATTTCAAGTCGAAAATAAAAACTATTAATTCCTATGTTGAGTTTTTACCTTTGCTTATTTTTCTTTATATAATTCCTATTTTATTCAAATGCAATGTTGTTTTTAAGTTTCTATTGTTGATTATATAAGGTCATGTGATAGGAAAAAAATGTGTAGTAGATGTTATGGTAATGGGTCAACAATTGCGTTATAGTAGGAAGGGTCAATACCAGTGTATGTATAAAGAGCTAGAGCTATCTGAAAGTTCATTATACATATTACATATGCTATGTTGTGGAATGAAGGTGTTGTTGAAGCCAATGGTATACGGTTCAATAGACCTTATGGTATTTATATTTATATAAGCATTTTAGTGATGATATACAGAGTATAACTCTATTTAAATTTCTATATTTATAGATAAATAGGGAAAAAATTGACCCATAAGCGTTAACTTGGATTATTTTTCTATTTAACGGGTGAAGTGAAACAAGTCGAAGTCTTCCAAAATGTTTTGAAATACACAAAACGTACTAAATCATTACATTAATATAGTTTTGATTTTACTATTGTAGTAACTAATAAGGTAGAATTGTATTCATTGGCTCATTTCTCTGTTCAGGGGAACATCCTAAATCGGTTTCCGTCGCTTCAATGTACAGCTGCTTTACAACGAAGTGGTATGAAGGAATGTGGGGAGAAAGTTTTGTGAATGAGTTGAAGGAGTTGATAAGATCTTCAAGGAAAGAAAATTGGATATCAGGTCTTATCACTTTCATAATTTCTTCTTATGTGGTATTAATGGCAATATGGGCGGGTTGGGTTAGGTTACATACTAACATGTTTTTACGTTGATATTGTTACATGTACTGCTTGTCTAAATAAATGAAGTTTGGGTCAAATATGATTGCAAAAATTATATTGCTCGAATAATTATCATATGGGTGGTGACATACTGACATTCGACCTATTTAACCATTTTTCTAATAAGTTATGTAATCATTTATTCATTTTACCTGTTAGAAACTTGAAGATATAACATAACTAAAATCACCCAATTGCTAAGTAAATGGTTTGAATTTTTCGCCTTTATTATTCCCATATATGGTTTGCATTTGGCCTTTTAACGTGTAATGATGTTCACCGTGCATTTGGCCTTGGAGTTTACAAAGTCCATTGTATTACAAATTCTTTTTTACCGACTTTGTCTATAATGATCAAAGTGAAATTTAGGTTGCAAGTTATTTGACATGTCTCATGTGCAGGTTGATATTAAAGATGGTGAATCTTAAGCAGATCCTGAATACTATCCAATTATGTTTTAGAACCGTCAAGTTGATGTTGATGTTGAGGTTGAATCATAGGCTGTAAAGACAAGGTTCCATTTCTATCTTTAGTATCTTTTCTTAGGTATGATAAACTACTTAGTGTAGTTCTTATGAAAATAAGTTCAATGGAAACTCTTGGTAGGATCACAGTTGTATAGATGTAACAGTAGAACTAGAGATGGAATTAGTATACCTTTTTTAGTGATCATTTACTCTTGGGAACCACCGAACCAAGTGTGTTCATTTTAGTTGTTCTTTTATGTACAACTTTAGTGATTAGTAATTATTAGTCAAAATAATATTTTATATTTTTAATTTTATCAACACATAATGACTTTTTATTTTGTCGATTTAATTGATGTGATCATAAATAATATATTTTATTTGTATTTTTTATTGTCAAAACCCGCAATTCGTACGGCTCTTAAGCTAATGAATATTACAATAACTATTCACACTAAATGACTACTTTAAACGTTTTCTTACATTGAGTGATATGTGGGAAAATCGTCACATGGGAAAATAGTTTAACAATATTGCAATTCTATTATTAATCTTATTTTCAATTTATGGATTTTTATTATTCATCTATTTACATGTTAGGTTTTTCTCATTACTTTAGGTCTCTCATAGACTATTAGGTTTTGTTGACATGCATTATTTCTCATACATTGTTTAATATACGTACATTGCGACCAACTGTTAAAGGACTTAAACCATAATTTTTATGTTTGAATAGTTCATTGCCTAAACCCACGAATCCGCGGGTCTTAAGCTAGTACTCAATAAGAAAATTTAATATTTACCTAATTAATGTGTGCATCATATCACAAACATCATTCCTATACATTTTCATTAAACCCATACCAAAGCAGGAGTAGGAGTTTCAATGTACATATATAATTATTTATTAGTTTCGAACATCTGTAAACTGTATCAACCAATGAGGCAAAATAAATATTCGTTAAAGAGTGAAAAACCATTTTTTATAATGTATCATGACAATGTAACCAACCTTTATTTAATGTAATTGCACCTCCTCAAACAAGATGGACAATTATTGGATGAGACAAAGTCATGAATTTAGAACAAGATTAATATTTAGGAGTTTCGGTATTGTAAAAAAAAAGTATTTCTGTTATTCTTGTTGTTAATTTTCTCGTATAAGTTTTCTCCTCTCAAATGTGCACAAAATAACACTACAAATAATACGTTGGAATAATGAAACTCCCTGTTAGTACAATCGGGTTCAGAAATAATTCAGAAAAAGCAAACAAAAACCGTGTTGAGATATGGAAACTTTATACAAGGAAAGAATCGGATGTCTTGTGAGTCAAGTTTAACTTGTGGAGCAAGTGTAAGACCCAAGTTTCAAAACGTACATTTTGTAAATATAATAAAAGCTGGCGGTTTCAGTTTCAGCATTGGGCCGCGGCGCGACCAATAGGCCCGCGGCGCGGCTAGCGTCTGGTGGAGATTCTTTTGTTTATTTAAATTGAAGAGGGGCAATTTGGTACTTTCACTTGTTGAACGACTTTAAGGCCCCAAGATCAGTTTTGTGGGTGTCATTACTCCATTTTCAACCACCTCTTCCTTTCCACTTCAATTCTAGAGAGAGAGAAGGTTTTTAGTGTGAGAAAGCTTAAATCAAGGAAGAAGAAGCTTGTTTCGGGTTCGAACTCGAGTATTAAAGTTGTTCATCTAATCACTAGCTACGTTGTGATTGTGGTGATGAGTCCTAATCTTAACTTCTTTACTTTAATTAGTGCTAAGGGTTAGGGTTCGGGTTAGTGATGAACATAAAACCCATTTGTTAGCGATTTGGGGGTTTTGGGTAAGATTGTGTCATAAGTACTCAAAGATGACTAACCTAGGGTTTTGAAATGATAAATGAGTTCATAAGTCTTAAATGATTAGTAAATCACTAGCACACTTTGTGGTTAAGTGAATGGTGTTATTTGGGTTGTGGGTGACACAAATGGGGGTGTTAACTTTGAAATGGGTCAAATGAGTCTTGGGTGGCCTAAGTTGTTAAATGAGTATGAAAACACACTAACCTTGTGTTAAAAAGTGTATTAAGACCATGTTTGGCTAGTGTTAGGGTTTTGGCGGAGTTGACCTAATATTAGGGTTAAGAGTGCAAATGGGTCGAAATTGCAATATTGGTCAAAATGACACTAGGATGGTGAGTGAGTTGGCTGACCAACTTGATTGTGTGATTGATTATACACATAATATAATAGGTACGTTACATTGAAGGTTGCAAGCTCGGTTATCATTCACAAAAGGCGTTAAGGTGAGTGGAATAATGATATATGTATGTATATGATTTATTTACTTGTGGGATATGGGTTAAAGTTCGATGTTGACGATACCATATCCTAGAGTATATTGTTTGTTTTGATGAGGGTTAAAGTTTGATGTTGACGATACCTCATGTATGGAGTTTAAGTTCGATGTTGACGAAGCCATACCATTACTGTAGTGATATTCGATGAGGGTTTAAGTTCGATGTTGACGATACCTCATATGTGGGTTTAAGTTCGATGTTGACGATACCACATTAAATAGGACGGATGGGAATTAAGTTCGATGTTGACGATGCCATTCGTTGGGCTAGCCGTGAATACAAATGGATGTTGTGAACATCAATGTTTAATGTGTTGTGGTGTAACATATCGTATTATTCGCGTCATATGCTACTGTTGTGCTAGCTTATATTATCGAAGATTTAGCGTTATACTTTGCGACGGTATGCTAATTAAAATGCTAGCGTGTATGAGGTAATTGTGTAAGTGATTGCATGTAAGTAGGTTATATATGTATATGTATAATTATTGCATTCACTAAGCGTTTTTCTTACCATCTCGTTGTTTATCTTTTTAGGCTCCGGCGTAGATAAAGGCAAGGGTATTCGATTGGACTAGCGGGCTCCCTATATGATTGTGCTAGAGTTTAGCTTTTGGAGTTCGACCTAGGTTTGGGTAGTTTAATCCCAAACACCATGCCCGGTTTATGTTTGGTATTTAAACTTGTCGGTCGAAACTCATGTTTTTGAATTGTAAATGGGCGAATGATGCTCGGTGGTCAAATACTTGGATGGGAGTCTTAAAACTTGTAAATTTTGCTTCTTTATATGGCGCGAGGCCTTTTGGATTTGTGGTTGTCGTATACCGCGGAAAATTGGGACTTGTGTAAATTCTTTAAATCGGAATCAACAACACAGTGGAGCCGCTCCGCGACCCTGAAAGGCGCGCCACGCGAAATAGTGTATTTTGTTAACAGGATTTTTGGAAGGGACTGACCATCAGCAAATCTGGTGAGCCACGCTGCGGCTAATCAAGGCGTGCCGCGCCTTGATGCTGACAGTCTTGTGTTAAAAAAAAGGGTTTTGCGTGGAATTCGGGTTGGGTCATTACAAGTGGTATCAAAGCATGGTCTAAGGGATTTAGGCGACTTGAGATAGGTGCCTAGACTTAGACTTTATTGTGTATGCGCTTTATGCGGGACTTGTAGGATTTCGGGTCGGATCGGGATTGGTTAGTGCCTAGGTTTATGTGAATTAACCTTGTGCTAATTGTTTTGTGTGGTGTTTGCAATCATCGAGCGAGATAGACGTTGTACTAGCAAGTTAATGCGGCGTGCTCGCGTAACAATGACTAGCTACCATTGTTACGGGTTCAAATCGTGTCAAACAAGCGATGTACGACGATTATTGAGCAAGATGGGGCGGTGTACTATATTATATTTCGTTTCTATTCGTTTCGTCATTTAACCTATTCCGTTTTATAGAATGAAGATGAGAAACGGACATGATACCGATAACGGAGGTACGCGTGAAGACTCCGAGTTCACGGCTAAGGTTGAGTCCATCTTTAAACGTTAAAAAGCGGAGTTTCTCGATGATGTCAGAAAGGTTTTCCAGGAATCGGTTGATGGGTAAGTAACCGAGTTAATCAACGAACGAATAAATGCCGCGATCGAAGAGGCATTCGAAGCTAGAAACATTTATCCTCGTGGTGAAGGAGGTGATGGTAATGGGGACATGGAAGGCGAGACTTCCATTACAAAAATTTCAAGGATGCTCAACCTCCTATGTTTAATGCGATGAGGGATCCGTTGAAAAGTACATGTTGGATCTCCGACATCCAGGGGGCTTTCCGTACCGGTGAATGTCCTCCCGAGAAGAAGACGAGATATGGATCTAGTATGTTACGTGAATAGGCTAAGATGTAGTGGGATGAAAAAATTCAATTGTATGGTGAGGAACAATGTATGAGCTTGTCGTGGGAAGAGTTTAAAAAGGAATTCTTTAAGGAATACCGAACTTAAGCCGACCTTAATAGAATCCGGGACGAGTTGCGCAATTTGCGACAAGGTTAGATGGACTTGGTTACTCTCAAGTCTACTTTCTTGTCAAAGGCTCGTTTTTGTCCGGAGTATGTTGGTGATGAACAAATGTTGACGCAAGATTTCTATCGCACCTTAAGTGATGAATTGAAAGGTAAGATTAGTCGGGGAATGGCTAAGTCTTTCGAAGAGTTGTTTGAGTTGGCTCGGGGATTCGAACCGGAAGTCCCGAAAAGAAGTGATTTCTCTTTCTCTAAGAGAAAATTCGAAGGGTCGAGTCATTCGAACTTTTCAAACAAGAAGAACAAGAAGGGTTCCGAAAGTGTTAATAGCGTGAAGAAGGGTGGTTTCGGGAATTTTATCCCTACTTGCTACAATTGTGGGGTACGGGGTCATTTGTCTCGAGATTGTACAAAGCCTTCTTCAACAAACAAGCTCACTTGTTTTAATTGTAATAAAGAAGGACACACGGAAAGTCGGAGTGTCCCGATTTGTGCACCGATCAAGTTAAAAGTCTAGAGAAGGTGGCGGGTACGGCTAGAGGACGAAACTACTTGATGACCAACGATGAAGCCAAAAAATCCAATGAAGTTGTCTCAGGTACTTTCATGGTTAACTCTAATCCGACAAGGGTACTATTTGATAGCGGTGCTAATTTGTCGTTTGTGTCTCCTCGATTTGTGTCTAAGCTTAACAAACTGCTAGCTAAGTTAAGTCATCCGGTAGAAGTTGAAATAACGGATGGTAAGACGGTGCTAGGGGTCGAGGTGTGTAAAGATTGTAATGTTGTGTTTGGTGCCGAAGCCTTTAAAATCGATCTTATTCCGATGACTTTGGGCGAGTTTGATATTGTTGTGGGTATGGATTGGCTCGATCGTTATAGGGCCGATATTGCATGCCATGAAAAGTTTATTCGTGTAAGGGCCCCAAGTGGGGGAGAGTTAATTATTCATGGCTATAAGCGAAGAAACTCGTACCATTATGCACTTATGCACGGGCGCGACGTTTCCTTAATAGTGGTGGCATGGTTTTTCTTGCCCATGTAGTTGATACTCGTGAAGAGCCACCATCCATTCGTGAAATTCCGGTGGTTAATGAATTCGAAGATGTTTTTCCGGATGAGTTACCGGTGTTCCGGCGGAAAGACAAGTTGAATTTTCGCATCGAGTTGGTTCCAGGGGCTACTCCCATCGCTAAAACTCCTTATCATTTAGCACCAACGGAAATGCAAGAGTTGTTAAATCAAACCCAAGAGTTGCTTGAAAAGGGTTTTATCCGACCGAGTGCTTCGCCATGGGGCGCTCCGATTTTGTTCGTAAAGAAGAAAGATGGTAGTATGCGGATGTGCATCGATTATCGGGAGTTTAACAAAGTGACGATCAGGAATCGTTATCCATTGCCTCGGATTGACGATTTGTTTGACCAACTCCAAGGCGCGATATATTTTTATAAAATTGACTTACGGTCCGGCTATCACCAAATGCAGGTCCATGAGGAAGATATTGAGAAAACGGCCTTTCGAACGCGTTACGGGCATTTTGAATTAGTAGTAGTGCCTTTTGGTCTTACGAATGCACCGCCGAAATTCATGGATCTTATGAACCGAGTGTGCCAACCTATGTTGGACAAGTCGGTAATTGTGTTCATTGACGACATACTTGTCTATTCTAAGTATATGAAGGAACATGAACGCCATTTGCGCGAGGTGTTGAAGACGTTGTGAAAGGAGAAGTTGTATGCTAAATTCTACAAGTGTGAATTTTGGCTAAGGGAAGTGCAATTCCTTGGACATATTGTAAACAAAGAAGGCATTCAAGTAGATCCGGGAAAGATAGAGACGGTAAAGAGTTGGGAACAACCGACTACACCTACGGAGATCCGAA
The DNA here is from genome assembly GCF_046630445.1 of Rutidosis leptorrhynchoides. Taxonomy (NCBI): domain Eukaryota; kingdom Viridiplantae; phylum Streptophyta; class Magnoliopsida; order Asterales; family Asteraceae; genus Rutidosis; species Rutidosis leptorrhynchoides. Next base: position 248,020,379 of record NC_092340.1, read on the forward strand.
GTTTTCTCAGATTGGCCTGTTATTATCGCCGGTTTATCCAAAACTTTTCTAAAATTGCTTCTCCATTAACGAAGTTGACAAGGAAGAACGCGAGATTTAATTGGGAAAACGAGCAAGAAATTGCTTTTCAATTGTTAAAAGGGAAATTGTGTAAAGCGCCGGTCCTAGTGTTGCCGGAAGGTGTAGAAGATATGACTGTTTATTGCGATGCCTCATTAAATGGGCTCGGGTGTGTTCTAATGAAACGGGGTAAAGTCATTGCTTATGCCTCTCGACAATTGAAGGAACATGAAAAGAGATACCCGACTCATGATCTTGAATTGGCAGCAGTGGTGCATGCGTTGAAAATTTGGCGCCACTACTTGTATGGTGTCAAGTGTACGATTTATTCGGATCATAAGAGTTTGAAACATATTTTTGATCAACGAGATTTGAATTATCGTCAACGTAGATGGATGGATGTGGTAAAAGACTATGATTGTGAGATACTTTATCATCTGGATAAGGCGAATGTGGTCGCGGATGCGTTAAGTCGATAGAGTCAACATCCGGCGATACGAGTAGGATCGTTAAGCATGATTATTACTAATGATTTTCTTGTAAAGCTTGGTGAGATACAAATTGAAGCGTTCGTTAACAACAAGCATGAAAAACGAATCATGGGCAAACAGAGTCTATTACCTTAAGCGCATGGTTTGTTATCCTTTCAAGCAAGAGTATGGGTACCTAAGATGGGTGATTACCGACAAGTGCTACTTGATGAAGCACATAAGTCAAAGTATTCCATTCATCCGGGTGCGATGAAGATGTATCTTGATTTGAAGAAAGAATATTGGTGGTCGAGCATGAAGCGTGATGTTGTTAAGTACGTTGAACAATGCGTCATGTAGTGACCCGAATTTTTCCATGATTATATATTATATGAGATTAATATTTACATGACTAAATATTTCCAACATGTTAAGCAATCAAACTTGTTAAGACTTGATTAATTGAAATGAGTTTATGTAGACAATTGACCACCCCGTTTGCCTGATGATTCACAAACGTCATAACTTGTGATAATTATATAATCGTTTTATTTTTTTATGATGTAAGTTTTTATTTTATATATATATATATAAGAAGAAATACAATTAAATCAAAGATGTACAGTAAAACACTATTTGCTACAGTAAAACACTATTTGCTACAGTAAAACACTATTGCTACAGTAAATTTTCGCTTTCTACAGTAACATACTATTTGCTACAGTAAAATACTATTCGCTACAGTGAAACTATTTACTACAGTAACACTATTTACTCGTATTCAATCCGTATTCGTACTCGTACAATACACAACTTCTAAATGTATATACTATTGGTATATGCACTTCAATGATCAGCTCTTAGATGCCTTAATGAGTCACCTAAACATGTGGGAACTATCATTTGGCAACTAGCATGAAATATCTAACAAAAATACAAACTAATGGAACCTTATATTTAAGGGTAGGATCACGTTTTTCTTCACCAACCATAAACACATTTTCATTCCAACTTTTATGCATCAAATTACTCTCTCTCAATTCCTCTCTTATTCTTCTAAGTATTCTTTAACATTTTCTTCATAATCTAGCTCAATCTAGCTCAATCTAGTTAACCTAGATCAACATACAAAACAACTACTCAAGAACACTTCATAAACACTTTAAAGTTTACAAGTTTACTTCCAAGCTTTCTAATCCATTCTAAGTAATCATCTAAGATCAAGAAACCTCTGTTATTTACAGTAGGTTATCATTCTAATTCAAGGTATAATTCATATTCAAACTTTGATTCAATTTCTACAACTATAACAATCTTAATTTGAGTAGAAATCTTACTGGAACTTGTTTTCGTGTCATGATTCTACTTCAAGAACTTTCAAGCCATCCAAGATCCTTTGAAGCTAGATCATTTCTTGTCACTTCCAGTAGGTTTACCTACTAAACTTGAGGTAGTAATGATGTTCATAACATCATTCGATTCACATATATAAAACTATCTTATTTGAAGATTATAACTTGTAATCACTAGAACATAGTTTAGTTAATTCTAAACTTGTTCGCAAACAAAGTTAATCCTTCTTACTTGAATTTTAAAATCAACTAAAAACATGTTATATATCTATATGATATGCTAACTTAATGATTTAAAACCTGGAAACACGAATAACACCGTAAAACCGGACATACGCCGTCGTAGTGAAACCGGGGGCTGTTTTGGGTTAGATAATTAAAAACTATGATAAACTTTGATTTAAAAGTTGTTCTTATGGGAAAATGATTTTTCTTATGAACATGAAACTATATTAAAAAATTATGGTTAAACTTAAAGTGAAAGTATGTTTTTCAAAATGGTCATCAAGAAGTCGTTCTTTCGACTGAAATGACTACCTCTTACAAAAATGACTTGTAACTTATATTTATGACTATAAACTTATACTTTTTCTATTTAGATTCATAAATTTCAGTTCAATATGAAACCATAGCAACTTGAATCACTCAAAACGGATTTAAAACGAAGAAGTTATGGGTAAAACAAAATTGGATATTTTTACTTGTTGTAGCTACGTGAAAATTGTAACAAATCTATACAAATCATAACTTAACTAACTTAAATTGTATTATACATGTATTCTAACATATATTATGTAATCTTGAGATACCATACAGTAATGTTTGAGTTAGCTATACAGGGTTGAGGTTGATTCCAAAATAATATATATACTTTGAGTTGTGATCTAGCCTGAGACTTGTATACACTGGATCATGGATTGATTCGAGATAATATATATTGATTTAATTCTGTACATCTAACTGTGGACAACTAGTTGTAGATTACTAACGTTGGACTGCGAACTTAACAAACTTAAATCGTTAAAATGTAATAAAACATATTATGAATATATTTCGATCATACCTTGATATATATGTATATATTTGTTATAGGTTCGTGAATCGATCAGTGGCCAAGTCTAATTCTCAACGAATTAAGAATCTGTGAAAGTGAGTTATAGTCCCACTTTTAAAATCTAATATTTTGGGATGAGAATACATGCAGTTTTATAAATGTTTTACAAAATAGACACAAGTATGTGAAACTACATTCTATGGTTGAATTATTATTACCGAATATCACCCTTTTTAGTCTGGTAATCTAAGAATTAACAAACAGAAACCCTAATTGACGTGAATCCTAAAGAGAGATCTATGGGCCTAACAAACCCCATCCGGGTTACGGATACTTTAGTACTTCGATTTTATCATGTCCGATGAGAGTCCCGGAATGATGGGAATATTCTAGACGCGTTCTGTTAATTTCGGTTACCAGGTGTTCACCATATGAATGATTTTTATCTCTATGCAGTTAATGCGAAATGCCTGATATGAGATGGATGTTTATGAAAAATGAAATCTTGTGGTCTATTATTACAATTTGATATATATAGGTTAAACCTATAACTCACCAACATTTTTGTTGACCTTTTTAAGCATGTTTATTCTCAGGTGATTATTAAGAGCTTCCGCTGTTGCATGCTAATTAAGGACAAGAATTGGAGTCAACATGCTTGTAATATATTGTTTAAAAACTGCATTTGGAGATTTTAATCGATGTGTAATATTATTGTAAACCATTATGTAATGGTCGTGTGAAAAATGTTATCTTTTAGATTATCATTACTGGATAATCTACGTTATGATTTTAAAACCTTTAACGATAAAATAAAGGTTATGGTTTGTTTTAAAAACGAATGCAGTCTTTGAAAAACGTCTCATATAGAGGTCAATACCTCGCAAGGAAATTAATTAATATGAAACGTTTATAATCGATATGAATGGGACATTTCACGTCACGTGTTTGCAAGTTAAGGCCGAACACCAAAAGCGTATGTTACAAAAGCTAGAAATCCCGAAATGGAAATGGGAGCACATTACCATGGATTTCTATCACACCTCCAGTTAGGGCCTGGGTGAAATGTGACTTAATATCAAACAAACCAACATATTATAATACGAGAACAATACTATATGATAAAAACAAACTTTATTGAGTAAGCAGCGGAAAATGAAATGTCGTTACAATAATGGAAATTACAATAAAGTAATTGTTTCAAATGCAAGAATATTAAATGCGATATCTCTTGATCCTAAGTCCAAGTAGCATCACATAAGCAAAAAGGTTGAGTGAAGTTCATAGGTTTAACAAATATGTTTGACCGTTGTTTTAGACCACAAGATTTAGTTTATAAAGTTGATCTCGCAGGGACCAAAAAGTTATGCCAATTCGTGATATTTAGACTAAACGTTCAAAGTTTGCCCCAATAACAAGTTGTGTCTATACTTGTCGGTTTAATTTCATTATTAAGTAATACAAAGACTTAGTCAAATGTATCGGGGAAGTTACTCCCGATAGGCCTACCCCCAATAATTAAGAATGCATTTAACGAGCAATTAAAAATATCACTGCAGGGACTTAGCCGGACATAGACGGGTATAGCATAGTTTAACAGTTGGTACTTGTGTCTAAATTGTAAATAGTAAAAGTAGCATGTTTCTCACTCCAAATAAGTTAAATAAACTTGCTAGCAATAAAGAGTGGGGCTATGAGTTCACCTTTGTAAGTAGAGAGAGATAGTTATTCCTCGGAATAGAAAGTTTAGATGAATGAGCAGAAAGTCAACCTATTGACATTTAAGAGTAGTTAAATGTTTTTGCCCAAGTTTAAGTTTAAGTATGCAAGTGTTTTAAGTATAGTTCGTTTTACTAAGTTCCATTCCTAGCCAGTTTCTACTTTTAGCAAGTTTCCACTTTTAGTAGTTTCCACTTTTAGTAAGTTTGTGTCGAACATTTGTGAGTTGTCCTTAATAAGTCTACCACCTATTAAGTGTGAAGATAACTAGGTGTATGATTACCATAGTCGGGTTTGACATTGTGCATCATACCCAAACATCTATTCCACCGCCGAGTCACCAGAATGACCAATTGTTACCGGTTGGCCCATGATTTCTTGACCAAAATCTAAGTTTGGCATTTGTAATCCACAAGCGTTCCATAGTGGTACCAAGGAGGCAATGATCACCCTAGGCCTTAAGTAGCATTGACGTTCGAGTAATCACACGTTATCATGAATGACTATCGTAATCGTATAATATAATATAAGTAGTAGTATATTATGTGTTAGTAATAATATAAGTTATAAGTGTTAGATAGTAGTATAAGTAGTATTAGGGTTTTAGTAGTAGTAATAATTAATGATTAGGGTTTTAATTAATGTTTTTAGGGTTTAATAATTAGGGTTAGGTTTAATTAGGGTTTTAATATTTAATATGTATATATGTATATATGTCGTGAATATGTATATATATATATATAGTACTTTTATATATATATATATATATATATATATATATATATATATATATATATATATATAAATATATATATATATATATATAATGTGTATCTACTTTCCAATTATAACTACCCTAACACAATCTTAGTGAATCCTTAAGGTTTTTAAGATCTAACAAAACTTTTTTTTATATATATGTAGGCCGTATGTATGTATATGTATATGCATATTTTTTTTTTTTTACGATATGAATATGATTATGAATAAGATTAAGAACATGAACATGATTATGAACATAAACATGAATTAACAAGATGGAATTTAAAAGTTTGGATCTAGGGTTTTACCTTGATGAATATTGATGAAGATTAACAAGAAAAAGATGATGATGACTTGAAGATGAAGATCAAAACTCTTGAATAACGAAGAACACCTTGAAGATCTTTGAAGAACGCGAAGAACACGATGAACAAACTTGAAGATCACTTGAAGATCTTGAAGATGATGATGAAGATTTCGATGGTGGTGGTGTTTTTTTCCTCCTTGGCCGAAAATAAGAGAGAGAGGGAGAGATTTGAGAGAATGATTTGGTACGAAAAAATGGGTTAGCCTAGGTCCCTATTTATAGGAAAGATTAGAGGATTTTAGAATTAGGTTTAGGTTAAGTTTTACTTAGGGAACAAGTCAAGGATTGAGGAGGTGATATGGGAGCCGAATTTGGGAGGGCAATTTGGGCATTTTACTCTTTTTTTTTTAATTTTCGGCTAGGGTTTAGCAAGGGATGGATTGGAAATTTTTGTTTTAGTCCTTGTACTTTAAATTAGCTTTAATAGTTCCTTAAGTGTCCAAGTTTAATTATTTAAGTGTACAAGGTTTAAGGTTATTTATTTTGTTCACAAAAGTTTATTAGTTCATTATTTTACCTTTTATAAACTTGTCAATTATTACACAAAGTTAATTAATATAATTTATAATTCTTAATACTTAACAATCGTTAATTAAAGTTTAATCGTTAAGTTTAATTATATTGTTGGGCATTAAATATGGAAAAATATAGAATGGAAAAATGAGGGTCGTTATAATTTCATTACAAAGTTACCAAAGAAGGCGAGAACCCAATTTGATACAATTTGGGTGATAGTTGATCGATTGATGAAGAGTGCTTTGTTTTTTCCCATTCGAGAAATGATATCGTCGGAGACTTTGTCTAAGTTGTCTATCAAGGAGGTGATATCGAGACACGGGGTTCCTATATCTATTGTTTCGGATCGGGATACTCGTTTTACGTCTCGATTTGGAATAAGTTTCATGAAGATATGGGTACACAATTGAGAATGAGCACGGCGTACCATCCTCAAACGGACGGTCAAACTGAACGTACGAATCAAACATTGGAGGATATGTTACGGGCGTGTATTATCAATTTCGGTGGTAGTTGGGATGAACACTTTCCTTTGGTGGAATTCTCGTACAACAATAGTTATCATGCTAGTATTGGAATGCCACCATATGAGATGCTTTATAGACGAAGGTGTCGAACTCCTATTTGTTGGGGGTGAAGTGGGACAAAGGGATATAGGGAGTACCGATTTGGTTTTAGAGACGAATAGTAAGATTGAGATGATTCGGGCTCGACTTAAGGCGGCGCAAGATAGACAAAAATCTTATGCCGATAAACGTAGGCAACCGATTGAGTTCCAAGTAGGTGACACGGTAATGCTTAAGGTTTTGCCGTGGAAGGGCGTTATTCGGTTTCGAAAATGGGGAAAGTTAGCCCCTCGATTTATTGGTCCTTTTAAGATCTTGGATCGTGTTGGTGAGGTCGCGTATAGACTAGAGTTACCCGAAGAGATTTCGGGGATTCATAACACATTCCATGTTTCCCACCTTCGTAAGTGTCTTGCGGATGACTCGACGTGGGTACCGTTGGATGAGATTTCCTTGAACAACAAGTTAGAGTATGTCGAGGAACCGATTGCGATTCTTGATGAAAAGGTTAAAATATTGCGTAACAAGGAGGTGAGGACTTTTAAAGTCCAATGGCATCATCGAAAGGGTTCCGAGTTTACGTGGGAACCGAAGGGTTTGTTTTGGTGTAACTTCCTGCTTGTCATGCGGCTTGGATTACGAGGACGCAATCCGATTCAAATGGGGGAGAGTTATAAGACCTAAGTTTCAAAACGTACATTTTGTAAATATAATAAAAGCTGGCGGTTTCAGTTTCAGCATTGGACCGCGGCGCGGCCAATAGGCCCGCGGCGCGGCTAGCGTCTGATGGAGATTCTTTAGTTTATTTAAATTGAAGAGGGACAATTTGGTAATTTCACTTGTTGAACGACTTTAAGGCCCCAAGATCAGTTTGGTGGGTGTCATTACTCCATTTTCAACCACCTCTTCCTTTCCACTTCAATTCTAGAGAGAGAGAAGGTTTTTAGTGTGAGAAAGCTTAAAGAAGAAGAAGCTTGTTTTGGGTTTGAACTCGAGTATTAAAGTTGTTCATATAATCACTAGCTACGTCGTGATTGTGGTGGTGAGTCCTAATCTTAACTTCTTTACTTTAATTAGTGCTAAGGGTTAGGGTTCGGGTTAGTGATGAACATAAAACTCATTTGTTAGTGATTTGGGGGTTTTGGGTAAGACTGGGTCATAAGGACTCAAAGATGACTAACCTATGGTTTTGAAATAATAAATGAGTTCATGAGTCTTAAATGGTTAGTAAATCACTAGCACACTTTGTGGTTAAGTGAATGGTGTTATTTGGGTTGTGGGTGACCCAAATGGGGGTGTTAACTTTGAAATGGGTCAAATGAGTCTTGGGTGGCCTAAGTTGTTAAATGAGTATGAAAAAACACTAACCTTGCGTTAAAAATTGTATTAAGACCATGTTTGGCTAGTGTTAGGGTTTTGGCGGAGTTGACCTAATATTAGGGTTAAGAGTGCAAAGTGGTCGAAATTGCACTATGGGTCAAAATGACACTAGGATGGTAAGTGAGTTGGTTGACCAACTTGATTGTGTGATTGATTATACGCATAATGTAATAGGTACATTACATTGAAGGTTGCAAGCTCGGTTATCATTCACAAAAGGCGTTAAGGTGAGTGGAATAATTATATATGTATGTATATGATTTATTTACTTGTGGGATATGGGTTAAAGTTCGATGTTGACGATACCATATCCTAGAGTATATTGTTTGTTTTGATGAGGGTTAAAGTTCGATGTTGACGATACCTCGTGTATGGAATTTAAGTTCGATGTTGACGAAGCCATACCACTATTGTAGTGACATTCGATGAGGATTTAAGTTCGATGTTGACGATACCTCATATGTGGGTTTAAGTTCGATGTTGATGATACCACATTAAATAGGACGAATGGGAATTAAGTTCGATGTTGACGATACCATTCGTTGGGCTAGCCGTGAATACAAATGGATGTTGTGAACATCACAGTTTAATGTGTTATGGTGTAACATATCGTATTATTCGCGTCATATGCTACTGTTGTGCTAACTTATATTATCGAAGATTTAGCGTTATACTTTGCGACGGTATGCTAATTAAAATGCTAGCGTGTATGAGGTAATTGTGTAAGTGATTGCATGTAAGTAGGTTATATATGTATTTGTATAATTATTGCATTCACTAAGCGTTTTTCTTACCCTCTCGTTGTTTACCTTTTTAGGCTCCGGTGTGGATAAAGGCAAGGGTATTCGTTTGGACTAGCGGGCTCCCTATATGATTGTGCTAGAGTTTAGCTTTTGGAGTTCGACCTAGGTTTGGGTAGTTTAATCCCAAACACCATGCCCGGTTTATGTTTGGTATTTAAACTTGTCGGTCGAAACTCATGTTTTTGAATTGTAAATGGGCGAATGATGCTCGGTGGTCAAATACTTGGATGGGAGTCTTAAAACTTGTAAACTTTGCTTATTTATATGGCGCGAGGCCTTTTGGATTTGTTGGTTGTCGTATACCGCGAAAAATTGGGACTTGTGTAAATTCTTTAAATTGGAATCAGCAACACAGTTGAAAGGACCAGTTCATATACATTATAAACGATTCACAATAGTTGATTACATCGCGAGGTATTTGACCTCTATATGATACGTTTTACAAACATTGCATTCGTTTTTAAAAGACAAACTTTCTTTACATCAAAAATTGACGGCATGCATACCATTTCATATTACATCCAACTATAATTGACTTAATATTAATCTTGATGAACTCAACGACTCAAATGCAACGTCTTTCAAAGTATGTCATGAATGACTCCAGGTAATATCCTTAAAATGAGCTAATGCACAGCGGAATATTTCTTTAATACCTGAGAATAAACATGCTTTAAAGTGTCAACCAAAAGGTTGGTGAGTTCATTAGTTTATCATAATCAATCATTTCCGTAATAGTAATAGACCACAAGATTTCAGTTTCCATAAATATTCGTACACTCGCAAGTGTTTAAAAGTATTCTATAAGTTGTAGGCACCCGGTAACAAGCCTTAACATTCATGTTTTACCCTCTGAAGTACACCAGATCAGGTGTGTTTAAAATAACCCCGAAGTACTAAAGCATCCCATAGTCAGGATGGGGTTTGTCAGGCCCAATAGATCTATCTTTAGGATTCGCGCCTACCGTACATAGACAAGTAGTTTAATGTTACCAAGCTAAGGGTATATTTCTGGTTTAAACCCACATAGAATTAGTTTTAGTACTTGTGCCTACTTCGTAAAACATTTATAAAACAGCTCATGTATTCTCAGTCCAAAAATATATATTGCAAAAGCAATTAAAAAGGGAGCAAATGAAACTCACAATACTGTATTTCGTAGCAATTATGTATATGACGGCACTGAACAAGTGCAGGGTTTGTCTCGGATTCACGAACGTATCAATATTGTGATTCAATATTGCAGGAAAGTACGTAGACACAACGAAAATGATAAACGTTAGGTTGACCTCACGAGCAATACCCTCGATCAATACCCATAACCTCCATAGTTATAACCCATAATTTCCTTAGCTCTATCCCGTTTGAAAACTTATTTTGAAATCGTCTGAGTATAACTCCGTCGTAGTATTTTATGTATACTAATAATATCTTGAAATAATACAAAGAAAATATATATATGTAATTCGATTGAGAGAGTTTAGAGAAATATATTTTCAAGTTTCTATGAAATAATGAAACCTATTCAATTCTATTTATAATAGATTTTTGAATTATTAAAGTGAATTATTAAAGTATGAATTATTAAAGTGAATTATTAAAGTATGAATTATTAAAGTGAATTATTAAAGTATGAATTATTAAAGTAAATTATTAAAGTATGAATTATTAAAGTGAATTATTAAAGTATGAATTATTAAAGTGAATTATTAAAGTATGAATTATTAAAGTTAAAGTAAAGTAAAAGTAAAGTAAAGGTAAAGTTAAAGTATAGTAAAAGTATAAAACTATATACATATAATACGCGTATAAATATATATAATATTAATTTAAATCGTTATATATATTTAATAAAATAAAATATAAATATCGTTATCTTTATCATACTGGTTAAGTAATGAGTTGTCAAAAGTGGTTCTAGATATTTATAAAAGATATATACGTTTTAATAATAAAGTTCTTTTTAAACTGAAAACGTCTTTTGTACTTTTGAAACTAAATCAAATAAATATGATAATTTTGTTTTCCAAAACTAAATATATTTAAGAATCATTTTGTTAAAAGGTTAAAATAATGGAAATCGTTATATCATAAAACATTTTAGAGAAGTAGAATTATATATATTCATAATAGGTTTCAAGTTTTTAAATTACAGTCTATTGGTGAAGCATGGGATAAAGTCCAAAGGTTAAATAAACGTATGAAATCATCTTAATGAAAAATGTCGAGTTACTTAACTTGTCGATATCCAACATCTAAGTTATTTACACTCCACGTTCTTATTTTCATATTAAATAAAATGAAAGTTAACATAGTTATCTTATCAAGGTCACGAGGAAAATATTATAAAACATGCCTTGGAAATTAAACAGGAATTTCCACTAACCCTTGTCTAGTTCCCGTTAATTGACACATTTGTTCTTATTTATAAATCACTTTACCATTTTCCGAATGTTGTCAAAAAGAATAGATTTCTTAAATCACAGTGGACCTCATAACATAGGCTCGTAATCATATCATAATGTATCTGATAATTCAATCATTTGATATTATCTCTTAATTCCGTTGATAAATATATCAAAACAAATACGTTCATGTAAAGTATCATATATCTAATACTTTGTTAATGTTTTCAGTTAATATTATATATTATATATACATATCTATATACTCATAATTGTTCGTGAATCGTCAAACACGATCAAAGGGTAATTGATTACATGAATGTAGTTCCAAACTTTTTGAGATTCAACATTACAAATTCTGCTTATCGTGTCAGAAACATATAAAGGTTAAGTTTAAATTTGGTCGGAAATTTCCGGGTCGTCACAGTACCTACCCGTTAAAGAAATTTCGTCCCGAAATTTGATCGAGGTCGTTATGGCTAACAATAAGAATGTTATTATGACGAATATAAGTTGATTCATAGGGTTTTATCTTGATTGAGAAATATGGATAAAATAATTCGATTACTCGAAACGTATTAGTGAAGCTATCGTAAAAGAGTGAAATGAGAAAATAGGGATTCATCTTATCTTTTGACGTCATCACGGTTGATCTCCGGATTAAAGAAAATCTTTGTAATCTATATAGGATTTGATTCTTCGGTGATTAAGGAAATTATGATCCTCTTCGATTTAATGGGATGATTCATCTCGATTTTTCTGTCGGATATTCCACTATAAATCCACCTCCTTCGTTTCCTTTTAATTCACACCTTCTATTCTCTCTCCCTCAATTCTTACTTTAAAATTATTCATCAATATGCTTCATCCAATGCTGATTCTCGATATACTCCTCACTTTCATATCTGTCATTCTTCTTTTTCATCTATCTCCGGAAGAATCTATTTACTTCTACTATACTCTTGGTTTTATAGTGTTTTTAGTTCTCCCGTGTCTTTATATTGCTATATGCATCGATATATACGGTTTATAGTTTCTGGGTTGTTGTTGGATTTTATATCTTCCCTTATATTTTGATGTCCCTGCTTCTGTCTTTTATAATCATTGTCATCCCCAATTAATGCTCTCTTTTATTTGCTGCGATTTATACCCCAATTTCTATTTTGGAGTTTTGTCCTTTCGTTTCTTCTTCTTGTGATTAAGCACCGCTTGTAATGGTCCAGAATTCGCATATATGAATTTCGGAATGAACATTGTTAATGTTTTAAGAAGGAAATTGTAATGGCACGATCTTGACTTGTCAAATTACTAGAATACCTCGGAAAAGGCCGAATCATCAAGAAATATTTTCTTGATATTTTAGAGGTTAAAGAGAATACAAGAGTCGTGTAACATAGCACATGATGACATTATGATATGTGAATCATCACGTTCCATTTAGAAACTCAGCATGACTTACTGTAATATAATCACGTTGATCAAGTGTCATTATATTATACTAGTTCATGCTTCAGTTCCCAACACTACTTCAAAAATATTCCTATTTTAAATTCGAAAGTTTCAGAATTTAGAAACTAAAATAGTTTCTTTTATGATGTAATATAGACAGCACGAAGAGGTAAATGATTTCAGATAAGAATAATTATGGAAATATCTTCAGAAATATGGAGGATATTTATAATGAAAGATACGATGATATCTTAAAATTTCTAATATCAGAGGATGATGAAGAATATTGTCCGTAAGGGTTTAGAGTCAGGAGCAAGGTATTCGATAATGACTTCAGCAGAAACGGAATCATTTGGATTCTTTGAAGGTAGATTTCGTCCTTGTGATTTATCCACAGCCTTCTTCATGGTTTGCTCAATCCGTATTTTTCAGTACCAAATCTTCTCTTTTTCTGAGCTTTGCCAACACACTACTCTTTATCATCAAACTTTTTACTGTTAAGGTCATTTATAGTTTTTGCTGCTTCATCAGTATTTCGAGAACTAGTTCGCAGTTTAGGGTGTTTTTCAGAAACTTCACATTCAAAGTATATAAGTCCAGAAGATAGACACATATAATTGTTGGCGTAGACATGCTGCGAGATTTTAAAATACTAATTGCTAATTTCCAATGATTCATATGGCAATTCTCGTTACAAGATGCAGATGAGTAAATGATGGGGTTTTGATAAATATAAAGATTTTTTGGAAAGTCAAAGATCAATGAAGTTGTTAATAAGTTTACTGCTAATGTGGCGAGATATGAAAGGTTCCCCGGTAATAATGATGAAGGGGTAATCATTATAATAAGGCTTATTCGTATGAACAATTGAAGTTGGTTTGCTGGAGCTGTGACAAAACCGTCTATTTTTAGAAGGGATTGAAAAGTTATTTTAGCTAGTAAATGCCAAAAGGTCTGACATGGATACATGTTAAATTATGACTTTGGTTTCAAGAGTTTTTTAGGTACGTAACTGTGGATAACATTTGGTTGGATCATCATCTCGATTGTTCATTATTTGAAGTGTCTTCAGGTATTTCGAAGGGCTTGAACACAGATTATAATCGTTAATATACATACGATGTTCTAACACAGTTTTGAAGTTAAAGTATAGCTTTGAAAGATGTAAGAATCTAAGAGTGATGATACCTGTTATAACTTGAATTGAATTCGGCGATTTCAAAATCAGAATATGTAATTAGATTTTTGAATGAGTATGGTTGTTTTGATTTCTATAAAAGAATGTATATTGTTGTGAAAGTAGGGAGTATAATGGATGATTTGTTGAATCAGATTCGAAGAATGTAACATATTAATTGTGAATTTATATATCTCTCGGGTATTACCTACCTGTTAAAAAAATGTCACAATTAATATTTTGTACAAAAAAATTTTATTACAGTCTTTATGAAAATATATGTGTATATTTCTTCAGATGTAATATAGATTTAATGAGTTAATATTAAATTAAACTCACTTGATTTATGGTTAAGGCTAGGATAGATAATTTCTAAACTTTGGAAATTACATAATCGTCGTAGAATGTTTTCCCAATGAAGTTATGAATCAATACTTCATCGTTGTGGTATTCCTTAGTATCTATAAAGCGTATGACGTCGATGCTCATGGGACAGATTGTGAAGTTGAGGTTTGCGATGCGGTTGTTGTTGGTGGTGGTAATGGTACTGTTGATGTTGTTGATGGTGGTACTGGTTATGTTGCTGGTGCTGCTGCTGGTGTTTGTAATCTTTGCACCATATTCTCCAAAGCCACTACCCGAGCGCGAAGCTCGTTGACTTCTTCTATTACACCGGGGTGATTGTCGGTTCGGACGAGCGGATAAATAAGATCTAGAATTTGGTGTAGTATATAATCATAACGAGATACTCTGGAAATGAGAGAGAAAATGGTGTTTCGGACAGGTTCGCCGGTAAGTGCTTCAGGTTCATTGCCAAGAGGGCAATGTGGTGGATGAAAAGGATCGCCTTCTTCTTGTCTCCAATGATTAAGGAGGCTACAAACCCATCCCCAATTCATCCAGAATAGATGATGGCTGATTGGTTGATCCATTCCAGTCACACTGCTTTAGGAGCTTGAGTGGGATTACATTTTGGAATCCGGGGAACTTGAACTGATGACGAATTCCATTTCGTACGATTTGATAAAGGATTTTTCGATACGAAATGATTTTTCGGCTATCGGGTGGTATTCTAACTACATAGAATATCTATATATATAGATCAAAAGATTTCATAGATTACGGAGGAATTTACGGAATATGTCAGGCAAAGTTTACGGTAATAGATACGATAAGATATGATTTTGCAGATACGCTAAGATATGAATTTTGTCTATACACTATTCATGCAATCAATGCAGCAAGACGTGTCTAGACTAAGAATGATAAGCAGGTAATTTTCTAAGGATGGTAAGTATATGATTTCTGACTAAAAATGATAAACAAAACTTTTGACATGCAGACACGGTCGAAGTCCAGACTCACTAATGCATCTTAACAACTATCAGTTAGACACACTAATGCAAGACCTGGTTCGCTAAGACGACCGCTCTGATACCAACTGAAAGGACCCGTTCATATACATTATAAACGATTCACAATAGTTGATTACATCGTGAGGTATTTGACCTCTATATGATACGTTTTACAAACATTGCATTCATTTTTAAAAGACAAACTTTCTTTACATCAAAAATTGACGGCATGCATACCATTTCATATTACATCCAACTATAATTGACTTAATATTAATCTTGATGAACTCAACGACTCGAATGCAACGTCTTTCAAAGTATGTCATGAATGACTCCAGGTAATATCCTTAAAATGAGCTAATGCACAGCGGAATATTTCTTTAATACCTGAGAATAAACATGCTTTAAAGTGTCAACCAAAAGGTTGGTGAGTTCATTAGTTTATCATAATCAATCATTTCCGTAATAGTAATAGACCACAAGATTTCAGTTTCCATAAATATTCGTACACTCGCAAGTGTTTAAAAGTATTCTATAAGTTGTAGGCACCCGGTAACAAGCCTTAACATTCATGTTTTACCCTCTGAAGTACACCAGATCAGGTGTGTTTAAAATAACCTCGAAGTACTAAAGCATCCCATAGTCAGGATGGGGTTTGTCAGGCCCAATAGATCTATCTTTAGGATTCGCGCCTACCGTACATAGACAAGTAGTTTAATGTTACCAAGCTAAGGGTATATTTCTGGTTTAAACCCACATAGAATTAGTTTTAGTACTTGTGCCTACTTCGTAAAACATTTATAAAACAGCGCATGTATTCTCAGCCCAAAAATATATATTGCAAAAGCAATTAAAAAGGGAGCAAATGAAACTCACAATACTGTATTTCGTAGCAATTATGTATATGACGGCACTGAACAAGTGCAGGGTTTGTCTCGGATTCACGAACGTATCAATATTGTGATTCAATATTGCAGGAAAGTACGTTGACACAACGAAAATGATAAACGTTAGGTTGACCTCACGAGCAATACCCTCGATCAATACCCATAACCTCCATAGTTATAACCCATAATTTCCTTAGCTCTATCCCATTTGAAAACTTATTTTGAAATCGTCTGAGTATAACTCCGTCGTAGTATTTTATATATACTAATAATATCTTGAAATAATACAAAGAAAATATATATATGTAATTCGATTGAGAGAGTTTAGAGAAATATATTTTCAAGTTTCTATGAAATAATGAAACCTATTCAATTCTATTTATAATAGATTTTTGAATTATTAAAGTGAATTATTAAAGTATGAATTATTAAAGTGAATTATTAAAGTATGAATTATTAAAGTGAATTATTAAAGTGAATTATTAAAGTATGAATTATTAAAGTGAATTATTAAAGTATGAATTATTAAAGTGAATTATTAAAGTATGAATTATTAAAGTGAATTATTAAAGTATGAATTATTAAAGTGAATTATTAAAGTATGAATTATTAAAGTTAAAGTAAAGTAAAAGTAAAGTAAAGGTAAAGTTAAAGTATAGTAAAAGTATAAAACTATATACGTATAATACGCGTATAAATATATATAATATTAATTTAAATCGTTATATATATTTAATAAAATAAAATATAAATATCGTTATCTTTATCATACTGGTTAAGTAATGAGTTGTCAAAAGTGGTTCTAGATATTTATAAAAGATATATACGTTTTAATAATAAAGTTCTTTTTAAACTGAAAACGTCTTTTGTACTTTTGAAACTAAATCAAATAAATATGATAATTTTGTTTTCCAAAACTAAATATATTTAAGAATCATTTTGTTAAAAGGTTAAAATAATGGAAATCGTTATATCATAAAACATTTTAGAAAAGTAGAATTATATTTATTCATAATAGGTTTCAAGTTTTTAAATTACAGTCTATTGGTGAAGCATGGGATAAAGTCCAAAGGTTAAATAAACGTATGAAATCATCTTAATGAAAAATGTCGAGTTACTTAACTTGTCGATATCCAACATCTAAGTTATTTACACTCCACGTTCTTATTTTCATATTAAATAAAATGAAAGTTAACATAGTTATCTTATCAAGGTCACGAGGAAAATATTATAAAACATGCCTTGGAAATTAAACAGGAATTTCCACTAACCCTTGTCTAGTTCCCGTTAATTGACACATTTGTTCTTATTTATAAATCACTTTACCATTTTCTGAATGTTGTCAAAAAGAATAGATTTCTTAAATCACAGTGGACCTCATAACATAGGCCCGTAATCATATCATAATGTATCTGATAATTCAATCATTTGATATTATCTCTTAATTCTGTCGATAAATATATCGAAACAAATACGTTCATGTAAAGTATCATATATCTAATACTTTGTTAATGTTTTCAGTTAATATTATATATTATATATACATATCTATATACTCATAATTGTTCGTGAATCGTCGAACACGGTCAAAGGGTAATTGATTACATGAATGTAGTTCTAAACTTTTTGAGATTCAGCATTACAAATTCTGCTTATCGTGTCGGAAACATATAAAGGTTAAGTTTAAATTTGGTCGGAAATTTCCGGGTCGTCACAACAGTGGAGCTGTGCCGTGGCCCTGAAGAGCGCGTTGCGCGAAATAGTGTATTTTGTTAACAGGCCTTTTGGAAAGGACTGACCATCAGCAAATCTGGTGAGCCATGTCGCGGCTAATCAAGGCGCGTCGCGCCTTGATGCTGACAGTCTTGTGTTTAAAAAAAGGGTTTTGCGTGGAATTCGGGTTGGGTTGTTACAGCAAGTATCCAAAGATATGGAAAATTGTTTAATTGAAGACAGAGTCAAGCTTGGGCAACAAGATTAAGACGCGAAAAGGAAAGTTCCAGATCTACTGTTGAAGATCTCGCGGTCGCGAGATGAGCTTCCCTGTCGCGAGGCCTGGCTTGGCCAACAAGTTGTTTCCTTTTATTGTTTTGTCATATAATTACAACCCTATGTAACCCATAATCGTGTGCACGAAAATTATAAGAAAAATCTATGGTTTGCGCCCGTGGAGTAAACATTTCTCCACGTTTTGGAGTTGGGATATAACCACGTTAAATACAACGTTGTTTATCTTTATTTATCGATTTTTGTTTTATTTTTTGTTTATTGTTCGTGGGTAACTGATTGGTTTAAATTACTTGTCTTGTTGGGGCCTTCCAAATTCCTAACAAGTGGTATCAGAGCTTCAAGGTTTGAAGACCGGGTACAACGGCGAATTGAAAGCAAGAAAAACGATGTTGCTGAAGGTGGTGGGCTCGCAACCGCGAGACCTATGGTCGCGATGGCGAGATGTGCTCCTGCCAGAATTTTTCAATTGTTTCAAACGACGGGCTAGGATTTGTCTTGCAACATGTATCGAGACTAGATGACTCAGTTGGTCGCGATGAACTCATGTGTATGTCTATGTATCCGGAAGAGTTGATCACATTGGAATTCGGGTAACGGTTCTAAAAGTTATCATGCAATCGTACGCGTCGTTTGTATGATGATGGTTCGCGAAGGGTTACGAAGTCAGAGGTCGGGTCGATGGGTTCAATGCGGAGAGATTTTTGGCAAATCCGGGTAACGGATCCGAGTTCTCATTCCTCGCTATCCTGTGCGAAGAAATGATTGAGCAAAATACAGATGTTCATGCGCAACTGCAAAATAAAATTCATAGCGGGTTCGTTAACCGTTGGATCGACTTGATATTTTGGTTGTAAGAGATATTGGTCTGCATGTGGTAAATATTTGAGGCCGATCTGACCTTTGGATCTTGAGATATGATTTTTTGAATCTGGGCAGTTTTCAAGGTGAACTTTTTTTGGGTTTGATGATGAGAGCACGAGATGCTTTTGTATTAGAAAATTTTAGCGATAGGAGCTGTGTTTTCAGAGATGTGGGTTTGTTATGGGATCTCAGGAGGGTGTTTTTCTCTCGTAACAAACAAGATGCATCGAGTTGAAATCAATAGTGGGAGTATAGAGAAAGTTTATTGCTTACGGGTTTTGAAACGGGATGACCAATGGTAATTGGTCAATATTCCAGGGATAGAGTTCCTAGTCACCAAGAAGAATAATTGATTGTCGAAGGGTGTCGGATAGATCGATTTGACGGTTGCTCGGTTCTTGGTTGATGTTTCAACAAAAGGAGCAGTTCTTCTTCGAGGGTGATCAATTAGAAGTCTTTTAGGTGATGGAAGAGAGCCGGATAATCTTGTAAGTCCTAAAACTTGAGCTTTCTAGGATCGTTGAGAGTGTCGGGAACTCGTTTTGAGTTTGGTAACCGATGGAAGTTATTAAGCTAGTGGGAGTTTGACGACTAATGGAGTTATTGAGATGGTTGAGCGACTTGTTTCTCCAATGTTATCGGATTTAGTGCGTTGATTCCAGATAACATTAAGGCTTCGACAACTTGTTTTGCTCTCCGATGGCAAAGAAATTTGAGACTGACTGGTTGTACGAACCAAGTTTCTTCTCGAGTAGCCGCAATTTATTTCTTACTCGTACAGTAGGAGTGTGCTTGGATGAGAAGATGGGGTTTGTGGAATTCATAGTTATGAGGAGGTTAGTGTACCAACGAGGAAGCGAAAAGATGAAAAGGTGGTAGATCTCAAGGTGGTGATTGTGTTCTCACTGTGGTATCTTGATGAATGATCTACAAAGGCATCTATTGGGGTTTTCTTATTGTTGGTAAAGGAAATCATATATAGATTGATGTGTGAGGCGTTGTTGTCTCATGAAAGAATCTTATGATTGAAGTCATGCTAACTTCAATTTGTCTTCTAGTTTAAGAAGATGGTGGCAAAAGAAACTGAGATGTCCCATGCTAGTAACTAAGAGATTGGATTATCACTCAGCAGTGTTTTTGGTATCGAAAGAATTCACTTGCTCGTGGGTTAACGAGTGAAGTGCGGCGTGATTCGGGTAGCTGACTCGACGGTATCAAAAGGAGTTGGTAATCGGAAATCTAGAGTTATTGTGGGTTTGAATGAACATAGTTGAGGTGGTTAGGATTTTCTGTTGAAGATCGGTACGGGGTTTGTTCAAAGTCTCCAAGTGGGAGATTATTGAGATATGGAAACTTTAAAAAAGGAAAGAATCGAATGTCAGATAAAGTAACTGAAAATCAGATTTGGGAGTTCCGGTTTCAGAAAATGGGCAGAGATTCGGTCCACATGGACAAATTTGGACTTGTGAAGTCCGGTTTAGGCCATGGTGTACGAAACTGGATTTCTCAAATCAGGTTATACTGGTTAAACAAAAGTATAGATTGAAAATCTTGTTACTACAAAAGTGGGAAGTATTTATGCCCTAAAAAAATTTGACTAAACATTATCTTGTTCATCGATATGACTAATGTAATCCTACAGATATAACTACACTTTACACATCGATTACTACGTACTCTAGTTTTAGTGTTGTACTATATTACCATCTTATATTCTAGAATAGATATGAAAAGTTTACTTGAAAAACTTCACTAATGCCTTATTGTCCATGTTTTTTTTAAGGATTACCCGGAGAATTTTATATATACAAATAAACTGTTATAAGCACAAATGATACAAGAGTCTTGTTGCCTCAATCGTATCAATAGGCTAAAACATCTAAAGATACTCAAGCCTACACACAAGTGAGCTCAAATAGAGCTACAGTCAACAAAAAAAACATAAATCAAGGGACTCTCTATAATGCCTTCATGTTTTGCACATCCTCGGAATTTGTGAACTTTAGCGAGAGAAGCTTGCGACAGTTGAGGTAATAACCTGAATCAGTTGTTCTGTTGGAGCTAATCGGTTCATTGTGTCCCACATCGGAAAGTGAAAGAAACAAATGTGCATATATAAGCTTATGGGAACCTCACTCTATTACCAATTGATTTTAGAGTAATATGGAACTCATGAGCATATATGTTGTACATGTTAGTGGACCTGAAAACAATCCGACAATTCGTATCAAAACCGGGGATAAGAAATCTTCAGAGCCCATGGCCAAGGTTTGATTTCTTGGGCGGTGTGAAAGCTTCTTGGAATAAGTATGATCGGGATCGTTTTTGAAGTCAAGAGGAAACACAAGGTAGTGTACATTGTGGCTATGGATGTTCAAACCGAGATGACTGTGGACGTGGCCGAGGAAGAGGTAGGGTGTCCGGGTGAGTCGAGATGGTGTTGAACAGTTCAAACCGAGATAACTGTGGGCGTGACCAGTGAAGAGGTTGGGAGACCGGGTGAGTCGAGTTGATGTTGAACATGTCCAGAAGAGCAGCGTTATATGTCACATGTGTGGTGAACGACTAATGTGGTCAAACCGATTAAGGGGTGATTGTTGGGTTAATCGGTTAGTTAAGTCCAAGTAAAGTTTGCATGGATAAATTTAGAGTTTAGTTAGTATATTTATTATGCTTTGTCTATAGTTTTGATTAAATGTTTTTAATTGGATTTGGTAATAGAGTGAGGTTCCATAAGCTTATATATGCACATTTGTTTCTTTCACTTTTCGATGTGGGACACAATGAACCGATTAGCTCCAACATCACCCCCATAACCAGTTCATTCCACGCTACTCCCATGGACGCGTTCAATACCATCTCGACTCGCCCGAACCCTCGACCTCTTCCCTTCCACATCCACAGTCATCTCGGTTTGAACCTCCGCTACCATTCTACACCGCCCACACATCTGGGCTATAATCAGGCTTGGATACCATTTATTTAATCTTTTTCAGGTCCACCAACATGCACAACATATAAGCTCATGAATTCAAGATTACTTTAAAACCAATTGGTGATATAGGGAGGTTACCATAAGCTTATATATGCACATTTGTTTCTTTCACTTTTCGAAGTGGGACACAATGAAACGCTTATTTATGCACATTTGTTTCTTTCACTTTTCGATGTGGGATACGATAAACCGATTAGCTCCAACAATCACCACATTAATCGGTACATTCCACGCTACTACCACAGGCGCGTTCAATACCATCTCGACTCACCCGGACCCCCAACCTCTTCCCAATCACGTCCACAGTCATCTTGGTTTGAAAACGAGAACTACATCTTGTTTCACTTTTTTTTTTTTTCAAAGCCATGAAATTTGGTCAGGATATATTACCAATTCCAATTAAATCATTTAACTACAACTATAAACAACACATAGTAAATATACTAACTAAACTCAAACTTTATCCATGCAAAATTTACTTGGACTTAACTAACCGATTAACCCAACAATCACCCTTTAATTGGTTTGTCTACATTACTCGTTTACCACACATGTGACATATAACGCGGCTCTTCCGGATACGTTCAACACCATATCGACTCACCCGGACTCCCGACCTCTTAACCGGTCACGCCCACGGTCATCTTGGTTTGAACGGTTCAACAGCATCTCGACTCACCCGGCACCTGACCTCTTCCTGGGCCATGTCCACAGTCATCTCGGTTTGAACTTCCATAACCACCGTGTACACTACCGTGTGTTTCCCCTTGACTTCAAAATCCATCCCGATCACACTTGTTCCAAGAAGCTTTCACACCACACAAGAAATCAAACCCTGATCACATGCTCTACCTATTTCTTGTACCACCGGTTAGCTTTCTTTTCACGAACACTTTGATCAACAGTTTAAAACACGCCTTTTTATACCTCCTCTTCTTTTTTGCTCCAATCAACACCCTTGACAACCTCAACTTTCCCGATCAAATTGCTTCAAGAAACTCTTCTACCACCCAAGAAACAAACCCACCTGGTTATCACGATTTCTCGTCCCCAGTTTAGTTTCATCCCACGAACAACACCATCCTAATTGAAGCCGCACCTTAACTCTGATACAAATTGTTGGGACACAGATCCCTAATTTATCAATAGTTAAGCTACTAACAAAAAGTAAATTGTGTTTATTTTGTATGCAAGGAAAAAAGACAAAATGAACACGGAGAACGACATCTTGTTCCACTTTTTTTTTTTTTTCCATGCATACAAAATAAACACAATTTCTTTTTTGTTAGTAGTTTAATTTTTGATAAGTTAGGGACTTGTGTCCCAAAATGCTCGACCGACCTCGACTTCAATTGGAACAACCTTTGATTATTTTTTTGCCAAACCAAATAAATCGAAGCCGAAAAAATAATCAATGTTTTTTACTTCAAGAACGGGACAAATTTTGCTGCAAACATTAAAAGGTCAAAGTTTAACACGTTCTATATCCAAGTTTTGTTCCTGCAAATTATGCTGTAGATTTAACGTTTAAAACATTCTATATCATAGTACAAGTCATGCTGTTTAACAGACTACTGTATCATTTATATCTCTGAATGTCAATAATTATATCAAACTCTCTTAAAATCTTGATCTTTAAATAATCATATTCTTAATGTACATTTCAATATTTCATGGTTTCACACCATATTTGTACTTGACGCCGCTTTCATCAGTTTCCTTTTCAAAAGATATCAAATTCCGCCATGTAATAAAAGATATGTTTGACACTATATATGAAACCAAAAGTCAAAAACGAGCATTAACTTTATACAAGTATATTATAAATATAAATATAAATAAGCTAGATTATGATAAACCACAAACTCGAAACCCATAATTAGTACACCCAAAAAAAATTCATGGCCGAAGAGCAAGTGAGGCCACTAGCTCCAGCCACCGATCGCCACCATAGCAGCAGCGACGATGAAGAGATAGTCTTAAAGAAAACGGCTCGTCGAAAGAAATACATCAAGTTGTGTGGTTTCATGTTGGTCATCATAGTCCTTTCGGTTGTTGTAGTTGTGACCTTGATATTTACAATCTTTAAAGTTAAAGATCCTGAGATCAAGATGAATGGTGTTACAGTTGACAAAATTGACTTGATTAATGGCACCATCCCACGACCCGGTACCAACATGTCTTTGACGGCAGATATATCGGTTAAAAATCCGAACTTTTCATCTTTCAGGTTAGCATTTGTCTTGATATGCTTGTCCCAAGTCCCAACAATATAATTTTTTTTGTTACGGTCTATCCATTATAATAAGAAGACATGTAAATTTTAACCAAAAGCGTTTGTTTTCGATTTATTCGGTTTGGTGTATTCGTTTGTGAAAATTTTATAAGCATAACGAAACTGAAAACTAAATTCAAAATTGAACCGAACAGATATCGAAAACTGAAAATTAAGTTTAATCAAAATAACCATTAAATTTTGATTATGAATTTGATGTTTGATTTTAACGAGGATAAAAAAACACTATCGCTGCGAGGCTGTTTTTATCGTTTAACGGCCAGTTAATTGAACATTTAAAATTATGGTTAACTTTCGAGTAATTAAATGATAAAAAAGGAAGAAAAAAGTAACTAAAAGAAAGTTATAAAATAATAACTTCGTTGTAAAGTGGAGTTTTGATAGTTGACGGTCAGTTAATTGAACATTTAAAAAAAAACAGTTAGCGGTTAATTAAACATTTAAAAAAAAAACTGAGTAAAAAAAGTTAAAAATAAGGTTTACCAAAATACCCAACTTTTGGGGTATTTACTTTAAAATCGATCGTGAATAGTGTTCCCCTCACCACATAATAGTGTAGTATTATTGTAATTGTAAATGTAAATTGTAATCATCATTTATACTCTGTATATATATATTAATAATTTAATATATTATTGGTTGAATTCGATTTTCATTTAAATCGAATTCAAAACGTTAAAGCCGAAAACCGAAACTAAAACTGAATTTAAATTTGAAAACTGAATCGAAAACTTAGAATTCAAATCGAAAATAAATATGAACACCCATAGTTTAAACTTACATATACTCTGTAATAGATCAGTATTGAACCTCAGTTTTACCTTTTATTTTAGGTATAGAATTTTGCGAAAATATGTAACTAATGATAAAAATGTAAAGTTGATTACTTATTTATGAATATTATTTTTGGACAAGCTAGAATAAAAACACAGGCACTTATTTTTGACGGATATAGTAATAATAATGAATAAAAGTTATATCTACTTTGGTGTGTGTCAACTAAAATTTATTGAAACAGGTACAAGAACACGACGACTAGCCTCTACTACCATGGGGCGGTAATAGGGGAAGCAAGAGGACCGCCAGGGCAGTCGAAAGCACGACGGACGACGAGGATGAACATAACAATCGCCATAATTGTTGACAGTCTATTGGGAAACCCTGAATTGCAAAATGATTTGGGTACAGGGTTATTAACCATGAGCAGTTACACAAGTGTTGGTGGTAGGGTCAAGTTTTTGACTTTTATTAAGAAACATGTGAGTGTGAGGATGAATTGCACTATGAAATTTAACATTTCTAGTAGATCAATTGAAGACCAGAAGTGTAAGAGAAAAGTTAAGCTCTAGATTAACAGTCAGACATTGTTGATTGTTAATTCAATTTGTATATGTATGTACGTAGCTAGATGGTATATATAAGTATATAAATAAGATATGTTATGTAGAGTCCATAAAGTTTTAAGTTGATTTACAACAATATAAAAGGGCGATAAACAATATAATTTTCTTTTTTATATGTTTCTGTTAATTAATCATATTTGAAATAATGTAAAACTAGTACTCCGTGTAAAGAAGTTTTAGTGAAATACACTTTACTACCCCGTATTAGTATTTCCTTATCTTCTACTATCTATCAATCTATAAAGCTCTAAAATGATAATTTCATCATTTCACCAATTATTCTTTAATTTTTATAATGATAATGTCATTATTTCATATTAATATAAATATTAATTCTAATTAAAAAAGATACTAAAAAAATAAAAATAAATGTCAATAATATATGAATGCCGATTTGGAAGCAAAAATAATTAATAAAAATATCATTTTATATTTAATACGGTATTACTGTTTAATAAATATATATCTCGGAACATGTTCACCATATATTATCATAACTCTTTTTCTCAATCTGTACAAACATTTACAACTCTTTTTCTCAATTTCCATTATATTATCCAATAATCTTTTGTTTCCAAAAAGCAGATACAAACCTTCATGTTATTGTTGATGGTTTTTTTTCAAAGAATTATTCTCTTTTATGTGTTGTTTGATGATGAAATTTATCACACCTTGGATGTTTAATTATTATATGTTTGTTAAACAACAAAAATCTGAAAATCAATAACATACGTCAAATCATATTGTGACTATTTAAAATGAAGGTATACAATATGATAGAAGAATTCAAAAATAATCATGATTTTCGCGAGGTTGAACTAGGTATTTTGAGTCTCTCTTTTAATGTTAAATAAGTACCATTTGTGACAAGGAAAATAGTAATTGTAATAAAAATTGGAAGAAGGTGGTAGGACAATTAATGTAGTTTTTTTATTCTGATCAAGTTAACAACGACAAATTTCTTAGTCAAAATCCGTGGTCGTGTTATTAAACTAAATGAGTTTAACATTTACATTCACTTAATACTTAAAACATATCATTAAACTATTTCGTTTAAACAACCCTGTAATCTCACGGGGCATTTTACTAATAATAGTTATATAAGATACGGAGTATTAGATATATTAGATCTAGATATTAATATTAGATGGATAGAAGAAAGATGATAGATGCTTAGATGGATGGTTGATTACATTTTAAATAGAGGGAGCTTCTTAAATTAGTATCTTTCTTATGCTTCTCTCTCAAAATAAATATTCACTTTATTATTTATATTTGTTCAAAATTAATTATCTAACTGTAAAAAAAATTATTAAATCATTAAACTCACCATTATGATTTGATCATCATTTATTACCTTCAATCACTCATATTTACAACAAATTTAATTTATTACCTTAGATATAAAATCAAAACTGACATTTACTAAACATATTTTAATCCAATAAAAATTTCTACAAGACACTCTTTTTGAGATGGAGAGAGTAATTTGTACTAGATGATTATTGGTATTTCATTTTACATGTATGTATTCCACGAACCTAGAACTTCATTGAAAGTCATTCGACTAATTGTATTTGACGAGATGAACATGTGACCATCTGATAAAGAACAAAGAAAGACTAGAACGAAGAAAAACGAGCAAAGTAGTCTATGTAAGATTAAAGAAGCAAGCAAACTAAAATGAGTGAACCACCTAACTCTGTCAAATCACCAACCAAACATCTACAAAAATTTTAAATTAACCTAGAAAGCAGAAGAATGTTGACAACTACTACCGCAAATCACAAGCTAAATTTTAAGTAAAAATCTATCAAAACTGCATCCAATCTCTCAAACTCAATACAACTAAATATCGATAAATATAAAATATAATATAATATTAATAATCTGAATAGTAAATTATAGTGATACATGAAATCACATCAATCGTCATTATTTTTTTTTTTTTTTCAAATTACACCGATAATCCCTGGTTGATTTGGTAATGTATGATAGTAATTCCCTGTAGTTTTCATGAAATTGGACAAACCCACCTCATTTTAAAAAAAAATTACAACGATAATTCTTAGACTTATATAAAGCATACATTGAATTGAATTGATTAATGGTCTACAACTTTTAATTAAAATGCACAATTATAAGATATGTGATCAATTAGCATTTTAAGTAAATTAGAGACCATTAACATTTAACTTTTTGTAAGTCAAAGATTGTTGGTGTAATTATTGAAAGATATGATATTTAATGAAAACTAAACTATTAGACCACTTCTAGCGGTGAGGTGCGTGGGTTGGTGGAGTGAGTTGCTTTTTACACCTTTTTGATGAGTATGATGAGTAGGTTTTTTGTATGAAGTAGTGGTGGTGTGGGTTTTTGGAGTAGGTTTTAGTAGAATGCTGATTGGCATTTTTATTTTCATTTTTTTCTGTTTATTTTAATATTTTTATATTTAAATTTTAAAAATATTTAAAACCACAACGGCTACAAAATGAACTGTTTTTTTTTTTTTTTGAAAAAACGGCTAGTTTTTTCCCCCTCTATATAAACAACCACTTTCACCTCATTAACACACACTTCATTTATTTTCTCTCTCAAAACAAAACACATACTCAAATCAAAAATGTTGACTGCCTCTCCCATGATTGCCTCATTCGTAATTTACTACGGAGCTCAATTGGATAGCGAATTCAAGGTGTACGATTACAAAACTAGTAAGAAAGTTAGGTTTGCAGAGATCGACATTCGTGACGTTGGGTTGGAAACTTTGTTGGCTTTCTTGAAGAAGAATGTACCCTTCGAACACACTGACGTCTTATACTATGAAGACGATCATCTTTCAGAATTGTCAGCCATGAGCCTTCGCACAAACAAAGCATGGGACTCTATCAAAGACACTCTCTCATGGCGTTCAAATTTAATATCTTTGTATTTGATTTGTGAAGAAGTGTACTCTCCGCCGTGTTGTTCCGGTTACTATTCTGACGGTCAATTCTGGTCCGACGTTCCCGAATCTCAAGAAGATTAAGCATTGTGTTGAATCTAGCCGTTGTAGTTTATGTTATTTTTTTGTGTGTTTTTATGTTTTTTTTGTACGTTTTTTGTGTGTGTGTGTTTTTATGTTTTTATGTAATCGTTTTAAGTTTAAATAAACGGCTATATTGTATGAAAGTATGTACACGTTTAAATTAAATTAGGTATTTACACACACTTATCATAAATAAAAATGAAAAAATAAAGAAAAAAAAACAAAACAAAACATCCGTGGCTTGTTCCGTGAGATTCCCACTGCCGCCCCAATTTGACCCCAACCGCCGCCCCTCTACTGCCTGCTGGGCGTGGCTTGAGTGCCACTTCGAATCTCACGGGGAGTTTGAACCGATACAAGTCGTCTTAGTAGTGTGATTTATACAATTAATATTAATATTTTTATAATTATAATTTTAATTTTAATTTTAATTTATTCAATTCAATCAATCAATACATATTCACCAACCCAACTACCTTCACCCCCGTCTAAAACTAAAAACCCCAACCAACTTCATTCCTCATCCTCTGCTTTCCAAATAGACCACCACCACTGTAGCGACCCGACCAAATCATGTTTGACGGCGCCGTCTACTTAGGTCCCGTTACGTGGTCATAAGTCTTTAAGACAAAGTTTGACCAAAATATGTCGCCTTCATTTCAAAATAAAGATTGTTCCCAAAGTTTACAAGAATTGTTCAACCAATAGTTAAGTTACAACGTTATAATACGAATGAAATCTAGGCGACACGGTTTAAAGTAAAGTCAAAAGACGCTCCATGAAATGCACATATACTCGACATCCAATGCAAGTATCAAATAATGAGCGGAAGCATGTATCATGTATCGTTCAAGGACCTGAGAAAAACATAGAAATCTGTCAACGAAAACGTTGGTGAAATCATAGGTTTAAGTAAGTAAGTACAAGTGAACCACAAGATTTGCATCAATGAATTAATAGTAATACATTCCAAAAGTTTGTTTCACGAGCACCCAATTATCAATGCTTAACATTTCCTTCCATTGAACCCCATCACTTAGTGCTAGAACATACACTGTTTCTCGAAAATATATTTCATTCGTAAACGGTAGCGAACCGTTTGAATGAGGGTTTGTCAAAGCCATATGGATCCATACAACATAAGTTCTCGCTTACACCCGGCAAGTGCAACTAATGATAATCGAATTGAGGATTTTGTTCTAAACTCGTATGTAGAATGTTTGTTTTCCTGTACTTGTGTTCACTTAGTAAAGAAATGTTTATGTTTTCTCATCCCAAATGTAAGTTCAAAAAGAGTAAAAGTGGGACTATGATCTCACCTTGAGTGCACGAGTAGTAAAGTACTTCGACAAGTAAACGTGTGCAAAGAACAATGCTAGTCTTGACCTAAACAATAGGTTTGTATCAATAACGGTAAACACAATAGGTCAAAGATGTTCAATTAGTCCTATGGCTCGTTAAGACTCGATCATAATAGCATGTGAATCAAATTGTCATGTTTCATGCAAGGTACAAGTATAAAAACATGTTAGAACGATTGCACAATTATTTGGTTAAGTTTGATTAAAAGTCAACTTGGTCGGGTCAAAGTCAACAGAAAAGTCAACGGGTTCGGGTTGGATATCCGACAATTTTTCTAAGTTATATAATCATATATGAGCATGTTGGCCAAGTTTCATGTTAATCGGAGGTCCGTAGCATAGCAAACATTTTCATGTCAAATGACCAAAGCAAACAGCCAGTTTTAGCCAAATGGGACGGCGTCCCAAATGGCTAGACGGCGTCTCGATTAAAAGAGTGGGACGGCGTCCCCAATTCCTAGACGGCGTCTAGGTTAGAAAAGTGGGACGTCGTCCTGGGTATCTGGACGGCGTCCTGAGGTGTTTCCAGGCCCTGGTTGCTGAAACTCCTAAGTGCACGAATCAAAACTCAACCCAACACAATTTACAAACCGCAAACATTCAAGGCATGCATTTTATATCACCGGAAAGGTATTTTGACAAGGAACGCAACTATGCACTTTTTATCAATCAAACTTTCATTTACAACAACCAAAAACCGCAATCAATGCTCCTCATTCAATGCATACAAGTCATAAACGCCATTTAATGATTCGATAGCCAAATCACATGAACAATATGCCGTTTCGAAGGTAATTAAGCATACAACACAACCTAACACTTACAATTAACATTTCATGTCATTTAATGCATCAAAAATCCATTCCTAGTTCATGAAACCCTAACCAAAAATCACCAAATTTCATAATCAAGTTTAAGAGGTTTCTTAGATCAATCTTTACATCCAAATGAAGCTAATGATACTAGTAACACTTTTAAAACATGCACATTAACAATCTAATAACATTTGATCATCCAAAATCAAGGATTTAGCAAGTAATTTTCATAATGAACTAGTTACACCAAAAACAACAAATCGAGCATACAAATTACTTACACGACATCACAATGAGCCATAGACACTAATTAACATACTTTTAAGTCAAGGACACAAATTTAAAGAAAACTAGTGTTTTAGAAATGTTACCCAAACGAGATGAAGTTGGTACCAAAACGAAGAG
Organism: Rutidosis leptorrhynchoides; assembly: GCF_046630445.1. NCBI lineage: Eukaryota > Viridiplantae > Streptophyta > Magnoliopsida > Asterales > Asteraceae > Rutidosis > Rutidosis leptorrhynchoides. Next base: position 248,051,875 of record NC_092340.1, read on the forward strand.
GATGAAGAGAGGATCACGAATATGTAATTTATTTTGTTGTAAGCCTCCTAGATCGAATTTAGATGATGATTGAATGAATTTGGAAATTGGGTGTGTTCTTGCTAGAGAGAAAGAGAGAGAGAGAGAGATGGTTGAATGGTGGTGATTGGGGTGGACTAGGTGACCTAGTCAACTAGTTTGCCCCGTGTCAATTTTAGTCCCTCGAGTTTGTAGTCGGGTGCGGAAAATACCTAAACGGAAATTTTAAAACGCGTATTAACGGGAGATGTTATAGACATGTAACGGAGTTTAAATTAGTATAACGGAAAAGAAAACGGAAAAAGGCGGGATGTTACATTACCTACTCCTTAAAAGAAATTTCGTCCCGAAATTTAAGTAGGCGTAGTAGTCGTTGTTTCTTCCTCGAGATCTTGCGTTTCTGAATTCACAAATAGATGAGGATACTTCCTTTGCATTTGGTCTTGTCTTTCCCAAGTAAACTCGGGTCCTCTTTTGGCATTCCAACGAACCTTGACAATCGGGATTCGGCTTTGTTTCAATGTCTTGACGGAGGTGTCCACAATTTCAACCGGTTCCTCCACAAAATGAAGTTTGTCATAAATAGTAAGTTCTTCGAGAGGGATGATGATATCGGGTTCGGCAAGACACTTTTTCAAGTTAGATACATGAAAGGTAGGATGAACGGAGTTCAATTGAGGCGGAAGATCTAAACGATAAGCAACGGTTCCAATACGCTCCAAGATTTCGAAAGGACCAATATACCGCGGATTTAGCTTCCCGCGTTTCCCAAAACGGATTACACCCTTCCAAGGTGCGACTTTTAACATTACTCGGTCACCGACTTGAAATTCAAGATCGTTGCGTCGTTTGTCGGTATAGCTCTTTTGACGACTTCGGGCCGTCCTAAGCCTATCTCGGATTTGAACGATTTTCTCGGTGGTTTCGTGAATGAGTTCGGGTCCGGTGATTTGCACGTCGCCTACCTCGGCCCAACAAAGAGGTGAACGACATTTGCGGCCATATAGCGCTTCAAAAGGTGCGGCTTTAATACTCGCGTGATAACTATTGTTGTAAGAGAACTCGGCGAGAGGTAAGTGCTTATCCCAAGCTTTTCCGAAATCAACCACGCAAGCTCGTAACATGTCCTCTAAGGTTTGAATTGTACGTTCGCTTTGTCCATCGGTTTGAGGATGATATGCGGTGCTCATGTCTAAACGCGTTCCCAACGCTTCTTGCAATGTACGCCAAAATCTAGAAACGAAACGGCCATCTCGGTCTGAGATAATCGATAAAGGTACACCGTGTCGGGCTACGATCTCCTTAATGTAAAGTTGTGCAAGTTTCTCCATTTTGTCCGTTTCTTTCATGGCAAGGAAGTGTGCGGATTTGGTGAGACGGTCAACAATAACCCAAATGGTATCATAACCGCCCGTCGTTTTTGGTAGCTTGGTGATAAAATCCATCGTTATCCTTTCCCACTTCCATTGCGGGATCTCGGGTTGTTGAAGTAGTCCGGACGGTCTTTGGTGTTCGGCTTTGACTTTGGAACATGTCAAACACTTGGAAACATAAGTAGCTACGTCCCTTTTGATGTTCGGCCACCAATATAGTTGTTTAAGGTCGTGGTACATCTTATTGGCACCGGGGTGAATCGAGTATCGTGACTTATGGGCTTCATCTAAAATAAGGCTTCGTAGATCCCCATAACTAGGCACCCAAATTCTTCCGGCGAAATATCGGAGTCCGGTTTCTTTAACTTCGAATCGAGAGGTGAGGACGTTCAAGTGTTCGAGAGAGATGTTTTCATCCTTGAGAGCCTCATCTTGGGCTACCCGAATTTGGCTATTAAGGTTGGTGTGAATGGTGATGTTTAAAGCTCGGACACGGAGAGGCACCGCTCTTTCTTTTCGACTTAAGGCATCGGCTACTACATTAGCCTTCCCGGGATGGTAACGAAGCTCGCAATCGTAATCGTTTAAGGTTTCAATCCACCTTCGTTGTCTCATGTTTAGTTGCTTTTGATCGAAAATGTGTTGAAGGCTTTTGTGATCGGTGAAGATAGTACTCTTGGTTCCATAAAGATAGTGTCTCCACATTTTAAGTGCAAAGACAACGGCTCCGAGTTCGAGATCATGTGTCGTATAGTTTCGTTCATGAATTTTGAGTTGTCGAGAAGCATAAGCAATGACTTTCGTTCGTTGCATCAATACACACCCAAAACCATGTTTTGAGGCATCGCAATATACAACAAAGTCATCATTGCCTTCGGGAAGTGACAAGATAGGAGCAGTGGTTAGCTTCGTTTTCAAGATTTGGAATGCGGATTCATGTTCGGTCGCCCAAATGAATTTCTTTCCCTTGTGAGTCAATGCGGTTAGAGGACGTGCAACCAAAGAGAAATTTTCGATGAATCTACGATAGTACCCGGCGAGACCCAAAAATTGACGAATGTGAGTAGGAGTAGTAGGAGTCTCCCATTTGCTAATGGCTTCGATTTTCGTTGGATCGACTTTAATACCTTGGTCACTTACAACATGACCAAGAAATTGAACTTCCTTTAACCAAAATTCACACTTGGAGAATTTGGCATAGAGTTGTTCTTGTCTTAAAAGTTCAAGCACAAGTCGGAGATGTTGTTCGTGCTCTTCTTCATTTTTAGAATAGATCAATATGTCATCGATGAACACAATAACGAATTTATCGAGATACGGTTTGCACACGCGGTTCATAAGATCCATGAACACCGCCGGTGCGTTAGTGAGACCAAATGGCATGACAAGGAATTCATAACTACCATAACGAGTTCGGAAAGCGGTTTTGGAGACATCTTCCCCCTTAACCCTCAATTGATGATAACCCGAGCGGAGATCGATTTTCGAATATACACAAGACCCTTGTAGTTGATCAAAGAGGTCATCGATGCGAGGAAGAGGATATCGGTTCTTAACCGTCAATTTATTTAGTTCACGATAATCAATGCACATTCGTAGGGATCCGTCTTTCTTTTTAACAAATAAAATCGGAGCGCCCCAAGGTGAATGGCTAGGTTGGATAAAACCACGATCAAGTAGTTCTTGGATTTGACTTTGCAATTCTTGCATTTCGGATGGGGCGAGTCTATATGGTGCACGTGCTACGGGTGCGGCTCCCGGAATAAGATCGATTTGGAATTCAACCGGTCGATGAGGTGGAAGACCCGGCAATTCGTCGGGAAATACATCGGAAAAGTCACTAACAATTGGCACATCATCGATATGCTTATCATCGGACTCGACTTTCTTAACGTGGGCAAGGATCGCAAAACAACCCTTACGGAGCAGTTTTCTAACTTTAAGGCACGAAACGAGGTTGAGTCTGGTGCAACTCTTATCGCCATAAACAATCAAAGGTTCACCATTCTCGATAGGAATTCGGATTGCGTTAAGATCACAAAGGATGTGAGATTTCGTTTTGACTAACCAATTCATACCGATTATTACATCAAAGCTTCCTAGTTCCATAGGTATCAAGTCAATCTCAAATTCCTTACCCAAAATGTTTAACGTACACCCCCGGTAATATGTGTCAGCACTTAATAGTTTCCCGTTAGCCACTTCAATGGTATAAGTGGTATCTAATGGAAGAGGTGGAGTGCTAAAAGAATGAGTCAAAGTCTTGGATGCAAAGCATTTATCGGCACCCGAATCGAATAAGCAAGAGACATAAGAATTGTTGAGAAGAAACGTACCCGTGACTAGTTCAGTGTCATCCCGGGCTTCCTCGGTGTTGATGTTGAAAGCTCGGCCGCGCGTATTGGGGTTATCTTTCTTCTTTGGGCATGCATTTCTATAATGACCCGTTTGGCCACATTCGTAACAAGTGCCCGTCTTTGGTGCATTGGGCCACTTTCGAGCGACGGGAGTGGCACTTTTACAATCGTTGGCCTTATGACCAATTCCTTGGCACCGATGGCAAATTAGCTTACTACATTCGCCAAAGTGATGTTTGTTGCATTTGTTGCAAAAAGGTAGATTCCCGGCATAACCCTTCTTGCCGTCGAAAGTGAAAGATTTCTTGGCAAAGTTGTTGTTGCTTGATTGGGAGGGTTCCCACTTTCTTTTGTTGCCGCCCGATTTATCCTCGGCCTTAGGTGCCGGAACTACGATTTCGTCAACCGTTTCAATTAGTTGGCGAGCCATGTTCATAGCGGCTTGGTGAGTAGTGGGTTTGGATGACATCACCCCTTGTTTGATGCTTTTTGGAAGACCGAGCATGTAGAGCTCAATCCTTTGAGATTCGGGGTTAACAAGATCAGGACACATCAAGGATAGTTCGGCGAAGCGTTGATTATAAGCTTTAAGATCGTTTCCGACCGCTTTCAAAGCTCTTAGTTCTTCCTCAAGCTTTCGGGTTTCTTCGCGCGGAAAATATTCAACAATCATCTTTTCCTTTAGATCGGCCCAAGAGAGGGCATGAGCTTCATCGGTACCCACCGATTGAACATAGGTGTTCCACCATGTTAGAGCAATTCCGGAGAAAGTGTGAGTGGAGTATTTGACCTTGTCTTGGTCCCGACAACCGCTTATGCTAAAGACGGCTTTCGTTTGCTCAAACCATCGGGTGAGCACGACCGGTCCCCCGGTTCCATCAAAAGTGTGAGGTTTGCACCCCATGAAAGCTTTATAGGAGCATCCCTCGTTTGAGTTTCCGGCCCCATTGTTGTTGTTGTTGTTGTTGTGGTTGTTGTGGTTGTTATTATTATTGTTGTTGGATGAGTGACCGGCCATGGCCGCATCTACGGCGGTAGCTATCATCCGTTCGAGAGCTTGTTCGGGAGTTTCATTGCGGCGTACACGACGAGGAGCCATTGTTCCATCAAGACACAAGAATATCATTGATTAGTATTCTCAATAATACTAACCGTGATATAGAATAAAGATAAAGAGAAGTTTTTCCTCGACTCGCCTTAAATTCTTTATGTCATAATGTCGGAACGTTCATATGAGTCACCGTAATATAATCCCGGAAATTATATTACCCTGATTCATATGTGCATTTGACATCATTTCATATAGTCAAGGTGGCGTGTCAATCAAATTAAACAACGTGAGATTAAGATGAACTAAGAGTAGATATGAGTAGAAGCGTTCGAGTATAAATGCACAAGTAGTCAAGTAATTCCTACTTCAAGTCTATATGCCGGTTGTAGTCTAGACTCACCAATGTACCCTATGACTCGGGGTCGACACCAATGAACTCTAAATCCCTACAACCAACGCTCTGATACCATCTGTAGCGACCCGACCAAATCATGTTTGACGGCGCCGTCTACTTAGGTCCCGTTACGTGGTCATAAGTCTTTAAGACAAAGTTTGACCAAAATATGTCGCCTTCATTTCAAAATAAAGATTGTTCCCAAAGTTTACAAGAATTGTTCAACCAATAGTTAAGTTACAACGTTATAATACGAATGAAATCTAGGCGACACGGTTTAAAGTAAAGTCAAAAGACGCTCCATGAAATGCACATATACTCGACATCCAATGCAAGTATCAAATAATGAGCGGAAGCATGTATCATGTATCGTTCAAGGACCTGAGAAAAACATAGAAATCTGTCAACGAAAACGTTGGTGAAATCATAGGTTTAAGTAAGTAAGTACAAGTGAACCACAAGATTTGCATCAATGAATTAATAGTAATACATTCCAAAAGTTTGTTTCACGAGCACCCAATTATCAATGCTTAACATTTCCTTCCATTGAACCCCATCACTTAGTGCTAGAACATACACTGTTTCTCGAAAATATATTTCATTCGTAAACGGTAGCGAACCGTTTGAATGAGGGTTTGTCAAACCCATATGGATCCATACAACATAAGTTCTCGCTTACACCCGGCAAGTGCAACTAATGATAATCGAATTGAGGATTTTGTTCTAAACTCGTATGTAGAATGTTTGTTTTCCTGTACTTGTGTTCACTTAGTAAAGAAATGTTTATGTTTTCTCATCCCAAATGTAAGTTCAAAAAGAGTAAAAGTGGGACTATGATCTCACCTTGAGTGCACGAGTAGTAAAGTACTTCGACAAGTAAACGTGTGCAAAGAACAATGCTAGTCTTGACCTAAACAATAGGTTTGTATCAATAACGGTAAACACAATAGGTCAAAGATGTTCAATTAGTCCTATGGCTCGTTAAGACTCGATCATAATAGCATGTGAATCAAATTGTCATGTTTCATGCAAGGTACAAGTATAAAAACATGTTAGAACGATTGCACAATTATTTGGTTAAGTTTGATTAAAAGTCAACTTGGTCGGGTCAAAGTCAACAGAAAAGTCAACGGGTTCGGGTTGGATATCCGACAATTTTTCTAAGTTATATAATCATATATGAGCATGTTGGCCAAGTTTCATGTTAATCGGAGGTCCGTAGCATAGCAAACATTTTCATGTCAAATGACCAAAGCAAACAGCCAGTTTTAGCCAAATGGGACGGCGTCCCAAATGGCTAGACGGCGTCTCGATTAAAAGAGTGGGACGGCGTCCCCAATTCCTAGACGGCGTCTAGGTTAGAAAAGTGGGACGTCGTCCTGGGTATCTGGACGGCGTCCTGAGGTGTTTCCAGGCCCTGGTTGCTGAAACTCCTAAGTGCACGAATCAAAACTCAACCCAACACAATTTACAAACCGCAAACATTCAAGGCATGCATTTTATATCACCGGAAAGGTATTTTGACAAGGAACGCAACTATGCACTTTTTATCAATCAAACTTTCATTTACAACAACCAAAAACCGCAATCAATGCTCCTCATTCAATGCATACAAGTCATAAACGCCATTTAATGATTCGATAGCCAAATCACATGAACAATATGCCGTTTCGAAGGTAATTAAGCATACAACACAACCTAACACTTACAATTAACATTTCATGTCATTTAATGCATCAAAAATCCATTCCTAGTTCATGAAACCCTAACCAAAAATCACCAAATTTCATAATCAAGTTTAAGAGGTTTCTTAGATCAATCTTTACATCCAAATGAAGCTAATGATACTAGTAACACTTTTAAAACATGCACATTAACAATCTAATAACATTTGATCATCCAAAATCAAGGATTTAGCAAGTAATTTTCATAATGAACTAGTTACACCAAAAACAACAAATCGAGCATACAAATTACTTACACGACATCACAATGAGCCATAGACACTAATTAACATACTTTTAAGTCAAGGACACAAATTTAAAGAAAACTAGTGTTTTAGAAATGTTACCCAAACGAGATGAAGTTGGTACCAAAACGAAGAGGATGAAGAGAGGATCACGAATATGTAATTTATTTTGTTGTAAGCCTCCTAGATCGAATTTAGATGATGATTGAATGAATTTGGAAATTGGGTGTGTTCTTGCTAGAGAGAAAGAGAGAGAGAGAGAGATGGTTGAATGGTGGTGATTGGGGTGGACTAGGTGACCTAGTCAACTAGTTTGCCCCGTGTCAATTTTAGTCCCTCGAGTTTGTAGTCGGGTGCGGAAAATACCTAAACGGAAATTTTAAAACGCGTATTAACGGGAGATGTTATAGACATGTAACGGAGTTTAAATTAGTATAACGGAAAAGAAAACGGAAAAAGGCGGGATGTTACAACCACCATGTCCACCTTCCAACAGTGGCGTAGCCACATAGAAGGTTATGGTGTCAATTGACACCACTCAAAGTTTGAGTTTTAATCAATTTTAGCTTTAAAGTTTGAGTTTTAATATCTAAAAAAGGTAATTGACCCCATTATTTTCAAAAGGCAATTGACTCCATTATTTTCAAAAGGCAATTGACACCACTGACTGAAAAAGGCAATTGACACCACTGACTGAAAATCCTTCCTTCGCCACTGCCTTCCAAACACCATCAATCCCTACTGCCACACATTACTACATCACTAATTTAGGTCTCGGCTTTCGGTTTGCTACTCCTCTTCTCATCTCTCCTTCTGACTTCCTACTTCTGTTTCCGTCAACGTCACCGTAACCCTAACTTTGACACCGGCGTTATACAGCCTACCATAATTTTCATCTACGAAGAGATTATTAATAATCACAACGAGCAAAACGTCGTCGTTGTTTCATTAGATCAAGCTGCTATCAATTCGTATCCTAAGTTTCCGTTTACTAAAGGAATCATCGATGATTCAGTTTGTGCGATATGCTTATGTGAATATAAACTCGACGAAATGATCAGAATGTTACCTGATTGTAAGCATTATTTTCATTTGACTTGTATTGACGCTTAGTTGAAGCTTAATGTCAGCTATCATGTTTGTCGGAGCTCGCCGCTTACGATGCCGTTGTCGACTCCGTTGGCGGAAGTTGTTACGTTGTCGCAGTACTCCGACGGTCGTCGCCGGCGGTGATGGAACCAGTGGCGGATCCAGGATTTTATTTCATTGGGGGCAAAAAAAAATTTAAAACCGTAGCAAATTTTTATGCAAAATTTGAAGGTTTTGGGACAAAATTTGGAGAATATTGGAAAAAATTTGAAGGTTTGGGAGCAAAATATGTAGGTTTTGGGGCAAAAAAAATTTCCACCGGTGCAAAGTCGAAATATCCAAAAATTTACATTAAAAATTTCAAATCCACCGGGGGCGGGCGCCCCCCCCCTAACATACTGGATCCGCCTATGGATGGAACGCACCACATCTGGTGCTTAGGTTTTGTTGATTGTTGTTGAAATGTTATTAATCATAAATTCACATTTTGATTGATGGTAGGCGGTAGTGTTTTTTTTTTTAAGTCAAGTAGTTGGCATCGAATACTTTCATTTGTTACACATGCACGCGCTTTCGGGAGGAAACCCAAATCACATTGTAGGAACCCAATCCTCACACCATTCCGAAGGGTAGGCGGACCGGGTTTGAATCCTGAATGGATCCGGGAGAAAACCCCAGTGTCAATCAATCTGGAGCTCCATCTTTTAGGTAGATTGATTAATAGGCTCGAACCCATGACCTAAACCCCAAGCCCTACACACAAGGTGTTGAGATACCATTGATACACTATAATGTATTTGAGCTTTTATTTCAATAATGTATTTGAGCTGCTATCAATTCGTATCCTAAGTTTCCGTTTACTAAAGGAATTATCGATGATTCAGTTTGTGCGATATGCTTATGTGAATATAAACAAGAGGAAATGGTGAGAATGTTACCTGATTGTAAGCATTATTTTCATTTGACTTGTGTTGACGCTTGGTTGAAGCTTAATGTCAGTTGTCCTGTTTGTCGGAGCTCGCCGCTTCCTACGCCGTTATCAACTCCGTTAGCGACATATTTTTACTTTTGTTTCCTGTAACGTACTTATTTAAATATATTAATTAATAATTACGAATACAGATAAAGAGTAAAGTAACAAAATTAGACCATTAAAAGTAACAAAATCACATAGTGGTAACAACTGAACAATGAAAATGATGAAATACTTAAGTTATGGGTTTAGCTTACCACCACAAACAGCTGTATAATTCATCAGCAAAACATTGCGAGTTAGAATCGATTTCTAAAAGCAATTGTTCATGTGTTAATCTTCATGTTCAGGAGCCAATCCACTAATAATATTGTACATTCCTGATGCACTTATTTCTTCATGATAATGAATACCCCTAGTTGGAAGATGATCATGTGAACTGGATCTTTGTTCAATACAATAAGATGCTTGCATTTGCATCATGACCTGGGAGTTCAGTTGATGTATGATCACCCTTCATATGAGATGAGCTTGAAATGACAAACTATTGTCGTTCCGTGAAGAGAACTATTTGTTTCATCCCTGTGTGATTAAGTAGAAAGTTAAACTACAATAAATACTACTCTCTATCTTGGATTTAAAGTTACATATTTATCGATTGACACTCGTTACAAGAAATTGGTCACGTCGTTGTCCATAAGGGTTTGTGATAAAATTAGAATTGAAAGCTGAATTTGTTGTAAATAACTGATCAGTGATTGTTTTTCATTCACTTGAATTGATTTTTTACAATGGCTGAGAGTTTCATTTTATACACAAATATTTTAACAGCTATTTCTTAATATGGGATGGCTCCAAGACAACTTTGGAACCCCTATGTACAAATAAAGAAAACTGATGTTTTGTTGCTGTAGTTGGACCGTTGGATTGGCTGTTTGTGACATGCTTAAAAAGGAAATAATGAAGTCAACAACTTCTGATCCTAAAGTCAAATTACCAAAAAAGGTAATTTGACTTTTATTGACCAAGTTGTTGTTGTTTCTTTGTTCCAGGTTTCTAACACTCCCACTCAAGTTAAATAGTGGGGTTTTCAATATTCAACTTGCCGAGAACATTGCTGAAGAGTCTTCCATTGACTGATTTGGTGAGAATGTCAGCTAGTTGATCTGCTGATCTGATTGAAGGAAGAGAAATAATTTCATTATCTAGCTTTTCTCTGATAAAATGTCTATCTATTTCAACATGTTTGGTACGGTCATGTTGAACAGGTTTTTCTGAGATCGCAATTGATGCTTCATTGTTGCAGAATATCTGAATAGCTTCTTGTGGTGGAAAACCAATCTCTGTCATCAACTTCTTGATCCATAAGGCTTCGACCACTCCTTTTGCTATCCCTCTAAATTCTGATTCGGCACTTGAAAGTGAGACAACCTTTTGTTTCTTACTTCTCCATGCAACTAAATTACCCCCGACAAGTGTGAAGAATCCGGATGTAGATTTTTTATCCCCTTTTTCTCCGGCCCAGCTTGCATCTGTATATATTTGAGTCTTTAGGTGCCCGTGTCTCTTAAAAACAACTCAATGATCCGCTGTTTTCTTCAAATATCTGATGATTCTTATTACAGTTTCCATATGGTGAACCTGTGGTTGATGCATGAATTGACTCACAACTCCAACTGCATGTGCTATATCAGGTCGAGTGTGAGCAAGATAGATGAGTTTTTCCACCATCCTTTGGTATTGTCCTTTATCAGTAAGATCAGCTTCATCTTCCATATATAGCTTCTGGTTTGGAATCATTGGAGTATCAGCTTGTTTGCAATCAATCATACCTGTTTCTGCAAGAAAATCAAGAACATACTTATTTTGACAGATAAGTATTCCCTGTTGGGATCGTAATACCTCAATCCCCAAAAAATATTTAAGTCTGCCCAAGTCTTTCATTTCAAATTCTTTAAATAAGTTCTTTTTAAGTTAGAAATTTCCTCTTTATCATTTCCTGTTATTATCATATCAACAACATAAATGATTAAACATGTAATTAGTTTTCCTTTTCGTTTAAAAAAGAGAGTATGAACCGAGTTACTTTGTTTGAAATCATGTTTTTTCATAAATAAAGTAAATCTCTCAAACCAAGCCCGTGGGGATTGTTTTAAACCATATAAAGCTTTCTTAAGTCGACAAGCTTTCCCATTTTTGAAGTTTTCGGAGAATCCTGGAGGAGTTTCCATATAGACTTCTTCCTTTAGTTCGCCATGAAGAAAGGCATTCTTTACATCAAATTGGTGAAGTGGCCAATCTTCATTTGCAGCAATTGAGAAAAGGACCCTGATGGTATCAATCTTTGCAACTGGTGAGAAAGTCTCAGAATAATCTATTCCATATGTTTGAATGTATCCCTTGGCAACTAGTCGGGCTTTGTATCTTTCAATGGTACCATCTAGTTTGTATTTTATTGTAAACACCCATCGATTTCCTACTGGTTTTTTTCCTTGAGGAATGACACATTTTTCCCATGTGTCACTTTTCTTGAGAGCTTCCATTTCTTCTTCCATGGCCTTTTTCCATTTGTCAGATTTCTTTGGTGGTACTCCTCTATTGGATCTTTGTAGTAGAACATATATTTTTGTGGTTTCAGCAAAAATGGAATCGTTGTCAAGTGGTATATCTTGAGTTTGATTGTTTTGTTCCTCTTGAACTCCATTACTTGAGGAGATATCATTTGGTTCAATGTTAGGTGATTCGGGACAAGGATTTGGTGATTCGGGATCATGATTTGGTGATTCGGGACAAGGATTTGGTGATTCGGGATCATGATTTGGTGATTCGGGATCAGGGTTTAATGATTCGGGATCGGGATTTGGTGTTTGAATGTTATCAGGTTTAGGTATCCAGGTTATCCAACTGAGAGTGTCATTATCCTCTTTCTCCCCCTCACTCGTGAGTTGGGTATCATAAAAATATTCGGTTTCGACAAAGTCACAGTTCATTGTAGTAAAGACATGACGTCTTTTGGGACTATAGCACCGATATCCTTTTTGGTTTATTCCATAGCTGACCATGACACATTTTTTCGCACAAGGATCAAGTTTGGTACGCTCATGTTTCGGAATATGGACAAAGACCGAGCACCCAAATATTCGAGGTTCAATGCTAAATGAAGTCGGAAGGGTATGGAATTGGGAAAGGGTATCTTTAGGGGTTTTTGTGCCCAACACTTTAGTCGGTAAACGGTTGATAAGATAGGTAGCGGAAGCAAGGGCTTCGGGCCAAAAACTCTTCGGAGCTTTAGATTCTGTGACGACCCGGAAATTTTTGACCAAATTTAAACTTAATCTTTATATGATTTCGACAAGATAAGCAAAGTCTGTAATATTGATTCTCAAAATTTTTGAACTAATGTTATATATTCAGTTAACCTTTGACTGTTGACCGACGATTCACGAACATCTATTTGTAAATAGATATATACACACACATATATATATATATATATATATATATATATATATATATATATATATATATATATATATATATATATATATAAATAATAAGTTGGAATATTAATTATTAAAATTAATTAAAAATTACTTGCAATGTGTATTTAAAGACTGATTTATGTATACTAAATAAAGATATATACATATATATAATTTCAAGTTATTTAGTAAACGATAGTAACATTCCTTTGTTGATTCGATTGATATTTAGATAAGTGAGCTAAAACGTTTAAGATGAACAAGTAAAACACTAATTTGCTACAGTATTTTCGAATTGTTACAGTACCCAAAAAGCTACAGTGTTTTCGAAAATCACTATTTGCTACATTAAAAAAAAACTTTGCTACAGTAAAACACTATTTCAAAATGAAAATGTATATATATATTTTACAAAGTGATAAAATAAAATAATCTTAAAACGATTTGATTTAAAATAATATTATTAAATATATATTAATAAATAACGAGACGTTGATTTATAGAAGCAAATGACCACAACACTCAAATAAATAAGTCACATTTCAATTAGTATAATTATTGATGAATTAAGCCTAATTATTAATAAAGGTACAAGTCACGTGACGAAAATACTAGTTTTCTAAGCGTACGAAAATGCATTCGAGAAACCGGAACTGAGACATTAGTCGAGCGTAAACATACGAGTCATCGGAACAAAAATTACAAGTCAACTATGCACGTGAATATAATATAATATATAATTAATTAATATAAATTAAATATATTATATATATATTATATTTAATCATGTCGACAAGCTACACGATAAAAGATCACACACACATCCCATGCGATCGCATGGGATGGCTGGGCATGTCAGGTTCTATAAATTCAGTCGAATTCGTTCCGTTTTTCACACACATACATATTACACTCTCTGTATTATATTTATATTATTATTATTATTATTATTATTATTATTATTATTATTATTATTATTATTATTATTATTATTATTATTATTATTATTGTTGTTGTTGTTGTTAAGATTAATATTATTATTAATCTTATTATTGTTATTATTATTATTATTAGTATTAGTATTATTATTATTATCACATAAAATATTACGACGAGGTTATGCTCAAACGATTTCAAAACAAGCTTTTCGAGCGGAATAGAACTAAGGAAATTATGAGTTATAATTATGAAAGTTATGGGTATGGTTTGGGAGTATTGCTCATGAGTCAAACTAGTGTTTATCATCTCTGTTGCGTCTACGTACTTTCCTGCAATATTGAATCTCAATATTGATACGTGAGCATTTATATCTTATCTTTTATATATTTAATAGTGTATCCATGTCTAGTGCTCGAGTATATATGTTTATGCATGCTTGTATGCTTTAATTTTGTCGTTAGATAGTTTATGATGAATCACAAATTTGATACATATGCTACTGATATAAAGTATATGATATGCATGTTTCTGGAAAGCTGGCGGATAATTATTAACTTTTCATTTAGAAATCGTGTGATTTCGATGAGCAGATTAAAAGATATGGTCAACTGAATTATGGTTAACGTTAATTGAAATTGTGTTTGAAACTGTAAATTAATATTTAAACAACTTGTCTATGAGATTGATAAATTGGATTTTTAGATATTACTAATCGAGTAAATGAATTTCTATATAAGGCACGTCTCATTTTGTTGAACAATTGTCAAAGTTGACTGTCTTATCATGTTTTAAAGCTTTATAAACACTATAATCTGATTTTACAAGTATTGGAAAGCTATGTGAAATAATAAGATATTTTCGATTGCCATGATAATTCAAATATAATATAGCTCATGAAATAAATAATATTTTGAGTTTGATAAACTATAAATTCGTTCAATTATCAAGACTTATACTATGATAATAAACATGTATAGATTTAAATATCATATTAGGTCAGGTTGACTTTTGAGATGACTTTTGTTAACTTTTTTATGTCGGTCTCGAGCATTAGGATTGTGATACACTATGACCCGACCTAGCTTGTTAGACATTTATTGACCAACATATGTTCTCTAGGTTGAGATCTACGGTTATTTTGAATTCCGAGTTTCGGTCACATTTCGGTGAATGATCTTATGTGCTGCTAAGGTGAGTTTCATTTGCTCCTTTTTTAATTACTTTTGTAATCTATACTTTTGGTCTGAGAATACATGCACTTTATTTAAACTCAATGGACACAAGTACATACTAAATTCTATACTGAGTTTGAACCGAAAATCCCTTAGCTTTGGTAACTAGTAACTGCCGGTTATAAGAACTGGTGGGCGCGAGTAGTAGTATATGGATCCATAGGGCTTGATATCCCCGTCTGAGCTAGAGCACTAGCCTTTTAACGGACGTATGCTATTTGAGAAGCGTACACGTTGGTTTGCGTGTATTATTAAGATGATTATACAAACGGTACAAATTATATATACGTTAAGTTTAGTTACCAGGGTGCTCAATTACGTAGAATCTTTTGATAAACGTTTCGGATGAAACAACTGAAATCTTGTGATCCACCTTTATATACAGATTATGCGCAACATTAAAAACTATGAACTCACCAACCTTTGTGTTGATACTTTTAAGCATGTTTATTCTCAGGTTTTTAGAAGTCTTCCGCTGTTTGCTTATACGTTATACAAGCAATGTGCATGGTGAAATGTCCCATTCGTATTGATTATAAATGTTCCATATTAATTGATTTTGTTGCGAGGTTTTGACCTCTATATGAGACGTTTTTCAAAGACTGCATTTGATTTTAGAACAAACCATAACCTTTAAAATATTATGACGATTATCAAATAATGATAATCTAAAATATAGCATTTTTCACACAACCATTACATAATGGTTTACAATGATATTACACATCAACATAAGTCTTCGAATGCAGTTTTTAAACAATATTATACAAGCATGGACTCCAAATCTTGTCCTTAATTTAGTATGCAACGGCGGAAGCTCTTAATAATCACCTGAGAATAAACATGCTTAAAACGTCAACAAAATTGTTGGTGAGTTATAGGTTTAACCTACATATTATCAAATCATAATAATAGACCACAAGATTTCATTTTTATAACACATCTCATATCAGGCATTTCGCAAACTGCATAGAGATAAAAATCATTCATATGTTGAACACCTGGTAACCGACCTTAACAAGATGCATAGAGAATATCCCCATCATTCCGGGACTCTCATCGGATATGATAAATCGAAGTACTAAAGCATCCGTAACTCGGATGAGGCTTGTTGGGCCAAATAGATCTATCTTTAGGATTCGTGTTTGTAAAGGTAGTCATTTCAGTCGAAAGAACGACGTCTAGATGACCATTTTGAAAAACATACTTCTACTTTGAGTTTAACCATGATTTTTGGATATAGTTTCATGTTCATAAGAAAAATCATTTTTCCAGAAGAACAACTTTTAAATCAAAGTTTATCATAGTTTTTAATTAACTAACCCAAAACTGCCCGCAGTGTTACTACGACGGCGTATATCCGGTTTTACGGTGTTTTTCGTGTTTCCCGATTTTAAATCATTAAGTTAGCATATCATATAGATATAGAACATGTGTCTAGTTGATTTTAAAAGTCAAGTTAGAAGGATTAAGTTTTGTTTGCGAACAAGTTTAGAATTAACTAAACTATGTTCTAGTGATTTCAAGTTTAAACCTTCGAATAAGGTAGTTTTCTATATATATGAATCGAATGATGTTATAAAAATCATTACTACCTCAAGTTTAGTAGGTAAACCTACTGGAAGTGACAAGAAATGATCTAGCTTCAAAGGATCTTGGATGGCTTGAAAGTTCTTGAAGCAGAATCATGACACGAAAACAAGTTCAAGTAAGATTATCACTGGAATTAAGATAGTTATAGTTATAGGAATTGAATCAAAGTTTATATATGAGTATTACCTTGATTTAGAATGATATCTTACTGTAAACAACAAGGATTTCTTGAGGTTGGATGATCACTTTACAAGATTGGAAGTGAGCTAGTAAACTTGGAAGTATTCTTGATTTTATGAAACTAGAACTTGTAGAATTTATGAAGAACACTTAGAACTTGAAGATAGAACTTGAGAGAGATCACTTAGATGAATAAAATTGAAGAATGAAAGTGTTTGTAGGTGTTTTTGGTCGTTGGTATATGGATTAGATATAAAGGATGTGTAATTTTGTTTACATGTAAATAATTCATGAATGATTACTAATATTTTTGTAATTTTATGAGATATTTTATGCTAGTTGCCAAATGATGGTTCCCACATGTGTTAGGTGACTCAAATGGACTGCTAAGAGCTGATCATTGGAGTGTATATACCAATAGTACATACATCTAAAAGCTGTGTATTGTACGAGTACGAATATGGGTGCATACGAGTATAATTGGTGATGAAACTGAACGTGGATGTAATTGTAAGAATTTTTGTTAAGTAGAAGTATTTTGATAAGTGTCTTGAAGTCTTTCAAAAGTGTATGAATACATATTAAAACACTACATGTATATACATTTTAACTGAGTCGTTAAGTCATCGTTAGTCGTTACATGTAAATGTTGTTTTGAAACCTTTAGGTTAACGATCTTGTTAAATGTTGTTAAACCATTGTTTATTATATCTAAAGCGATGTTAAATTATTACATTATCATGATATTATGATATATTAATATATCTTAGTATGATATATATACAGTTAAATGTTGTTACAACGATAATCGTTACATATATGCCTCGTTTCGAAATTCTTAAGTTAGTAGTCTTGTTTTACATATGTAGTTCATTGTTAACTGTAGTGACCCGAACATTTCCATGTTTATATATATTAATTGAGATTGATATTTACATGATTAAATATTTCCAACATGTTAAGCAATCAAACTTGTTAAGACTTGATTAATTGAAATATGTTTCATATAGACAATTGACCACCCAAGTTGACCGGCGATTCACGAACGTTAAAACTTGTAAAAATGACATGAAGATATATATATGGATATACATATGGTTAACATGAGATTATGATAAGTAAGTATCTCCATAAGTATATTAACAATGAGTTATATACATATAAACAAGACTACTAACTTAAGGATTTCGAAACGAGACATATATGTAACGATTATCATTGTAACGACATTTAAATGTATATATATCATATTAAGATATATTAATATATCATAATATCATGATAATATAATAATTTAACATCTCATTAGATATAATAAACAATGGGTTAACAACATTAATTGAGATCGTTAACTTAAAGGTTTCAAAACAACACTTACATGTAACGACTAACGATACGACTCAGTTAAAATGTATATACATGTAGTGTATTTAGATGTATTAAAATACTTTTGGAAGACTTCAAGACATATATCAAAACACTCATACTTAACGAAAATGGTTACAGTTACTTTCCCATTCTTTTCTTTCATCAAGAATTCTAGTCGTATTCTTACCCGTATTATACACAGCTTCAAAACGTACTTACTATGGGTATATACCAATAGGAACTAGCATGGGATTCCACTCTTGATTATGTCATGTATGACTAATCAATTTTAACTTCTACCATGAGCTAGTAAACTAACTAGAACTCCTTTTAACCCCACTCACCACTCACCAATTACCACTCATCATTCACTCCATTTCACTTCCAATTCTCTTTCTAATTCTCTCTCAACACACACACACACACTATTATGAACGTATTTTTCCAGTAGTTAATCATCATCTTCATCAAAAATCACTTCAAGAATCAAGCTATAATCATCATAGGAAGAACACTTCAAGAACACTTCAAAAATCCCTTCAAGTTTACTAATTTACTTCCAAGCTTTCTAATCCATTCCAAGTAATCATCTAAGATCAAGAAACCTTTGTTATATACAGTAGGTTATCTTTCTTATTCAAGGTAATATTAATATTCAAACTTTAATTCAATTTCTATAACTATAAACTATCTTAATTCGAGTAAAAATCTTACTTGAACTTGTTTTTGTGTCATGATCCTACTTCAAGAACTTTCAAGCCATCCAAGATCCTTTGAAGCTAGATCATTTCTTGTCACTTCCAGTAGGTTTACCTACTAAAATTGAGGTAGTAATGATGTTCATAACATCATTCGATTCATATATATAAAACTATCTTATTCGAAGGTTTAAACTCGTAATCACTAGAACATAGTTTAGTTAATTCTAAACTTGTTCACAAAAAAAAGTTAATCCTTCTAACTTGACTTTTAAAATCAACTAAACACATGTTCTATATCTATATGATATGCTAACTTAATGATTTAAAACCTGGAAACACGAAAAACACCGTAAAACCGAATTTACGCCGTCGTAGTAACACCGCGGGCTGTTTTGGGTTAGTTAATTAAAAACTATGATAAACTTTGATTTAAAAGTTGTTATTCTGAGAAAATGATTTTTATTATGAACATGAAACTATATCCAAAAATTATGGTTAAACTCAAAGTGGAAGTATGTTTTCTAAAATGGTCATCTAGACGTCGTTCTTTCGACTGAAATGACTACCTTTACAAAAACGACTTGTAACTTATTTTTCAGACTATAAACCTATACTTTTTCTGTTTAGATTCATAAAATAGAGTTCAATATGAAACCATAGCAATTTGATTCACTCAAAACGGATTTAAAATGAAGAAGTTATGGGTAAAACAAGATTGGATAATTTTTCTCATTTTAGCTACGTGAAAATTGGTAACAAATCTATTCCAACCATAACTTAATCAACTTGTATTGTATATTATGTAATCTTGAGATACCATAGACACGTATACAATGTTTCGACCTATCATGTCGACACATCTATATATATTTCGGAACAACCATAGACACTCTATATGTGAATGTTGGAGTTAGCTATACAGGGTTGAGGTTGATTCCAAAATATATATAGTTTGAGTTGTGATCAATACTGAGATACGTATACACTGGGTCGTGGATTGATTCAAGATAATATTTATCAATTTATTTATGTACATCTAACTGTGGACAACTATTTGTAGGTTACTAACGAGGACAGCTGACTTAATAAACTTAAAACATTAAAATATATTAAAAGTGTTGTAAATATATTTTGAACATACTTTGATATATATGTATATATTGTTATAGGTTCGTGAATCAACCAGTGGCCAAGTCTTACTTCCCGATGAAGTAAAAATATGTGAAAGTGAGTTATAGTCCCACTTTTAAAATCTAATATTTTTGGGATGAGAATACATGCAGGTTTTATAAATGATTTACAAAATAGACACAAGTACATGAAACTACATTCTATGGTTGAATTATCGAAATCGAATATGCCCCTTTTTATTAAGTCTGGTAATCTAAGAATTAGGGAACAGACACCCTAATTGACGCGAATCCTAAAGATAGATCTATTGGGCCTAACAAACCCCATCCAAAGTACCGGATGCTTTAGTACTTCGAAATTTATATCATATCCGAAGGGTGTCCCGGAATGATGGGGATATTCTTATATATGCATCTTGTTAATGTCGGTTACCAGGTGTTCACCATATGAATGATTTTTATCTCTATGTATGGGATGTGTATTGAAATATGAAATCTTGTGGTCTATTTTTACGATTTGATATATATAGGTTAAACCTATAACTCACCAACATTTTTGTTGACGTTTAAAGCATGTTTATTCTCAGGTGAATATTAAGAGCTTCCGCTGTTGCATACTAAAATAAGGACAAGATTTGGAGTCCATGTTTGTATGATATTGTGTAAAAAATGCATTCACGAAACTGATTTCGATGTAACATATTTGTATTGTAAACCATTATGTAATGGTCGTGTGTAAACAGGATATTTTAGATTATCATTATTTGATAATCTACGTAAAGCTTTTTAAACCTTTATTTATGAAATAAAGGTTATGGTTTGTTTTAAAAATGAATGCAGTCTTTGAAAAATGTCTCATATAGAGGTCAAAACCTCGCAACGAAATCAATTAATATGGAACGTTTTTAATCAATAAGAACGGGACATTTCAGTTGGTATCCGAGCGTTGGTCTTAGAGAACCAGAATTTTGCATTAGTGTGTCTTATCGAGTTTGTTAGGATGCATTAGTGAGTCTGGACTTCGACCGTGTTTACTTGAAAAATGATTGCTTAACAAATTTTGTTGGAAACTATATATTTTTAACATGTGAATATTATGTGATATATTAATCTCTTAACACGTTTGATATTATGTGATAGATGTCTACCTCTAGAACAAGTCCCATTGACTCACCTAATAATAATGAAGAGTCAAATGTAAATTGGAATGATTCGTGGACTGATTCACAAGTTCCCGAAGAGGAACCGGAAGAAGAGTCGGAACCAGAAGAAGAATCGGAACCAGAAGAAGAATCGGAACCGGATGAAGAAATAGAACCGGTGGGGGAAATAATAAAACGGTTAAGTAAAAGAAAATCCTCAACCAACCGACCAAGGTTAATTATGGTCAATGGTGTTTCCGCTAAGGAAGCAAAATATTGGGAGGATTACCAATTCTCCGATGAATCGGATTCTGACGAGAATTCCGATGATGTTATAGAAATTACCCCAACTGAATTTAAAAAGGTAAAAGAAAATAATAAGGGAAAGGGCATAAAAATAGAGAAATCTAATTCCAACCCCGATGAACTTTATATGTATCGTCAACCCCCGAAGTCCTTAAGTTGTAACAATGACCCGGGAACCTCTAAACCACCAGGTTTTTCTAAACCAATGTGGAAAACGACGGCTCGTATATCCCTAGAAACTTGGCAAAACGAACCAAAACCGAAGAAGAAGAAACAAGCGAGTCGGAATAAGATAGTTGTATTCGTGTGGTGTAATATATGTAATATAGTGTGCTTATGCTTTATGATATATGTAAAAATTGCTTGTATTACTAAGTATTTTTTTATGAATCTAACTCTTGTCTATTTTACAGTATAAAAACACAAAATGGTTAGACAACCCAATATTTTAAGAGACCTACCCGGAGACATGATTGATGAAATCTTGTCTAGAGTCGGTCAGAATTCTTCGGCACAACTATTTAAGGCAAGATCAGTTTGTAAGACATTCGAAGAACGTTCCAAGAATGCCTTGGTTTATAAAAGGCTTTCGTTCGAAAGATGGGGGATATCACATTGGGAAATCCATAAGTTACGATGTGTTTACTTTGACGCATATATTGCGGGGAACCCAAATGCTATTTTACGCAATGGGTTAAGAAATTATTTTGACTCAATATATCCGAATATTGGACTTCGTGATTTAGAAAAAGCGGCTAACATGCAACATAAAGAAGCATGTTATGATTACGGATTAGTAATGTTCGCTTCTCACCAAAGTGAGAACAAGAACATCGGCCTACAACTATTAAACAAAACGTTCCCACAAGTGACAGAGTCGGTAATTGGGGTAAGAAATGAGGTTTTTAGATTGTTACGGGAGTGTTGGACATTACGTAACCCTCGTCCCTTTGACGACGTTACAACACTCTGTCTTATCAACGGCCATAACGGTTATGTTCCACAAGACCAAGGATGGGAAGTAATCCTAGTAAAACCAGAATGCATGACTTGTTTCTGGACGTATGAATTACGTGTCTTTATTGCCTTTGCTGAACGACTTGTGTACTAGCTAGAATTATCTTCACAACCCTCTTGTATCAAATTTATTGTGTGCTATATGTAAAATAAGCGGTATTGTAAGTTTGTAAAATATTGTGTAAAAGTTTGAACGCGAAATATTATTATAATCAGTTTTTCATATAGAATTGTAGTAGTTGAATTGTATATTAGCTACTAAGTATGAACTTAACGGGTAGGTACTACCCGAATTTAAACTTATAAAACGCTAATATGAAGAAAAAGCTTTTATAAATGAGTTCATATTATGCTACGAAATACTATTAACTACTCTTAATATTCTGTATGATTAACTTGTTCCATTTGACTATTTTGAAGGAAATGGCACCGACTACTCGACACACCGTGAATATGAATGAAGAGAAATTCCGTACTTTTCTAGCTTCAAACATAGCCGCAGTACAGGCTGCGCTACATACCAACAATAACCTTGGATCTAGCAGTACAGGAAATCGTGTAGGATGCACCTACAAAGAATTCACTTCCTGCAAACCTTTGGAATTTGATGGAACCGAAGGACCGATCGGATTGAAACGGTGGACCGAGAAGGTCGAATCGGTGTTTGCCATAAGTAAGTGTA
This sequence comes from Rutidosis leptorrhynchoides, assembly GCF_046630445.1. Taxonomy (NCBI): domain Eukaryota; kingdom Viridiplantae; phylum Streptophyta; class Magnoliopsida; order Asterales; family Asteraceae; genus Rutidosis; species Rutidosis leptorrhynchoides. The sequence continues at coordinate 248,074,871 of NC_092340.1, forward strand.
CTGAAGAGGACAAAGTGAAGTACGCTACGCATACCTTCACAGGTTCTACGTTAACATGGTGGAATACCTATCTAGAGCAAGTGGGACAAGACGATGCGTACGCACTACCGTGGTCAGCATTCAAGCACTTGATGAACGAGAAGTACCGTCCCAGAACCGAGGTCAATAAGCTCAAGACAGAACTTAGAGGGTTACGAACCCAAGGATTTGATATTACCACGTACGAAAGACGATTCACAGAATTGTGCCTATTGTGTCCGGGAGCATTCGAAGATGAGGAAGAGAAGATCGACGCGTTTGTGAAAGGATTACCGGAAAGAATCCAAGAAGATATAAGTTCACACGAGCCCGCCTCCATACAACAGGCATGTAGAATGGCTCACAAACTAGTGAACCAGATTGAAGAAAGAATTAAAGAACAGACTGCTGAAGAGGCCAATGTGAAGCAAGTCAAAAGAAAGTGGGAGGAAAACAGTGATAAGAATCACCAATACAACAACAACAGCAATTACAACAATAATCGCAACAATTATCCCAACAATCGCAACATCAATCGCAACTACAACAAACGGCCCAACAACAACAACAACAACAACAACAACAACAACAACAATAACAACAACAACAATCATCCTAACAACAATAATAACCGCAACAACAACAACAATCAGAAGCAGCTATGCCAAAGGTGTGAAAAGTATCACTCGGGGTTCTGCACCAAATTTTGCAACAAGTGTAAAAGAAATGGTCATAGCGCGGCGAAGTGTGAGGTCTACGGACCAGGGGTTAATAGAATGAAAGGAACGAATGTTGTCGGAACGAGTAATGGCGGAGCAAGTAGTGTCGGAGCAAGTTATGCCAATGTAGTTTGTTATAAATGTGGAAAACCGGGCCACATTTTTATAAATTACCCGAACCAAGAGAACACGAATGGACAAGGCCGCAGAAGAGTTTTCAATATTAATGCGGCAGAGGCACAGGAAGACCCGGAGCTTGTTACGGGTACGTTTCTTATTGACAATAAATCTGCTTACGTTTTATTTGATTCGGGTGCGGATAGAAGCTATATGAGTAGAGATTTTTGTGCTAAATTAAGTTGTCCATTGACGCCTTTGGATAGTAAATTTTTACTCGAATTAGCAAATGGTAAATTAATTTCAGCAGATAATATATGTCGGAATCGAGAAATTAAACTGGTTAGCGAAACATTTAAGATTGATTTGATACCAGTAGAGTTAGGGAGTTTTGATGTGATAATCAGTATGGACTGGTTGAAAGAAGTGAAAGCAGAGATCGTTTGTTACAAAAATGCAATTCGCATTATACGAGAAAAAGGAAAACCCTTAATGGTGTACGGAGAAAAGGGCAACACGAAGCTACATCTTATTAGTAATTTGAAGGCACAAAAACTAATAAGAAAAGGTTGCTATGCTATTCTAGCACACGTCGAGAAAGTACAAACTAAAGAAAAGAGCATCAATGATGTTCCCATTGCAAAAGAATTTCCCGATGTATTTCCGAAAGAATTACCGGGATTACCCCCACATCTATCCGTTGAATTTCAAATAGATCTTGTACCAGGAGCTGCACCAATAGCTCGTGCTCCTTACAGACTCGCACCCAGCGAGATGAAAGAATTGCAAAGCCAATTACAAGAACTTTTAGAGCATGGTTTCATTCGACCAAGCACATCACCGTGGGGAGCTCCTGTTTTATTTGTCAAGAAGAAAGATGGTACATTCAGGTTGTGTATCGACTACCGAGAGTTGAAGAAACTTACCATCAAGAACCGCTACCCACTACCGAGAATCGACGACTTATTTGATCAACTACAAGGCTCGTCTGTTTATTCAAAGATTGACTTACGTTCCGGGTATCATCAAATGCGGGTGAAAGAAGATGATATTCCAAAGACTGCTTTCAGAACACGTTACGGTCATTACGAGTTTATGGTCATGCCATTTGGTTTAACTAATGCACCAGCTGTGTTCATGGACCTTATGAACCGAGTGTGTGGACCATACCTTGACAAGTTTGTCATTGTTTTCATTGATGACATACTTATTTACTCAAAGAATGACCAAGAACACGGTGAACATTTGAGAAAGGTGTTAGAAGTATTGAGGAAGGAAGAATTGTACGCTAAGTTTTCAAAGTGTTCATTTTGGTTGGAAGAAGTTCAATTCCTCGATCACATAGTGAACAAAGAAGGTATTAAGGTGGATCCGGCAAAGATAGAAACTGTTGAAAAGTGGGAAACCCCAAAAACTCCGAAACACATACGCCAGTTTTTAGGACTAGCTGGTTACTACAGAAGGTTCATCCAAGACTTTTCCAGAATAGCAAAACCCTTGACTGCATTAACGCATAAAGGGAAGAAATTTGAATGGAATGATGAACAAGAGAAAGCGTTTCAGTTATTGAAGAAAAATCTAACTACGGCACCTATATTGTCATTGCCTGAAGGGAATGATGATTTTGTGATTTATTGTGACGCATCAAAGCAAGGTCTTGGTTGTGTATTAATGCAACGAACGAAGGTGATTGCTTATGCGTCTAGACAATTGAAGATTCACGAACAAAATTATACGACGCATGATTTGGAATTCGGCGCGGTTGTTTTTGCATTAAAGACTTGGAGGCACTACTTATATGGGGTCAAAAGTATTATATATACCGACCACAAAAGTCTTCAACACATATTTAATCAGAAACAACTGAATATGAGGCAGCATAGGTGGATTGAATTATTGAATGATTACGACTTTGAGATTCGTTACCACCCGGGGAAGGCAAATGTGGTAGCCGATGCCTTGAGCAGGAAGGACAGAGAACCCATTCAAGTAAAATCTATGAATATAATGATTCATAATAATCTTACTACTCAAATAAAGGAGGCGCAACAAGGAGTTTTAAAAGAGGGAAATTTAAAGGATAAAATACCCAAAGGATCAGAGAAGCATCTTAATATTCGGGAAGACGGAACCCGGTATAGGGCTGAAAGGATTTGGGTACCAAAATTTGGAGATATGAGAGAAATGGTACTTAGAGAAGCTCATAAAACCAGATACTCATTACATCCTGGAACGGGGAAGATGTACAAGGATCTCAAGAAATATTTTTGGTGGCCGGGTATGAAAGCCGATGTTGATAAATACGTAGGAGAATGTTTGACGTGTTCTAAGGTCAAAGCTGAGCATCAAAAACCATCAGGTCTACTTCAACAACCCGAAATCCCAGAATGGAAATGGGAAAACATTACCATGGATTTCATCACTAAATTGCCAAGGACTGCAAGTGGTTTTGATACTATTTGGGTAATAGTTGATCGTCTCACCAAATCAGCACACTTCCTGCCAATAAGAGAAGATGACAAGATGGAGAAGTTAGCACGACTGTATTTGAAGGAAGTCGTCTCCAGACATGGAATACCAATCTCTATTATCTCTGATAGGGATGGCAGATTTATTTCAAGATTCTGGCAGACATTACAGCAAGCATTAGGAACTCGTCTAGACATGAGTACTACCTATCATCCACAAACTGATGGGCAGAGCGAAAGGATGATACAAACGCTTGAAGACATGCTACGAGCATGTGTTATTTATTTCAGAAACAGTTGGGATCGACATCTACCGTTAGCAGAATTTTCCTACAACAACAGCTACCATTCAAGCATTGAGATGGCGCCATTTGAAGCACTTTATGGTAGAAAGTGCAGGTCTCCGATTTGTTGGAGTGAAGTGGGGGATAGACAGATTACGGGTCCGGAGATTATACAAGAAACTACCGAGAAGATCATCCAAATTCAACAACGGTTGAAAACCGCCCAAAGTCGACAAAAGAGCTACGCTGACATTAAAAGAAAAGATATAGAATTTGAAATTGGAGAGATGGTCATACTTAAAGTTGCACCTTGGAAAGGCGTTGTTCGATTTGGTAAACGAGGGAAATTAAATCCAAGGTATATTGGACCATTCAAGAATACTGATCGTGTCGGACCAGTAGCTTACCGACTTGAGTTACCTCAACAAATCGCGGCTGTACATAACACTTTCCACGTCTCGAATTTGAAGAAATGTTTTGCTAAAGAAGATCTCACTATTCCGTTAGATGAAATCCAAATCAACGAAAAACTCCAATTCATCGAAGAACCCGTCGAAATAATGGATCGTGAGGTTAAAAGACTTAAGCAAAACAAGATACCAATTGTTAAGGTTCGATGGAATGCTCGTAAAGGACCCGAGTTCACCTGGGAGCGTGAAGATCAGATGAAGAAGAAATACCCGCATCTATTTCCAGAAGATTCGTCAACACCTTCAACAGCTTAAAATTTCGGGACGAAATTTATTTAACGGGTAGGTACTGTAGTGACCCGAACTTTTCCATGTTTATATATATTAATTGAGATTGATATTTACATGATTAAATGTTTCCAACATGTTAAGCAATCAAACTTATTAAGACTTGATTAATTGAAATATGTTTCATATAGACAATTGACCACCCAAGTTGACCGGCGATTCACGAATATTAAAACTTGTAAAAACGACATGACGATATATATATGGATATACATATGGTTAACATGAGATTATGATAAGTAAGTATCTCCATAAGTATATTAACAATGAGTTATATACATATAAACAAGACTACTAACTTAAGGATTTCGAAACGAGACATATATGTAACGATTATCGTTGTAACGACATTTAAATGTATATATATCATATTAAGATATATTAATATATCATAATATCATTATAATATAATAATTTAACATCTCATTAGATATAATAAACAATGGGTTAACAACATTAATTGAGATCGTTAACTTAAAGGTTTCAAAACAACACTTACATGTAACGACTAACGATGACTTAACGACTCAGTTAAAATGTATATACATGTAGTGTATTTAGATGTATTAAAATACTTTTGGAAGACTTCAAGACATATATCAAAACACTCATACTTAACGAAAATGGTTACAGTTACTTTCCCATTCTTTTCTTTCATCAAGAATTCTAGTCGTATTCTTACCCGTATTATACACAGCTTCAAAACGTACTTACTATGGGTATATACCAATAGGAACTAGCATGGGATTCCACTCTTGATTATGTCATGTATGACTAATCAATTTTAACTTCTACCATGAGCTAGTCAACTAACTAGAACTCCTTTTAACCCCACTCACCACTCACCAATTACCACTCATCATTCACTCTATTTCACTTCCAATTCTCTTTCTAATTCTCTCTCAACACACACACACTATTATGAACGTATTTTTCTAGTAGTTAATCATCATCTTCATCAAAAATCACTTCAAGAATCAAGCTATAATCATCATAGGAAGAACACTTCAAGAACACTTCAAAAATCCCTTCAAGTTTACTAATTTACTTCCAAGCTTTCTAATCCATTCCAAGTAATCATCTAAGATCAAGAAACCTTTGTTATATACAGTAGGTTATCTTTCTTATTCAAGGTAATATTCATATTCAAACTTTAATTCAATTTCTATAACTATAAACTATCTTAATTCGAGTAAAAATCTTACTTGAACTTGTGTTTGTGTCATGATCCTACTTCAAGAACTTTCAAGCCATCCAAGATCCTTTGAAGCTAGATCATTTCTTGTCACTTCCAGTAGGTTTACCTACTAAACTTGAGGTAGTAATGATGTTCATAACATCATTCGATTCATATATATAAAACTATCTTATTCGAAGGTTTAAACTCGTAATAACTAGAACATAGTTTAGTTAATTCTAAACTTGTTCGCAAACAAAAGTTAATCCTTCTAACTTGACTTTTAAAATCAACTAAACACATGTTCTATATCTATATGATATGCTAACTTAATGATTTAAAACCTGGAAACACGAAAAACACCGTAAAACCGAATTTACGCCGTCGTAGTAACACCGCGGGCTGTTTTGGGTTAGTTAATTAAAAACTATGATAAACTTTGATTTAAAAGTTGTTATTCTGAGAAAATGATTTTTATTATGAACATGAAACTATATCCAAAAATTATGGTTAAACTCAAAGTGGAAGTATGTTTTCTAAAATGGTCATCTAGACGTCGTTCTTTCGACTGAAATGACTACCTTTACAAAAATGACTTGTAACTTATTTTTCCGACAATAAAACTATAATTTTTCTGTTTAGATTCATAAAATAGAGTTCAATATGAAACCATATCAATTTGATTCACTCAAAACGGATTTAAAATGAAGAAGTTATGGGTAAAACAAGATTGGATAATTTTTCTCATTTTAGCTACGTGAAAATTGGTAACAAATCTATTCCAACCATAACTTAATCAACTTGTATTGTATATTATGTAATCTTGAGATACCATAGACACGTATACAATGTTTCGACCTATCATGTCGACACATCTATATATATTTCGGAACAACCATAGACACTCTATATGTGAATGTTGGAGTTAGCTATACAGGGTTGAGGTTGATTCCAAAATATATATAGTTTGAGTTGTGATCAATATAGAGATACGTATACACTGGGTCGTGGATTGATTCAAGATAATATTTATCGATTTATTTCTGTACATCTAACTGTGGACAACTATTTGTAGGTTACTAACGAGGACAGCTGACTTAATAAACTTAAAACATTAAAATATATTAAAAGTGTTGTAAATATATTTTGAACATACTTTGATATATATGTATATATTGTTATAGGTTCGTGAATCAACCAGTGGCCAAGTCTTACTTCCCGACGAAGTAAAAATCTGTGAAAGTGAGTTATAGTCCCACTTTTAAAATCTAATATTTTTGGGATGAGAATACATGCAGGTTTTATAAATGATTTACAAAATAGACACAAATACATGAAACTACATTCTATGGTTGAATTATCGAAATCGAATATGCCCCTTTTTATTAAGTTTGGTAATCTAAGAATTAGGGAACAGACACCCTAATTGACGCGAATCCTAAAGATAGATCTATTGAGCCTAACAAAACCCATCCAAAGTACCGGATGCTTTAGTACTTCGAAATTTATATCATATCCGAAGGGTGTCCCGGAATGATGGGGATATTCTTATATATGCATCTTGTTAATGTCGGTTACCAGGTGTTCACCATATGAATGATTTTTATCTCTATGTATGGGATGTGTATTGAAATATGAAATCTTGTGGTCTATTGTTACGATTTGATATATATAGGTTAAACCTATAACTCACCAACATTTTTGTTGACGTTTAAAGCATGTTTATTCTCAGGTGAATATTAAGAGCTTCCGCTGTTGCATACTAAAATAAGGACAAGATTTGGAGTCCATGTTTGTATGATATTGTGTAAAAACTACATTCAAGAAACTGATTTCGATGTAACATATTTGTATTGTAAACCATTATGTAATGGTCGTGTGTAAACAGGATATTTTAGATTATCATTATTTGATAATCTACGTAAAGCTTTTTAAACCTTTATTTATGAAATAAAGGTTATGGTTTGTTTTAAAAATGAATGCAGTCTTTGAAAAATGTCTCATATAGAGGTCAAAACCTCGCAACGAAATCAATTAATATGGAACGTTTTTAATCAATAAGAACGGGACATTTCATTAACACACTTAATGATATACTTAATTATCATTTTATCATGTTAAACATAGTGTATCAATATATTAATATGATTCATATGTATTTAGTAAGACGTTGTTATAACTATAATCGTTATATATATCGTTTCGAGTTTCTTAATTCAATAAACTCCTTTTTATGTATATCACTCATTGTTAATATACTTAGTGAGATGCTTACTTATCATAATCTCATGTTAACCATATATATATATATATCCATATATATATCATCATGTAGTTTTTACAAATTTTTAACGTTCGTGAATCGCCGGTCAACTTGGGTGGTCAGTTGTCTATATAAAGCACATTTCAAATAATCAAGTCTTAACAAGTTTGATTGCTTAACATGTTGAAAATATTTAATCATGTAAATATATCAATTTCATTTAATATATAAACATGGAAAAGTTCGGGTCACTACAGTACCTACCCGTTAAATAAATTTCGTCCCAAAATTTTAAGCTGTTGAAGGTGTTGACGAATCTTCTGGAAATAGGTACGGGTATTTCAGCTTCATTTAATCTTCACGCTCCCAGGTGAACTCGGATCCCCTACGAGGATTCCATCGAACCTTGACGATCGGTATCTTATTTTGCTTGAGCCTTTTAACCTCACGATCCATTATCTCGACGATTTCTTCAATGAATTGTAGTTTTTCATTGATTTTAATTTGGTCTATATGAATAGTGAGATCTTCTTTGGCTAAGCACTTCTTCAGATTCGAGACGTGAAAGGTATTATGTACATTGGCGAGTTGTTGAGGTAATTCAAGTCGGTAGGCTACTGGTCCGACACGATCTAAAATCTTGAATGGTCCAATGTATCTTGGATTTAGTTTCCCCCGTTTACCAAATCGAACAACGCCTTTCCAAGGTGAAACCTTAAGCAGGACCATCTCCCCAATTTCAAATTCTATATCTTTCCTTTTAAGGTCCGCGTAGCTCTTTTGTCGACTCTGAGCAGTTTTCAACCGTTGTTGAATTTGGATGATTTTCTCTGTAGTTTCTTGGATTATCTCCGGACCCGTAATCTGTCTATCCCCCAATTCATTCCAAAAATTGGAGATCTGCACTTTCTACCATAAAGTGCTTCAAACGGTGCCATTTCGATACTCGAGTGGTAACTGTTGTTGTAGGAAAATTCTGCTAATGGTAGATGTCGATCCCAACCATTTTCAAAATCAATAACACATGCTCGTAGCATGTCTTCAAGAGTCTGTATCGTCCTTTCGCTCTGCCCATCGGTTTGTGGATGATAGGCAGTACTCATGTCTAGACGAGTTTCCAATGCTTGTTGTAATGTCTGTCAAAACCTTAAAACAAATCTGCCATCTCTATCAGAGATAATAGAGATTGGTATTCCATGTCTAGAGACAACTTCCTTCAATTATAATCTCGCCAACTTCTCCATTTTATCATCTTCTCTCATCGGCAAAAAGTGTGCTGACTTGGTGAGACGATCAACTATTACCCAAATAGTGTCATAACCACTTGCAGTCCTTGGCAATTTAGTAATGAAATCCATGGTAATATTTTCCCATTTCCATTCTGGGATTTCGGGTTGTTGAAGTAGACCTGATGGTTTCTGATGTTCAGCTTTGACCTTAGAACACGTCAAACATTCTCCTACGTATCTAGCAATATCGACTTTCATACCCGGTCACCAAAAGTGTTTCTTGAGATCTTTGTACATCTTCCCCGCTCCGGGATGTATTGAATATCTGGTTTTATGTGTTTCCTTAAGTACCTTTTCTCTCACATCTCCAAACTTTGGTACCCAAATTCTTTCAGCCCTATACCGGGTTCCGTCTTCTTGAATATTAAGATGTTTCTCTGATCCTTTGGGTATTTCATTCTTCAACTTTCCTTCTTTTACAACTCCCTGTTGCGCCTCCTTTATTTAAGTAGTAAGGTTAGTACGAATAATTATATTCATAGCTTTTACCCGCATTGGTTCTCTGTCCTTTCTACTCAAAGCATCGGCTACCACATTTGCCTTTCCCGGGTGGTAACGAATCTCGAAATCGTAATCATTCAATAACTCAATCCACCTACGCTGCCTCATGTTCAGTTATTTCTGATTAAATATATGTTGGAGACTTTTGTGGTCGGTATATATGATACTTTTGACCCCATATAAGTAGTGCCTCCAAGTCTTTAATGTAAAAACAACAGCGCCCAATTCCAAATCGTGAGTCGTATAATTTTGCTCGTGAATCTTCAATTGTCTGGACGCATAAGCAATTACCTTCGTTCGTTGCATTAATACACAACCGAGGCCTTGCTTTGAGGCATCACAATATATCACAAAATCATCATTCCCTTCAGGCAATGATAATATAGGTGCCGTAATTAACTTTTTCTTCAACAATTGAAACGCTTTCTCCTGCTCATCCTTCCATTCAAATTTATTCCCTTTATGCGTTAATGCAGTCAAGGGTTTTGCTATTTTGGAAAAATCTTGGATGAGCCTTCTGTAGTAACCAGCCAGTCCTAAAAATTGGCGTATATGCTTCGGAGTTTTTGGGGTTTCCCACTTTTCAACGGTTTCAATCTTTGCCGGATCCACTTGAATACCTTCTTTGTTCACTATGTGACCGAGGAATTGAACTTCTTCCAACCAAAATGCACACTTTGAAAACTTAGCGTACAGTTTTTCTTTCCTCAACAACTCTAGCACTTTTCTCAAATGTTCTTCGTGCTCTTGATCATTCTTTGAGTAAATAAGTATGTCATCGATAAAAACAATGACAAACTTGTCAAGGTGTGGTCCAGACACTCGGTTCATGAGGTCCATGAACACAGCTGGTGCGTTAGTCAACCCAAACGGCATAACCATAAACTCGTAATGACCGTAATGTGTCCTGAAAGCAGTCTTTGGAATATCATCCTCCTTCACCCGCATTTGATGATACCCAGAACGTAAATCAATCTTCGAATAAACTGACGAGCCTTGTAGTTGATCAAATAAGTCGTTGATTCTTGGTAGTGGATAACGATTCTTGATGGTAAGTTTGTTCAACTCTCGGTAGTCGATACACAACCTGAATGTACCATCCTTCTTTTTGACAAACAAAACAGGAGCTCCCCATGGTGATGTACTTGGTCGTATGAAACCACGCTCTAAAAGTTCTTTTAGTTAGCTTTGGAGTTCTTTCATTTCACTGGGTGCGAGTCTGTATGGAGCACGAGCTATTGGTGCAGCTCCTGGTATGAGATCTATTTGAAATTCAACAGATAGATGTGGAGGTAGTTCCGGTAATTCTTTTGGAAATACATCGGGAAATTCTTTTGCGACGGGAACATCATTGATGTTCTTTTTTTCGGGTTTGACTTCTTCGATGTGTGCTAGAACGGCATAGCAACCTTTTCTTATTAGTTTTTGCGCCTTCAAATTACTAATAAGATTTAGCTTCGCGTTGCTCTTTTCTCCGTACACCATTATAGGTTTTCCTTTTTCTCGTACAATGCGAATTGCATTTTTGTAACATACGATTTCCGCTCTCTCCCTTTCCAACCAGTCCATGCCGATTATTACATCAAAACTACCTAACTCTACTGGTATCAAATAGATCTTAAACGTTTCGCTAACCAGTTTAATTTCTCGATTCCGACATATTTTATCTGCCGAAATTAATTTACCATTTGCTAATTCGAGTAAAAATTTATTATTCATAGGTGTCAATGGACCACTTAATTTAGCACAAAAATATCTACTCATATAACTTCTATCCGCACCCGAATCAAATAAAACATAAGCAGGTTTTTCATCGATAAGAAAGGTACCCGTAACAAGCTCCGGGTCTTCCTGCGCTTCTTCCGGATTAATGTTAAAAACTCTCCCACGGCTTTGCCCATTATTATTTCCCTGGTTTGGACATGCAGTTTTGTAGTGGCCCTTCTTCCCGCATCCAAAACAAATAATGTGGGCATTACCTGTTCCTTTACCCGATGGTCCATAAATTTCACACTTCATTGTATCATGACCCTTTCTATTACATTTAGTACATGTTGCTGGACAAAAAGTAGTTGGATGGTACCTTTCACACCTCAGACACGGAATTTTTTGATTTTGATTACCAGTGTTGTTATTGAGATTGTTGTTGGGATTTTTGTTGTTGTGGTTGGTATTATTGTTGGGATGATTGTTGTAGTTGTTGTTGTTGGAATGGTTTTTGTTACGTTTGTTGTTGCGAAAAATGGTGCGATTGTGGTGTTGATTGTTGAAATTGTGACTCTTGTCACTGGGTTCTTCCCACTTTCTCTTGACTTGTTTCATTTTGGCCTCCTCGATCGCCAGCTCTTTAATCCTTCCCTCGATATGGTTTATAAGTTTGTGAGCCATTCGGCTTGCCTTTTGCATTGAAGTGGGCGCGCTTGAACTCACATCCTCCTGAATTCTCTCTGGTAACCCCTTTACAAACGCATCGATCTGCTCTTCTTCATCTTCGAACACTCTTGGGCACAATAAACACAACTTGGTGAATCGTCGTTCGTATGTGGTGATATCGAATCCCTTCGTTTATAATTCTCTAAGCTCTGTCTTGAGCTTATTAACTTCGTTTCTGGGACGGTACTGCTCGTTCATCAAGTGTTTGAATGATGACCACAGTAGTGCGTAAGCAGCATCTTGTCCCACTTGTTCGAGACAGGTATTCCACCATGTTAACGTAGTACCTGTGAAGGTATGCATGGCGTACTTTACCTTATCTTCCTCAGCACATTTGCTTATAGCAAACACAGATTCGACCTTTTCGGTCCATCATTTCAGTCCGACTGGTCCTTCAGTTCCATCGAATTCCAGAGGTTTACAGGCAGAGAAAGCCTTGTAGGAGCATCCTACACGGTTTCCTGTGGAGTTAACTCCACTGCTAGACCCTGAGTTATTGTTGTTTTGCATTGCAGCCTGTACTGTGGCTATATTTGCTGCAAGGAAAGCACGGAAGTCTTCCTCACTCATGTTCAAGTTCTGACGAGTAGTCGGTGCCATTTCCTTCAAAAATAGCCAAAAGAATTAAGTTAATCATATAGAATATTAAGAGTAGTCAATAGTATTCCGTAGCATAATATGAACTCATTTATAAAAGCTTTTTCTTCTTATTAGCGTCTTATAAGTTTTAATTCGGGTAATACCTACCCGTTAAGTTCATACTTAGTAGCTAACATACAATTCAACTACTACAATTCTATATGAAAAACTGATTATAATAATATTTCACATTCAAACTTTTATACAATATTTTACAAACTTACAATACCGCTATTTTACATATAGCATGAAATATAGCACATAAAAACTCTGATACAAAACAGTTGCAAAAACAATTCTAGTTAATACGCAAGTCGTTCAACAAAGGCAATAAAGACACGTAATTCATACGTCTAGAAGCAAGTCATGCATTCTGGTTTTACTAAGACTACTTCCCATCCTTGGTCTTGTGGAACATAACCGTTGTGACCGATGACAAGACAGCATGTTGTAATGTCGTCAAAAGGACGAGGGTTTCGCAATGTCCAACAGCCCCGTAATAATCTAAAAACCTTGTTTCTCACCCCAACTACTGAATCCGTCACTTGTGGGAAGGTTTTATTTAAAAGTTTCAATCCGATATTCTTTTTTTCACTTTGGTAAGAAGCGAACATCACTAACCCGTAAGCATAACATGCTTCTTTATGTTGCATGTTAGAAACTCTTTCTAATTCACGAAATCCTATGTTGGGATATGTTGAGTCAAAATAGGTTCTTAACCCGTAGCGTAAAATTGCATTTGGGTTCCCCGCATTTAACGCTTTAAAGAAAACACGGCGTAACTTACTGTCTCCCCAATGTGATATACCCCACCTATCAAAGGAAAGCCTTTTATAAATTAAGACATTTCTAGAAAGTCTTTCAAATGTTTGACAAGTTAATTTCGCCATAACTAATTGTGCTGATGAATTCTGACCGACTCTAGACAAGATTTCATCAATCATATCCTCTGGTAGGTCTTCTAAAATATTCGGTTGTCTACCCTTAACGTCTATTTTGTGTTTTTTATACTGTAAAAGTAGACGAGGGTTAGATTCATAAAAGATAATTAACAAACAATACAAACACTTTTTACATAGAACATAAAAGTACAAGCACACTACAATACATATAATACACAACATGATTACAACCCTCTAATCTGAATCACTGGTTTCTTCTTCTTCGGACTTGGTTCGTTTTCCTAATTTTCTAGGAATATATGGTGTTCTTCTAATACGAGCCGTCGTTTTCCACAATGGTTTAGAAAAACCTGGTGGTTTAGAGGTTCCCGGGTCATTGTTACATTTTAGGAAATACGGATGTTGCCGATACATATAAAGTTCATCGGGGTTGGAATCGGATTTCTCTATTTTTATACCTTTTCCCTTATTATTTTCTTTCGCTTTATTAAATTGGGTCGAGGTAATTTCTATAACATCACCGGAATCCTCATCGGGATCCGATTCATCGAAAAATTGATAATCTTCTCAATATTTTGCTTCCTCAGCTGAAACACCATTGACCATTATTAACTTTTGTCCGTTGGTTGAGGATTTTCTTTTATTTAATCGATTTACTATAGGTATCAATATTTCTTTCTCCGGAACCTCTTCTTCTTCCGGTTCCTCCTCTTCCGGTTCCTCTTCTTCCGGTTCCTCTTCGGGAATTTGTGAATCTTCCTAAAATATATTCGACTCTTCATTATTCTTAGGTGAATCGATGGGATTTGTACTAGTGGTAGACATCTATCACACAATATCAAACACATTATGAGGTTAATATATCACATAATATTTACATGTTAATAATATATAGTTTCCAACAAAAGTGTTAAGGAATCGTTTTTAAAGAAAACACGGTCGAAGTCCAGACTCACAAATGTATCCTAACAAACTCGATAAGACACTAATGCAAATTTCTGGTTCTCTAAGACCAACGCTCGGATACCAACTGAAATGTCCCGTTCATATTGATTATAAACGTTCCATATTAATTGATTTCGTTGCGAGGTTTTGACCTCTATATGAGACGTTTTTCAAAGACTGCATTCGATTTTAGAACAAACCATAACCTTTAAAATATTATGACGATTATCAAATAATGATAATCTAAAATATAGCGTTTTTCACACGACCATTACATAATGGTTTACAATAATATTACACATCAACATAAGTCTTCGAATGCAGTTTTTAAACAATATTATACAAGCATGGACTCCAAATCTTGTCCTTAATTTAGTATGCAACAGCGGAAGCTCTTAATAATCACCTGAGAATAAACATGCTTAAAACGTCAACAAAATTGTTGGTGAGTTATAGGTTTAACCTACATATTATCAAATCATAATAATAGACCACAAGATTTCATTTTTATAACACATCTCATATCAGGCATTTCGCAAACTGCATAGAGATAAAAATCATTCATATGTTGAACACCTGGTGACCGACCTTAACAAGATGCATATAGAATATCTCCATCATTCCGGGACTCTCATCGGATATGATAAATCGAAGTACTAAAGCATCCGTAACTCGGATGAGGCTTGTTGGGCCAAATAGATCTATCTTCAGGATTCGCGTCAATTAGGGGCCATTTCCCTAATTCTTAGGCTACCAAGCTAAAAAGGGGCATATTCGGTTCGATAATCCAACATAGAAAGTATTTTTGATTACTTGTGTCTATTTTGTAAAACTTTATAAAACTGCATGTATTCTCATCCCAAAAAAAAAAATAATAGATTTTAAAAGTGGGACTATAACTCACTTTCATAGATTTTTACTTCGTCGATAAGTAAGACTTGGCCACTAGTCGATTCACGAACCTATAACAAATATGTACATATATATATCAAAGTATGTTCAAAATATATTTACAACATTTTTAATACGTTTTAATGTTTTAAGTTTATTAAGTCAGCTATCCTCGTTAGTAACCTACAACTAGTTATCCATAGTTAGATGTACAGAAATAAATCGATATATATTATCTTGGATCAATCCACGACCTAGTGTATACACGTCTCAGGCTAGATCACAACTCAAAGTATATATATTTTTGGAATCAACCTCAACCCTGTATAGGTAACTCCAACATTACTGCATATAGAGTGTCGATAGTTGTTCCAAATAATATATATACATGGGTCGATATGATATGTCAAAACATTTGCATACGTGTCTATGGTATCCCAAAATTACATAATATATTAGAATACATGTAATACAATATAAGTTAGCTATGATATGATTAATATAGATTTGTTACCAATTTTCACGTAGCTACAACAAGAAAAATTATCCAATCTTGTTTTACCCATAACTTCTTCGTTTTAAATCCGTTTTGAGTGTTTAAAGTTGCTATGGTTTCATATTGAACTTAAGTTTATGAATTTAAACAGAAAAAGTATAAGTTTATAGTCGTAAATGCAGGTTACAAGTCGTGTTTGTAAAGGTAGTCATTTCAGTCGAAAGAACGACGTCTAGATGACCATTTTGAAAAACATACTTCTACTTTGAGTTTAACCATGATTTTTGGATATAGTTTCATGTTCATAAGAAAAATCATTTTTCCAGAAGAACAACTTTTAAATCAAAGTTTATCATAGTTTTTAATTAACTAACCCAAAACAGCCTGCGGTGTACTACGACGGCGTATATCCGGTTTTACGATGTTTTTCGTGTTTCCCGATTTTAAATCATTAAGTTAGAATATTATATAGATATAGAACATGTGTGTAGTTGATTTTAAAAGTCAAGTTAGAAGGATTAACTTTTGTTTGCGAACAAGTTTAGAATTAACTAAACTATGTTCTAGTGATTTCAAGTTTAAACCTTCGAATAAGGTAGTTATATATATATATATATATATATATATATATATATATATATATATATATATATATATATATATATATATATATATATATATATATATATATATATATATGTATATGAATCGAATGATGTTATGAACATCATTACTACCTCAAGTTTAGTAGGTAAATCTACTGGAAGTGACAAGAAATGATCTAGCTTCAAAGGATCTTGGATGGCTTGAAAGTTCTTGAAGAAGAATCATGACACGAAAACAAGTTCAAGTAAGATTATCACTCGAATTAAGATAGTTATAGTTATAGGAATTGAATCAAAGTTTATATATGAGTATTACCTTGATTTAGAATGATATATTACTGTAAACAAAAAGGATTTCTTGAGGTTGGATGATCACTTTACAAGATTGGAAGTGTGCTAGTAAACTTGGAAGTATTCTTGATTTTATGAAACTAGAACTTGTAGAATTTATGAAGAAAACTTAGAACTTGAAGATAGAACTTGAGAGAGATCACTTAGATGAAGAAAATTAAAGAATGAAAGTGTTTGTAGGTGTTTTTGGTCGTTGGTATATGGATTAGATATAAAGGATGTGTAATTTTGTTTACATGTAAATAAGTCATGAATGATTACTAATATTTTTGTAATTTTATGAGATATTTTATGCTAGTTGCCAAATGATGGTTCTCACATGTGTTAGGTGACTCACATGAGCTGCTATGATCTGATCATTAGAGTGTTTATACCAATAGTACATACATCTAAAAGCTGTGTATTGTACGAGTACGAATACGGGTGCATACGAGTATAATTGTTGATGAAACTGAACGAGGATGTAATTGTAAGCATTTTTGTTAAGTAGAAGTATTTTTATAAGTGTCTTGAAGTCTTTCAAAATTGTATGAATACATATTAAAACACTACATGTATATACATTTTAACTGAGTCGTTAAGTCATCGTTAGTCGTTACATGTAAATGTTGTTTTGAAACCTTTAGGTTAACGATCTTGTTAAATGTGGTTAACCCATTGTTTATTATATCTAAAGAGATGTTAAATTATTACATTATCATTATATTATGATATATTAATATATCTTAGTATGATATATATACAATTAAATGTTGTTACAACGATAATCGTTACATATATGCCTCGTTTCGAAATTCTTAAGTTAGTAGTCTTGTTTTACATATGTAGTTCATTGTTAACACACTTAATGATATAATTAATTATCATTTTATCATGTTAAACATAGTGTATCAATATCTTAATATGATTCATATGTATTTAGTAAGACGTTGTTATAACGATAATCGTTATATATATCGTTTCGAGTTTCTTAATTCAATAAACTCATTTTTATGTGTATCACTCATTGTTAATATACTTAGTGAGATACTTACTTATCATAATCTAATGTTAACCATATATATATATCCATATATATATCATCATGTAGTTTTTACAATTTTTTAACGTTCGTGAATCGCCGGTCAACTTGGGTGGTCAGTTTTCTATATGAAGCACATTTCAAATAATCAAGTCTTAACAAGTTTGATTGCTTAACATGTTGAAAACATTTAATCATGTAAATATACCAATTTCATTTAATATATATAAACATAGAAAAGTTCGGGTCACTACACATGGAGTCATACATGCTTTATTCGAGAAAACTCTGCATTCACAAAATCATCACCATGTATCTTATTTGACTGTATTGTCAACAGATGTACTGTTAAAAACTATTATATACGGTGATTGTCTATACGTAGAAATCATCAAAAGTCGAAAACCTTGAATTTATATATTCATTTATGGTGTTCCTTTTCAAAAGAATGCAATGTTTACACAACGTATCATATAGAGGTCAAAACCTCACTATGAAATCAATGAATGATGTATTCGTCCAAATGGATTTGGACGGGTCATCACAGATTCAATTAATAAAGCTCTTGTCATTTCTAAGAGTAGTCGATTTTTTCGTTCGGCTACTCCATTTGTTCGGGAGTGTAAGCGCAAGATGTTTGGTGAATAATCCCGTTTTCTTCGTAAAATTGTTACATTGAAGTATTGACAAATTCACCCCCATTATCGGATCTCAAAATTTGTATATTTTTTGTTAAATTGAGTTTGTATCATTTTATAAAAGTGGAAATTTTTTTCAAAAACTTCTGATTTGTGAGATAAAAAATAAATCCAGGTCATGCGTGAATGATCATCAATAAACAAGACAAAATACCGAAAATTTCTCCCCCCAATAAACGGTGCAGGACCCCACACATCAGAGTGGATAAGAGCAAAAGGTACATCTTGCTTAGTGTTACTAGGTTTGAATGTACTTCGGTGGCTTTTGGCCAAAATACAAGTCTCACAGTTTAAATTAGCATTGGATTTTAAAAAATTAGGAAATAAAGCATGTAAGTATCCTGTAGAAGGATGACCCAATCTCCTATGCCATAACCATGCCTCCCTATCGGGTGTTCCGTGTGCAAGTATCACAGAACCTTGTTGGGTTACTTCGTCTACATAGTATAACCCACCCCGTTCAGTGCCCCGCCCAATAATCACCCCAGTCCTGATATCTTGTAGGATACAAAAGGTAGGGTGTAATAAAACAACACAATTCAGTTCCTTTGTAACGTGGCTAACGGAAAAAAGTTTATGAGATAGGGTTGAAATATATTAGCAGTTTGATAGTTTCATAGTCGGAGTGACTTCAATTCTCCCACCCCCTTCAACTTGTACAATTCCTCCATTAGCCGTTTGAATTTTATTAACACGGGGTTTTGATTCGGAACAGAAATCGGACCTTTCAAAAGTCATTGTGTGGGTAGCACCGCAGTCAAAGATCCATTCAGTATTTTTTGTATTTGAGACTATATTAGCTTTTTCGATAAAACACGAATCATTTAAACATTTACTTTCTAATAAAATAGAGTTTTGGACCATGTTAACATTTTTATCCATATCATTTATTTGGATTTGGGCCGAATCACTGTTTAGCCCACAAAACATGTCATTAGATTCATGGTGGGCTTGGTTTGAATTATTTATTTGAATTTGGGCAGAATCACTTTTGGCCGAATCATTTATTTGGTTTGAATTAAATATATTTAATCTACCTAATCTACCCACTTTTCTAGTTTCCATATACCATCTCTTTTTCTTCTGGTCAGTCGATGATATTGGGAAAAAAATAGGGTTTTCTTTCCTCCCTTTTTTCCTTGGCGATTTCGATCCAATACAGGGATCTAAATCTTCTCCTCCTGGGTTTGAGATATTTCTCTCCCTTTTTTCTGATTGTGATGGTTTTGGTTGAGGATAAGGATACAATCCTTCCTCTTCATTCATTTCTCCAAGACAATGGAAACGATTGGGGTTACATTTTGTGCCTTTGGTCGATTGAATCGATGAACTAGGGTTATCCTTTCCAGATTTTCCCTTTCTCATCGTTTTATGAAGGGGTTTGAGGGTTTGAAGATGCATAATTTTAGGGTTTGAGGTTTTAACCCTCACCCATTTAGTCGATTGGTATGATTAAGATAAGAGATTCGAAGTACCTCTTGTCAATTGCTGATATGGTTGTCCTTTTTGAGGGTTGACTATCGTGCTGCCGTTGCCGGCCGCCTCTGCTACCACTTTACCGTGTTCCCGTTTGTGCCACCATTTGGGATACCCAAGAACCTTATAACAATTGATTATTGTGTGTTATGTTATTCCACAATAAACACAACTCACCGGTTGTGGTGGTCGACGGTGGTTCATGGTGACGGCTTTCGATGGTTTACATAGCACACTCAGGTAACTTTGATCAGTTTTGAATTGTAATTGATTTTGATCGTTGTCCAAGCTGCCGTCAATTTCTGACATGGAAGCTTGGTTAAATAATCTGTTTTTCTGTTCTGGCATTTAAGCTACCGTCAATTTGACATGGAAGCTTAATTTTTCTTTTTTTGTTAAATGATTGCAGCTAAAAACGAGTGTATTGATCTTGGATCTACACCGTTAGCTCTGATACCATGATAAAATTAGAATTAAAAGCTGAATTTGTTGTAAATAATTGATCAGTGATTGTTTTTCATTCACTTGAATTGATTTTTTACTGAGAGTTTCATTTTATACACAAATATTTTAACAGCTATTTCTTAATATGGGATGGCTCCAAGACAACTTTGGAACCCCCATGTACAAATGAAGAAAACTGCTGTTTTTTTGTTGTAGTTGAACTGCTGGATTGGCTGTTTGTGACCTGCTTAAAAAGGAAATGATGAAGTCAACAACTTCTGATCCTAAAGTCAAATTACCAAAAAAGGTAATTTGACTTTTATTGACCAAGTTGTTGTTGTTTCTTTGTTGCAGGTTTCTAACAGTTTGTTTCTTTTCCACTCCTCAATTCGGTCGTAGTAGATAATTAGCCATTTAACTAATAATTAATCAGAAACAAGTTCCTATGCAGTTATTCGAACATTGCAAATTTTTGTGAGACCGGAAATTATGAGACCATTGTAGCTCATACTCTGACTGTTGTTTGCACGCTGTCCTATTTTTTTTTAAATAAAATATAAAGATTATATTATCTACCAATGCTTATAAAATGATATAGAGGATCTACAATTTTCAATTATGACAATGGGGAAACAGGTATTTGGAATTCTAACAGCATTTGCCAAACAAATGTTAATATATAGAAAGATGTAGAGAATACAAGTTGTAAAGATCAGTATGAAAATCACACTCGTTTAAATACTTCATATCGAGTAAAACTACACCGAAACAAAATATAGTTGTGAATCATGGATTTTCGATACTAAAGCATAAAACAAACATACCATAATGCAACAGCCACTGTGAACTTTAAATAGCTTATGTGGCCAACATGAAAGCTCATTGAGGTTTCACGAGGTAGGATGCCCATACTTCATGATCTGGTGGGGGTGGTTGGACCCAATGACCTGGTATCCGACTGCAAAAATGTACCATTAATCAATATCTAATCAAACAATCAGAGTTATAATCTAGATAAGGTGCTTCAAACAGTTTGAACATAACAATATATGCAAACCTTCCTCCAGGTCTTGTATATGCATTCTATGTTCGTCTGACCCAAAGTTGGATTAACAGTAATAAATAGCTGCTCCAAATAAGTACCAAAAATATCAATGACCAACTAACCGAAAGTTGGATTTCTTGCTCAAATGGCAAAATTATAATGTAGAAACTATGATAAGGTATACAAAAGCCAAAAAATTATGTATAAAACTCACCTCAATTAGAGTCCCCATATCAGTACTACTTCCATGATAATAATAAGAATAATCAAATAAAATTTAAGGAATAAGTTCGCGTAATAATCATATCCTCTGCTAGGACCAGCAAACTCTTTTTTTTTTCTTCTTTAAACTTACGCACCCATGGACTTGAAGCTACAACCTCTTGATTGGAGGGGTTGAATCGATATACCGCTAGGCCAACGGGACTAGAAACTTTGGGTTCTTGTTTCCTAGATACCATATCCATGGATGCATTCGAGCCTTCTTTTGCTTCAACCTCAGTAACCTTCTCCTGACTTATCTACATTTTTCACTTTGATTTGATCTTCATTTGCAGCTATTACATTCCTAGATTCCACAGCTGTTAGCAATGGCAATGGCATCCTTAGTGGCACATGTGTCCTCCTCTGGCACCTGCTTTAATTTCTAGATTCGGCAACCACCATTGATTGGTGCATCTCTTCCTCAACAGCAGCAAGAAAACTTAAATATGCTAACACTTTAACTATTAATATAATCACCTCTGACTTTGCTTTGTGATTTTCCTTCATCTTCTCAAACTGTAACATCAATTGAAATGTAGATTAATATTAAGGATATTATAAATAGGGTATATTAACAATAACAATTTACCGTTCCAAGTACTCTGTAGGAGCAATTTCAATAGGGAAAAACGAACTTAACAGGTTTTTGGGCTTTAAGAGTATACATCTTAAAGTATGATGATGCCAATTTCTGAATCCAAGTTACTTAGGCACAAAATAAGTTAAACAAAATATATAATATATGAAAAATATGTCATTCAATGTTAAATGATCTCATACAAAATACAGATCATGTAATATTAACTTATTAACGAACAACATGACTCACAGAGATATAAACACCCTGAAAGTATTATTTTTTTTACTGTATTACCTTACGTTCTGCGATTTCCTATGCAATCTCCCTAGCCGTCCATCTATCAGCTTCTTGGTTAGCTTGGCCAAACCGTTCACGTTCCTCGTAAGTAACTAGAATCCAGAAACTAGGTAAGCTTAAGCATCACTACTCTAAATGCTCATTTTTATTTCATTATTAAGTTACTAAAAGAAAATCAAATGCAGGTACCACCTGCAATTATTCGATAATCTCACTGAAGCAGACTTCTCCTCACATGGCTTTTCATCATCAGTTACAACTTTAAACGGCTCAACCGCATTCTTCAGCTTCATTATTATTAGACCATAATCGAAACTTTATCATGAGTATCCAATGTTATCCTATTCTTCTCTATGCTACTTTTCATCGCAACCAGCATCTCTAACTCTTTCTTACTACAAAGTCAATATAGCTAAATATATGGGCTTACAGTATGAATTTAAATATGTTTACACAACATTATCAGCACAATAAAACCATTATATTATTACCATTTCATTTCAATTGTATCATTAGTTAATCATCAAAGTCACTCAAATTGATTGTGCAATATCTATAGTGTTTTGTGATTCCTTTGGGTTACTTGGACATTTGTTGGGACCCAGTAACCACTAGTCACCGGCGGCACTGGTAGTAACCACGACTTCGGTGCAAGCAGCTGAAATTGCGGTGGATTTTATCGGTGTCATCATCATATTCATACAAAAATGACTGCAAACCACAACACAGAGTCATGAAGAAAAACAAACACTATTACTTTTAATTTCAAATCGAGTGCTACATTACACAGCCGATTGATTACCTGCAATACCATTCAAAACATATATACGGAGTATGAAAGATAATTATAGAATCCGTAAACGATTATTGTGAATCGTATAAAGGTCAATATTCTTGAATCTATAGATGTAAAACCCTAAAGAATCTTTTTATATAACTTAACAAATAAATTTAGATCAAAAGTCAGGATGGCCGAGTGGTCTAAGGCACCAGACTCAGAACCAGACTCAAGTTCTGGTCTTCGGGAGAGGGCGTGGGTTCAAATCCCACTTCTGACAACTTTTCTTTTTCTTCTTTTCATCCTTTATTTTCTATTTTTAATAGTTCGTTAAAAAAATACGTAGTATTTTGAAAGGCAAGAATATTTTATAAATGAAAAACGCTAACAAGAAGCAGAAATACAAACCAGAAATAAAAATACAACGGATATCACGGCTTCAAGCTACTCACTACTCGACCCCTCGACAAACAACTCGACACACAAACCGACTAGAAAAGAAAAACAAAATCATAAAACCTATAAGACCGAAATCCATGCTCGATTTAACCTACGAATAAAAACCGAAACCACCATCTGAACATATCGACACTAAGCAACGTCCTTCAAAGCAACACCATATGCGATCACAAGACCCTATGAATCCGACTTCGAGCAAGAGCAAACATCATCATCATCATCATCATCATCATCATCATCATCATCATCATCATCAATATCGTCCTCGTCGTCTATCATTCTAGAGAGCGTAAATCTTTGGTACCACTTAATTTCATCCCGATGATTTTACGAATCAAACAATTCTTTCTTTGAATGAAATTGAAAAAATGGTGTTTATCTTTTAATTTGAACTTTTTATGCCGAAATCTAGCCGAAGAATGGTCCGAAAATGACTGAACCAAATGACTGAACCAAATTATTATCGTCAAATTCGTGTTGAGCGAAATGTCCCGTTCATATAGATTATAAACGTTCCATATTAATTGATTTCGTCGCGAGGTTTTGACCTCTATATGAGACGTTTTTCAAAGACTGCATTCATTTTTAAAACAACCATAACTTCTATTTTATCGATAAAGGTTTAAAAAAAAACATTACGTAGATTATCAAATAATGATAATCTAAAATATACCGTTTACACACGACCATTACATAATGGTTTACAATAAAAATATATTACATCGAAATAAGTTTCTTGAATGCAGTTTTTACACAATATCATACAAGCATGGACTCCAAATTCTGTCCTTATTTTAGTATGCAACAGCGGAAGCTCTTAATAATCAGCTGAGAATAAACATGCTTAAAACGTCAACAAAAATGTTGGTGAGTTATAGGTTTAACCTATATATTATCAAATCATAATAATAGACCACAAGATTTCATTTTTATAACACATCTCATATCAGGCATTTCGCAAACTGCATAGAGATAAAAATCATTCATATGGTGAACACCTGGTAACCGACATTAACAAGATGCATATAGAATATCCCCATCATTCCGGGACACCCATCGGACATGATAAACTCGAAGTACTAAAGCATTCCGAATTCCAGAATGGGAGTTGTTAGTTCCCGTAGATCTACCTTTAGGATTCGCGTCAATTAGGGGCCAGTTTCCTAATTCTTAGGCTACCAAGCTAAAAGGGGCATATTCGGTTTAATAATTCAACCATAGAATGTAGTTTCGATTACTTGTGTCTATTTCATAAAACATTTATAAAACTGCATGTATTCTCATCTCAAAAATATCAGATTTTAAAAGTGGGACTATAACTCACTTTCACAGATTTTTACTTCGTCGGGAAGTAAGACTTGGCCACTGGTCGATTCACGAACCTATAACAAATATGTACATATATATCAAAGTATGTTCAAAATATATTTACAACATTTTTTATTACGTTTTAATGATTTGAGTTTGTTAAGTCAGCAGTCCTCGTTAGTAACCTACAACTAGTTGTCCACGACCCAGTGTCTACAAGTCTCAGACTCGATCACAACTCAAAGTATATATATTATTTTGGAATCAACCTCAACCCTGTATAGCTAACTCAAACATTACTGCATATAGAGTGTCTATGGTTGTTCCGAAATATATATATAGATGGGTCGATATGATATGTCAAAACATTGTATACGTGTCTATGGTATTCCAAGATTTCATAATATGTATAATACAATATAAATTAGTTAGGATATGTTTAGTCTAGATTTGTTACAAAATTTTCGTAGCTAAAACTAGCAAATTTATCCAATTTTGTTTTACCCGTCATTTCTTCGTTTCAAATCCGTTTTGAGTGATTCAAGTTGCTATGGTTTCATATTGAACTTAAGTTTATGAATCTAAACAGAAAACGTATAAGTTTATAGTCGGAAATACAGGTTACAAGTCATTTTTTAAAGAGGTAGTCATTTCCGTCGAAAGAACGACATCTTGATGACCATTTTGAAAAACATACTTCCACTTTGAATTTAACCATGATTTTTGGATATAGTTTTATGTTCATAAGAAAAATCACTTTCCCAGAAGAACAACTTTTAAATCAAAGTTTATCATAGCTTTTAATTATCAAACCCAAAACAGCCCGCGGTGTTACTACAACGGCGTATGTCCGGTTTTACGGTATTTTTCGTGTTTCCAGGTTTTAAATCATTAAGTTAGCATATCATATAGATATAGAACATGTGTTTAGTTGATTTTAAAAGTCAAGTTAGAAGTATTAACTTTATTTGCGAACAAGTTTAGAATTAACTAAACTATGTTCTAGTGATTACAAGTTTAAATCTTCGAATAAGATAGTTATATATATATATATATATATATATATATATATATATATATATATATATATATATATATATATATATATATATATATATATGAATCAAATAATGTTATGAACATCATTACTACCTCAAGTTTAGTAGGTAAACCTACTGGAAGTAACAAAATTGATCTAGCTTCAAAGGATTCTTGGATGGCTTGAATGTTCTTGAAGTAGAATCATGACACGAAAACAAGTTCAAGTAAGATTTTCACTCGAAATAAGATAGTTATAGTTATAGAAATTGAATCAAAGTTTGAATATGAGTATTACCTTGTATTAGAAAGATATCTTACTGTAAATAAGAAAGATTTCTTGAGCTTAGATGATTACTTGGATTGGATTAGAAAGCTTGGAAGTAATCTTGCAAACTTGATAGTATTCTTGATTTTATGAAACTAGAACTTATAGAATTTATGAAGAACACTTAGAACTTGAAGATAGAACTTGAGAGATATCAATTAGATGTAGAAAATTGAAGAATGAAAGTGTTTGTAGGTGTTTTTGGTCGTTGGTATATGGATTAGATATAAAGGATGTGTAAGTTTGTTTTCATGTAAATAATTCATGAATGATTTATAATATTTTTTTGTAATTTTGTGAGATATTTCATGCTAGTTGCCAAATAATGGTTCCCACATGTTTAATGACTCACATGGGCTGCTAAGAAGCTAATTATTGAGTGTATATACCAATAGTATATACATCTTAGAAGCTGTGTATTGTACGAGTACGAATACGGGTGCATACGAGTAGAATTGTTGATGAAAATGAATGAGGATGTAATTGTAAGCATTTTTGTTAAGTAGAAGTACTTTGATATACGTCATTAAGTCTTCCAAAAGTATATTAATACATCTTAATACACTATATGTATATACATTTAACTGAGTCGTTAAGTCATCGTTATTCGTTATATGTAAGTGTTGTTTCGGAACCTTTAAGTTAACGATCTTGTTAAATGTAATTGATCCATTGTTATTACACTTAAATAAGATGTTAAATTGTTATGTTAACATGTTAACATGGTGTATTAATATATCTTAATATCATATATATATATATATATATATATATATATATATATATATATATATATATATATATATATATATATATATATATATATATATATATATATATATATATATATATATATATATATATATATATATATGTGTGTGTGTGTGTGTGTGTGTGTGTGTAAAATACTATTACAACGATAATCGTTACATATATGTATTGTTTCGAAATCCTTAAGTTAGTAGTCTCATCTTACTCGTGTAGTTCATTGTTAATACGCTTAATGATATATGTAATTATCATTTCATGATGTTAAACATAGTGTATTAATATCTTAATATGATACATATGTATTTAGTTAGACGTTGTTATAACGATAATCATTATATTTATCGTTTCGAGTTTTCTTAATTCAATAGTCTCATTTTATGTATATAACTCATTGTTAATATACCTAGTGAGATACTTTCTTATCATAATATCATGTTAACTATATATATATATCCATATATATATATATATGTATATATATATATATATGTATATATATATATATATATATATATATATATATATATATATATATATATATATATATCATATAATTTTTACAAGTTTTAACGTTCGTGAATCGCCGGTCAACTTGGGTGGTCAATTGTCTATATGAAACTCATTTCAAATAATCAAGTCTTAATAAGTTTGATTGCTTAACATGTTGGAAACATTTAATCATGCAAATATAGTTTTCATTTAATATATAATCATGGAAAAGTTCGGGTCACTACAGTACCTACCCGTTAAATAAATTTCGTCCCGAAATTTTAAGCTGTAGAAGGTGTTGACGAATCTTCTGGAAATAGGTGCGGGTATTTCTTCTTCATCTGATCTTCACGCTCCCAGGTGAACTCGGGTCCTCTACGAGCATTCCATCGAACCTTAACAATTGGTATCTTGTTTTGCTTAAGTCTTTTAACCTCACGATCCATTATTTCGACGGGTTCTTCAATGAATTGTAGTTTTTCTTTAATTGTAATCTTGTCTAATGGAATGGTGAGATCATCTTTAGCAAAACATTTCTTCAAATTCGAGACATGAAAAGTATTATGTACAGCCGCGAGTTGTTGAGGTAACTCAAGTTGGTAAGCTACTGGTCCGACACGATCTATAATCTTGAATGGTCCAATGTACCCTGAATTTAGTTTCCCCCATTTACCAAATCGAACAACTCCTTTCCAAGGTGAAACCTTAAGCATAACCATTTCTCCAATCTCAAATTCTATATCTTTTCTTTTATTGTCCGCGTAGCTCTTTTGTCGACTCTGGGCAATTTTCAATCGTTGTTGAATTTGGATGATTTTCTCGTTAGTTTCTTGTATTATCTCCGGACCCGTAATCTGTCTATCCCCCACTTCACTCCAACAAATCGGAGACCTGCACTTTCTACCATAAAGTGCTTCAAACGGCGCCATTTCAACACTCGAATGGCAACTGTTGTTGTAGGAAAATTCTGCTAACGGTAGGTGTCGATCCTAACTGTTTCCGAAATCGATAACACATGCTCGTAGCATGTCTTCAAGGGTCTGTATCATCCTTTCACTTTGCCCATTAGTTTGTGGATGATAAGCAGTACTCATGTCTAGACGAGTCCCCAATGCTTGTTGCAGTGTCTGCCAAAACTTTGAAACAAATTTGCCATCCCTATCAGAGATAATAAAGATTGGTATTCCATGTCTGAAGACAACTTCCTTTAAATATAATCGCGCCAACTTCTCCATTTTATCATCCTCTCTCATTGGCAGAAAGTGTGCTGATTTGGTAAGACGATCGACTATTACCCAAATAGTATCATAACCACTTGCAGTCCTTGGCAATTTAGTAATGAAATCCATGGTAATGTTTTCCTATTTCCATTCTGGGATTTCAGGTTGTTGAAGTAGACCCGATGGTTTCTGATGTTCAGCTTTGACTTTAGAACACGTCAAACATTCTCCTACGTATTTAGCAATATCAGCTTTCATACCAGGCCACCAAAAGTGTTTCTTGAGATCTTTTGTACATATTTCTCGCTCCGGGATGTATTGAATATCTGGTTTTATGTGCTTCCTTAAGTACCTTTTCTCTCATATCTCCAAACTTTGGTACCCAAATTCTTTCAGCCCTATACCGGGTTCCGTCTTCCCGAATATTAAGATGTTTCTCCGATCCTTTAGGTATTTCATTCTTCAACTTTCCTTCTCTTACAACTCCCTGCTGCGCCTCCTTTATTTGAGTAGTAAGGTTAGTACGAATAATTATATTTATAGCTTTTACCCGCATAGGTTCTCTGTCCTTTCTACTCAAAGCGTCGGCTACCACATTCGCCTTCCCCGGGTGGTAATGAATCTCAAAATCGTAATCATTTAACAATTCAATCCATCTACACTGCCTCATGTTCAGTTGTTTCTGATTAAATATATGCTGGAGACTTTTGTAGTCGGTATATATGATACTTTTGACCCCATATAAGTAGTATCTCCAAGTCTTTAATACAAAAACAACCGCGCCTAATTCCAAATCACGTGTCGTATAATTCTGCTCGTGAATCTTCAATTGTCTAGACGGATAAGCAATTACTTTCGTTCATTGCATTAATACACAACCGAGGCCTTGCTTTGAGGTGTCACAATATATCACAAAATCATCATTCCCTTTAGGCAATGACAATATAGGTGCCGTAGTTAACTTTTTCTTCAACAATTGAAATGCTTTTTCTTGTTCATCCTTCCATTCAAATTTCTTTCCTTTATACATTAATGCAGTCAAGGGTTTTGCAATTTTGGAAAAATATTGGATGAATCTTCTGTAGTAACCAGCTAATCCTAAAATTTGGCGTATGTGTTTCGGAGTTTTTGGGGTTTCCCACTTTTCAACGGTTTCAATCTTTGCCGGATCCACCTGAATACTTTCTTTGTTCACTATGTGACCGAGAAATTGAACTTCTTCCAACCAAAATGCACACTTTGAAAACTTAGCGTACAGTTTTTCTTTCCTTAACAACTTTAGCACTTTTCTCAAATGTTCTTCGTGCTCTTGATCATTCTTTGAGTAGATAAGTATGTCATCGATGAAGACAATGACAAATTTGTCAAGATATGGCCCACACACTTGGTTCATGAGGTCCATGAACACAGCTGGTGCGTTAGTTAAACCAAACGGCATAACCATAAACTCGTAATGACCGTAACGCGTCCTAAAAGTAGTCTTCGGAATATCATCCTCCTTCACCCGCATTTGATGATATCCGGAACATAAATCAATCTTCGAATAAACTGATGAACCTTGTAATTGATTAAATAAGTCATCGATTATCGGTAGTGGGTAACGGTTCTTGATGGTAAGTTTGTTCAACTCTCGGTAGTCGATACACAACCTGAATGTACCATCTTTCTTCTTGACAAACAAACAGGGGATCCCCACGGTGACGTGCTTGGTCGAATGAAACCTTGCTCTAAAAGTTCCTGTAATTGGCTCCGGAGTTCCTTCATTTCGCTGGGTGCAAGTCTATATGGAGCACGGACTATTGGTGCAGCTCCTGGTACCAAGTCTATTTGAAATTCAACAGATCGGTGTGGAGGTAATCCTGGTAATTCTTTTGGAAATACATCGGGAAACTCTTTTGTGACGGGAACATCATTGATGTTCTTTTCTTCGGTTTGTACTTTCTCGACATGTGCTAGAACAGCATAGTAACCTTTTCTTATTAGTTTTTGCGCCTTCAAATTACTAATAAGATTTAGCTTCGCGTTGCTCTTTTCTCCGTACACCAT
Source organism: Rutidosis leptorrhynchoides (assembly GCF_046630445.1). NCBI lineage: Eukaryota > Viridiplantae > Streptophyta > Magnoliopsida > Asterales > Asteraceae > Rutidosis > Rutidosis leptorrhynchoides. The sequence continues at coordinate 248,105,989 of NC_092340.1, forward strand.
TAAGGGTTTTCCTTTTTCTCGTATGATGCGAATCGCATTTTTATAACAAACGATCTCTGCTTTCACCTCTTTCAACCAGTCCATACCGATTATCACATCAAAACTCCCTAACTCTACTGGTATCAAATCAATCTTAAACGTTTCGCTAACCAGTTTAATTTCTCGATTCCGACATATATTATCTGCTGAAATTAATTTATCGTTTGCTAATTCTAGTAAAAATTTATTATCCAAAGGCGTCAATGGACAACTTATTTTGGCACAAAAATCTCTACTCATATAGCTCCTATCTGCATCCGAATCAAATAAAACATAAGCAGATTTATTGTCAATGAGAAACGTACCCGTAACAAGCTCCGGGTCTTCCTGCGCTTCTGCCGTATTAATATTGAAAACTCTTCCACGACTTTGCCCATTATTTTTCTCTGGATTCGGGCAATTACTCCTAATGTGGCCCAGTTTTCCACATCCATAACAAACAAAGGCGGCATTTCTTGTTCCGACATTATCTGTTCTTTTATTTCTATTATTCATTGGGCTGTAGACCTCACACTTTCTCGCACCATGGCCAGTTCTTTTAAATTTGGTGCAAAATGTCGTGCAGAACTCATTCGGGTGGTACTCTTCACACCTTTGGCATGGCTTTTTCTGATTATTATTGTTATAGGAATTGTTGTTGTTGCGGTTGTTATTGATGTTGGGACGATTATTGTGGTGGTTATTGTTGTTAGGATGGTTGTTGTAGTTGTTGTTGGAACGATTGTTGTTGCGTTTGTTGTTGCAATAATTGGTGCGATTGAAGTTGTGATTGTTGTGTTGATTGTTAAAATTGTGACCCTTGTCACTGGTTTCTTCCCACTTTCTTTTGATTTGTTTCGTGTTGGCTTCTTCGACCGTATGCTCTTTAACTCTTTCCTCAATCTGATTTATGAGTTTATGATCCATTCGACTCGCCTTTTGTATGGAAGCGGGCTCGTGTGAACTTATATCTTCTTGGATCCTTTCTGGTAACCCTTTTATAAATGCGTCGATTTTCTCCTCTTCATCTTCGAACGCTCTAGGGCACAATAAGCACAACTCCGTGAATCGTCGTTCGTACGTGGTAATATCGAATCCTTGTGTTCGTAATCCCTTAAGCTCTACTTTTAACTTGTTGACCTCGCTTCTAGGATGATACTGCTCAGTCATCAGATGTTTGAATGCTGACCACGGTAGTGCGTACGCAACATCTTGTCCCACTTGTTCTAGATAGGTATTCCACCATGTTAACGCAGTACCTGTGAAGGTATGCGTAGCGTACTTTACTTTGTCTTCTTCAGTACACTTACTTATGACAAACACCGATTCAACCTTTTCGGTCCACCGTTTCAATCCGATTGGACCCTCGGTTCCATCGAATTCCAGAGGTTTACAGGTAATGAATTCTTTGTAGGAGCATCCTACACGATTTCTTGTGGTGTTATTTGCATTGCTAGATTCCGAGTTATTGTTATTGTTTTGCATTGCAGCCTGTACTGCGGCTATGTTTGCTGCAAGGAAAACACGAAAGTCTTCCTCGCTCATGTTCAAATTCTGACGAGTGGGTGCCATTTCCTTCAAAAATAGCCCAAAAGAATTAAGTTAATCATATAGAATATTAAGAGTAGTCAATAGTATTTCGTAGCATAATATGAACTCATTTATAAAAGCTTTTTCTTCATATTAGCGTTTTATAGTTTTAATTCAGGTAGTACCTACTCGTTAAGTTTATAATTAGTAGCTAATATACCATTCAACTACTACAATTCTATATGAAAAACTGATTATAATAATATTTTGCGTTCAAACTTTTATACAAAAATTTACAAACTTACAATACCGCTATTATACATAAAGCATGAAATATAGCACACAATCACTTTGATACAGAATATTTGTGACAACATTCCTAGTTAATACGCAAGTCGTTCAGAAAAGGCAATAAAAACACGTAATTCATAAGTCCAGAAACAAGTCATGCATTCTGGTTTTACTAAGACTACTTCCCATCCTTGGTCTTGTGGAACATAACCGTCGTGGCCGTTGATAAGACAGCATGTTGTAACGTCGTCAAAGGGACGAGGGTTTCGTAATGCCCAACAGCCCCGTAATAATCTAAAAACCTTGTTTCTCACCCCAACTACTGAATCCGTCACTTGTGGGAAGGTTTTATTTAAAAGTTGTAATCCGATGTTCTTTTTCTCACTTTGGTGAGAAGCGAACATCACTAACCCGTAAGCATAACATGCTTCTTTATGTTGCATGTTAGAAGCTCTTTCTAACTCACGAAGTCCTACGTTGGGATATGTTGAGTCAAAATAGGTTCTTAACCCGTAGCGTAAAATTGCATTTGGGTTCCTCGCATTAAACGCTTTAAAGAAAACACGGCGTAACTTACGGTGTCCCCAATGTGATATACCACATCTTTCAAATAAAAGCCTTTTATAAACTAAGGCATGCTTGGAACGTTCTTCAAATTTTCTACAAACTAATTTTGCCGTAAATAATTGTACCGACGAATTCTGACCGACTTTAGACAAGATTTCATCAATCATGTCCCCGGATAGGTCTTCTAAAATTTTTGGTTGTCTATCCTTAACATGCATTTTGTTGTTTTTATACTGTAAAAATAGACGAGAGTTAGATTTGTAAAATATAATTATCAAATAATACAAGCAATTTTCACATACAACAAGAAAAAAACAAGCACACTTATTTTACATATTTTACACCTCATGATTACAACTCTTTATTCCGACTCACTAGTTTCTTCTTCTTCAGACCTGTTTCGTTTTGCTAATTTTCTAGGGATATATGATGTTCCTCTAATACGAGCCGTTGTCTTCACAAATGGTTTAGAAAAACCTGGTGGCTTAGAGGTTCCCGGGTTATTGTTACAACTTATGAAATACGGGTGTTGACGATACATATAAAGTTCATCGGGGTTGGAATCAAGTTTCTCTATTTTGATGCCCTTTCCCTTATTATTTTCTTTTGCTTTTTCAAATTGGGTCGAGGTAATTTCTATAACATCATCGAAATCCTCCCAATATTTTGCTTCCTCGGCGGAAACACCATTGACCATTATTAACTTTGGTCCATTGGTTGAGGATTTTCTTTTATTTATCTATTTTTCTGTGGTTCCTAATATTTCCTCCTCCGGAACCTCTTCTTTCGGTTCCACTTCTTCCGGTTCCTCCTCTTCCGGTTCCTCTTCTTCCGGTTCCTCTTCTTCCGGTTCCTCTTCGGGAATTTGTGAATCTTCCCAAAATATATTCGACTCTTCATTATTATTAGGTGAGTCGATGGGATTTGTACTAGAGGTAGACATCTATCACACAATATCAAACACGTTAAGAGATTAATATATCACATAATATTTACATGTTAATAATATATAGTTTCCAACAAAAAGTGTTAAGCAATGGTTTTTAAAGAAAACACGGTCGAAGTCTAGACTCACTAATGCATCCTAACAAACTCGGTTAGACACACACTAATGCAATTTCTGGTTCTCTAAGACCAACGCTCGGATACCAACTGAAATGTCCCGTTCATATAGATTATAAACGTTCCATATTAATTGATTTCGTCGCGAGGTTTTGACCTCTATATGAGACGTTTTTCAAAGACTGCATTCATTTTTAAAACAATCATAACTTCTATTTTATCGATAAAGGTTTAAAAAAAACATTACGTAGATTATCAAATAATGATAATCTAAAATATACCGTTTACACACGACCATTACATAATGGTTTACAATAAAAATATATTACATCAAAATAAGTTTCTTGAATGCAGTTTCTACACAATATCATACAAGCATGGACTCCAAATCCTGTCCTTATTTTAGTATGCAACAGCGAAAGCTCTTAATAATTACCTGAGAATAAACATGCTTAAAACGTTAACAAAAATGTTGGTGAGTTATAGGTTTAACCTATATATTATCAAATCATAATAATAGACCACAAGATTTCATTTTTATAACACATCTCATATCAGGCATTTCGCAAACTGCATAGAGATAAAAATCATTCATATGGTGAACACCTGGTAACCGACATTAATAAGATGCATATAGAATATCCCCATCATTCCGGGACACCCATCGGACATGATAAACTCAAAGTACTAAAGCATTCCAAATTCCAGAATGGGGGTTGTTAGTTCTCGTAGATCTACCTTTAGAATTCGCGTCAATTAGGGGCCAGTTCCCTAATTCTTAGGCTACTAAGCTAAAAGGGGCATATTCGGTTTAATAATTCAACCATAGAATGTAGTTTCGATTACTTGTGTCTATTTCGTAAAATATTTATAAAACTGCATGTATTCTCATCCCAAAAATATCAGATTTTAAAAGTGGGACTATAACTCACTTTCACAGATTTTTACTTCGTCAGGAAGTAAGACTTGGCCACTGGTCGATTCACGAACCTATAACAAATATGTACATATATATCAAAGTATGTTCAAAATATATTTATAACATTTTTTATTACGTTTTAATGATTTGAGTTTGTTAAGTCAGCAGTCCTCGTTAGTAACCTACAACTAGTTGTTCAAAGTTAGATGTACAGAAAATAAAGCAATATATATTATCTCGAATCAATCCACGACCCAGTGTCTACAAGTCTCAGACTCGATCACAACTCAAAGTATATATATTATTTTGGAATCAACCTCAACCCTGTATAGCTAACTCAAACATTACTGCATATAGATTTCACAGAATGGCAATGGCATCCTTAGTGGCACATGTGTCCCCCTCTGGCACCTGCTTTAATTTCTAGATTCGGCAACCACCATTGATTGGTGCACCTCTTCCTCAACAGCAGCAAGAAAACTTAAATATGCTAACATTGTAACTATTAATATAATCATCTCTGACTTTGCTTTGCGATTTTCCTTCATCTTCTCAAACTGTAACAAGCTTGCCCCAGTTAACTTATAACTGTACATCAATTGAAATGTAGATTAATATTAAGGATAGTATAAATAGGGTATATTAACAATAACAATTTAGCATTCCAAGTACTCTGTAGGAGCAATTTCAATACGGAAAAACGAACTTAACAGGTTTTTGGGCTTTAAGAGTATACATCTTAAAGTACGATGATGCCAATTTATGAATCCAAGTTACTTAGGCACAAAATAAGTTAAACAAAATATATAATATATGAAATATATGTCATTCAATGTTAAATGATATTATACAAAAGACAGATCATGTAAGATTAACTTATTAACGAACAACATGACTCACAGAGATATTAACACCCTGAAAGTATTATTAATTTTTTACTGTATTACCTTACGTTCTGCGATTTCCTATGCAATCTCCCTAGCCCTCCATCTATCAGCTTCTTGGTTAGCTTGGCCAAACCATTCACGTTCCTCGTAAGTAACTAGAATCCAGAAACTAGGTAAGCTTAAACATCACTACTCTAAATGCTCATTTTTATTTCATTATTAAGTTACTAAAAGAAAATCAAATGCAGGTACCACCTGCAATTATTCGATAATCTCACTGCAGCAGACTTCTCCTCACATGGCTTTTCATCATCAGTTACAACTTTAAACGGCTCAACCTCATTCTCAGGGCCGGCTAAGGCTATGGGCGAAGCGGACGACGGCTCGGGGCATCACGCGGTTAGGGGCATCATTTCGAAAAAATTTATTAATACCCATAGTTTAAACCACATAAAGATATATGTTTGCGTAACTGTTCGAGGGCATTTTAAAATCGTTTTGCCTGGGGAATGTAAAAATTTTGGCCAAAGTTTGATCGGCCCTGCTCATTCTTCAGCTTCATTATTATTATACCATAATTGAAACTTTATCATGAGTATCCAACGTTATCCTATTCTTCTCTATGCTACTTTTCATCGCAACCAGCATCTCTAACTCTTTCTTACTACAAAGTCAATAAAGCTAAATATATGGGCTTGAAGTATGAATTTAAATATGTTTACACAACATTATCAGCACAATAAAACCATTATATTATTACCATTTCATTTCAATTGTATCATTAGTTAATCATCAAAGTCACTCAAATTGATTGTGCAATATCTATAGTGTTTTGTGATTCCTTTGGGTTACTTGAACATTTGTTGGGTCCCAGTAACCACTAGTCACCGGCGGCACTGGTAGTAACCACGACGTCGGTGCAAGCAGCTGAAATTGCGGTGGATTTTATCGTTGTCATCATCATATTCATACAAAAATGACTGCAAACCACAACACAGAGTCAAGAAGAAAAACAAACACTATTACTTTTAATTTCAAATCGAGTGCTACATTACACAGCCGATTGATTACCTGCAATACCATTCAAAACATATATACGGAGTATGAAAGATAATTATAGAATCCGTAAACGATTATTGTGAATTGTATAAAGGTCAAAAGAATCTGTTTATATAACTTAACAAATAAATTTAGATCAAAAGTCAGGATGGCCGAGTGGTCTAAGGCGCCAGACTCAAGTTCTGGTCTATGAGAGAGGGCGTGGGTTCAAATCCCACTTCTGACAACTTATCTTTTTCCTCTTTTCATCCTTTTTTTCTATTTTTAATAGTTCGTTAACAAAATACGTAGTACTTTGAAAGGCAAGAATATTTTATAAATGAAAAACGCTAACAAGAAGCTAAAATGCATACCAGAAATAAAAATACAACGGATATCACGGCTTCAAGCTACTCACTACGCGACCCCTCGACAAACAACTCGACACACAAATCGACTAGAAAAGAGAAACAAAATCATAAAACCTATAAGACCGAAATCCATGCTCGATTTAACCTACGAATAAAAACCGAAACCACCATCTGAACATATCGACACTAAGCAACGTCCTTCAAAGCAACACCATATGCGATCACAAGACCCTATGAATCCGACTTCGAGCAAGAGCAAACATCATCATCATCATCATCATCATCATCATCATCATCATCAATATCGTCCTCGTCGTCTATCATTCTAGAGAGCGTAAATCTTTGGTACCACTTAATTTCATCCCGATGATTTTACGAATCAAACAATTCTTTCTTTGAATGAAATTGAAAAAATGGTGTTTATCTTTTAATTTGAACTTTTTATGCCGAAATCTAGCCGAAGAATGGTTCGAAAATGACTGAACCAAATGACTGAACCAAATTATTATCGTCAAATTCGTGTTGAGAAGGAAAAACTGTTTCATGAGACCCATTGCTATTACCTGGCTGAGCCCAATTAACATCTTTAACATCAACACAAGGTTCAACATACTTTTCAAGCCCATTAAATGAGCCTGGCCGAGGACAAGAAAATATGATACGCTATTTTTTCAATTTATGTGCTTGCTTCGCCGAATTATTCTCCCACGGTAACTGCATTTAATTCATCCACGCGCGTGACTGCTTGATAATTATTCGTGTCGATAAAATTTTTAGCATCAAAGATCTCGGTACTTTGAAATACTTTCTTGGTATTGAAGTTGCTCGATCTCCCGAAGGTATTGTGATCAGTAAAAAAAAACGATGGACATATAAGAAGATTATCGATTGCAGGGTTGTCATTCCACTAAGTTTTCAATGGAACAAAACTTGCGCCTAACCAATGATGTCAATACTAAAGAAGTCGATGCATCAAAACATAGGCGACTAGTTGGACGCCTACTCTACCTGACGGTTACTCGGCCATATATAGCTTACTCAGTCAATCAATTGAGTCAATTTTTAAGTTGTCCTCGACAAACTCACATGGATGCTGCACATCATGAAACATCCCTGAGTGAAGGTCTTTTCTTTCCAGCAACAAGTAATAAGAAAATATAGTGATGCTAGTTGGCTTAGTTGCCCAACAAAGAAAAGGTCAATTACGGGATACTACATTAGTCTTGGTGGTGCTCTAGTATCATGGAGAATTAAGAAACAAAATGTTGTAGCTTGTTGGTACTATTTTTCGTATAGCGGGTGAGAGGTACCAGTACAGGACAATAACTGCCTAGCGTTGAGCGATATAATGCCAACTGATGTTTGCCCTTGGGGTGTATTCCCTGCAGACCTAGAACACGGATGAGAAATCCGTAGGGTGGCCTCAATCAATCTTTGGATCAATCTGTAATTGATCCGTGTAGCGTTCTGTTGCTAAGCATTTAATGTTTTTAAAGTGAAATATGGTGACCCAAGGGGTTTATTTATAGGCGTAGAATGTTCGAAATTCTCGAAAAACACGTGTCAAACGCTGATTAATTCAGTTATGGGAAATATCTGGAGCCGCCTTTAGCATATGCTGACGTGGCTGCGTGCCGCTCACGCGCTTAAACAAGGGCTTAAGCATAGAAGCTGCCTATAGGGCTTACGCATAACGCTGAGCGGCCTGCTGAGCGCTGAACGACAAATGATGAAATCTGCTAAATGTTGCTATCTTTTATGCTTTTTAATCTATTCTGCTGTACAAAAACGATGTTTTTATGCGTGTATCCCCTAGGATACACCATTAAGTCCCCCAGTTTAAGGCCTTAATTTTTGTAAAAAATAAAGTCATTAAACTAAAAATCAAAAAATAACTTTTTCCTCGGGAACATAAACCTGCTACAACCGTTCTGTTTCTCTACAGCGTCAGTTGTTTTTTGATCATTCTCTGTTTAAGTAACCTTTTGGAATTTTGAATTTTATTTTCAATTAAATTTTCTTTTCCCGCATATTTGTATACCCGACATGTGGTGACATATGTAGTGACCCGAACTTTTCCATGTTTATATATATTAAATAAAATTGATATTTACATGATTAAATGTTTCCAACATGTTAAGTAATCAAACTTGTTAAGACTTGATTAATTGAAACGGATTTTGTGTTAACATTTGACCACCCAGTTTGTCCGATGATTCACTAACGTTATAACTTGTATATGACATGATATTATATTATATATATGAACATATATAAGTTTAACATGATGAAATGATAAGTAAGTATCTTATTATGTATATTAACAATGAACCTTATACATAAAATAAGACTACTAACCTAAGAAATTCAAAACGATATCTATACGTAACGATTATCGCTGTAATAACGTCTTAATATTTATATATCATATTAAAATATATTAGTACATCATGTTATCATAATAATGTAATAATTTAACATCTCATTAGATATAATAACAATGGAATTAATTACATTTAATGAAATCGTTAACTTATAGGTTCCGAAACAACATGTACATGTAACGACTAACGATGAATTAACGACTCAGTTAAAATGTATATACATGTAATGTATTAAGATGTATTGTTACAATTTTGAAAGACTTCATGACACATATCAAAGTAATTCTACTTAACAAAAATTCTTACAATTACATTCTCATTCATTTTCATCAACAATTCTACTCGTATGCACCCGTATTCGTACTCGTACAATACACAGCTCCTAGTTGTACATACTATTGGTATATACACTTCAATGATCAGCTCTTAGTAGCTCTTAATGAGTCATCAAACACGTGGGAACCATTCTTTGTAATCTAGTATGAATTATTTAGCAAGATTACAAAAATATTATTAATCATTCATGACTTATTTACAAGAAAACAAACTTACATATCCTTTATATCTAATCCATATATCACGACCTAAAACACATACAAACACCTTCATTCTTCAATTTCTTCATCTAATTGAACTCTCTCAAGTTCTATCTTCAAGTTCTAAGTGTTCTTCATAAATTCTATAAGTTCTAGTTTCATAAAATCAAGAATACTTTCAAGTTTGCAAGTATACTTCCAAGCTTTCTAATCCATTCCAAGTAATCATATAAGATCAAGAAACCTTTGTTACTTATAGTAGGTTATCATTCTAATTCAAGGTAATACTCATATTTAAACTTTGATTCAATTTCTATAACTATAACTATCTTAATTCGAGTAGGAAAATCTTACTTGAACTTGTTTTTGTGTTATGATTCTACTTCAAGAACTTCCAAGCCATCCAAGATCCTTTGAAGCTCTAGATCATTTCTTGTTATTTCCAGTAGGTTTACCTACTATACTTAAGGTAGTAATGATGTTCATAACATCATTCGATTCATATATATATATATATATATAACTATCTTATTCGAAGATTTAAACTTGTAATCACTAGAACATGGTTTAGTTTATTCTAAACTTGTTCGCAAACAAAGTTAATCCTTCTAACTTAACTTTTAAAATCAACTGAACACATGTTCTATATCTATATGATATGCTAACTTAATGATTTAAAACCTGAAAACACGAAGAACACCGTAAAACCGGACATACGCCGTAGTAATGAAACCGGGGGCTGTTTTGGGTTAGATAATTAAAAATTATGAAAAACTTTTATTTAAAAATTGTTCTTCTGGGAAAATGATTTTTCTTATGAACATGAAACTATATCCAAAAATCATGGTTAAACTCAAAGTGGAAGTATGTTTTTTAAAATGGTCATCTAGACGTCATTCTTTCGACTGAAATGACTACCTCTCACAAAAAAAAATTTGTAACTTGTATTTCTGACTATAAACTTATACTTTTTTATGTTTAGTTTCATAAATTTCAGTTCATTATGAAACCATATCCACTTGATTCACTCAAAACGGATTTAAAACGAAGAAGTTATGAGTAAAACAAAATTGAATAAATTTGCTTGTTGTAGCTACGTGAAATTTATAACAAATTTATACTGACCATAACTTAACTAACTTATATTGTGTTATACATGTATATATTATGTGTAATATCCCGCATTTTTTTTCCGTTAAATTATTTTTAACGTCCGTCTTTTTATTTTAAATAATATCTTCCGTATATAGATTCGTATCCTTCGTTAGCTAACTTTCTTAATATTTTCGTTATTTAATTATAACAACTCCCGTTTACTCTGGCATATTTAAAATATTCGTTCGGTTAAATCACATACCCGCTTTTAAACTCGAGGGACTAAAGTTGACACGGGGCAAACTAGTTGACTAGGTCAACTAGTCCACCCCAATCACCACCATTCAATCATCTCCATCTCTCTCTCTTTCTCTCTAGCAAGAACACACACACACACATTTACCAAATTCATTCATTCATCATCTAAATCCGGATCAAGAAGCAAACATCAAAACAAATTACATATTTGGAATCCTCTCTTCATCCTCTACAACTTGATACCAATTTCATCTCATTTGGGTAACTTTCTAAAATCACTAGATTTGGTGTTCTTGATGTTTTTAACTTATAAGGTTGTTAATTAGTGTCTATGGCTCAAGTCTAACATGATTATATGATTTATATGCTCGATTTCGTTATTTGAAGTAACTAGCTTAAATATGAACTTTGGTGTGTTTGATTTGATAATTTGGTTGCTTAAATGTTGTTGTTATGGTAAAGTGCAAGTATTAAATGTGTTACTAGTAGCACTAGCTTCAATTTGATGTGTAGGTTGTTTTAGAAAACTTCATAAACTTGATTATTGGTTTTGGTGGATTTGGGTTAGGGTTTGATGAACTTGAAATGAACTTTTGATGCTTTGAATGACATGAAATGTTATTTGTAAGTGTTAGGTTGTATTGTATGCTTGATCACCTTCGAAACGGCATATCATTCATATAATTGGTTGCCGAATCATCGAATTTCATTTATGAACTTGAGTGCATTTAATGAGGAACTTTGAATGTGATTTTGGTTGTTGTAAAAGTAAATGTGATGGATGAAATGTGTTTAGTTGTTTTCCTTGTCAAAATACCTTTTCGATGATATAAGATACATGCTTTGGTTGTTTGCGGGTCATAAATGGTGATTGGTTGAAGTTAGGTTCGTGCATAAAACTTAAAAACTGCCAGAATTCTCTGCATAGGTAATGGCGCGGCGCTCCATATACCCGCGCGGCGCGCCAAAGTGGTCTGTCCAACTTTGTCGATTTTTGAATAATGTTTGCTATGCTACGCACCTCCGATTCACATGTAACTTGTTCTAACATGATCTTATATGATTAAAAACCTCAGAAAAATAGTTCGGGACCCGACCCGAACGTGTTGACTTTTTTGTTGACTTTGACCGACCAAAGTTTGACTTTTTGTCAAACTTAACAAATGATTATGCAACCTTCCTAACTTGTTTCTATACTTGTATCTTGCATGAAACTTGACAATTTGATTTCACATGCTACATAATCGAGTCGTAACGAGCCATAGGACTAATTGAACATCTTTGACCTATCGTGTTTACCGTTATTGATACGACCTATTTGTTTAGGTCAAGACTAGCATTATTCTCTACACATTTACTTGTTGAAGTACTACTACACTCTTGCACTCAAGATGAGATCATAGTCCCACTTTTAGTCTTTTGAACTTACATTTGGGATGAGAAAACATAAACGTTTCTTTTTAACTAAGTGAACACAAGTACAGGAAAACAAACATTCTACATACGAGTTTAGAACGAAATCCTCAATTCGATTATCATTAGTTACACTTGCAGGGTGTAAGTGTAGGCGTGAACTTATGTTGTATGGCCATATGGGTTTGACAAACCCTCATCTAGGATGGTTCGCTACCGTCTACGGATGAAATATATTTTCGAGAAACAGTGTTGTTCTAGCACTACGAATGGGGTATCAACGGACGGAACGTTAAGCCTTGATAATTGGGTGCTCGTGAATATTAACTTTTAGAATGTACTACTACTTTATCAATTTTGCAAATCTTGTGGTTCGACTTACTTTTACTCACTTATTTACTTAAACCTATGATTTCACCAACGTCTTCGTTGACAGATTTCTATGTTTTTATCAGGTCTTTGAACGATATGTGAAACATGCTTCCGCTCATTATTTTGATACTTGCATTGGATGTCGAGTATACATGCATACGTGGAGCGTCTTTTGGCTTTATTTAAAATTGTGTCGCATAGGTTTCACTGTACTTATAACTTTGTATCGTAACTTTTGGTTGAACAATTCTTGTAAACTTTGAAACAAACTTTACTTTTGAAATGAATGCGACATACTTTTGGTCAAACGTTGTTTTAAGGACTTATGACCATGTAATGGGACCTAAGTAGACGGCGCCGTCAATGATGATTTTTTTGGGTCACTACAGATGGTATCAGAGCATTGGTTGTAGGGATTTAGAGTTCATGGGTGTCAACCCCGAGTCATAGGGTACATTAGTGAATCTAGACTACAACCGGCATATAGACTTGAAGTAGGGATTACTTGACTATTTGTGCATTTATACTCGAATTTTCCACTCATAACTAACTCTTGTTTCATCTTGATCTCACATTGTTTAATTTGATTGACACGCCACCTTGACTTTATAGAATAATGTCGAATGCACATATGAATCAGGGTAATATAATTGCCGGGATTATATTACGGTGACTCATATGAACGTTCCAACATTATGACATAAAGAATTTAAGGCGAGTCGAGGAAAAACTTCTCTTTATCTTTATTCTATATCACAGTTAGTATTATTGAGAATACTAATCAATGATATTCTTGTGTCTTGAAGGAACAATGGCTCCTCGTCGTGTACACCGCAATGAAACTCCCGAACAAGCTCTTGAACGGATGATAGCTACCGTCGTAGATGCGGCCATGGCCGGTCACTCATCCAACAACAACAACAATAATAACAACAACCCAAACCACAACAACAACAACAACAATGGAGCCGGTAATTCAAACGAGGGATGCTCTGATAATGCTAAAAACGAACATATATTTCATAGCATTATTCCTCAAGAAAGAAAAGCTTTTAGTTGCAATTGTTCTATTTAAAAGTGATATTCGTTTAAATAATAAAAGGTGAAGACAAAAGACAGATTCGACGAATTGAAGACGCAAACGACCAAAAAGCTCAAAAGTACAAAAGACAATCAAAGAGGTTCCAATTATTGATAAGAAACGTCTTGAAATTACAAGAGTACAAGATTCAAAACGCAAAGTACAAAATATAAAATTGTACGCAAGGACGTTCGAAAATCCGGAACCGGGACCAGAGTCAACTCTCAACGCTCGACGCAACGGACTAAAAATTATAAGTTAACTATGTATATAAATATAATATAATATATAATTAATTATATTAATTATATATATATTATATTTATAAATAAAAACCGTCGGCAGAGAAAGACTCCAAAGTTGTGAGCTGTAATTTCAATCTCCGCGACTCGCGGAGTTTGTAGGCAAAAATGCCGCGAGTCGCGGAGCCCCAATTTCAGAAACTCCCTATAAAGCTCGCGCATTCTGATCGTAATCATCATCTTTTTTCTTCTCCTCATTCATACGTAAAATATATATATTTATAATTTATATTTTAATTTTAATTATAATTCTAATAATAAGGGTATGTTAGCGAATGTTGTAAGGGTGTAAGTCGAAATTCTGTCCGTGTAACGCTACGCTATTTTTAATCATTGTAAGTTATGTTCAACCTTTTTACATTAATGTCTCGTAGCTAAGTTATTATTATGCTTATTTAAAATGAAGTAATCATGATGTTGGGCTAATTACTAAAATTGGGTAATTGGGCTTTGTACCATAATTGGGGTTTGGACAAAAGAACGACACTTGTGGAAATTAGACTATGAGCTATTAATGGGCTTTATATTTGTTTAACTAAATGATAGTTTGTTAATGTTAATATAAAGATTTACAATTGGGCGTCCCTATAAATTACCATATACACTCAATCAGACACGATGGGCGGGGTATTTATATGTACGAATAATCGTTCATTTAACCGGACACGGGAATGGATTAATAGCCACTAGAATAATTAAAACAGGCGTGAAATTATGTACAAAGGACACTTGGTATAATTGATAACAAAATATTAAAACCTTGGGTTACACTCAGTCGACATCCTGGTGTAATTATTAAACAAAGTATTAAAATCTTGTTACAGTTTAAATCCCCAATTAGTTGGAATATTTAACTTCGGGTATAAGGATAATTTGACGAGGACACTCGCACTTTATATTTATGACTGATGGACTGTTATGGACAAAAACCAGACGGACATATTAAATAATCCAGGACAAAGGACAATTAACCCATGGGCATAAAACTAAAATCAACACGTCAAACATCATGATTACGGAAGTTTAAATAAGCATAATTCTTTTATTTCATATTTAATTTCCTTTATTTTATATTTAATTGCACTTCTAATTATCGCACTTTTATTTATTGTTATTTAATTGCACTTTTAATTATCGTCCTTTTTAATTATCGCAAGTTTATTTTATCGCACTTTTATTATTCGCAATTTCATTATCGTTATTTACTTTACGCTTAAAATTAAGTCTTGTATTTATTTATTATTTTACATTTGGTTCTAACTGCGACTAAAGTTTTAAAATCGACAAACCGGTCATTAAACGGTAAAAACCCCCCTTTATAATAATAATATTACTTATATATATGTTTGTATTTTTATAAAAGTAAACTAATATAGCGTTGAGCTTTGTTTAAAAAAAAGATTCCCTGTGGAACGAACCGGACTTACTAAAAACTACACTACTGTACGATTAGGTACACTGCCTATAAGTGTTGTAGCAAGGTTTAAGTATATCCATTCTATAAATAAATAAATATCTTGTGTAAAATTGTATCGTATTTAATAGTATTTCCTGCAAAAATTTAATAGTATTTTATACCCCTTAGCTTTGACATCAAGTATTTTTGGCGCCGCTGCCGGGGAAAGTTCTTAAACGCCGGAAGCGCAACGCTAATATATAAAAAAAAAAGATTTTTAGTTTACTTTTATTAAAATTCGTTTTTGTAAAAAAAATGTTTTAAATATTCGAAAATATAAAAAGAAAAAACAAAAATATAAATATTTTTAGGAGTTTGATAAATATTTAAGTTTTATAAAGTTTCTTTGTTTTTATTTTATAAAAACATAAGTTTTATTTAAGTATTTTGTTTTTATTTAAAAACATAAATATATATATATATATATATATATATATATATATATATATATATATATATATATATATATATATATATATATATATATATATATATATATAATTCTAGTTTTAAGATTTTTATTTATAAAATTATAAAATATTTCTATTTAGATATAAGTTTTTATTATATAAATATAAATACTTTTATTAAAACAGAAAATTAAAAACAGAAATTAAAAAAAATATATATAAATAAAGAAAAACGCGTCGAATTTAAAGTAAGCTGTCATCTGAATTTCTGAACCCCGCGACTCGCGGGGTTTGATGCTTTAAATACCGCGACTCGCGGAGGGGACCTGACACACGACAGAAGCCCTAATCCTGCATTTATTACGGAGTATTATTAATTATTATTAATTAAATTGTATTAGGGTTAAATAATTAATTAATTTAGTAGTTAATTTAAGTTTTAATTAATTTGTATTATTTAGTTTAATTAGTTTAATTAAATTATAAAATTAGTAGTTTTAATAAATAAATAATATAAAAATAATATTTTTATAAAAATTGTACTTTTTACAACTTTTTGTATATTTTTATATTTTGTCCCTTTTTAATTGTTTTAGCATAATATTTGTATATTTAGCTCATATTTAGTTTTAAACTTAGTTTTTGCCATAGTTATTTTTACTTCTAGATTTTTAGGCTTTGCCGTAGAATTCCTTAAGTGCTTTTTCTTTAGACTAAGATTTAGGTGCTTTAGAATTTTGCGACGCCTTTTTAAGTTTTAGTTTCTTTTTAAGTTATTTCCATTTGGGATATAGTTTTTCCTGTAAGCTTTAATATTTTTAGACACCTTTTACCTATGTATCAATTATCATTCCAATTAGTAATCTCAATTTGCGATTATAATTTTAAGTTAGTTGTAGTAATAAGATTAGATTAGTCAAGTATTTTTAATTTTTATAAGTTTCTTTTATTTTTCCATCACCTTTTATTTTTTAACCATTTTTCTTTTTCAATTCTTTTTCGACGAACTCTTTTTCTTTCTTATTTCTCGCTATTCTAGTTTTAGGACATAGATTTTTATTCTACTTCTTATCTAATTTTCTTAAAATTACGAAAATTTATTTTAAGTGGTTAAATTGATAGACATCAAAATTTTCTGGTTCGTAGTAATAGTTGGATTTGTACGTGGACCGGGTTATTGGAGCCAAACAGTCCTCAATTATATTGAGACCAAACGAATCCTGCCCCTCTGCTGCATCTTTTGGCTATTCGAAACGTGGGCAAAATCAGAAAAGTCTATTGATTGGATAACTTATTATAATTTTTCTTTCCTTTTAAAAACTAATAGGATATTCAGTGAATGCACCGAGCAAGACGATCACCACCTTTTGTACGTTCACCACCTGTAACTAGATCAAGACATTTAGCAAATATTACCGCCGTTGATTTTTCTTTAGAATCATCATCCAGTCGACCAAGTACTTCAGTTCAAATTTCCGATAATCCATTTTTTGAACCCGACCTCACAATTGAGAATCCGGAGAATATTCAGGAACGGTTCGTAGATCCTGAACCACTAAACTTTCCTCCGGAACCACCAATCATTCAAACAGAGATTGTTGAGGAACGAACCATTAAATCAGAATCATCTAGTGATTCCGATTCAACAAATTCAATTATGGAGAATCTGGAACCTTTAAGTATGGAAGACCGAATGAGAGCTAAACGCACTGGCCAAGGTCACGCAATTACTCATCCAGACATTAATGCGCCAGATTATGAAATCAAAGGACAAATTCTACACATGGTGACTAATCAATGCCAATTTAGTGGTGCGCCGAAGGAAGATCCAAATGAACATTTACGTACTTTTAATAGGATCTGCACACTATTTAAAATCCGAGAAGTGGAGGATGAACAGATATATCTCATGTTATTTCCCTGGACTTTAAAGGGAGAAGCCAAAGATTGGTTGGAATCGTTACCTGAAGGGGCGATTGATACATGGGACGTTTTAGTTGAAAAATTTCTTAAACAATTCTTTCCTGCATCTAAAGCCGTAAGACTTCAAGCAGAAATTGTCACGTTCACACAGAAGCCAAATGAAACTCTATATGAGGCGTGGACAAGATATGGAAAGTTATTAAGAGGATGTCCGCAACATGGTTTAGACACCTGTCAAATAGTACAAATATTCTACCAAGGATGCGACATCACTACAAGAAAAGACATAGATATAGCAGCTGGTGGTTCTATTATGAAGAAAACTGAAACTGATGCTTACAAAATTATTGATAACACTGCTTCCCACTCACATGAGTGGCACCAAGAAAAAGATATCGTTAGATCATCTAAAGCAGCTAGAGCCGATTCTAGCCATGACTTAGATTCCATTTCCGCAAAGATAGATGCTGTGGAGAGACGAATGGAAAAGATGACTAAAGATATTCACTCAATACGAATTAGTTGTGAGCAGTGTGGAGGACCACATTTGACAAAAGATTGTCTCAGTATTGAATTAACAATGGAACAAAGAGAGAATATTTCATACATAAACCAAAGGCCTGGAAATAATTATCAGAATAATTATCAACCGCCAAGACCGATTTACAATCAAAACCAGAATTATAACAGAAATATTCCATACAACAACCAACAAGGTCCTAGCAATCAACAAGTATCCAATAATACTTACAATCAGCAAAGACCTAATTTTCAAAACAAACCACCACAACAAGCCGATGATAAAAAGCCGAATTTAGAAGATATGATGACGAAGCTAGTTGAAACTCAAACGCAGTTTTTCACATCTCAAAAACAAACCAATGAACAAAATGCTCAAGCATTTAGAAATCAACAAGCTTCTATTCAAAATCTGGAACAAGAAGTGAGTAACCTAGCAAGGTTAATAGGTGAAAGAAAACCATGAAGTCTACCTAGTGATACAAATGCTAACCCCCGGAATGAAACAGCTAAAGCTATTACCACAAGAAGTGGTACAACACTTAAACCACCTAAAATACCTGTAACTTCTGATGAAGCTATTCCTACTCCACAAGAACCACAACCTGATCAAGATAAGGAAAAAGAACCGGTAGTTGAAAAGGTTAATGAAGATAACACAGTTAAGGCTAAACCTTATGTTAAACCATACCAACCACCACTTCCTTACCCGAGTAAAATGAAGAAAGAGAAACTTGAAGCCGAGCAATCCAAATTCTTGGATATGTTTAAACAGATAAATGTAAATCTTCCTTTCATTGATGTGATTTCAGGAATGCCTAGATATGCTAAATTCTTGAAAGATCTAATCTCAAATAGAAAGAAAATGGAAGAACTCTCGGCTGTTACTATGAATGCTAATTGTTCAGCAGTGCTGTTGAATAAGATACCAGAAAAACTATCTGATCCAGGAAGTTTCACAATTCCATGTTTTCTGGGTAGTCTTAGTTCAATAGAAGCATTAGCAGACTTAGGTGCTAGTATAAATCTAATGCCGTATTCACTATACGCTAAACTAGACCTTGGAGAATTAAAACCAACAAGAATAAGCATACAACTAGCCGATAGATCAATAAAATATCCTAGAGGGATAATGGAGAACATGCTAGTTAAAGTTGGTACTTTAGTATTTCCAGTAGATTTTGTTGTTTTGGACATGGAAGAAGATTCTCAAGTTCCTCTCATATTAGGAAGACCATTCTTAAACACGGCTAAAGCAATGATAGACGTGTTCGGTAAGAAATTGACCCTAAGTATAGAGGATGAGAATGTTACCTTTTCAGTTGATAGAGCAATGCAACAACCGCAATCTGCAGATGATACATGTTATTATATTCAAACTATAGCTGCACATGCAGAATTATTAGAAGAATTTCCAGAATTACAAGGAACAGGAGAATGTTCTTTAGGAGAAGGTAATGAACCAACTGATGAAGCTGAAATGTTAGCTACACTTATAGCTAATGGATATGAACCAACAACAGAAGAAATTCAAATGCTAAAAGAAGAAGACAGATATCGATACAAATCATCGATAGAAGAACCTACGAAATTAGAGTTAAAGCCACTTCCAAACCATTTGGAATACGCTTATTTACATGGTGAATCTGAATTACCTGTAATAATATCGTCTTCTCTTACTGAAAATGAGAAATCACAACTCATTTCTGTGTTGAAAGCTCATAAACCAGCCATTGCATGGAAGATTCATGATATTAAAGGAATAAGTCCTTCGTATTGCACACATAAAATCCTTATGGAAGAAGGTCATAAAACGTATATGCAACGCCAACGAAGACTAAATCCTAATATGCAAGATGTAGTTAAGAAAGAGATTATTAAACTGCTAGACGCAGGTCTAATTTATCCAATCTCTGATAGTCCATGGGTAAGCCCAGTTCAATGCGTGCCTAAGAAGGGTGGCATGACTGTCATTACAAATGAGAAAAATGAGCTTATTCCTACTAGGACTGTAACAGGATGGCGTGTGTGTATTGATTATAAAAAATTAAATGACGCCACCAGAAAAGATCACTTTCCCTTACCTTTCATTGATCAAATGTTGGAAAGATTAGCCGGAAATAGTTACTATTGTTTTCTAGATGGATTTTCCGAATATTTTCAAATTCCAATAGCACTAGAAGATCAAGAGAAAACCACATTCACGTGCCCTTATGGTACTTTTGCTTACAAACGCATGCCATTTGGACTTTGTAACGCCCCTGCAACCTTTCAAAGGTGTATGATGGCGATTTTTCATGACATGATAGAAGAATGCATGGAAGTTTTCATGGATGACTTTTCAGTCTTCGGTGATACATTTGAATCATGTCTAGTTAATCTTGAACGAATGCTCATTAGATGCGAACAATCAAATCTAGTACTTAATTGGGAGAAATGTCATTTCATGGTTAAAGAAGGCATCGTTCTTGGACATAAAATTTCAAAAGAAGGAATTGAAGTGGATAGAGCTAAAGTAGATGTAATTGCTAAACTTCCACATCCCACCAATGTTAGAGGAGTTAGGAGTTTTCTAGGGCATGCCGGTTTTTACCGACGTTTCATAAAAGATTTTTCTAAAATTGCCACTCCTATGAATAAACTCCTAGAAAAGGATGCTCCATTCATCTTTTCAGATGAGTGTATCAAATCTTTTAATATTCTTAAAGAGAAACTAACTAATGCGCCGATCATGATAACACCAAATTGGAATCTACCATTTGAACTAATGTGCGATGCAAGTGATTTTGCAATGGGAGCCGTTTTAGGACAAAGGATTGAAAAACGATTTCAACCTATATATTATGCCAGTAAGACGTTACAAGGAGCACAAACGAACTATACAACTACTAAAAAAGAACTCCTTGCTATTGTCTTTACTTTTGACAAATTTCGATCATATCTCGTTCTAGCAAAAACGGTGGTCTATACCGACCATTCTGCTCTTAGATACCTATTTTCAAAACAAGATGCTAAACCAAGATTAATCTGTTGGATCTTACTCTTACAAGAGTTTGATATTGAAATCCGAGATAAAAGAGGAGCAGAAAATCTCGCCGCTGATCATCTTTCTCGTCTTGAAAATCCCGAATTAGAAGTTCTGAATGAATCGGCCATACAAGACAACTTTCCTGATGAATATCTATTGAAGATAGATTATAAAGAAATTCCATGGTTTGCAGACTATGCAAACTATTTAGTATGTGGATTCCTTGAAAAAGGATTATCGTACCAAAGACGAAAGAAATTCTTCAGTGATATATAACACTATTTCTGGGAAGATCCACATCTGTTTAAAAGTTGTCCCGATGGAATAATACGCCGATGTGTATATGGAGATGAAGCTAGTAAAATTTTAAACCATTGTCACACAGGACCAACAGGAGGGCATTATGGGCCTCAACTAACAGCAAGAAAAGTTTATGATGCTGGATTCTATTGGCCTACAATTTACAAAGACGCACACCTTCTTTGCAAATCCTGTGATGCTTGTCAAAGGGCCGGAAAAATAAGTCAACGTGATGAAATGCCACAAAATGTCATCCAAGTATGTGAAGTATTTGACATTTGGGGTATTGACTTTATGGGTCCATTTCCAAAATCTCATAATAATCTATATATACTCGTAGCCATTGATTATGTATCTAAATGGGCGGAAGCACAAGCTCTCCCAACTAACGATGCACGAGTTGTAGTCAACTTTTTAAAACGTCTTTTTGCAAGGTTTGGAACACCGAAAGCTTTGATAAGTGATCGGGGTACTCATTTCTATAATAATCAACTTGAGAAAGTTCTTAAAAGATATGGAGTAACTCATAAAATCTCCACCGCATATCATCCACAAACAAGTGGACAAGTTGAAAATACCAACCGAGCTTTAAAACGTATTCTAGAGAAAACGTAGGATCAAATCCGAAGGAATGGTCCATTAAATTGGAGGATGCACTCTGGGCTTTTAGAACAGCCTACAAAACTACAATTGGAACCACACCTTTTAGACTTGTTTATGGAAAAGCATGTCATCTTCCAGTAGAAATTGAACACAAAGCATTTTGGGCTTTGAAGACATGTAATCTTGATTTACATGAAGCCGGACGTTTACGATTAAGTCAACTAAACGAATTAGAAGAATTAAGGCATGAAGCATACGAAAATTCGTTAATCTATAAAGAAAGAACGAAGAAATGGCATGATAAAAGAATCAGAAGTTCAAAAGAATTTAAAGAAGGAGACAGAGTTCTTCTTTTCAATTCACGATTCAAGCTATTTCTTGGAAAATTGAAATCAAGATGGTCTGGGCCATTCATAGTCAAAAGAGTTTTCCCATACGGAACGATAGAATTAATAAATTCAAATGGGATTGAATTTAAAGTTAATGGTCACAGAGTTAAACATTACATACATGGTCCGATGGAAGTTGACAATGAAGTTAATAACAATTTTGACACCACAGCTAACTAAGTGTGGGGAGAATCAAGTCTTTAAAGGATAATATGTATTTCTGTTAGAGTTAGATTGTCTGTTTTCGTGTAGTTTTCGAAAATGGAACCCGAATGGTCTTTCCCTAGCAGACCCTAAAGAACTAGTCTTCTTTCCCCCATTCTGAATTTTTATTTTTTTTAGGTTTTTACGAAATGAAGACTGCCTGTGAACTAAACCATGGTCTAATGCTACATGCTTTGATCACTAAACGTAATAATGACATACTACCGAGTGAAATAGTATCAGTAATCAGAGAAAGAATGGACGGAGTTAGAAAAGAATCCAGATGCGAAGATAATAAGTTACAATTTGGTAAAGGAAAATCAAAATCCGCAGCGAAAAGAAGAGCACGACACCTAGAACGATGTCACAAATGCGGAAAATGATCACATGGAGGTAAATGTTCAAATAATCAAACCTATTCAAATACCGAATTTGTTACTTTATGCAGAGACGGACCGTTCATATGTTTAGAAGAAAAGACACTGAATGCTCGAGGTTACGCCTATGTAGCCATGGAAAACCAATTAAACCGACTATCTTATGAAGGGGATAGATCATATAACTAAGAAATCTATTTCACAGGTATGTCTGTACAGTTTTTATTTTTATTTTTATTTTTAACCTTTTGATAATAAACGCTAATTTGTTCGCTAAAAAGTATTAAATTGGTATTGAATAAAATTAGGTTTGGCGACTTAAATTATTGATATCATTCAAAAATTTATTACATCACTGCGAAATTTAACGTTTATTCTTAAGGTATAAATATCTTTAAACAATCAACCCAAAATATTTCAAAAATTCGTCATGAGTTAAATTAGGTCTTGGAACCGAAATTACTTTACCGAAAAGAGGGACGCATATCTTTGATAATATTTGATTGATTAAAGTGGGATAAAAAGCCAAAAAGATTTTTAATTTTATTTTTACCATGTTTTTAAAATTAATATTTAAATCTTAAATTAATATTGTAAACTTTGTAAAAACAATATTTTTAAAAATTGTAAATATTTGAAAAATTAATATAAGTTTGGTGTGAATTTATAATATGAATTTTTAAATTAAGTTTGGTGTGAATTTTTAAAATATGAATTTTTAATTTTATGCATTTCAAATTTTAAGTTTGGTGTGAATTTTTAATATAAATTTTGAATTTTATATTTAAGTTGTGTGAATTTAAAAACAAAAATTTACTTTATCTCATTAAGTTAAAAATATGATTTTTAAAATTCGTCGTAAGTTGAAGACTAGGTCTTTGAACCGAAATTGCTTTACCCGAGAGAGGGACGAGAACTTTTATTATCATTATTTTTAATCTCATTGAATTAAAGTATGCCAAAAACAAAAAAAAACCCAAAAATCTTAGCTTTTAAAACAATCGCTACAAAAAGAAAAAATTTTAAAATTTTGTCGAAGGACGGACTAGGACATCGATCCGAAACAACCTCGTCCTAAATAACAAGGGAAACAAAATTTTAAAAATTAATTACTTAATTATTTTATAAGTTAAAGATTATAAAAAAAAAAAAAAAAAAAACCAAACTCCGCGACTCGCGGAGTTTGAAGGGGAAAACACCGCGAGTCGCGGGAGGACCAATTTACAGAAAAAAAATATAGCTGAAACAGATCAGTCCCAACCCACAAAACACACAAACACTGTGAAAACTGCTCGAAAATACCCGAAAAATACACCCCAAAATCACAATTTTTAACCGTTAATCACCAAATTTTTTACTAAAATCATGTTGAGAAGGATGCTATCTAGGAATTACTCAAGAAAAACGGTAAATTTCTACACCTAAACACCATTTAATCAGAAATTAGTGTTCTTGAGCCATTTTTTCCCCAATTTGATTTTGATGCTTTTTAGTGTAATTATGCTTAAATTGTTTATGTATTATGCTTGTATAACCTAGATTGATGCTATTTAACATGATTAGAAGCCTTAAACTTCAAAATTTGAGTAATCTAGGGTTTGTGTTCTTGAGCAAATTTGGGGCTTTTTGATATAAACAGGTTATGGCCGATTTTTGTCATGAATTGTTGCTAAATTAAGTAGTGTAACATGTTTAGGTAGTTAAATGATCCAAACTTTGAGCCTAAACATGATTTTGAGAATTAAAGTGGACTTTTTCAAGTCTAAAATTCATGAACTTGATTTTTGAAAGATAATGCCATTTGAAACTTGTTTAATTGCTAGTAATGATTATTTTGACATGTTATTTGAGTTGAATGCTTATGAACTTGACGAACATTTTCATATATGCTTATTTGAAAAAGTGTAGATTTGATAAAAATGTGAAAATAAGCTTAAGTTTAATATAAATTGATAATGTCATTGTAATTATTTTGATTAATGATTTTGCTGACACTAATGCATATTTGGATGCACAAAAATTGTGTTTGATGTGTTTTGCAGACTGAAAGGGGTGAATCTTCATCCCAAGCTAGTAATGCTCCTGCTGAGAATGCGGAACAACAGGAGGTGGATAACTACTACAAGCAGGATATACCTCATCCAGTCATGACCTTTTCCGATATGCACTTGGAAGAGTTGCACCCGAACCTGAGATTTGACAGACTTTGGATAGATTATCCAAAATAT
The DNA here is from genome assembly GCF_046630445.1 of Rutidosis leptorrhynchoides. NCBI lineage: Eukaryota > Viridiplantae > Streptophyta > Magnoliopsida > Asterales > Asteraceae > Rutidosis > Rutidosis leptorrhynchoides. The sequence continues at coordinate 248,131,550 of NC_092340.1, forward strand.
CAAAGGGGTTTGCATACTCTTCATTCTAAGGTTGTTGAGGTACCGAGGGTCATAGAATGGGGACCCTTAGAAGCTGTAGAATTGGCCGGGCCAATTAGGGAATTACTTGTACAGAGGTATGGTAATTCTACTTTTAATGACTGGGTACGTTTATTCACCATGCGTAGACCTGTATATAAAGTATGGTGTGAAGAATTGTTGTGTAGTATAGAGTTGAATGATCGGGTAGCTAGTTTAACCGATCGTTCTTTTATTAGTTTTTTGTTAGGCGGTTCGATGCGCCACATGTCTTTACTAGACATGGCTCAGGCTTTACGTATATATACGCCTGAGGAGTTAGCATCTGCCGATTGTAGAGGGATGATACTAAACGGTAGAAAGATAGATGAAAATTTTGATACACACGGTGTGTGGAGTCAAATGACAAGCCATCACCGTTTCAAAGGGGGAAATTACTCTTATTTGGATATAGATAGAGCCGAATTAAGAGTGATTCATAGGTTTTTAGCTAATTCGATTACACAAAGGGGTAAAAACAAGGAAAAGGTAAATGAATAGGATTTGTTTTACCATATGTGTATTCGAGACCCACAAAGCGCTGTAAGTATACCGTATTGTGTGGGTTATTATTTATCAGCTATGGTTCGGGGGATGCGACCGCATAGCATAATAGGAGGTGGTATTTTTATTACTTTGATTGGTGAATATCTCGGTGTGGATATAAGTCGGGGGGGATTATTAGTAGAAGAACCAGAACCCCGCGATACTATAGGTTTAAATGTATACCATGGTGCGAAAGTTTTGAAAAGGCGAAATAACGCCGCAGTACCATACCATGGTAGACATCCACAGGTTAAGAGAAACCAACAGCAAGGTAATGTAGGAGGGGGGAATGAGATGCAAGAAATGCAAAGGTTTATAGCTTCTCAGGAGTACGAAAATGCTAGACAGAGAGCATTTGAAGATTGGCAAGTTCATCAGAACCAAATCATAGCTCATTGCCAACATATAGGTAGAAACTATATTCCTACACTGAAACCCATCTTCCCTCCCTGGTCTATAGAGATGCAGCCACCGTATCCTACGTATGACCCTGCCGAAGCATTCTATAGCACCTATGGTTATGCCTGGAACCCCTATTGGTACCAGTATCATCCCTAGTATTCTTAGTTTTATTTATTTTGTAATTTGTAATGATTGATACGTTTAATACTTTTGTTAATATTGTAATAGTTTTTATAATTGTCTAACTTTTATTCTTAGATTTTAATAATTTTTGAATGTGGGGTAATATACCAAACTTCAAAAATATGTATATATGTTTGCAGTTTATCTTATGTACACAACAGGGTAAAACAACGCATTTTCAAAGACTGGCATTAAGTTCAGCAAAAGCAACTAATTTTGACGACAAGATGCAAAATATATGTGAAATAACAACAAGACGGAATGAACAAATGATGTGCACCATTTATCATTCAGCAAACAAACGCCAATATATTTAGAAACTTTGGTAAAAATTTAATCATTTTCACACAAATCACCCTCAATAATTTAAATTATTCCTGATTTCTTGCAAATGAGGGCATTGCAAGATCTTAAGTGTGGGAAGGGGATAAATTCTTTCGGATTTTAAAATTTTTTACTTTATACACTTGGTTACCATTAAAAATACTAGTAAAGCAGTAGTTGTATTAGAATCTAGTGCTCTCTGATAATAAAGAACAGCCCTGGTCTTATATACTGACTACCCAATTCTAGTAAAAATTTTCAAAATTTTCAATTAAATGAACTCAAAATCATGTTTATACATATTTATGAACGATAAAACTAGGTTTTAACACCGAAATTATTGTTACCTCAGAAAGGACATAAATTGAGAAACAAACCAAAATGTTAAAATTCATTTAAAATGGAATAGAGGACGATAAAAAGGAAAATAAAAGCCAAGTGTGGGAAAATTTACCAAGTTATCTTAAACATATGTCACATATATCTGTAACAAATAACTGAAAATACTTTTGCTTTGGACTAAACTAAACTGTTTTACCCGATGAAAGAAAAGAAAAGATGGATCTACACGATGAATCAATTCCATCATTAAAAGGAAGTAAAGTCTTCCGAAAAAGACACGCGCTTCTTGATTTAGGTCATGAAGTTGTCGTCCAGACCAGCTGTAGGTTGACGAAAAATCTAGAAAAGTCAGCAGGAAATCCACGGACCTCAGCATTAAACAGGGTCGTCAAGTGGTCAGATTTATCCTAACCATGAGAAGGATTTATCTCGTACAATGGGGGGGCACCATGCAAATTAGCTTGATAAGACTAATGAATCAGATCCCCAGAAAGGATAATCTCCTTAAAAGATCAAAAATCAGCTTTTAAGCCTGATATTACTCAATCCTTGAGATTGACCTTAAAGATTGAGAATTACAAACTCATGGAATTCGATGATATCTAAACTCGAGCTTAAACGAGAAAATATTTTGATCAAAATTACAAACCGATTTGTTTTCTGAAAACCCTATTTTCAATGCGTTCATTACCATTGAACGTAAAATCCTAGGAATTCACCTGGAATTCATTAGGTCACCTGAACCAAATCGGGTGTCAACCGTAAGAACGGTGGTTGCATAGTGGTCAAAGACAGGACCTTGTGCCAGACCGAAAAATTATAAGGGTGAGCTTTACTATTGCTCCTACCAAGGATAGTAATTGCGTCCGACACGTTATAGACCATAATTAAAAGCATGTCAGGGGACATTGCCTAAACAGTTGCTTGTTCAACGCTTTCCTTTACAACCGGACGGTAGTTTACCGAAAAGTAATATACGGGACAAGTAAACTGGACTTGTTGCTTTCCAAATACAAGGTTAGCAAGTGGGTGACACAAAACCATAAGTTTTGAGCTAAAATTTTCAAATCTGAAACCCACCAAACCCACAAAAATATTTTGCAAACACCGGTAAAGGGTTATCCCGGAAAACTTATCTAGGGTAAAAACTAGATTTAATTTTCAAAAGATCAAATGTTTTCATAAAGATCCAATTTCCTTAATGGATCTAAATTTTTATAGTCATGTGAGACTGTAAACCATATCGTTACTACCATTGTTTATACCACCGTATAGAAATCACTGATGTACAAAGTGTGAAGAATAAAGAAGTGATTCTAGTATTTCAAGACGATATTGCTTGAGGACAAGCAACGCTCAAGTGTGGGAATATTTGATATTGCTAAAAATGAACATATATTTCATAGCATTATTCCTCAAGAAAGACATGCTTTTAGTTGCAATTGTTCTATTTAAAAGTGATATTCGTTTAAATAATAAAAGGTGAAGACAAAAGACAGATTCGACGAATTGAAGACGCAAACGACCAAAAAGCTCAAAAGTACAAAAGACAATCAAAGAGGTTCCAATTATTGATAAGAAACGTCTCGAAATTACAAGAGTACAAGATTCAAAACGCAAAGTACAAAATATAAAATTGTACGCAAGGACGTTCGAAAATCCGGAACCGGGACCAGAGTCAACTCTCAACGCTCGACGCAACGGACTAAAAATTACAAGTTAACTATGTATATAAATATAATATAATATATAATTAATTATATTAATTATATATATATTATATTTATAAATAAAAACCGTCGGCAGAGAAAGACTCCAAAGTTGTGAGCTGTAATTTCAATCTCCGCGACTCGCGGAGTTTGTAGGCAAAAATGCCGCGAGTCGCGGAGCCCCAATTTCAGAAACTCCCTATAAAGCTCGCGCATTCTGATCGTAATCATCATCTTTTTTCTTCTCCTCATTCATACGTAAAATATATACATTTATAATTTATATTTTAATTTTAATTATAATTCTAATAATAAGGGTATGTTAGCGAATGTTGTAAGGGTGTAAGTCGAAATTCTGTCCGTGTAACGCTACGCTATTTTTAATCATTGTAAGTTATGTTCAACCTTTTTACATTAATGTCTCGTAGCTAAGTTATTATTATGCTTATTTAAAATGAAGTAATCATGATGTTGGGTTAATTACTAAAATTGGGTAATTGGGCTTTGTACCATAATTGGGGTTTGGACAAAAGAACGACACTTGTGGAAATTAGACTATGAGCTATTAATGGGCTTTATATTTGTTTAACTAAATGATAGTTTGTTAATGTTAATATAAAGATTTACAATTGGGCGTCCCTATAAATTACCATATACACTCAATCGGACACGATGGGCGGGGTATTTATATGTACGAATAATCGTTCATTTAACCGGACACGGGAATGGATTAATAGCCACTAGAATAATTAAAACAGGGGTGAAATTATGTACAAAGGACACTTGGTATAATTGATAACAAAATATTAAAACCTTGGGTTACACTCAGTCGACATCCTGGTGTAATTATTAAACAAAGTATTAAAATCTTGTTACAGTTTAAATCCCCAATTAGTTGGAATATTTAACTTCGGGTATAAGGATAATTTGACGAGGACACTCGCACTTTATATTTATGACTGATGGACTGTTATGGACAAAAACCAGACGGACATATTAAATAATCCAGGACAAAGGACAATTAACCCATGGGCATAAAACTAAAATCAACACGTCAAACATCATTATTACGGAAGTTTAAATAAGCATAATTCTTTTATTTCATATTTAATTTCCTTTATTTTATATTTAATTGCACTTCTAATTATCGCACTTTTATTTATTGTTATTTAATTGCACTTTTAATTATCGTCCTTTTTAATTATCGCAAGTTTATTTTATCGCACTTTTATTATTCGCAATTTCATTATCGTTATTTACTTTACGCTTAAAATTAAGTCTTGTATTTATTTATTATTTTACATTTGGTTCTAACTGCGACTAAAGTTTTAAAATCGACAAACCGGTCATTAAACGGTAAAAACCCCCCTTTATAATAATAATATTACTTATATATATGTTTGTATTTTTATAAAAGTAAACTAATATAGCGTTGAGCTTTGTTTAAAAAAAAGATTCCCTGTGGAACGAACCGGACTTACTAAAAACTACACTACCGTACGATTAGGTACACTGCCTATAAGTGTTGTAGCAAGGTTTAAGTATATCCATTCTATAAATAAATAAATATCTTGTGTAAAATTGTATCGTATTTAATAGTATTTCCTGCAAAAATTTAATAGTATTTTATACCCCTTAGCTTTGACATCATGCTCCTACAAAGCTTTCATGGGGTGCAAACCTCATAGTTTCGATGGAACCGGGGGACCGGTTACTCTCACCCGATGGTTTGAACAAACGAAAGTCGTCTTTAGCATAAGCGGTTGTCGGGACCAAGACAAGGTCAAATTTTCCACCCACACTTTTTCCGGTATCGCTCTCACTTGGTGGAACTCCTATGTACAATCGGTGGGTACCGATGAAGCTCACGCCCTCACTTGGGCCGATTTAAGGGGAAAGATGATCGTCGAATACTTTCCTCGTGAAGAGACCCGAAAGCTCGAACAAGAGCTAAGAACGCTAAAAGCGGTCGGGAACAACCTCAAGGCTTATAATCAACGATTTGCCGAGTTATCCTTAATGTATCCGGCTCTTGTGACTCCCGAATCCCTCCGAGTCGAACTTTACATGGATGGCCTCCCAAAAAGCATCAAACAAGGAGTAATGGCATCCAAACCCGCCAACCTACAAGGAGCTTTGGATATGGCCCGTCAATTAATAAAGACGGTAGACGAAATCATTGTACCGGCACCTAAGGCCGAAGATAAATCGGGTGGAAAAAGAAAATGGGAAGCCACTCCATCAAACAACTACAACAACAACTACAAAAAGCCTTTCAACAACGACGTCAAGAAAGGTTATGCCGGAACTCAACCTTTTTGCAACAAATGTCACAAGCACCATTCGGGTGAATGTGGCAAGCTAATTTGCCACCGATGCCAAGGAGTTGGTTATAAGGCCAACAATTGCACGAGTGTTGCCCCCGTCGCTCGAAAAGGGCCCAATGCACCAAAGACGGTCACTTGTTACGAATGTGGCCAAACGGGTCATTATAGAAACGCATGCCCAAAGAAGAAGGATAACCCCAACACACGCGGCCGAGCTTTCAACATCAACACCGAGGAATCCCGAGATGACAATGAATTAGTCACGGGTACGTTTCTTCTCAACAATTCTTATGTTTCTTGTTTATTCGATTCGGGTGCCGATAAGAGTTTTGTATCCAAGACTTTGACTCATACTTTTAGCACTCCCTCACTTTCGCTAGATACTACTTATACCATTGAAGTGGCCAACGGGAAACTATTAAGTGCCGACAAATTTTACCGGGGGTGTACACTAAACTTAATGGGTAAAGAGTTTGAAATTGACTTGATACCTATAGAACTAGGGAGCTTCGATGTAATTATTGGTATGGATTGGCTAGCCAAAACGAAATCTCACATCCTTTGTGATCTTAAAGCGATTCAAATTCCTATCAAGAACGGTGAACCCTTGGTCGTTTATGGCGATAAGAGTTGCACCGGACTCAACCTCTTTTCGTGCCTTAAAGTTGAAAAATACCTTCACAAAGGTTGTTTCGCAATTCTGGCTCACGTTAAAAAGGTCGAGACCGACGAGAAGCATATCGATGATGTGCCAATTGTTAGTGACTTTTCCGATGTTTTTCCTGACGAACTGCCGGGTCTTCCACCTCATCGACCGGTAGAATTCCAAATCGATCTTATTCCGGGAGCCGCACCAGTAGCACGTGCACCATATAGACTTGCTCTATCCGAAATGCAAGAATTGCAAAGTCAAATTTAAGAACTACTTGACCTTGGTTTTATCCAACCTAGCCATTCACCTTGGGGCACTCCGATTTTGTTTGTTAAAAAGAAAGACGGGTCCCTACGAATGTGCATTGATTATCGTGAACTAAATAAATTGACGATTAAAAACCGATATCCTCTTCCTCGCATCGATGACCTCTTTGATCAATTACAAGGATCTTGTGTATATTCAAAAATCGATCTCCGCTCGGGTTATCATCAATTAAGGGTTATGGGGGAAGATGTCTCCAAAACTGCTTTTCGGACTCGTTATGGTAGTTACGAATTTCTTGTCATGCCATTTGGTCTCACTAACGCACCGGCGGTGTTCATGGATCTCATGAACCGCGTGTGCAAACCGTATCTCGACAGATTCGTTATTGTATTCATAGATGACATCTTAATCTATTCCAAAAGCGAAGAGGAACACGAACAACATCTCCGACTTGTGCTAGAACTTCTTAGACAAGAACGACTCTATGCCAAATTCTCCAAGTGTGAATTTTGGTTGAAGGAAGTTCAATTTCTTGGTCATGTTGTAAGTGACCAAGGTATTAAAGTCGATCCATCGAAAATCGAAGCCATTAGTAAATGGGAGACTCCTACCACCCCTACTCATATTCGTCAATTCTTGGGTCTTGTCGGATACTATCGTAGATTCATCGAAAATTTCTCTTTAGTTGCACGTCCTCTAACCGCGTTGACTCACAAGGGAAAGAAATTCATTTGGTCAACCGAACAAGAATCCGCATTTCAAATCTTGAAGAAGAAGCTAACCACCGCTCCTATCTTATCCCTCCCCGAGGGCAACGATGATTTTCTTGTGTATTGCGATGCCTCAAAACATGGTTTTGGGTGTGTATTGATGCAACGAGAGAAAGTCATTGCTTATGCCTCGCGACAACTAAAAGTTCACGAACGGAATTATACGACCCATGATCTCGAACTCGGAGCCGTTGTCTTTGCACTTAAAATGTGGAGACACTATCTTTATGGAACCAAGAGTACTATCTTTACCGATCATAAAAGCCTCCAACACATCTTCGATCAAAAGCAACTAAACATGAGACAACGAAGGTGGATTGAAACCTTAAACGATTACGAGCTTCGTTACCATCCCGGAAAGGCAAATGTAGTAGCCGATGCCTTAAGCCGAAAAGAAAGAGCGGTGCCTCTTCGTGTCCGAGCATTGAACATCACTATCCACACCAATCTCAATAACCAAATTCGTGTAGCTCAGGATGAGGCTCTCAAGGATGAAAATATCTCTCTCGAATGCTTGAACATCCTCACCTCTCGATTTGAAGTTAAGGAAACCGGACTCCGATATTTCGCCGGAAGAATTTGGGTACCTAGTTATGGGGACTTGCGAAACCTTATTTTAGACGAAGCCCATAAGTCAAGATATTCGATTCACCCGGGTGCCAATAAGATGTACCACGACCTTAAACAACAATATTGGTGGCCGAACATCAAAAGGGACGTAGCTACTTATGTTTCCAAGTGTTTGACATGTTCCAAAGTCAAAGCCGAACACCAAAGACCGTCCTGACTACTTCAATAACCCGAGATCCCGCAATGGAAGTGGGAAAGAATAACGATGGATTTTATCACCAAACTACCAAAGACGGTGGGCGGTTATGACACTATTTGGGTTATTGTTGACCGTCTCACTAAATCCGCACACTTCTTAGCCATGAAAGAAACCGACAAGATGGAAAAACTTGCACAACTTTACATCAAGGAAATAGTAGCCCGTCACGGTGTACCTCTATCGATTATTTCCGACCGAGATGGCCGTTTTGTTTCTAGATTTTGGCATACTTTACAAGAAGCGTTGGGAACGCGTTTAGACATGAGCACCGCATACCATCCGCAAACCGACGGATAAAGCGAGCGTCCAATTCAAACCTTGGAAGACATGCTACGAGCTTGTGTTATCGATTTCGGAAAAGATTGGGACAAGCACTTACCTCTCACCGAGTTCTCTTACAACAATAGTTATCACGCGAGTATCAACGCCGCACCATTTGAAGCTTTATACGGCCGAAAATGTCGTTCACCTCTTTGTTGGGCCAAAGTGGGCGACACACAAATCACCGGACCCGAACTCATTCTTGAAACAACCGAGAAAATCGTTCAAATCCGAGATAGGCTTAGGATGGCCCGTAGTTTTCAAATGAACTATACAGACAAACGACGCAATGACCTTGAATTTTAAGTCAGTGATCGCGTAATGTTAAAAGTTGCACCATGGAAAGGAGTAATCCGTTTTGGGAAACGCGGGAAGCTAAATCCACGGTATATTGGTCCTTTCGAAATCTTGGAACATGTTGGAACCGTTGCTTATCGTTTAGATCTTCCACCTCAATTGAGCTCCGTTCATCCTACCTTCCATGTATCTAACTTGAAAAAGTGTCTTGCCGAACCCGATATCGTCATCCCTCTCGAAGAACTTACTATTGATGACAAACTTCATTTTGTGGAGGAACCGATTGAAATCGTAGACACCTCCATCAAGACGTTAAAACAAAGCCGAATTCCAATTGTCAAGGTCCGTTGGAACGCCAAAAGGGGACCCGAGTTTACTTGGGAAAGACAAGATCAAATGCAAAAGAAATATCCTCATCTATTCGCGAATTCGGAAACGCAAAATCTCGAGGAAGAAACAACGACTACTACGCCTACTTAAATTTCGGGACGAAATTTCTTTTAAGGTGTGGGTAATGTAACATTCCGCATTTTTTTTCCGTTAAATTATTTTTAACGTCCGTTTTTTTATTTTAAATAATATCTTCCGTATATAGATTCGTATCCTTTGTTAGCTAATGTTCTTAATATTTTCGTTATTTAATTATAACAACTCCCGTTTACTCTCGCATATTTAAAATATTCGTTCGGTTAAATCACATACCCGCTTTTAAACTCGAGGGACTAAAGTTGACACGGGGCAAACTAGTTGACTAGGTCAACTAGTCCACCCCAATCACCACCATTCAATCATCTCCATCTCTCTCTCTCTTTCTCTCTAGCAAGAACACACACACATTTACCAAATTCATTCATTCATCATCTAAATCCGGATCAAGAAGCAAACATCAAAACAAATTACATATTTGGAATCCTCTCTTCATCCTCTACAACTTGATACCAATTTCATCTCATTTGGGTAACATTCTAAAATTACTAGATTTGGTGTTCTTGATGTTTTTAACTTATAAGGTTGTTAATTAGTGTCTATGGCTCAAGTCTAACATGATTATATGATTTATATACTCGATTTCGTTATTTGAAGTAACTAGCTTAAATATGAACTTTGGTGTGTTTGATTTGGTAATTTGGTTGCTTAAATGTTGTTGTTATGGTAAAGTGCAAGTATTAAATGTGTTACTAGTAGCACTAGCTTCAATTTGATGTGTAGGTTGTTTTAGAAAACTTCATAAACTTGATTATTGGTTTTGGTGGATTTGGGTTAGGGTTTGATGAACTTGAAATGAACTTTTGATGCTTTGAATGACATGAAATGTTATTTGTAAGTGTTAGGTTGTATTGTATGCTTGATCACCTTCAAAACGGCATATCATTCATATAAATTGGTTGCCGAATCATCGAATTTCATTTATGAACTTGAGTGCATTTAATGAGGAACTTTGAATGTGATTTTGGTTGTTGTAAAAGTAAATGTGATGGATGAAATGTGTTTAGTTGTTTTCCTTGTCAAAATACCTTTTCGATGATATAAGATACATGCTTTGGTTGTTTGCGGGTCATAAATGGTGATTGGTTGAAGTTAGGTTCGTGCATAAAACATAAAAACTGCCAGAATTCTCTGCACAGGTAATGGCGCGGCGCGCCATATACCTGCGCGGCGCGCCATAGTGGTCTGTCCAACTTTGTCGATTTTTGAATAATGTTTGCTATGCTACGCACCTCCGATTCACATGTAACTTGTTCTAACATGCTCATATATGATTAAAAACCTCAGAAAAATAGTTCGGGACCAGACCCGAACGTGTTGACTTTTTCGTTGACTTTGACCGACCAAAGTTTGACTTTTTGTCAAACTTAACCAAATGATTATGCAACCTTCCTAACGTGTTGCTATACTTGTATCTTGCATGAAACTTGACAATTTGATTTCACATGCTACATAATCGAGTCGTAACGAGCCATAGGACTAATTGAACATCTTTGACCTATCGTGTTTACCGTTATTGATACGACCTATTTGTTTAGGTCAAGACTAGCGTTATTCTTTGCACATTTACTTGTTGAAGTACTACTACACTCTTGCACTCAAGGTGAGATCATAGTCCCACTTTTACTCTTTTGAACTTACATTTGGGATGAGAAAACATAAACGTTTCTTTTTAACTAAGTGAACACAAGTACATGAAAACAAACATTCTACATACGAGTTTAGAACAAAATCCTCAATTCGATTATCATTAGTTACACTTGCAGGGTGTAAGTGTAGGCGTGAACTTATGTTGTATGGCCATATGGGTTTGACAAACCCTCATCTAGGACGGTTCGCTACCGTCTACGGATGAAATATATTTTCGAGAAACAGTGTTGTTCTAGCACTACGAATGGGGTATCAACGGACGGAATGTTAAGCCTTGATAATTGGGTGCTCGTGAATATTAACTTTTAGAATGTACTACTACTTTATCAATGTTGCAAATCTTGTGGTTCGACTTACTTTTACTCACTTATTTACTTAAACCTATGATTTCACCAACGTCTTCGTTGACAGATTTCTATGTTTTTCTCAGGTCTTTGAACGATATGTGAAACATGCTTCCGCTCATTATTTTGATACTTGCATTGGATGTCGAGTATACATGCATACGTGGAGCGTCTTTTGGCTTTATTTAAAATTGTGTCGCATAGGTTTCACTGTACTTATAACTTTGTATCGTAACTTTTGGTTGAACAATTCTTGTAAACTTTGAAACAAACTTTACTTTTGAAATGAATGCGACATACTTTTGGTCAAACGTTGTTTTAAGGACTTATGACCATGTAATGGGACCTAAGTAGACGGCGCCGTCTATGATGATTTTGTTGGGTCGCTACATTATGTAATCTTGATAGACCATAGACACGTATACAATGTTTTGACATATCATATCGACGTCATCTATATAAATTATTTGGAACAACCATAGACACTCTATATGCGGTAATGATCGAGTTAGCTATACAGGGTTGAGGTTGATTCCAAACTAATATATATACTTTGAGTTGTGATCGAGTCTGAGACTTGTATACACGGGGTCGTGGATTGATTCGAGAAATTATATTGATTTATTTCTGTACTACTAACTGTGGACAATTAATTGGGGAATACTAACGTTGGACTGCTAACTTAACAATTTAAATCATCAAAACGTAATAAAAAAATATTGTGAACATATTTCGATCATACTTTGATATGTATGTATATATTTGTTATAGGATCGTGAATTGACTCGTGGCCAAGTCTTATTTTCCGACGAAGTGAAAATACTTGAAAGTGAGTTATAGTCCCATTTTTACTATCTAATATTTCTGGGATGAGAATAAATGCAGTTTTGTAAATATTTTACAAAATAGACACAAGTACTAGTAATTACATTATATGTTGGATTATAAATACCGAATATCACCATTTTAGCTTGGTAGCCTAAGAATTAGAGAAAAGACACCCTAATTGACGCGAATCTTAAAGGTAGATCTACGGGCACAAACTCCCCCCATACTGGAAAATGGTATGCTTTAGTACTTCGAGTTATTAATTTAGATGGATTTCTGTTTTGGGGATATTCTATATGCATTTTGTTAATGTCGGTTACCAGGTGTTCAACATATGAATGATTTTTATGCAGATTGCAATATGCATGCATGATGTTTATGAAAAATGGAAATGAAATCTTGTGGTCTATTAATACAATTTGATATATAGGTTAAACCTATAACTCACCAACATTTTTGTTGACGTTTAAAGCATGTTTATTCTCAGGTGATTATTAAGAGCTTCCGCTGTTGCATGCTAATTTAAGGACAAGAATTGGAGTCAGCATGCTTGTAATATATTGTTTAAAAACTGCATTTGGAGATTTAAATCAATGTGTAATATTATTGTAAACCATTATGTAATGGTCGTGTGTAAAACGTTATCTTTTAGATTATCATTACTTGATAATCTACGTTATGGTTTTAAACCTTTATCGATAAAATAAAGGTTATGGTTTGTTTTAAAAATCGAATGCAGTCTTTGAAAAACGTCTCATATAGAGGTCAAAACCTCGCAACGAAATCAATTAATATGAAACGTTTATAATCAATATGAACGGGACATTTCAGTTGGTATCCGAGCATTGGTCTTAGAGAACCAGAAATTACATTAGTGTGTCTTATCGAGTTTGTTAGGATGCATTAGTGAGTCTGGACTTCGACCGTGTTTTTCTTTAAAAACGAGTGCTTAACACTTTTTGTTGGAAACTACATATTGTTAACATGTAAATATTATGTGCTATATTAGTCTCTTAACGTGTTTGATATTGTGTGATAGATGTCTACCTCTAGTACAAATCCCATCGACTCACCTAATAATGAAGAGTCGAATATATTTTGGGAAGATTCACAAATTCCCGAAGAGGAATCGGAAGAAGAGGAACCGGAAGAAGAGGAACCAGAAGAAGAGGTTTCGGTGGAGGAAATATTAGGAACCCTAGAAAGACTGATAAATAAAAGAAAATCCTCAACCAATGGACCAAAGTTAAAAATGGTCAATGGTGTTTTTGCCAAGGAAGCAAAATATTGGGAAAGTACCAATTTTCTGATGAATCGGATCCCGACGAGGATTCCGATGATGTTATAGAAATTACCCCAACTCAATTTAATAAGGCAAAAGAAAACAATAAGGGAAAAAGCATCAAAATAGAGAAATCTGATTCCAACCCCGATGAACTTTATATGTATCGTAAACACCTGTATTTCTTAAATTTTAACTATAACCCGGGAACATCTAAGCCACCAAGTTTTTCTAAACCATTTGTAAAAATGACGGCTCGTATTAGAGGAACACCATATATCCCTTCGAAGTTAGCAAAAGGAACCAAGTCCGAAGAGGAAGAAACGAGTGAGTCGGAATAAAGAGTTGTAATCATGTTGTGTAATATACGTATTGTAGTTTGTTTGTACTTTTATGGTATATGTAAAAATTTGCTTGTAATGTTTGTTAATTATCTGTTACAAATCTAATCTTCGTCTATTTTACAGTATAAAAACACAAAATGGATGTTAAGGATAGAAGACCAAATATTTTAGAAGACCTACCAAGGGATATGATTGATGAAATCTTGTCTAAAGTTGGTCAGAATTCATCGGCACAATTATTTACGATGAAATTAATTTGTCAAACGTTTGAAAGGCATTCCAGGCATGCCTTAGTTTATAAAAGGCTTTCCTTTGAAAGATGGGGTATATCACATTGGGGAGACTTTAAGTTACGCCGAGTTTTCTTTAAGGCATTGAGCGCGGGAAACCTAAATGCAATTTTACGCTACGGGTTGAGAGCCTATTTTGACTCCACCTATCCTAACATAGGACTTCGTGCATTAGAAAGAGCTTCAAACATGCAATTTAAAGAAGCATGTTATGCTTACGGATTAGTAATGTTCGCTTCTCACCAAATTGAGAAAAAGAACATCGGGTTACAACTTCTGAATAAAACATTCCCACAGGCGACGGATTCGGTAGTTGGGGTGAGAAATAAGATTTTTAGATTGTTACGGGGCTGTTGGCATTACGTAACTCTCGTCCTTTTGATGACGTTACCACATGTTGTCTTGCTAACGGACACAACGGTTATTTTCCACAAGACCAAGGATGGGAAATAATACTAGTAAAACCCGAATGCATGACTTGTTTATGGACTTATGAATTACGTGTCTTTATTGCCTTTGCTGAATGACTTGCGCATTAACTAGAATTGTCTTCGCAACTATCTTGTATCAAAGTTATTGTATGTTATAATTCATGCTTTATGTAAAATAGCGGTATTGTAAGTTTGTAAAATATTGTATAAAAGTTTGAACGCGAAATATTATTGTAATCAGTTTTTCATATAGAATTGTAGTAGTTGAATTGTATATTAGCTACTAACTATGAACTTAACGGGTAGGTACTACCCGAATGAAAAATTATAAAACGCTAATATGAAGAAAAAGCTTTTATAAATAAGTTCATATTATGCTACGAAATACTATTGACTACTCTTAATATTCTATATGATTAACTTAATTCTTTTGGCTATTTTTGAAGGAAATGGCACCGACTACTCGTCAGAACTTGAACATGAGCGAGGAAGAATTCCGTGTTTTCTTTGCAGTAAACATAGCCGCAGTACAAGCTGCAATGTAAAGAAACAATAACTCTGAATCCAGCAATGGAACTAATGCCACAAGAACTCGTGTAGGATGCTCCTACAAATAATTCACTGCTTGTAAACCTGTGGAATTCGATGGAACCGAGGGTCCAATTGGATTAAAACAATGGACCGAGAAGGTTGAATCGGTGTTTGCCATAAGTAAATGTACTGAAGAAGACAAGGTAAAGTACGCTACGCATACCTTCACGGGTACTGCGTTAACATGGTAGAACACTTATCTCGAGCAGGTGGGACCAGATGCTGCTTACGCATTACCGTGGTCAGCATTCAAACACCTGACGATTGAACAGTACCGTCCCAGAAACGAGGTCAATAAGCTCAAGGTAGAGCTTAGAGAGTTACGAATGCAAGGATTTGATATTACCACGTACGAACGACGATTCACAGAGTTGTGCCTATTGTGTCCAAGAGTGTTCGAAGATGAAGAAGAGAAGATCGACGCATTTGTAAAAGGGTTACCTGAAAGAATTCAGGAGGATGTGAGTTCACACGAGCCCACCTCCATACAAAAGGCAAGTCGAATGGCTCAAAAACTCATAAACCAGATTGAGGGAAGAATTAAAGAGCAGGCGGCTGAAGATGCCAAAATGAAGCAAGTCAAGAGAAAGTGGGAAGAAACTAGTGACAAGGGTCACCAATACAACAACAACAATTATCACAATCACAATCGCAATAACTATCCCAACAACCGTAACATCAACCGCAACAACAAAAATCGCAACCCCAACAAAAACTATAACAACCGATTCAACAACAACAATAACCATCCCAATAATAATAACAAAAGGCAGAAGCTATGTCAGAGGTGTGAATGATACCATCTGACTGGGTTCTGCCTGACAACGTGTACTAAGTGTAATAGAAGTGGTCATGGCGCGACAAAGTGTGAAGTCTACGGACCAGTGATTAACAAAAATAATGCGACAAATAATGTCGGGACAAATAATGCCGCCTTTATTTATTAAGGATGTGGAAAACTAGGCCACGTCAAGAGTAAATGCCCAAACCAAGGGAATACAAATGGGCAAAGCCGTGGAAGAGTCTTCAACATTAATATGGCAGAAGCACAGGAAGACCCGGAGCTTGTTACGGGTACGTTTCTTATTGATGAAAAACCTGCTTATGTTTTATTTGATTCGAGTGCGGATAGAAGCTATATGAGTAGAGATTTTTGTGCTAAATTAAGTGGTCCATTGACGACTTTGGATAATAAATTTTTACTTGAATTAGCAAACGGTAAATTATTTTCAGCAGATAATATATGTCGGAATCGAGAAATTAAACTAGTTAGCGAAACGTTTGAGATTGATTTGATACCAGTAGAGTTAGGGTGTTTTGATGTGATAATCGGCATGGACTGGTTGAAAGATGTAAAGCTGAGATCGTTTATTACAAAAATGTAATCGCATTGTACGAAAAAAGGAAAACCCTAATGGTGTACGGAGAAAAGAGCAACGTGAAGCTAAATCTTATTAGTAATTTGAAGGCGCAAAAGCTAATAAGAAAAGGTTGCTATAATGTTCTAGTACATGTCGAAAAAGTACAAACCGAAGAAAAGAACATCAATGATGTTCCCGTCGCAAAAGAATTTCCCGATGTATTTCCGAAAGAATTACCGGGACTACCTCCACACCGATCAGTTGAATTTCAAATAGATCTTGTACCAGGAGCTGCACCGATAGCTCGTGCTCCATACAGACTCGCACCCAGCGAAATGAAGGAACTCCAAAGCCAATTACAAGAACTCTTAGAGCGTAGTTTCATTCGACCAAGCACATCATCGTGGGGAGCTCCTGTTTTGTTTGTCAAAAAGAAAGATGGTACATTCAGATTATGTATCGAGTACCGAGAGTTGAACAAACTTACCATCAAGAACCGTTATCCACTACCGAGAATCGACGACTTATTTGATCAACTACAAGGTTCGTCGGTTTATTCGAAGATTGATTTACGTTCCGGGTATCATCAAATGCGGGTGAAGGAGGATGATATTCCGAAGACTGCTTTTAGAACTCGTTACGGTCATTATGAGTTTATGGTTATGCCGTTTGGATTGACTAATGCACCAGCTGTGTTCATGGACCTCATAAACCAAGTGTGTGGACCATATCTTGACAAGTTTGTCATTGTTTTCATTGATGACATACTTATTTACTCAAAGAATGATCAAGAGCACGAAGAACAATTGAGAAAAGTGCTAGAATTGTTGAGGAAGGAAAAATTGTACGCTAAATTTTCAAAGTGTGCTTTTTGGTTGAAAGAAGTTCAATTTCTCGGTCATATAGTGAGCAAAGAAGGTATTCAAGTTGATCCGGCAAAGATTGAAACCGTTGAGAAGTGGGAAACACCAAAAACTCCTACGCAGATACGCCAATTTTTAGGATTGGCTGGTTACTACAGAAGGTTCATCCAAGATTTTTCCAAAATAGCAAAACCCTTGACTGCATTAACGCATAAATGGAAGAAATTTGAATGGAAGGATGAACAAGAGAAAGCGTTTCAGTTGTTGAAGAAAAAGTTAACTACGGCACCTATATTGTCATTGCCTGAAGGGAATGATGATTTTGTGATATATTGTGATGCCTCAAAGCAAGGCCTTGGTTGTGTATTGATGTAACGAATGAAGGTGATTGCCTATGCGTCCAGAGAATTGAAGATTCACGAGCAAAATTATACGACTCATGATTTGGAATTGGGTGCTGTTGTTTTTGCATTAAAGACTTGGAGGCACTACTTATATGGGGTCAAAAGTATTATATATACCAACCACAAGAGTCTCCAACTTATATTTGATCAGAAATAACTGAACATGAGGCAGCGTAGGTGGATTGAGTTGTTGAATGATTACGACTTTGAGATTCGTTACCACCCGGGAAAGGCGAATGTGGTAGCCGACGCTTTGAGTAGAAAGGATAGAGAACCTATGCGGTTAAAAGCTATGAATATAATTATTCGTACTAACCTTACTACTCTAATAAAGGAGGCGCAACAGGGAGTTTTAAAAGAGGGAAATTTGAAGAATGAAATACCCAAAGGATCGGAGAAACATCTTAATGTTCGGGAAGACGGAACCCGGTATAGGGCTGAAAGAATTTGGGTACCAAATTTTGGAGATGTGAGAGAAATGGTACTTAGGGAAGCACATAAAACCAAATATTTAATACATCCTGGAGCGGGAAAGATGTATAAAGATCTCAAGAAATATTTTTGGTGGCCGGGTATGAAAGCCGATATTGCTAAATACGTAGGAGAATGTTTAACGTGTTCTAAGGTAAAAGCTGAACATCAGAAACCATCAGGTCTACTTCAACAACCTGAAATCCCAGAGTGGAAATGGGAAAACATTATCATGGATTTCATTACTAAATTGCCACGGAATGCAAGTGGTTATGAAACTATTTGGGTAATAGTCGATCGTCTCACCAAATCAGCACACTTTCTGCCAATGAGAGAAGATGATAAAATGGAGAAGTTAGCACGACTATACTTGAAGGAAGTTGTCTCCAGACATGGGATACCAGTCTCTATTATCTCTGATAGGGATGGCAGATTCGTTTCAAGATTTTGGCAGACGTTGCAACAAGCATTGGGGACTCGTCTAGACATGAGTACTGCCTATCATCCACAAACTGATGGAAAGAGTGAAAGGAAGATACAGACCCTTGAAGACATGCTACGAGCATGTGTTATTGATTTTCGAAACAGTTGGGATCGACATCTATCGTTAGCAGAATTTTGCTACAACAACAGTTACCATTCGAGTATTGAGATGGCGCCGTTTGAGGCACTTTATGGTAGAAAGTGAAGGTCTCTGATTTGTTGGAGTGAAGTGGGGGATAGACAAATTACGGGTCCAGAAATTATCCAAGAAACTACCGAGAAAATCATCCAAATTCAACAACGGTTGAAAACCGCCCAAAGTTGACAAAAGAGCTACGTGGACATTAAAAGAAAAGATATAGAATTTGAAATTGGAGAGATGGTCATGCTTAAGGTTTCAGCTTGGAAAGGTGTTGATCGATTTGGTAAATGGGGGAAACTAAATCCAAGGTACATTGGACCATTCAAGATAATAGATCGTGTCGGACCAGTAGCCTACCGACTTGAATTACCTCAACAACTCGCCGGCGTACATGATACTTTCCACGTATCGAATCTGAAGAAATGCTTAGTGAAAGAAGATCTCACTATTCCTTTAGACGAAATCCAAATCAATGAAAAACTTCAATTCATTGAAGAACCCGTCGAAATAATGGATCGTGAGGTTAAAAGACTTAAGCAAAATAAAATACGAATCATTAGGGTTCGATGGAATGCTTGTAGAGGACCCGCATTAACCTGGGAGTGTGAAGATCAGATGAAGTTGAAATACCCACACTTATTTCCAGAACATGCGTCAACACCTTCAACTGCTTAAAATTTTGGGATGAAATTTATTTAACGGGTAGGTACTGTAGTGACCCGAACTTTTCCATATTTATATATATTAAATAAAATTGATATTTACATGATTAAATGTTTCCAACATATTAAGCAATCAAACTTGTTAAGACTTGATTAATTGAAACGGATTTTGTGTTAACATTTGACCACCCAGTTTGTCCGATGATTCACGAACGTTATAACTTGTATATGACATGATATTATATATATGAACATATATAAGTTTAACATGATGAAATGATAAGTAAGTATCTTATTATGTATATTAACAATGAACCTTATACATAAAACAAGACTACTAACCTAAGAAATTCAAAACGATATCTATACGTAACGATTATCGTTGTAATAACGTCTTAATATTTATATATCATATTAAGATATATTAGTACATCATGTTATCATAATAATGTAATAATTTAACATCTTATTAGATATAATAACAATGGGATTAATTACATTTAATGAAATCGTTAACTTATAGCTTCCGAAACAACATGTACATGTAACGACTAACGATGACTTAACGACTCAGTTAAAATGTATATACATGTAATGTATTAAGATGTATTGTTACAATTTTGAAAGACTTCATGACACATATCAAAGTACTTCTACTTAACAAAAATGCTTACAATTACATTCTCATTCATATTCATCATCAATTCTACCCGTATGCACCCGTATTCGTACTCGTACAATGCACAGATCCTAGATGTACATACTATTGGTATATACACTTCAATGATCAGCTCTTAGCAGCCCTTAATGAGTCATCAAACATGTGGGAACCATTCTTTGTAATCTAGTATGAATTATTTAGCAAGATTACAAAAATATTATTAATCATTCATGACTTATTTACAAGAAAAAAACTTACATATCCTTTATATCTAATCCATATATCACGACCTAAAACACATACAAACACCTTCATTCTTCAATTTTCTTCATCTAATTGAACTCTCTCAAGTTCTATCTTCAAGTTCTAAGTGTTCTTCATAAATTCTATAAGTTCTAGTTTCATAAAATCAAGAATACTTTCAAGTTTGCAAGTATACTTTCAAGCTTTCTAATCCATTCCAAGTATTCATCTAAGATCAAGAAACCTTTGTTACTTACAGTAGGTTATCATTCTAATTCAAGTTAATACTCATATTCAAACTTTGATTCAATTTCTATAACTATAACTATCTTAATTCAAGTAGGAAAATCTTACTTGATAATGATTTTTCTTATGAACATGAAACTATATGCAAAAATCATGGTTAAAGTCAAAGTGGAAGTATGTTTTTTAAAATGGTCATCTAGACGTCGTTCTTTCGACTTAAATGACTACCTCTCACAAAAACGACTTGTAACTTGTATTTCTGACTATAAACTTATACTTTTTCTGTTTAGTTTCTTAAATTTCAGTTCATTATGAAACCATAGCAACTTGATTCACTCAAAACAGATTTAAAACGAAGAAGTTATGGGTAAAACAAAATTGGATAAATTTGCTTGTTGTAGCTACGTGAAATTTGTAACAAATTTATACTAACCATAACTTAACTAACTTATATTGTATTATACATGTATATATTATGTAATCTTGATAGACCATAGACACGTATATAATGTTTTGACATATCATATTGACGTCATCTATATATATTATTTGGAACAACCATAGACACTCTATATGCGGTAATGATCGAGTTACCTATACAGGGTTGAGGTTGATTCAAAAATAATATATATACTTTAAGTTGTGATCGAGTCTGAGACTTGTATACACGGGGTCGTGGATTGATTCGAGAAATTATATTGATTTATTTCTGTACTACTAACTGTGGACAATTAATTGTGAAATACTAACGTTGGACTGCTAACTTAACAATTTAAATCATCAAAACGTAATAAAAAAATATTGTGAACATATTTCGATCATACTTTGATATGTATGTATATATTTGTTATAGGATCGTGAATCGACCCGTGGTCAAGTCTTATTTTCCGACGAAGTGAAAATACGTGAAAGTGAGTTATAGTCCCATTTTTACTATCTAGTATTTTTGGGATGAGAATAAATGCAGTTTTGTAAATGTTTTACAAAATAGACACAAGTACTTGAAATTACATTCTATGTTGGATTATAAATACCGAATATCACCCTTTTAGCTTGGTAGCCTAAGAATTAGGGAACAGACACCCTAATTGACGCGAATCCTAAAGGTAGATCTACGGGCACTAACTCCCCCTATACTGGAAAATGGTATGCTTTAGTACTTCGAGTTATTAATTCGAATGGATTTCTATTTTGGGGATATTCTATATGCATTTTGTTAATGTCGGTTACCAGGTGTTCAACATATGAATGATTTTTATGCAGATTGCTATATGCATGCATGATGTTTATGAAAAATGGAAATGAAATCTTGTGGTCTATTAATACAATTTGATATATAGGTTAAACCTATAACTCACCAACATTTTTGTTGACGTTTAAAGCATGTTTATTCTCAGGTGATTATTAAGAGCTTTCGCTGTTGCATGCTAATTTAAGGACAAAAATTGGAGTCAGCATGCTTGTAATATATTATTTAAAAACTGCATTTGGAGATTTAAATCAATGTGTAATATTATTGTAAACCATTATGTAATGGTCGTGTGTAAAACGTTATCTTTTAGGTTATCGTTACTTGATAATCTACGTTATGGTTTTAAACCTTTATCGATAAAATAAAGCTTATGGTTTGTTTTAAAAATCGAATGCAGTCTTTGAAAAACGTCTCATATAGAGGTCAAAACCTCGCAACGAAATCAATTAATATGAAACGTTTATAATCGATATGAACGAGACATTTCAACATATCGTCCATGCGATTAACATCAACTATTCATCTTTACTTCTATATTTAAAGCTTGGATTTTACTGTTTCACATTTACTGAACCCGAACTAAATCTTCATCTTCATCTACCTTAAACTTCCGCAAAAATTCCCATTCTTTAATTTTTAATCAATTGCTCCCCTTAATGTAGACAACATTCGCAGTGAAATCATATAGACCTACTTAAATCGTGTGAGAGGTTTATTCCCTAAATTCTTTAGGGCTGACGCTGTAATCCCACTTCCAAATGAACGTGCGTCTCATCTCCCTTCTGGAAAAGTTGCCATTTACGGTCGTTCACTATTCTTTTCGTTGCTTCGAATCCCTTTTACGACATTCTATTTGAATGTTTGTAGCTTTTACGGCATAAGTGTTGGCCAATTTGAACCTATGTCATTAAAAGCTCATTAAAAGCTCGTTACTGGCGTACTTCACTCGAGTCCCCCAAAATTAGCTATCCTAGATTGACACCAGATGAACGAAAATTGCTAAACACGATAAAGAATGAGAGAATTCCTAATCGTCGTTACCCAGAACACATGCTAGTGTTATGTACAATTAACGCCGAATGGGATGAAGCTACACACGGTTGTGCTATTTTTATGTTGAAGAACAAAGGTATGTGAAAATTGCTAATGGCTTGCTTGTTCATTACGTTTACTGCATAACAAATGTGAAATATTATTATTTCAATCATTACTTCGCTCACTGCCTTGCGCCATATAAAATATGAGGAGCTACAATTCGCTTCTGAAAAATGGTGGATGAAACTCTTGAGAAAAGTCTATCTTACAATGAGCCCGTGGATGAATCAGCCATGATTCGATCAAACTCACGCAAACGTTGTGCAGCTGGTAACCTTTCTTTTGAATCCATAGCGGAAGAAAACCTGTTTTGATTTTACACATGCCCAGTAATGGTGGCTATTACAATGGTGACCCTCTCATATATCCCTTTTTAAATTTTGAAACCTCATGTCTCGACTGGAAAAATTTTTATAAATAGTAAATGCTATCTTGATTCAGCTGCACCTTCTGAAGGAGAAGCACAAAGAAGGCTTGCTCTTCCGGCTCACGTCCAGCGTAACACCATAGGCGAAAGTAGCTCACAAATCAGCCTTCCGAATTTAGATACAGCCAGCCTATCATCGTTTATTTTGGGTCCTTGGGGTAGCTATGCGGATTTTATGAAATATCTTGAAGCAATGGTATCTGCATCGCTTGTCAGATTTTTTGAAAATTTATCTGAGAGTGATGCTCGCAAATCTCGAGCACCAGGCATTATCTGGAACATTGCCTCTGAATTTGACAACTTGAAACTTTTGGAACGTTCTGATCAAGTGCCCCAAGACAAATCAGATAGGATTGAAAAGGGGGATGAATTGGAAAAGGCTGCTAAACTTGAGTTAGATGCTGCCGTTGCCGCTAAGCGTACTGCGGAAGCTCGTGCCATTGAGCTAGCAACAAAAGAGAAATGACATCTATACAAAATTGAAACGTTAATCAACTCTGAGATAGCCTTAAAAGAACAATTGCAGGCCAGCCAAAATGAGACTAGGCGACTTGCTGTAGGCATTCCAAATATTGTGAAGAATGCTTTTGCTTCTAAAGCTCTAACTAAACTGTTTGATGAGTTCATTACCATTGCACTTGACGCTTAACGGATAAGGTTTCTGGAAACACTGAAGAAAAATGTGCCCAACTATCCTGGCCCGCTTCCAGATACTATTATTTCTGAATTGAAACCAGATGCTATTGATAAGGTTAAAGTAATATGTGATCAGATACAACATTTAGCATTTCCTGATTTGGAAAATGTGTGCAACAATCCTGCTGCATCAGTGGATGACATTTTAAATTTGAAACTATGATATGTAATATTGTACTATGTTTTGAATATTAATGCTTAATAGATATATATTTTATTACTTTGCATTATTTGCGCCAAAGCTTTATATGCTTGATTATGGTAGCTAGCCATGTATAATTTTTGATGTTTTAAGTCATGACGGTCGTAGACACAATCTATTTCCTGGATGCTCAGCGGAGCTCTACGTCATCCGCCGCCATTTCAACCTTTTGTGTATGATTGAACTTCTACCACCGAGAACAATTTTCTCTTCTGTGGGCAGGGATGACTCACAACTTTATGACATCTGATTAAAAATCTTTGGCCGGATAGAAATTATGAATATTATGTTATAAGAATAACTGTTTGAATTCTTATTACTTTAAAGAAATTTTTACAATTATGATTGCATCTCATATTCATAATAGCTTATCAGACTACTTGAATATGAAATACTACGCATAAAATTTCTTTAAACTCATCGCATTCCATGTTCTCTGCATTTCCTTGCCGGAGGGCGCTGCAAGGGTATATGACCCATTAGGATGTGCTTGTATGATCTTGTATGGTCCTTCCGATCATGGCCCCAACTTCCATGTTTTGCTAGTCTGCTTGCTTCATTATCCCTTAACACCAAATCTCCTTCTTTGAATTGCACATGCCTTACCCTTTTGTTGTAATATTTTGCCATTTGCTGCTTAGCATCCGCTTGACGGATAGCTGCCATAATACATCTCTCTTCCAACAAATTCAGATTGTCATGCAAAATGGATGAATTGTTTTCAACATCAAATGCCAAAACTCTATGTGTTGGTACACGGATTTCAGCTGGTATTACTGCTTCAGTACCATACACCAAGCTGAACGGCATTTCAACCGTGCTCCATTTTGGCATTGTACGGTGAGCCCACAAAACATATGGTACGTCATCTACCCATTTAGTTTGACTTAAATCCAATCTAGCCTTTATGGCAGCTATAATTTCTTTGTTTGTTACTTTAGCTTGGCCGTTTGCTTGTAGGTGAGCAACATAAGTGAATGTTTGTTTAATGCTTAAATCTTCACGCCAACTTTTGAACGGATTGTTTGCAAATTGTTTACCGTTATCACTTATAATTTTGTTTGGCAGACCATACCTACACACAATATCATTCCATACAAAATTCTTTATGTTTTCACTCGTTATCAGTGCTAACACCTTTGCCTCAACCCACTTAGTGAAAAAGTCAATTGCAACCACCAAAAATCTTGCATTGCCAACACTCCTGGGGAATGGTGCAGATGAAACTGAAATTAAATGATATTTTGGAAAACGCTGGACGGTCCCATGCCGTTGACATGCATGATGCATCACATGCTTTAATTGTTTCTGCTGTATCTCTATAAATTATTTGCCAATAATACCCTTGCCTCATGATTCGTGCCACAATAGTTCTGTAACCAGAATGCTGTTCACACAAACATTCATGCATCTCTTTCACAACATCTACAACTTGTTGTGGTGTTAAACATCTCAAATTTGGACCATTGAAGGATTTTCTGCAGAGCACGTCATTCTCCAATACGTAGAGTGGAGCACTTAACTTTATCCATCTTGCTTCCATGACATCGTCTGGCAGTGTTCTGTCCTGCAAATACTTGATATAAGGAGTCATCCAGCATGGTCCTCCGTCTTCAACAATTGCTATTACCACCTTTTCATCAATTGATTTATCCTTCAAAACCTCCACCAGAACATTTTTATGCAAATGATCAAATGCTAACGTTGCTAATTTTCTCAACACATCTACTTTTTTGTTCTTATTTCTTGATATCTGAATAACCTCCATAGTTTCAAAATTCTTGGAAATCTTTTCAACCAATTGTAAATATCGCTTCATTGATATATCTTTTGTTTTAAATGCCCCATTAACTTACTGTGTGAAAGGTTAGATCATAGTGAGAATTGAAGATGAGATAAGATTGAGTGAGACTCGGTAAGGTATGAACAGACTCAGTATTAGAGAGAGCCGGTAAATTTATGTTCCACAGCTTCTTAAACTAGTTTACAATGCAATGACAATCTAATTAGGACTACTAAGGTTCTTTATATAGCCCTCTTCTAAGGAACCATCATTTAGGCTTGTTTCACATTAACACCATATACATTTCGAGGTCCTAACAATCTCCCCCTTAGTGTTAAATGTGAAAATTATAATGTAGTCCTATTAGAATCATCTAAAGGAACTTTATTTCTCTGAAATGAACCTTTGATTTGAATCCATTTAGTCTCTCATATCTTCTTATATTCACCCTTGTTTTGAGGCGACTCTTCAATCTTGTGAGAATGTATTTGACAATCTCATTATCTTCTGTTGAATAGCATTTGTTAATCAGTCTCCATATTAAATATTTGAAAGCATACATCAATGTTCCGTCTGAGTATCTTTTGAAATCTGAAACTCTGATGAAGACCTTTGTATAGAGAGAGTTGACAAATACAAACCCATATGGACGGTCACTTACTTCAAGTAAGGATATGTATCACAATCCATCAATTCTTTGATTAGTGATAGGCCCCATAACGTCGATCAAGCAAGAAAATTAAACATTAGTTTAGTGCGGAAACGAAAAACAAAAGAAGTTTCTCAAAGTTTAACATTTTATTGAATAAATGAAGAACATAAACAATGAAAAATAGAGGATAGACGATCTCAAAGTTATGAGATCGGTTCTTGCTGCAGGCAAAGACAACTAACCTCACCCCAAGACCTCTTTATTTATAGAGTCTTGGGGATAAGAATTAGGAAACTAAATCCCCTAGATAAATGCAAATCCCACTAATTAAGGGATTTATACAAACTACCGATTTTATCCAATCAATTCTAATAAATAGGAAATATTTTTCTAACAATCTCCCCCTAATTGATTAGGATAAAACAATCGGTTACAAGATGTAAATATAGATTAAAAATAAATCTAATCTTTATCTTCAAAGCTTTTAATCATCTTGTATGATCTTCAGATCTCTTGATAAATTGATCTTTCTTTAATCTTGATTCTCCTCCTCTTTATTATAATTGTAGTACACATAGCCTCAACATCTCATCAGCACTTCCGAAGACAAATCATCAACTAACATGAACATAATCATGACAAAACTGCATTTGAAAATATGCATGAAAAACCGCGTTCACCACCGCTTAACCACTTGCGTATAAATGTTGAACATATTTGTTGAATCTTCATCTTCATAAATGTTGATTATGTTGAGCTAACATCCGGTCTTCTTATTGGGGAATAACCACTTCAAAATCTGAGTTCAAAAGAGATGAACTCAAATGGGTCTGACCTGATTTGAGTCTGGAGTCCTAGAGTCTGAAGTATTTTGAGTCTGACCTCGTGTAAGTCTGACTTCTACCAAGTATAAGTTCACGTGAAACTGAAGTCTGAATCTGATCTTTATAATCTGTGCTTAAGTCTGATCTTGAGTCTGCATTTGAGTCAAACTGTTAAGTCCGAAATTCAGACTCATATCTCAATCAGAGTCTTGAGTCTGAGTTTCCAGACTCAGAATTACAGCAGAACTAAAAATAAATATCTTTTAATATAATCATCAGATCAAGCTAAAATTTTTACACGAGATAGATCTATATGCTGTTAACCTCATATCCAAAAATCATGACGATCCAACGGCCAACGAATCTAAAACAATCGTTTTACACAGACTGCGCAGATTGAAACACAAGCAGACTGCCGTGTATTCAAAAATTTATATCTTTTCGTAGACATGTCCAATCAAGATGAATTTTTACACAACGACCATCTATATGTAATCAATGACATATCCGAAAATCATAAAAATATAGATGATAATGAAGATACAGTAATTAAATTACTGAAACTGCACTGAAAACCCTCCAATCTCAGCAGCAGATTTCGACCATTGATATCTCTCAATCCAAAGCTCCGATTGAAATTTTCTTCGGTAGGAATTTAATTCCATGTGTTGTGAACCTACAGTTAAAATTTTATGAAGATTGAACGGTAAACGAATGAGATATAATCATTTATATATCTCTGCGCATAGCATGACGAATCTGAAAACAATTTTTCTTTTGTATCTTCAATAAGACATCTTTTGCTCGAAAATGACTGGATCTTCAACAAGATATGTTGATCCTGCTGTGATACCAATTGATAGACCCCATAACGTCGATCAAGCAAGAGAATTAAACATTAGTTTAGTGCGGAAACGAAGAACAAAAGAAGTTTCTCAAAGTTTAACATTTATTGAATAAATGAAGAACATAAACAATGAAAAACAGAGGATAGATGATCTCAAAGTTATGAGATCGGTTCTTGCTGCAGGCAAAGACAACTAACGTCACCCCAAGACCTCTTTATTTATAGAGTCTTGGGGATAAGAATTAGGAAACTAAATCCCCTAGATAAATGCAAATCCCACTAATTAAGGGATTTATACAAACTACCGATTTTATCCAATCAATTCTAATAAATAGGAAATATTTTCCTAACAATAGGAAATATTTTCCTAACAATTAGGTTGTTAGATTCCAATCTTTTTGTGTCCGGATTCCAACCCCATCTGAAAGTCATGAATTGACATCCATATCATAGAATCAAGAATAAACCTGTAGACCGCCTTCATTGCAGTAGTATGATAAATTGTAGCAGATTCATTCAGATGGGTTAAGTAATTGTAGATGAAGATAATGTCGTCCATCTTTAGATTATCGAAATCTGCCTCTGAGAACTGATAGTCCTCATCATCCATTTTTGTCACGTAGAAAAGTGGCATCTTCATACCATCCTTGTTGAGCATCAAGATCTTGTTTATGCTTTTGATCTCTGAATTTCGTTGTTCTTGAAGTTTCTCTTCATTCTTCAACTTAAACTTGTTTCGAACATTCAGATAAGCTTTATGGTATTCTGGTTTCTTATGATATTTCCATACACCAAGAACACACATTGAGGCTGCAAGGATGAGATCAGAGTCACCATAGATTTTGTAAGCTTGTTGTTCAATGAATGGTGAACGAAGAATCAGCTTCTCCTCATCATCACTTAGTTGATAATCAGCATCACGATCAAGGACAATCTCATATATTTGGAAAGGAATATCAGGATTAGGAGGTGTCGTAGTATCTATTTCACCATTTGAGAAAATCTCCTCGAAATGAATCCCAAATTCCTCAGTTGGAGATGTAATGTTGAAAAATTGATATTCATTAAATTCATTTACTACACTCGTCCCCTTCAGAATGTCCTCGATGTTATCAAAGTTACGATTATCTTCTGGTGCTGACTTATCCTCTAGTTGTTCAATAGTATCCAAAATCATTAACATTCCTGATTCACCTTCTCTCTGATTAACTGATTCATCTAGAAAACTATCATGTTGAATCTCCTCAACTTCATCACTTTCAGAATCGAAAATATCAACTATATCGTCAGTTCCCAAATGTTGACTAGACGAACCAACTTCATAAGTTGAGCGTTTAAATGCATCGGACCCATAATATCTATTCTCCTCCTCATGATGGTTGTCGGGATCAAAATCATCATGGTCAGACATGTGAATTGGTCCGGGTGACTTGCACGGAGAAAGAGGAAACACTTCTCTTGCTTGTTCAATAAAAATTAACATCATCTCACGAACCTCGTCGAGATCTGTTCGCTTAGAAAATACAGCAAGATATAATGCCTCCAGCTCATTATCAGAGAGATATTGCAAACCAAATTCAAAGATGTCCGTGAAGGTGACCTAGGTGGTGAAACAACAGTGTAACCACGTGGAACCGCCGTAGATGATGAAGGTGATTGTCCCCTAGGACTGTACGTACTACTAGTCAGATTGTCCCCTTCTGATGGAGGTTGGGTAACAACCGGAGTTGTCACCGGGGAAGATTCTTTCAGATCATCAGCCTCCATTATTTTAGTCTCATGGGACTCTGACAGAGTAGAAGAACTACCCACCGTTTTAGCTCCCTCGGAGATTCCATCCCCGACTCCTAAAGTTATCAATGTACCATGAGGTGGCACATCTCTTTCAGTTAAAGAATCAACATTCAAATTTCGATATTCTAGATCCGAATGAGAAGTGGTTTGAACCAATGGATCAATTTCTTGATTGAAAGGAATAGTCTGCTGGAAGTCTGATAAATTTCACGAAAGAATGTCATGTTGACTCGTTTCCATAGGACGCGGCGGATGTCCCTCATCAAGATAAGCCGGACCTCCAGGCTCTGTTTGACGTTGAGGCAATACGACATCACTAGGATGAAGTATATCAAGAGGATTTCCACTCGATACGCAGGGTGCCTTTTCAAGGTTTTTCAGCTCCCATTCGGCCGTTCAGGACTTCAATTATTGAGTTTCCTCAATCGATTGAGTCAACACAGACTTTACTACAGAGGAAGACTTTACTTCCTTTTAAGATGCCCAAGCATCATTGCTGGTGGGATTTATTGTTTAATCCTGATTAGGTTGGATGGGCTGATTGGTCTTTTATCATCTGTACTTTCAGCTCTCTTACCTACCGAAGCTTGCGCTTCATTTAGTGTAGGGCTTATTGTTATTATTAGATGTGATACGGAGATGAGTGAAGGTGACATAGTTGGCTCTAAGTCTTGATCCGTATCACCAATGGTTTGAGTAACTGTTTGGTGAAAGATAGGAGTCGAAGTCCTAGATCTAGTTACGCATTGGGTTGGCGGAGTCTGAATCATCTCATCAGGGATATAACGTGTCCTCTTCTTAGGTAATTCGGGAGATGATTCAGTTGCTGAAGAATAAGTGTCACTCCCTTCAGGTGTAGTGGATAAGGTAGGTTCAATCCTAAGTAGACTAGGTTCTCTGATCCTCACGGGTTGAGTAGATCGGATAATCCTAGGGAATTTCACGTTAACCCTAAGTGAGGCAGAAGCTGGTCCGGGTTGTGCTACGGGTTTTTCTACAACCTTGGGGCTGGAACCTCAGCTGGTTCAACTGGTTCTTGTTGTGCTGGGTTCGGAAGAGGTATCCCTACTGCCTCATAGTATGTATGGATTCTGGCATCTAAGGGATTAGCCAACCTCACCAACTACTCTGGTATTGGTGCAGTGAATTGATTATTAGATATCACCGGGGTGTTCATCTTCACCTCCCCAAAACGTACCATCTGCATACCCTGTGTACCCGGAACAGGAATATTGGTATTTCTACAAAGTATTTAAAGCATCATGAATAAAAATACAGAAAAACCTTTCTCAAGGAATATATGCACTCCTTATTTTGTCAACTTGTGCCTGAACCAGATCCCTTAAGATCTCAACATAATATGGGTTTTCTATTCTTGTGAAAGAGTAGAACAACTTCAGCTCGGGACCGTCAAGCTATCAGATCCACTTCTTGTCATCAGAAAACACCTGTTTATGATCGAGAAGATCACATACCACTGAAAGTGTAAATACTTCTTTTAAAACTTAGCAGGTGTAAAATTAGTATCTCCACTATATCCCAATTGGAAAATAGAATTCATTATTTGTTGAGTGGAGGGGAATGCAGGAGCATTGTTCACAAGAGGAATATGAAAAATCCTCCTAAAATTAGCCTTAGTAACTCTCCTTAAACCATTTACACCTTTAAGTTCAAACTAAAATCTTGCAGGTTCTCCCTGTGGATTAATAGCAGTGGGTTGTGTAGCTTCAACAAATTTGATAGTTCTATTCAGAAGTCTCAAATCTGCCTCAGGTACACTGATAGTATTGCTCAATGTACCCCATAAGGTATGCCTTTCCAGAATAGCCAGCCAGTAGTTACCGGGTATGTTGGTTTCAGAGTTGATGAAGTGATTGTTCGCCATTTAGCTGTTTTAATAAGAAATAGAAGACCACAATTTGTTAACAGTAAGCCTATATCTCTATTCTTATTTCCTTTGAAGTCCTTTAAAATTTTCAACTTTATGATTTTTATAGATTTTATAAGTTATAAAAATCGTTTATTCAAATTATTTACAAGTCTTTGACAATCATGATATCCAATTTAAGCATTCAAACAATTAAAATATGTATCATGATTAATCAAACAATAACACCAAAAATCCAATCAACATTTAGTCATTTTTCAAAAAAACATGAGCAGATTCGGTAACCATGAAATATTAAAGACTCGGTTACTAAAATTGCTTTTCTTTTCACTTTTATGAACTAGATTAAGCATGCAAACTTTCAAATTCAGACCATGAAAATTTAATCTACCAAATATCAGACTCGGTATCAAGACCATAGATCAGATTCGATATCTTCAATTTTCATATATTATACCTTTAACATGCATTTCTAGTCATATAACATTCAAGTTCATAACCAGAATAAATTTAAAGCTCAAAAGAATCAGATAATCATGTTAATTGTTTGAACAGACTCGGTAGTGTAGTAAGAACACATTTGGTATGTACTAAATCTATTAAAACATCAATAAATCATGCAATCAGACTCGCTTTTTTGATAGATCAACATCTCAATCATTGAATAAACTTTATCTCATACCATTTGGTCACATGGACCCGATTTAATCTTAATTTTAAAGTTTATCTCGGATTCGGTTTCGTTCAAAGTTTTTACAAATTGAAGGTCTAAATCATGTAAGATGAGATCTTTTCTAGTTTATATGTTTTCATTCAACTCAGATCTATAACATGTATATCACAAACATGATTAAAAGAAGAAATTGCCAAAGAATTTGAAGTTTTTAATGAACAGACTCGGTATTTAGCAAAGACTCGGTAAAATAATCAGATTCGGTATAAGCTTAAGAAAACATAATAGTGTTTGACTTTGACTCTTCTATTTATAGATACCGAACATGAGTCAAGATTGGGCCTTGCCGAATGGGCCTAAAATACCGAATGCAATCCAATTTCAAATTTTAAACAATCTAACTTCAAACTTTGACAACTCATTATCAGGAAATTCACAGGTTTATAATATTTTCCTTAAAATTCAAGATTGAGTGAATTTTGAGTATTTTGAGACTTACCGAATCTGGACTTTTTATTGTCAGACTCGGTATGATGCTAAAAATAGCATTTATTCATGACAAATTCAAATCTTTTTGGATTTTAACTCTTCAAATTTTTATTAATTTTCTAAAATAAAGATTTGTACTTGGAAAAAGTTGAATTATGTACAAAGCACAAATCTTCAGTGATACCAATTGTTAAAACGGGTTGCATACTGAGATATATACAAGCCAAAGTGAATTTTATCAGACTAAACCATAAGTTTTTATGAATTCACTTTTAAAAATCAATTTTTTTTTCATTTTCTTCCTTTCTCCCCCTCAAAATGTGATATACACGTGAGTAAATCACCATTTTGATCATTCTATAAGAAAATTTATAACTCCCCCTTGAAACATGATATCAATCAGTTACCTCCCCTATCGTAACAATTGAAATTTAAGAATAAGGAGTTAACATGAAGGCAATAACTCCCCCTAGAAAGACAATCTATAAAGCATTTAGTTACTCCCCCTAGAAAGAATAAGCTCCCCCTAAACACAAGATCCCAGGATCAAGTATCAAAAGAGTTTAAGGAATTTAAGCACTATACTCCACTATGCCTATTTGCTGAATCAAGAACTTTAGCCTACCTTCATCTAAAGGTTTAGTGAACATGTCAGCTAATTGTACTTTTGTAGGCACGAAGTATAAATCTACATCTCCCTTTTCTACATGGTCCTTGATAAAGTGATAACGAATATCTATGTGTTTAGTCTTAGAATGTTAGACCGGGTTGCTAGTAATTGCAATTGCACATTGTAAATCACAGTATATTGGGCTCTTAGTGATCTTAAAGCCATAGTCTAATAGTTGAGTTTGCATCCACAAAACTTGAAAATAACAGTGAGCTGCAGCAATGTATTCAGACTCAGTAGTTGACAATGACACACAATTTTGTTTCTTGGATGACCAACCAACTAACCTATTCCCTAACATCTGAATGGATCCAAATGTGCTTTTCCTATCAACATGGCAACCGCCATGATCCGCATCCGTATAAGCAGTGAGAGTGAAATCAGATCCATGAGGATACCAGATTCCAAGGTTAGGTGTACCTTTTAGGTACTGAAAAATTCTAACCGCCGCTTTGGAGTGTGATTTCTTAGGGTTGGACTGAAAGCGGGCACAAATGTTACAGCAAGTGCAATGTCTGGTCTACTTGCAGTCAAATACATTAAATATCCATGCTTCGATAAAGCGTTGTATCAAAGGATTCCACATTTTCATCAGCATTTAACAAAGTCCTCATTGGGGTTGACATTGTTCTTATATCATTCATTTTAAAATGTTTTAGCATGTCGCTAATGTATTTTGTTTGACTGATAAAAATACCATTTGGTAATTGTTTGACTTGTAACCCCAAGAAGAAATTGAGCTGGTCAAGCATGCTCATTTCGAATTTGTTGGTCATAAGGTCACCAAATTATTTGCATAAGGTCGGGGACGTGGAACCAAAAATAATATCATTAATGTAAATTTGAACCAAGAGAATGTGACCGTAGTTTTATGGATGAAGAGCATTGTATCAATCGTTCCACGAGAGAAGCCATTTTTCAGCAAATAATTTGTTAAGGTCTCGTACCATGCACGCGGTGCTTGCTTTAGAACGTACAAAGCTTTCTCCAAGTAGTAGACGTGATTTGGATGAATAGGATCGACAAAGCCTTCTGGTTGATCAACATAAACTTCCTCTTGAAGATTACCATTCAAAAAAGCAGTTTTGACATCCAATTGAAACACCGTGAACGTCATATGAGAAGCATAAGGAAGAGACAGACGAATAGCCTCAATCCTTGCAACCAGAGCAAATGTTTCATCATAGTCAATACCCTCTTGTTGTCAATATCCCTTAGCCATAAGACATGCCTTATTTCTAACCACAACCCCATCAGAATCCTTCTTGTTCTTAAAATTCCACTTAACCCGAATTGTTCGTTGACCCGCTGGTCTTGGAACTAATCGCCACACCTTCAAATGTTTAGATTAACCTATCTCTCTTCTTGCATTGCTATCACCCAGTTCGGATCAAGTAAAGCTTGAGCAACCGGAGTTGGTTCAATCTTACTAAGAAAGGCGGTATATAAACACATATTCTGAGTAGCCCTTCGAGTGGAAACTGAAGCAGTTACATCACCAATGATAAGATCAATTGGATGACTTTTATTCCATCGGTTGGTATGTGGAAGAGGTCCTACATCAGTGGTATCTAGTGAATCATCAACTGTTGTTGATGTTGAGCCATGATCCTCTTGTTCTTATATAACATTGTCTAATAGGTCATTTTGAGTTTCTGGAGAAACAACTGGAATTGTATCAACTGTAAAAACTTTATTCACATAAGGCATCCTTAGAAGTGAGCCATTAACACAAGTAGAAGTCGTTTGTGGTGTGTGTGTGCTTGTAAAGAATCATGCTTTTTTGTGTTAGGCTACCATAGTAGAACTATCTTACGATTTAAACTTTTAATTTCAAGACACAAGTCCTCAACAGAAACTACAAATCCTCCTTCCTTAAAAGCATAAGTACATTCTTTCCTAGGAAGTGGTGGAAGTTTATCACACATCTTAAGCATTTGATTCAAAGATTGACATCTAAGTTGCAATTCAACATTTTCTCTTTCACGTTTATCAACTAGATGATTCAAGTCTAATTTTTCAGGGTTAGATTCATCTTGTGGTTCTACCTTAGATTCAAATTTTGATTCTACCTTAGGTTCTACCTTTTGATCTAAAGCCTTTTGATCTAGTGATTTTTACTTAGCAAGTTTCAACTTATTTTCAATCTTGTCTAACTTAGTTGCAAACTTGTTCGTTAAGTCATTCAATTCATGTGCTTGGTCTTCACCGATTTTAACTTTAGAAATAGAACATACACTTAAGGTTGGTAAAGTTGGTTTTGCTTCAATAGCAAGAGACATACTAGATCTAGGATTGCCAAAAACTTCATTTTCTAGCATCAAGAAGTATTTCTCTAACATGAGTGTAGGAATATAAACCAATCTACGTGAAGACACATACTCAGCATGTTGCATATTCTGTTCATGTTCAACTAGTTCATGCAAGAAACTAGGATGTGATTTACCCAATTTAGCATTAATCTTTTCATAAATCAATTTGATTTGATAATATTTCTTAGATGACCGATTATTAATCACATTATTAAAATCAGCATCAGATGAATGCACAAAATGATATGGTAAACCAGCTTGAAAATAATCAGAATGATATAATTCAGGAATCTTCTTGGAAATATCATCCAACATCTTGGGATCTTCATACCCAACCCCCCACTTATCACCATGAATCGTTTTTGGTCTATTTATAAAGATTGTTTGCTTTGAAAGTTCCATGTTAATGATAGCTTTTGATTGCACTGTTCGATAGAGTTTTTCCTCATATCAGGCAAGTTGAGATTTCATTTGAAGAGAATCTTTAGTGAATAAAGAAATTTTAGATTTCTTTTTTATTATGATTTCTTCCAATTGAATGATTTTCTTGTTTAATTTGGAAATTGTGGGTTCATGTTGTTCTTTAAGGTCAGAAAGATCTTTTTCTAAGAATTAAACTTTCTCCGCAAGACGTTTGAATTTCAAACGATAATCCGTCCTTTCAATCTTAATTGGAAGTATTGACTTCTTAAGTTCTTCCAACTCAGTATCCATGGAGCTGAGTTAGGTTCTCAATCGATTCACTTCTGATTGTGAATTGGATGATGAAGATTTAGTCTCATTTAGTTTGATTTTATCTTTCAAAACTCTGTTTTCAGATTTTAAACCTTTTACTTCTTTTGACATTGAGACTAGATTCTTCATCAATTCATTTTGCATTTTGATAAAATCAGGTGGGATTTCAAATAATTATACCTCATCATCATCAGATGTTAAGTCAGAGTTCTCCATCACTTCCTTTGCTTTGATGAGCTTGCTCACCTTGCAAACATTGGCATGTTGCACCTCGGAATCTGAATCATCCATCCAATTAAACCAAGCATCATCAACCGGTTTCAGCTCTCCTCCAGTTTCCATGGGCTTTGCCATCAACATTTTCTTCTTATAGTAAGCCGCATCCTTCTTCTTAGGCATCTTGTACTCGCGAGTGAAATGGCCGACTTTGCCACAATTGTAACAGATTGAATCATCATTCTTGGAATCATCAGCATGTTGATGTTTTGATGAATCAGGTTTCTTATAATAGGAGGAAGAAGAGGAATTCTTGCATTGATTACTTGATTTACCTTTAAACTTGTACTTGTTTAAGGCTTTGGTGAACATAGTAGCCATTTTGACTAGTTCAAGGTGAGAATCATCAACATCCGAAAGGTTGAGCCCCTCAGAATCAATTGATTCTTCAACAAGCACTTTCTTGGATAAGATTTTGGATGTAGTATAGGATTTGCTCTTCTTTTTAGCAATGAGGGCAAGTGGATCACCCGGAGAAGACTCTTTTCTTTCCTCTAGAAGTTTAGACATGACCGGTTGATAATGCATAAGGTTTCCAACAAGCTCATGAATATTCAGCTTGTCAATCTCTTTAGTAGATCGAATGATGGTTCCATAAGGAAGCCAATCAGCATTGAGCTTTTTGAGAAACTTCATGTTGATCTCAACATTCACTTTAGTAATCTTGCACCTTTTCAACTCATTCAGAAAACCATTGAAATGTCGATAGGTTTCCTTGAGTAGTTCTTCTGGTTCCTGCTTGAAATCTTTATAATATCCCAGAGCCTTATTCAGTTTAGTGACATCAGACATGTCAGAACCTTCTTGTTCTCGTTTGATCTCATCTCATATGTCCTTAGCAGTATTATTTCTATCAACATTTTTAAACAACTCATACGGGATAGCTTGCATGTTGATATTTTTAGCTTCAATATCACTCTGAGCTTTCTCACGTTTCTCTCCAGAAAGCTCATAGACTGGAATAGGCATACCAGTTTCTGGATGGAATTCAACAACTGGACCTTCTTTCAAAGAAGCCCATATGTAGTTTGCCTTCTCACTCTTATAGTCTATGTACTGAGCGATACGCTGAAGCCACTGGTTATACTTTCCATCAAACAACACTGGAGGTCAGGAATCTGACTCAATAATCAATGTATCTTGAGTAGACAAACTAACACAATTTGAGGTGGATTCAGTAAAGATTCGATATATCACACAATCCAAATTTCTCGTTCAGAAAAATCTAACAAAAATGTCAGATTCGGTATCTGGTTCGGTACTGTAGCAGACTTGGTATCTAGTTCGGTACTGTAGCAGATTCGGTATATCAGATTTTGTATCAAAAACTGATAGGAATGACAAGTATAACACCCTGATTGGTAAATACTGAATATGAAGCCTTTGAACACTTAAACCCAAAAAATATCAAGTATAACAAAGGTTCTGGTTCGGTAGCCAAATTCTGTAAAATTTGAACTCAAAACAATCTAATTCCTTTGAAACAGACTCGGTAACCTTGCTGCACAAGGAAATAAGTTAGTAACAAACAAAATATCAATGAAATCGAGTGTTTATGATACCGAATGTCAACTGTAGCAGTTGACAAATCGAGTCTAAGTGTAAAACTTAGAAAAACAGTCGAATCTTTGCTCAAACCACACCAATTATCTGAGTTTATTCAAACCGAATGTGATAGAACCTCAAACACACCATAATCTGCAACACTTAAGATGAATTTTTGACTTTGAAACAGACTCAGTATGGCAGTTACGATACCGAATGATGATCAAATCTTCAATAATTGAAGAATTGATGAAATTGAACCGTCAAATATGTGATTAAACACCTCAAGAACTTAGCTGAATCCACAAACCTTCACTTAAACACAGAATCAAGCTTGAATTGATCAATACCGAGAATTTTAGCCACGAACTCTAAAAATCAACTTGAATCTCCATAATTGTTGTTAAAAAGCTGTAATTATGATCAAAACTCTTTCCAATACACCTAATAAACCTTCGCTGAACTTATCACAAGAATTTGAACGTTAGATTATCACTTCGATGATACCAAATGTTATTCAATCTAACTGAGTGTGATTAGATTCAGTAATCTTCAATCTCTGGATCGATATAGTGATGTAAAATCACTCCCTGTACGCTCTAATACCAAATGATAGGTCAGATCATAGTGAGAATTGAAGATGAGATAAGATTGAGTGAGACTCGGTAAGGTATGAACATACTCGGTAAATTTACATTCCACAGCTTCTTAAACTAGTTTACAATGCAATGGCTATCTAATTAGGACTACTAAGGTTCCTTATATAGCCCTCTTCTAAGGAATCATCATTTAGTATTGTTTCAAATTAACACTATATACATTTCAGGATCCTAACACTGTGCAACAATCTGAGAATCCACATAGGCACGTAAATTTTTTATTCCCATCTCAGATGCTATGCGGAGGCCGGAAAGCAATGCCTCATACTCTACCTCATTGTTAGATGCATAAAAACAAAACTTAAGTGCGTATGTATGTTCTTCCCCTTCTGGATTTGTGAGCACCAATCCTGCACCTACTCCCTCTTCACTTGACACACCATCAGTATGAAACTCCCACATGCAATTATTGCTTTGAGCTTCTCGCAAATAATCTACTTTTTCAGTTGTTTCTAAAAGAAAATATGCTAAAATTTGTCCTTTGACTGCATGTCTAGGTGAAAAATTAATTTCATACTCTCCCAACTCAATTGCCCATTTTACTAGACACCCTGATGATTCTGGGTGTTTCAAAATTTGTTTAATTGGTTGGTCTGTTAAGACAAGAATTGGGTGTCCTTGAAAATATCGTCTTAGCCGTCTAGCTGTGTGCACTAGTGCATATACCAATTTTTCAATGGGTGGATAATTCATTTCACTTTGTTGTAATAGCTTGCTTACAAAATATATTGGCATTTGCACCCCATTCCGTTCTGCGATTAAAACTGAACTAATGGCCTCTGCTGATACTGCCATATATAGGATTAATGTTTCTCCTGCTATAGGTGCAGTTAATGTTGGTAACTCCTTTAAAAGTTGTTTAACATCTTGAAAAGTTGCTTCAGCTTCCGCCGTCCAAGCAATATCTTTCTTGTTCAAACAACTTTTTTAAACCTTCATAAATGGTAATGAATGCTCTGCTGCTATGGATAAAAATCTCGTTAAAGCTTCCAACCTTCCATTTAAGCTTTGCACCTCTTTCTTTGTTTTTGGAGAAGCCATATCCTCGACCGCTTGAATTTTCTTTGGATTTGCCTTGATTCCTCTTTCTGTAACAATATGACCCAAAAATTTATCCTCTTCAACACCAAACATACACTTCTTGGGATTCAATTTCATATTAATCTTGTGTAATGACTCAAAAGTTTCTAGGATATCCCTAAGCATGCTTTCCTCCGTATGACTCTTGATAACAATATCATCAACATAGGCCTCCACATTCCTACCTATTTAATCTCTAAATGCCATATCAATGATACGCTGGTAAGTTGCTCCTGCATTTTTTAACCCAAAAGGCATTTTTACATAGCAAAAAATTCCGTCCGCCGTGTGGAAGGCTGTTTTATCTTGATCCCGTACTGCCATGGGAATTTGATGATACCCCTTGTAGGCATCCAAAAAAAAATTTTTAAACTGATATCCACTTAAAGACTCCACCTTCCAGTCTATTTTTGACAAAGGGTAGTTATGTTTCGGGCAAGCTTTATTGATATCTGTGAAATCCACACACTTCCTCCATGTATTATCTGGTTTCCTTACCATTACTGGATTCGCTACTCAAGTTTAATATTTGACTTCTCTTAATATTCCAGCATCCACCAAATTTCTAACTTCTTCTCTCAAAAGTTTTGTCCGTTCAGGAGCCATACCTCCTTTCTTTTGACATACTGGTGGAATATTAGGATTCACATTAAGCTTATGTTCAGCAATGTGTCGCGGTACTCCAGTCATGTCAGAAACTTGCCATGCAAATACATCTATGTTAGCATCTAAAATATTGTGAAGTTTTTCTTTTGTTTCCTTTGTTAATGTATTTCCAATGATAATTTTTTGATCTGGGAATGCTGGATTAGGTGAAACGGATCCAGCATCATGAATAATTAGTTTAAAAATTGTGCAATTTATTTATACACATTCAGTTGTTCTTTTTCGTTCAGCATATAGCGTTGCTATCCTAGCCGGTGTGGGAAATTTCATCATTCCAAGTATTGTTGATGTTACAGCGTCAAAAGTCATCATAGCTGAACGTTCCAAAATGACATTATATTGTGAATTCGCCTTTACTACAAGAAACTCGATATGAGCGGTTCTTTTGAATAGCGATTTCCCTAATACTACCTCTAAAAGTATACTCCCTATTGACCACAATGGATCATTGTCAAAACTTGCTAAAGGAACAAGTATGTCTTTCATCTTTTCTTTCACTCTTTCCAGTAATCGTACAAAACAATGTTCATACATAATATCTGCTCCAGCTCCAGTATCAGTGCATATTCCTCCAACAATACAATTTGCTATACGAGCTTCAACCACTACAGGAGCATAAGACGGATTAGTATTCGACATAGAAGGAAAAGCAATCAACTCTTGCTTCCAATCTTCTAATGTTTCTGCTTTTATCCGTTGTCCGGCTTGCCACGTATGTATCATGGTTGTCTCAATAGGTATTATCCTATTATTGTTGGTTGTTTTACTCTTGAGAGTTGAGTGATTCTTCAGAACGGATGGCGCCATATGTTGGTACTATTTTCCGTATATCGGGTGAAAGGTACAAGTATAGGACAATAACAGCCTAGCATTGAGTGATATAATGCTGATTGATGTTTGTCCTCGGGAGGTAATCCCTGTAGACCCGAAACAAGGATGAGAAATCCATGGGGTGGCCTTAATCAATCTTTGGATCAATCTGTAATTGATCCGTGTAGCGTTCTGTTGCTAAGCGGTTAATGTTTTTACAGTGAGAAAGAAGTGTATGAGAGAGAAAGTGTACTTCTCTTTGACTGAAGTTCAGATGTGAAATGAGGTGACCCAAGAGGTCTATTTATAGCCGTAGAATGTCCAAAATTCTCGGGAAACACGTGTCAAACACTGATTAATTCGGTTATGCAAAATATCTGGAACCGCCTTTTGGTGTGTACTGACGTGGCTGTGTACCGCTCACGCGCTTAAACAAGGGCTTAAGCATAGAAGCTGGTTATAGGGCTTATGCATGACGCTTGGCGGCCTGCTGAGCGCTGAATGACAAATGATGAAATCTGCCAAATATTGCTATCTTTTATGCTTTTTAATCCATTCTGCTGTACAAAAATGATTTTTTATGCGTGTATCCCCTAGGATACA
Organism: Rutidosis leptorrhynchoides; assembly: GCF_046630445.1. Taxonomy (NCBI): domain Eukaryota; kingdom Viridiplantae; phylum Streptophyta; class Magnoliopsida; order Asterales; family Asteraceae; genus Rutidosis; species Rutidosis leptorrhynchoides. The sequence goes on from NC_092340.1 coordinate 248,174,336, forward strand.
CCATTATAGCTCATTCGTCACCTGAAGCTGAATATCAGGCTATGGAGACTACAAATTATGATATATTATGGTTACGATGGCTATTAGAAGATTTTGATGAAAAATAAGTGTTTGCAACTCCTTTGGTATATGACAATGAAGAAGCAAAGCTGTTAGAACCCCGAGAAGGAGTAAAACTTATTTCCCTAGCCTTATGGAGGATCCTTTATATGAGAGCTATATAAAGGACCTAAGGCTCCCAAAAAAACACTAAGTTTAGCCACTGTTATGTAGAGATTTCAAGAGAGCCGTGGAATTCAATCTTGATCGATTGACTTTCTCTCTCAATCTTAATGGTTAATCTTCACATTCATTGATATTCATGTGTCAAGGGTCCTATCAATTGGTAACAGAGCCTATCATTTAATGAACCGAATGAAGATCCTATGAATGTCATGAATGTTTTCCCTCCACCTTCATGCCTTCAAACATAAAACACATACATCTTCAACCTACCTTCAACCAAAACCTTCAAATCTTCATCATCTTCATCATGAAGATATAAAGATCTTCAAATATTTTGAAACCGAATATAACTTACCGATTTTAAACCGAACCTTATCTAAATCAAAATCCAAAACAAATTCAGATCAGATTCAAATTTCACAAACACTAAACATCAAATTCAGATTCAAAACAGAAAAATAATATTCAGATTCATATTTGCTACAGTACACATGACTTTGTTGCTATAGTGTAAGAGCAAGATGAAGCTTCAAATCTCAGATTAATAGTTTGTTGATGAAACATAAATTGAGATCGGAATCATGATTCCTATCATCAATCTAATGTTCATTGATCCTCAGTAACAGCTAACAAGTTCGGATTCAAGAGTATTAGATCTCATGTTCTTCATCGGTTGCCTATTCATGCCATGTAGGTCTCTGGAGTACCTCAGGACTTCTTTGATCAAATTTCTCATTGTTATGAGATCCTTATACCTTGGGTGAGCTATTGTAACCTGCAACTCGAATTGAATTACAACAAATCATCTCAGATCTCAAAGTCAAACTTCGCTCAAATTCGGTCAACCTTTTAATTGGAGAGATTTTGAGATCCTCATATGTTAAAATCTATTTACGAGCATTAGTATGATGATTCTAACTGACTTTGATTCAGAATTCAAGATCTAAAACGATCTAGATCCAGATTTCAATTTACAAGTTCATATGAAGCTTTTTCGGTTTTGTTCATCGATGAAATCATGAATTTGTTGTTGTTAAGGATCGACTTTAGTCATAGATACTCCAGTAGTTGCATATAGAGGCCTATTAATTCGATTTTAAGGATCAATAGCAACTAATTTGGATTTTAGCTTTTGTATTTCATGGACGCTACTTTACGATGCAGATGGTGGTTATTTTCATGAATCAGATTCAGTTGATTTATCATTCGGTATATGGCAGTGATGGATTCGGTATACAAACTTGATTCAGTATTGATGTTTATTTGATTCGATATGAGCTTCAATGGATGAATCTGATTCAGTATTGATGATGCACGATTTAGTGTTCGGACCCCGAAAGTGGTACAATGTTAATATGAAATAAGCTCATTAGAAGGTTCCTTAGAAGAGGGCTATATAAGGAACCTAAGTAGTCCTAATTAGATAGCCATTGCATTGTAAAGTAGTTTAAGAAGCTATGAAATGTAAATTTATCGATTCTCTCTAATAGCGAATCTGTTCTTTCCTTACCGAGTCTCACTCAATTTTATCATATCTTCGATTCTCACTATGATCTGACCTATCATTTGGTATCAGAGCTTCCAAAGAGTGATATTACATCACTATATCGATCCATAGATTGAAGATTACAAAATCGGTTCACATTCGGTTAGATTGAATCACATTCGGTATCATCGAATATGATAATTACATGTTCAGATTCTTATGATAAGTTTAGTGAAGGTTTATTAGGTATATTACAAAGAGTTTTGATCATCATTACAGCTTTTTAACAACAATTATGGAGAATCAAGTTGATTTTTAGAATTCGTGGCTAAAACTCTCGGTATTAATCAATTCAAGCTTGATTATGTGTTTAAGTGAAGATCAGAGGATTCAGTAGTGTTCGTGAGGTGTTTAATCACAAATTTGACGGTTCAATTTCATCAATTCATCAATTATTGGTGATTTGATCCTCATTCGGTATCGTAACTGCCATACCGAGTCTGCTTCAAACTTGAAAATTCATCTTAAGTGTTGAAGTTTGTGGTGTGTTTGTGATTCTATCACATTCGATTTGATCATACGCAGCTAATTGGTATGGTTTGAGCAAGGATTCGATTGAATTTCTAAGTTTTACACTTAGACTCATTTTGTCAACTGCTACAGTTGACATTCGGTATACTTCACATTCGGTTTCATTGATATTTTACTTGATACTAACTTGTTTCCTTGTGAAGCAAGCATACCGAATCTAATTCAAGGTGTTTTACATTGAATTTGCTTCTTCTGTTAAGTGAAAGGGTTACAGAATCTGTTTACGGAACCAAATACCGAAACCGAAGCGGATACCAAATCTCATATATACTTGTTATATAGTGAGATAACTGTTCTAAAACTACAAGTCTTGTGGTTACCGAATCTTTACCGAATCTGTGTGAAATACGTGTTACTTTATCAGTTTCTGATACTGAATCTGATATACCAAATCTGCTACAGTACCGAACCAGATACCGAGTCTGCTACAGTACCGAATCTCATACCGAATCTGACATTTTGTTAGATTTTTCTGAACCTGAATCTCAGTTTGTGTGATACACCGAATCTTTACCGAATCTACCTCATATATTATCAATATGTCTACTCAAGATACTTTGATCATCGGATCAGATTCCAGACCTGCAGTATTGTTTGATGGAAAGTACAACCAGTGGCTTCATCGTATCACTCAGTACATAGGATACAAGGGTGAAAAGGCAAAGTACATTCGGGCTTCATTGAGAGATAGTCCAGTTGTTGAATACCATCCAGATACTGGTATGCCAATTCCAGTCTATGAACTTTCTGGTGAGAAACGTGAGAGAGCTCAGGGTGATATTGAGGCTAACAATATCGTCGTGAAGCCATTCCGTATGAGTTGTTTGAAAATGTTGACAGCAATACCACTGCTAAGGACATATGGGATGAGATCAAAAGGAAACAGGAAGGTTATGACATGTCAGACGTTACAAAATTGAATAAGGCTCTTGGAATTTATGAAGATTTCAAGCAGGAACCCGAAGAACTTCTCAAGGAAACCTACCGACATTTCAATGGTGTTCTTAATGAGTTGAAAAGGTGCAAGATTATAAAAGTGAATGCTGAGATCAACATGAAGTTTCTCAAAAAGCTCAATGTTGATTGGAGTCCTTATAGAACAATCATTCAATCTACCAAAGAGATTGATTAGCTAAATATTCATGAGCTTGTTGGAGTACTTATGCATTATTAACCTGCTATGTCAAAAACTCTAGCAGAAAGGAAATAGTCTTCTCCAGGTGATCCACTTACCCTCATTGCCAAGAAGAAAAGCAAATCATTCACCACTTCCCAAAGCTTATCCAAGAAGGTGCTTGTTGAAGAATCAACTAATTCTGAAAAGTTAAATCTTTCGAATGTTGATGATTCTCACCTTGAACTAGTCAAAATGGCAGTCATGTTCACCAAATCCTTGAACAAACACAAGTTCAAAGGAAAATCAAGCAACCAACGCAAGAATTCATCTTCTTCCTCCTATTAAAAGACACCTGATTCATCAAAACATCAACATGCTGATGATTCCAAGAAGGATGAGTCAATTTATTACAATTGTGGCAAAGCTGGTCATTTCTCTCGCGAGTGCAAGTTACCTAAGAAGAAAGATGCTGTTTACTAGTTACTACAAGAAGAAAATGTTGATGGTGAAGGTTATGGAAACTGGGGGAGAGCTAAAATCGGTTGATGATACTAGGTTTAACTGGACGGATGAATCCGATTTCGAGGTAGAACATGCAAATGTTTGCAAGGTGACCAAGCTGATTAAAGCTAAGGAAGCGAGGGAGAATTCTGACTCAACGTCTGATTGATGTGTTGCGAGGCGTATATGAAATAGCTTTATTTTTTTACTAGGAAATACTATTAAATACGATACAATTTTACACAAGATATTTATTTATTTATAGAATGGATATACTTAAACCTTGCTACAACACTTATAGGCAGTGTACCTAATCGTACAGTAGTGTAGTTTTTAGTAAGTCCGGTTCGTTCCACAGGGAATCTTTTTTAAACAAAGCTCAACGCTATATTAATTTACTTTTATAAAAATACAAACATATATATAAGTAATATTATTATTATAAAGGGGGGTTTTTACCGTTTAATGACCGGTTTGTCGATTTTAAAACTTTAGTCGCAGTTAAAACCTAATGTAAAATATTAAATAAATAAAAGACTTAATTTAAAGCGTAAAATAAATAACGATAATGAAATTGCAATAAAAGTGCGATAAAATAAAATTGCGATAATTAAAAAGTACGATAATTAAAAGTGCGATTAAATAACAATAAATAAAAGTGCGATAATTATAAGTGCAATTAAATATAAAATAAAGGAAATTAAATATGAAATAAAAGAATTATGCTTATTTAAACTTCCGTAATCATGATGTTTGACGTGTTGATTTTAATTTTATGCCCATGGGTTAATTGTCCTTTGTCCTGGATTATTTAATATGTCCGTCTGGTTTTTGTCCATAACAGTCCATCAGTCGTAAATATAAAGTGCGAGTGTCCTCGTCAAATTATTCTTATACCCGAAGTTAAATATTCCAACTAATTGGAGATTCGAATTGTAACAAGGTTTTAATACTTTGTTTAATGAATACACCAGGTTATCGACTGCGTGTAAACCAAGGTTTTACTACTTTGTTAACAATTACACCAATTACCCTTGAATGTAATTTCACCCCTGTTTTAATTATTCTAGTGGCTATTAATCCATTCCCGTGTCCGGTTAAATGAACGATTATTCGTACATATAAATACCCCGCCCATCGTGTCCGATTGAGTGTATATGGTAATTTATAAGGACGTCCAATTGTAAATCTTTATATTCACATTAACAAACTATCATTTAGTTAAACAAATATAAAGCCCATTAATAGCCCATAGTCTAATTTCCACAAGTGTCGTTCTTTTGTCCAAACCCCAATTATGGTACAAAGCCCAATTACCCAATTTTAGTAATTAGCCCAACATCATGATTACTTCGTTTTAAATAAGCATAATAATAACTTAGCTACGAGACATTAATGTAAAAAGGTTGAACATAACTTACAATGATTAAAAATAGCGTAGCATTACACGGACAGAGTTTCGACTTACACCCTTACAATATTCGCTAACATACCCTTATTATTAGAATTATAATTAAAATTAAAATTAAAATATAAATTATAAATATATATATATCGTATGAATGAGGAGAAAAAAGATGGATGAAAATGATCAGATTTCGGTTTGCTTTATAGGGAGTTTTTCATTTTGGGGCTCCGCGACTCGCGGTGAAATCCTCTTCAAACTCCGCGAGTCGCGGAGAATGAATTTACAGCTCACACCCTTGGAGTCTTTCTCTGCCGACGGTTTTTATTTATAAATATAATATATATATATAATTAATATAATTAATTATATATTATATTATATTTATATACCTAGTTAACTTGTAATTTTTAGTCCGTTGCGTCGAGCGTTGAGAGTTGACTCTGGTCCCGGTTCCGGATTTTCGAACGTCCTTGCGTACAATTTAATATCTTGTACTTTGCGTTTTGAATCTTGTACTCTTGTAATTTCGAGACGTTTCTTATCAATAATTGGAACCTTTTTGATTGTCTTTTGTACTTTTGAGCTTTTTGGTCGTTTGCGTCTTCAATTCGTCGAATCTGTCTTTTGTCTTCACCTTTTATTATTTAAACGAATATCACTTGTAAATAGAACAATTGCAACTAAAAGCTTGTCTTTCTTGAGAAATAATGCTATGAAATATATGTTCGTTTTTAGCATTATCAAATATTCCCACACTTGAGCGTTGCTTGTCCTCAAGCAATATCGTCTTGAAATACTAGAATCACTTCTTTATTCTTCACACTTTGTACATCAGTGATTTCTATACGGCGGTATAAACAATGGTAGTAACGATATGGTTTACAGTCCCACATGACTATAAAAATTTAGATCCATTAAGGAAATTGGATCTTTATGAAAACATTTGATCTTTTGAAAATTAAATCTAGTTTTTACCCTAGATAAGTTTTCCGGGATAACCCTTTACCGGTGTTTGCAAAATATTTTTGTGGGTTTGGTGGGTTTCAGATTTGAAAATTTTAGCTCAAAACTTGCGGTTTTGTGTCACCCACTTGCTAACCTTGTATTTGGAAAGCAACAAGTCCAGTTTACTTGTCCCGTATATTACCTTTCAGTAAACTACAGTCCGGTTGTAAAGAAAAGCGTTGAACAAGCAACTGTTAAGGCAATGTCCCCTGACATGCTTTTAATTATGGTCTATAACGTGTCGGACGCAATTACTATCCTTGGTAGGAGCAATAGTAAAGCTCACCCTTATAATTTTTCGGTATGGGACAAGGTCCTGTCTTTGACCACTATGCAACCACCGTTCTTACGGTTGACACCCGATTTAGTTCAGGTGACCTAATGAATTCCAGGTGAATTCCTAGGATTTTACGTTCAATGGTAATGAACGCATTGAAAATGGGTTTTCAGAAAACAAATCGGTTTATAATTTTGATCAAAATATTTTCTCGTTCAAGCTCGAGTTTAGATATCATTGAATTCCATGAGTTTGAATTCTCAATCTTTAAGGTCAATCTCTAGGATTGAGTAATATCAGGCTTAAAAGCTGATTTTTGATCTTTTAAGGAGATTATCCTTTCTGGGGATCTGATTTATTAGTCTTATCCAGCTAATTTGCATGGTGCCCCCCCATTTTACGAGATAAATCCTTCTCATGGTTAGGATAAATCTGACCACTTGGCGACCCTGTTTAATGCTGAGGTCCGTGGATTTCCTGCTGATTTTAGTGATGACTTTTCTAGATTTTTCGTCAACCTACAGCTGGTCTGGACGACAACTTCATGACCTAAATCAAGAAGCGCGTTTCTTTTTCGGAAGACTTTACTTCATTTTAATGATGGAATTGATTCATCGTGTAGATCCATCTCTTCTTTTCTTTCATCGGGTAAAAACAGTTTAGTTTAGTCCAAAGCAAAAGTATTTTTAGTTATTTGTTACAGATATATGTGACATATGTTTAAGATAACTTGGTAAATTTTCCCACACTTGGCTTTTATTTTCCTTTTTATCGTCCTCTATTCCATTTTAAATGAATTTTAACATTTTGGTTTGTTTCTCAATTTATGTCCTTTTTGAGGTAACAATAATTTCGGTGTTAAAACCTAGTTTTATCGTTCATAAATATGTATAAACATGATTTTTAGTTCATTTAATTGAAAATTTTGAAAAATTTTACTAGAATTGGGTAGTCAGTATATAAGACCAGGGCTGTTCTTTATTATCAGAGAGCACTAGATTCTAATACAACTACTGCTTTACTAGTATTTTTAATGGTAACCAAGTGTATAAAGTAAAAATTTTTAAAATCCGAAAGAATTTAACCCCTTCCCACACTTAAGATCTTGCAATGCCCTCATTTGCAAGAAATCAGGAATAATTTAAATTATTGAGGGTGATTTGTGTGAAAATGATTAAATTTTTACCAAAGTTTCCAAATATATTGGCGTTTGTTTGCTGAATGATAAATGGTGCACATCATTTGTTCATTCCGTCTTGTTGTTATTTCACATATATTTTGCATCTTGTCGTCAAAATTAGTTGCTTTTGCTGAACTTAATGCCAGTCTTTGAAAATGCGTTGTTTTACCCTGTTGTGTACATAAGATAAACTGCAAACATATATACATATTTTTGAAGTTTGGTATATTACCCCACATTCAAAAATTATTAAAATCTAAGAATAAAAGTTAGATAATTATAAAAATGATTACAATATTAACAAAAGTATTAAACGTATCAATAATTACAAATTACAAAATAAAAAAAAATAATAAGTAAACTAAGGATGATATTGGTACCAATAGGGGTTCCAGGCATAACCATAGGTGCTATAGAATGCTTCGGCAGGGTCATACGTAGGATATGGTGGCTGCATCTCTATAGACCAAGGAGGGAAGATGGGTTTCGGTGTAGGAATATAGTTTCTACCTATATGTTGGCAATGAGCTATGATTTGGTTCTGATGAACTTGCCAATCTTCAAATGCTCTCTTTCTAGCATTTTCGTATTCCTGAGAAGCTATAAACCTTTGCATTTCTTGCATCTCATTCCCCCCTCCTACATTACCTTGCTGTTGGTTTCTCTCCACCTGTGGATGTCTACCATGGTATCGTACTGCGGCGTTATTTTGCCTCTTCAAAACTTTCGCACCATGGTATACATTTAAACCTATAGTATCGCGGGGTTCTGGTTCTTCTACTAATAATCCCCCCCGACTTATATCCACACCGAGATATTCACCAATCAAAGTAATACAAATACCACCTCCTATTATGCTATGCGGTCGCATCCCCCGAACCATAGCTGATAAATAATAACCCACACAATATGGTATACTTACAGCGCTTTGTGGGTCTCGAATACACATATGGTAAAACAAATCCTGTTCATTTACTTTTTCCTTGTTCTTACCCCTTTGTGTAATCGAATTAGCTTAAAACCTATGTATCACTCTTAATTCGGCTCTATCTATATCCAAATAAGAGTAATTTCCCCCTTTGAAACGGTGATGGCTTGTCATTTGACTCCACACACCGTGTGTATCAAAATTTTCATCTATCTTTCTACCGTTTAGTATCAATCCTCTACAATCGGCAGACGCTAACTCCTCAGGCGTATATATACGTAAAGCCTGAGCCATGTCCAGTAAAGACATGTGGCGCATCGAACCGCCTAACAAAAATCTAATAAAAGAATGATCGGTTAAACTAGCTACCCGATCATTCAACTCTATACTACATAACAATTCTTCACACCATACTTTATATACAGGTCTACGCATGGTGAATAAACGTACCCAGTCATTAAAAGAAGAATTACTCTACCTCTGTACAAGTAATTCTCTAATTGGCCCGGCCAATTCTACAGCTTCTAAGGGTCCCCATTCTATGACCCTCGGTACCTCAACAACCTTAGAATGAAGAGTATGCAAACCCCTTTGATATTTTGGATAATCTATCCAAAGTCTGTCAAATCTCAGGTTCGGGTGCAACTCTTCCAATTGCATATCGGAAAAGGTCATGACTGGATGAGGTATATCCTGCTTGTAGTAGTTATCCACCTCCTGTTGTTACAAATTCTCAGCAGGAGCATTGCGGGCTTGGGATGAAGATTCACCCCTTTCATTCTGCAAATCACATCAAACACAATTTTTGTGCATCCAAATATGCATTAGTGTCAGCAAAATCATCAATCAAAATAATTACAATGACATTATCAATTTATATCAAACTTAAGCTCATTTTCACATTTTTATCAAATCTACACTTTTTCAAATAAGCATATACGAAAATGTTCGCCAAGTTCATAAGCATTCAACTCAAATAACATGTCAAAATAATCATTACTAGCAATTAAACAAGTCTCAAATGGCATTATCTTTCAAAAATCAAGTTCATAAATTTTTAGACTTGAAAAAGTCCACTTTAATTCTCAAAATCATATTTAGGCTCAAAGTTTGGATCATTTAATTACCTAAACATGTTACACTACTCAATTTAGCAACAATTCATGACAAAAATCGGCCATAACCTGTTTATATCAAAAAGCCCCAAATTGCTCAAGAACACAAACCCTAGATTACTCAAAATTTGAAGTTTAAGGCTTCTAATCATGTTAACTAGCATCAATCTAGGTTATACAATCATAATACATAAACAATTTAAGCATAATTACACTAAAAAGCATCAAAATCAAATTGGGGAAAAAAATGGCTCAAGAACACTAATTTCGGATTAAATGGTGTTTAGGTGTAGAAATTTACCTTTTTTCTTGAGTAATTCTTAGATAGCATCCTTCTCAACATGATTTTAGCAAAAAATTTGGTGATTAACGGTTAAAAATTGTGATTTTGGGGGTGTTTTTGGGTGTATTTTCGGCAGTATGTTCGCAGTTTTTCTGTGGGTTTTGTGTGGAATGAGCTGGTTCAGCTCTTATTTTTTTTTTTGTAATCCGGTCCTCCCGCGAGTCGCGGGGATTAACCCTCCAAACTCCGCGAGTCGCGGAGTTTGGTATTTTTTTATTTTTTTATTTTTTATTTTTATAATCATTAACTTATTAAAACAATTAAATACTTAATTTTATAATTTTGTTTCCCTTGTTATTTAGGACGAGGTCGTTTCGGATCGATGTCCTAGTCCGTCCCTCGACAAAATTTTAAAATTTGTCTTTTTGTAGCGATTGTTTTAAAAGCTAAGATTTTTTTGAGTTTTTTCAATGTTTTTGGCATACTCTAATTCAATAAGATTAAAAATAATGATAATAAAAGTTCTCGTCCCTCCCTCGGGTAAAGCAATTTCGGTTCAAAGACCTAGTCTTCAACTTACGACGAATTTTAAAAATCATATTTTTAACTTAATGAGATAAAGTAAATTTTTGTTTTTAAATTCACACAACTTAAATATAAAATTCAAAATTAATATTAAAAATTCACACCAAACTTAAAATTGAAATGCATAAAATTAAAAATTTATATTTTAAAAATTAAAAATTCACACCAAATTTAATTTAAAAATTCATATTATAAATTCACACCAAACTTATATTAATTTTTCAAATATTTACAATTTTAAATATATTGTTTTTACAAAGTTTACAATATTAATTTAAGATTTATATTAATTTTAAAAATATGGTAAAAATAAAATTAAAAATCTTTTTGGCTTTTTATCCCACTTTAATCAATCAAATATTATCAAAAATATGCGCCCCTCTTTTCGGTAAAGTAATTTCGGTTCCAAGACCTAATTTAACTCATGACGACTTTTTGAAATATTTTGGGTTGATTGATTAAAGATATTTATACCTTAAGAATAAACGTTAAATTTCGCAGTGATGTAATAAATTTTTGAATGATATCAATAATTTCGGTCGCCAAACCTAATTTTATTCAATACCAATTTAATACTTTTTAGCAAACAAATTAGCGTTTATTATCAAAAGGTTAAAAATAAAAATAAAAATAAAAACTGTACAGACATACCTGTGAGATAGATTTCTTAGTTATATGATCTATCCCATTCATAAGATAGTCGGTTTAATTGGTTTTCCATGGCTACATAGGCGTAACCTCGAGCATTCAGTGTCTTTTCTTCTAAACATATGAACGGTCCGTCTCTGCATAAAGTAACAAATTCGGTATTTGAATAGGTTTGATTATTTGAACATTTACCTCCATGTGACCATTTTCCGTATTTGTGACATCTTTCTAGGTGTCATGCTCTTCTTTTCGCTGCGGATTTTGATTTTCCTTTACCAAATTGTAACTTATTATCTTCACATCTGGATTCTTTTCTAACTCCGTCCATTCTTTCTCTGATTACTGATACTATTTCACTTGGTAGTATGTCATTATTTCTTTTAGTGATTAAAGCGTGTAGCATTAGACCATGGTTTAGTTCACAGGCAGTCTTCATTTCGTAAAAACCTAAAAAAAATAAAAATTCAGAATGGGGGGAGAAGACTAGTTCTTTAGGGTCTGCTAGGGAAAGACCATTCGGGTTCCATTTTCGAGAACTACATGAAAACAGATAATCTAACTCTAACAGAAATACATATTATCCTTTAAAGACTTGATTCTCCCTACACTTAGTTAGCTGTGGTGTCGAAATTGTGATTAACTTCGCTGTCGACTTCCATCGGACCATGTATGTAATGTTTAACTCTGTGACCATTAACTTTAAATTCCATCCCATTTGAATTTATCAATTCTATCGTTCCGTATGGGAAAACTCTTTTGACTATGAATGGTCCAGACCATCTTGATTTCAATTCTCCAGGAAATAGCTTGAATCGTGAATTGAAAAGAAGAACTATGTCTCCTTCTTTAAATTCTTTTGAACTTCTGATTCTTTTATCATGCCATTTCTTCGTTCTTTCTTTATAGATTAACGAATTTTCGTATGCTTCATGTCTTAATTCTTCCAATTCGTTTAGTTGACTTAATCGTAGACGTCCGGCTTCATGTAAATCAAGATTACATGTCTTCAAAGCCCAAAATGCTTTGTGTTCAATTTCTATTGGAAGATGACATGCTTTTCCATAAACAAGTCTAAAAGGTGTGGTTCCAATTGGAGTTTTGTAGGCTGTTCTAAAAGCCCAGAGTGCATCCTCCAATTTAATGGACCATTCCTTCGGATTTGATCCTACGGTTTTCTCTAGAATACGTTTTAAAGCTCGGTTGGTATTTTCAACTTGTCCACTTGTTTGTGGATGATATGCGGTGGAGATTTTATGAGTTACTCCATATCTTTTAAGAACTTTCTCAAGTTGATTATTACAGAAATGAGTACCCCGATCACTTATTAAAGCTTTCAGTGTTCCAAACCTTGCAAAAAGACGTTTTAAAAAGTTGACTACAACTCGTGCATCGTTAGTTGGGAGAGCTTGTGCTTCCGCCCATTTAGATACATAATCAATGGCTACGAGTATATATAGATTATTATGAGATTTTGGAAATGGACCCATAAAGTCAATACCCCAAATGTCAAATACTTCACATACTTAGATGACATTTTGTGGCATTTCATCACGTTGACTTATTTTTCCGGCCCTTTGACATGCATCACAGGATTTGCAAAGAAGGTGTGCGTCTTTGTAAATTGTAGGCCAATAGAATCCAGCATCATAAACTTTTCTTGCTGTTAGTTGAGGCCCATAATGCCCTCCTGTTGGTCCTGTGTGACAATGGTTTAAAATTTTACTAGCTTCATCTCCAAATACACATCGGCGTATTATTCCATCGGGACAACTTTCAAACAGGTGTGGATCTTCCCAGAAATAGTGTTTTATATCACTGAATAATTTCTTTCGTCTTTGGTACGATAATCCTTTTTCAAGGAATCCACAAACTAAGTAGTTTGCATAGTCTGCAAACCATGGGATTTCTTTATAATCTATCTTCAATAGATATTCATCAGGAAAGTTGTCTTGTATGGCCGATTCATTTAGAACTTCTAATTCGGGATTTTCAAGACGAGAAAGATGATCAGCGGCGAGATTTTCTGCTCCCTTTTTGTCTCGGATTTCAATATCAAACTCTTGTAATAGTAAGATCCAACGAATTAATCTTAGTTTAGCATCTTGTTTTGAAAATAGGTATCTAAGAGCAGAATGGTCGGTATAGACCACCGTTTTTGCTAGAACGAGATATGATCGAAATTTGTCAAAAGCAAAGACAATAGCAAGGAGTTCTTTTTCAGTAGTTGTATAGTTCGTTTGTGCTCCTTGTAATGTCTTACTAGCATAATATATAGGTTGAAATCGTTTTTCAATCCTTTGTCCTAAAACGGCTCCCATTGCAAAATCACTTGCATCGCACATTAGTTCAAATGGTAGATTCCAATTTGGTGTTATCATGATCGGCGCATTAGTGAGTTTTTCTTTAAGAATATTAAAAGATTTGACACACTCATCTGAAAAGATGAATGGCGCATCCTTTTCTAGGAGTTTATTCATAGGAGTGGCAATTTTAGAAAAATCTTTTATGAAACGTCGGTAAAAACCGGCATGCCCTAGAAAAATCCTAACTCCTCTAACATTGGTGGGATGTGGAAGTTTAGCAATTACATCTACTTTAGCTCTATCCACTTCAATTCCTTCTTTTGAAATTTTATGTCCAAGAACGATGCCTTCTTTAACCATGAAATGGCATTTCTCCCAATTAAGTACTAGATTTGATTGTTCGCATCTAATTAGCATTTGTTCCAGATTAATTAGACATGATTTAAATGTATCACCGAAGACTGAAAAGTCATCCATGAATACTTCCATGCATTCTTCTATCATGTCGTGAAAAATCGCCATCATACACCTTTGAAAGGTTGCAGGGGCGTTACAAAGTCCAAATGGTATGCGTTTGTAAGCAAAAGTACCATAAGGGCACGTGAATGTGGTTTTCTCTTGATCTTCGGGTGCTATTAGAATTTGAAAATATCCGTAAAATCCATCTAGAAAACAATAGTAGCTATTTCCGGCTAATCTTTCCAACATTTGATCAATGAAAGGTAAGGGAAAGTGATCTTTTCTGGTGGCGTCATTTAATTTTCTATAATCAATACATACACGCCATCCTGTTACAGTTCTTGTAGGAATAAGCTCATTTTTCTCATTTGTAATGACAGTCATGCCACCCTTCTTAGGCACGCATTGAACTGGGCTTACCCATGGACTATCAGAAATTGGATAAATTAAACCTGCATCTAGCAGTTTAATAATCTATTTCTTAACTACATCTTGCATATTAGGATTTAGTCTTCGTTGGCGTTGCACATACGTTTTATGACCTTCTTCCATAAGGATTTTATGTGTGCAATACGAAGGACTTATTCCTTTAATATCATGAATCTTCCATGCAATGGCTGGTTTATGAGCTTTCAACACAGAAATGAGTTGTGATTTCTCATTTTCAGTAAGAGAAGACGATATTATTACAGGTAATTCAGATTCACCATGTAAATAAGCGTATTCCAAATGGTTTGGAAGTGGCTTTAACTCTAATTTCGGAGGTTCTTCTATCGATGATTTATATCGATATCTGTCTTCTTCTTTTAGCATTTGAATTTCTTCTGTTGTTGGTTCATATCCATTAGCTATAAGTGTAGCTAACATTTCAGCTTCATCAATTGGTTCATTACCTTCTCCTAAAGAACATTCTCCTGTTCCTTGTAATTCTGGAAATTCTTTTAATAATTCTGCATGTGCATCTATAGTTTGAATATAATAACATGTATCATCTGCAGATTGTGGTTGTTGCATTGCTCTATCAACTGAAAAGGTAACACTCTCATCCTCTATACTTAGGGTCAGTTTCTTACCGAACACGTCTATCATTGCTTTAGCCGTGTTTAAGAATGGTCTTCCTAATATGAGAGGAACTTGAGAATCTTCTTCCATGTCCAAAACAACAAAATCTACTGGAAATACTAAAGTACCAACTTTAACTAGCATGTTCTCCATTATCCCTCTAGGATATTTTATTGATCTATCGGCTAGTTGTATGCTTATTCTGGTTGGTTTCAATTCTCCAAGGTCTAGTTTAGCGTATAGTGAATACGGCATTAGATTTATACTAGCACCTAAGTCTGCCAATGCTTCTATTGAACTAAGACTACCCAGAAAACATGAAATTGTGAAACTTCCTGGATCAGATAGTTTTTCTGGTATTTTATTCAACAACACTGCTGAACAATTAGCATTCATAGTAACAGCCGAGAGTTCTTCCATTTTCTTTCTATTTGAGATTAGATCTTTCAAGAATTTAGCATATCTAGGCATTCCTGAAATCACATCAATGAAAGGAAGATTTACATTTATCTGTTTAAACATATCCAAAAATTTGGATTGCTCGGCTTCAAGTTTCTCTTTCTTCATTTTACTCGGGTAAGGAAGTGGTGGTTGGTATGGTTTAACATAAGGTTTATCCTTAACTGTGTTATCTTCATTAACCTTTTCAACTACCGGTTCTTTTTCCTTATCTTGATCAGGTTGTGGTTCTTGTGGAGTAGGAATAGCTTCATCAGAAGTTACAGGTATTTCAGGTGGTTTAAGTGTTGTACCACTTCTTATGGTAATGGCTTTAGCTGTTTCACTCCGGGGGTTAGCATTTGTATCACTAGGTAGACTTCCCGGTTTTCTTTCACCTATTAACCTTGCTAGGTTACTTACTTCTTGTTCCAGATTTTGAATCGAAGCTTGTTGATTTCTAAATGCTTGAGCATTTTGTTCATTGGTTTGTTTCTGAGATGTGAAAAACTGCGTTTGAGTTTCAACTAGCTTCGTCATCATATCTTCTAAATTCGGATTTTTATCATCGGTTTGTTGTGGTGGTTTGTTTTGAAAATTAGGTCTTTGCTGATTGTAAGAATTATTGGATACTTGTTGATTGCTAGGACCTTGTTGGTTGTTGTATGGAATATTTCGGTTATAATTCTGGTTTTGATTGTAAATCGGTCTTGGCGGTTGATAATTATTCTGATAATTATTTCCAGGCCTTTGGTTTATGTATGAAATATTCTCTCTTTGTTCCATTGTTAATTCAATACTGAGACAATTTTTTGTCAAATGTGGTCCTCCACACTGCTCACAACTAATTCGTATTGAGTGAATATCCTTAGTCATCTTTTCCATTCGTCTCTCCACAGCATCTATCTTTGCGGAAATGGAATCTAAGTCATGGCTAGAATCGGCTCTAGCTGCTTTAGATGATCTAACGATATCTTTTTCTTGGTGCCACTCATGTGAGTGGGAAGCAGTGTTATCAATAATTTTGTAAGCATCAGTTTCGGTTTTCTTCATAATAGAACAACCAGCTGCTATATCTATGTCTTTTCTTGTAGTGATGTCGCATCCTTGGTAGAATATTTGTACTATTTGACAGGTGTCTAAACCATGTTGCGGACATCCTCTTAACAACTTTCCATATCTAGTCCACGCCTCATATAGAGTTTCATTTGGTTTCTGTGTGAACGTAACAATTTCTGCTTGAAGTCTTACGGCTTTAGATGCAGGAAAGAATTGTTTAAGAAATTTGTCAACTAAAACGTCCCATGTATCAATCGCCCCTTCAGGTAACGATTCCAACCAATCTTTGGCTTCTCCCTTTAAAGTCCAGGGAAATAACATGAGATATATCTGTTCATCCTCCACTTCTCGGATTTTAAATAGTGTGCAGATCCTATTAAAGGTACGTAAATGTTCATTTGGATCTTCCTTCGGCGTACCACTATATTGGCACTGATTAGTTACCATGTGTAGAATTTGTCCTTTGATTTCATAATCTGGCGCATTAATGTCAGGATGAGTAATTGCGTGACCTTGGCCAGTGCGTTTAGCTCTCATTCGGTCTTCCATACTTAAAGGTTCCAGATTTTCCATAATTGAATTTGTTGAATCGGTATCACTAGATGATTCTGATTTAATGGTTCGTTCCTCAACAATCTCTGTTTGAATGATTGGTGGTTCCGGAGGAAAGTTTAGTGGTTCAGGATCTACGAACCGTTCCTGAATATTTTCCGGATTCTCAATTGTGAGGTCGGGTTCAAAAAATGGATTATCGTAAATTTGAACTGAAGTACTTGGTCGACTGGATGACGATTCCAAAGAAAAATCAACGGCGGTTATATTTGCTAAATGTCTTGATCTAGTTACAGGTGGTGAACGTACAAAAGGTGGTGAACGTCTTGCTCGGTGCATTCACTGAATATCCTATTAGTTTTAAAAAGGAAAGAAAAATTATAATAAGTTATCCAATCAATAGACTTTTCTGATTTTGCCCACGTTTTGAATAGCCAAAAGATGCAGCAGAGGGGCAGGATTCGTTTGGTCTCAATATAATTGAGGACTGTTTGGCTCCAATAACCCGGTCCACGTACAAATCCAACTATTACTACGAACCAGAAAATTTTGATGTCTATCAATTTAACCACTTAAAATAAATTTTCGTAATTTTAAGAAAATTTAGATAAGAAGTAGAAAAAAATTCTAAGTCCTAAAAACTAGAATAGCGAGAAATAAAAAAGAAAAAGAGTTCGTCGGAAAAAAAAAATTGAAAAAGAAAAATGGTTGAAAAAATAAATAAATAAAAGGTGACGGAAAAATAAAAGAAACTTATAAAACTTAAAAAAAACTTGACTAACCTAACCTTATTACTACAACTAACTTAAAATTATAATCGCAAATTGAAATTACTAATTGGAATGATAATTGATACATAGGTAAAAAGTGTCTAAAAATATTAAAGCTTACAGGAAAAACTAAATCCCAAATGGAAATAACTTAAAAAGAAACTAAAACTTAAAAAGGCGTCGCAAAATTCTAAAGTACCTAAATCTTAGTCTAAAGAAAAAGCACTTAAGGAATTCTACGGCAAAGCCTAAAAATCTAGGAGTAAAAATGACTATGGCAAAAACTAAGTTTAAAATTAAATATGAGCTAAAAATACAAATATTACGCTAAAACGATTAAAAATGGACAAAATATAAAAATATACAAAAAGTTGTAAAAATTACAATTTTTTTATAAAAATATTATTTTTATATTATTTATTTATTAAAACTACTAATTTTACAATTTAATTAAACTAATTTAACTAAAATATAAATTAAATAAAACTTAACTTAAAAATAAACTTAATTATAATAATAATAATAATTAGGGTTAATAATAATTATAATTAATAATAATCCGTAATAAATGCAGTTTAGGGTTTCTGTTCGCGTGTCAGAGCAGCTCCGCGAGTCGCGGTAATTAATGCAGAAAACCCCGCGAGTCGCGGGGTTCAGAAATTCAGATGACAGCTTATTAAATTCGACGCGTTTTTTCTTTATTTATTTTTTTTTATTTTCTGTTTTCTGTTTTTATATAAATAAAAGATATTTAAATAAAACTTATATTTTTATAAACTAAAATAAAAATAAAGAAACTTATAAAACTTAAATATTTAACAAAATCTTAAAAATACTTATATTTTTGTTTTTCTTTTTATATTTTCGAATATTTAAAACGTATTTTTACAAAAGCGACTTTTTAATAGAAGTAAACTAAAAATCTTTTTTTTTATTAGCGTTGCGCTTCCGGCGTTTAAGAGAGAGTCCCCGGCAGCGGCGCCAAAAATACTTGATGTGTTGCGAGGCGTATATGAAATAGCTTTATTTTTTTACTAGGAAATACTATTAAATACGATACAATTTTACACAAGATATTTATTTATTTATAGAATGGATATACTTAAACCTTGCTACAACACTTATAGGCAGTGTACCTAATCGTACAGTAGTGTAGTTTTTAGTAAGTCCGGTTCGTTCCACAGGGAATCTTTTTTTAACAAAGCTCAACGCTATATTAATTTACTTTTATAAAAATACAAACATATATATAAGTAATATTATTATTATAAAGGGGGGTTTTTACCGTTTAATGACCGGTTTGTCGATTTTAAAACTTTAGTCGCAGTTAAAACCTAATGTAAAATATTAAATAAATAAAAGACTTAATTTAAAGCGTAAAATAAATAACGATAATGAAATTGCAATAAAAGTGCGATAAAATAAAATTGCGATAATTAAAAAGTACGATAATTAAAAGTGCGATTAAATAACAATAAATAAAAGTGCGATAATTAGAAGTGCAATTAAATATAAAATAAAGGAAATTAAATATGAAATAAAAGAATTATGCTTATTTAAACTTCCGTAATCATGATGTTTGACGTGTTGATTTTAATTTTATGCCCATGGGTTAATTGTCCTTTGTCCTGGATTATTTAATATGTCCGTCTGGTTTTTGTCCATAACAGTCCATCAGTCGTAAATATAAAGTGCGAGTGTCCTCGTCAAATTATTCTTATACCCGAAGTTAAATATTCCAACTAATTGGGGATTCGAATTGTAACAAGGTTTTAATACTTTGTTTAATGAATACACCAGGTTATCGACTGCGTGTAAACCAAGGTTTTACTACTTTGTTAACAATTACACCAATTACCCTTGAATGTAATTTCACCCCTGTTTTAATTATTCTAGTGGCTATTAATCCATTTCCGTGTCCGGTTAAATGAACGATTATTCGTACATATAAATACCCCGCCCATCGTGTCCGATTGAGTGTATATGGTAATTTATAAGGACGTCCAATTGTAAATCTTTATATTCACATTAACAAACTATCATTTAGTTAAACAAATATAAAGCCCATTAATAGCCCATAGTCTAATTTCCACAAGTGTCGTTCTTTTGTCCAAACCCCAATTATGGTACAAAGCCCAATTACCCAATTTTAGTAATTAGCCCAACATCATGATTACTTCGTTTTAAATAAGCATAATAATAACTTAGCTACGAGACATTAATGTAAAAAGGTTGAACATAACTTACAATGATTAAAAATAGCGTAGCGTTACACGGACAGAGTTTCGACTTACACCCTTACAATATTCGCTAACATACCCTTATTATTATAATTATAATTAAAATTAAAATTAAAATTAAAATATAAATTATAAATATATATATATCGTATGAATGAGGAGAAAAAAGATGGATGAAAATGATCAGATTTCGGTTTGCTTTATAGGGAGTTTTTCATTTTGGGGCTCCGCGACTTGCGGTGAAATCCTCTTCAAACTCCGCGAGTCGCGGAGAATGAATTTACAGCTCACACCCTTGGAGTCTTTCTCTGCCGACGGTTTTTATTTATAAATATAATATATATATAATTAATATAATTAATTATATATTATATCATATTTATATACCTAGTTAACTTGTAATTTTTAGTCCGTTGCGTCGATCGTTGAGAGTTGACTCTGGTCCCGGTTCCGGATTTTCGAACGTCCTTGCGTACAATTTAATATCTTGTACTTTGCGTTTTGAATCTTGTACTCTTGTAATTTCGAGACGTTTCTTATCAATAATTGGAATCTTTTTGATTGTCTTTTGTACTTTTGAGCTTTTTGGTCGTTTGCGTCTTCAATTCGTCGAATCTGTCTTTTGTCTTCACCTTTTATTATTTAAAAGAATATCACTTGTAAATAGAACAATTGCAACTAAAAGCTTGTCTTTCTTGAGAAATAATGCTATGAAATATATGTTCGTTTTTAGCATTATCACTGATGATGATGAGGTACAATCATTTGATATCCCACCTAATTTATCAAAATGCAAACGACTTGATAAAGAACTTATTCTTAATGTCAAAAGAAGTAAAAGGTTTAAAATCTGAAAATAAAGTTTTGAAAGATAAAATCAAACTTAATGAGACTAAATCTTCATCATCCAAATCGCAATCTGAAATGAATCGATTGAAAGTCCAACCCAGCTCTATGGAAACTGAGTTAGAAGATCTTAAAAAGTCAATTCATTCGATCAAAGTCGAACGAACTGATTATCGTCTAAAATCCGAATGTCTTGCGGAGAAAGTTAAATTTTTAGAAAAAGAACTTTCTGATTTAAAAGAACAACATGAACCCACACTTCCAAAATAAACAAGAATATTGTTCAATTGGAAGAAACCATACTTAAGAAGAATGCTGAAATTTCATTATTTAATAAAGAGTCTTTGAAAATGAAAGCTCAACTTGCACAATATGAGGAAAAACTTTATCGTAAAGAGCAATCACGAGCTATCATTAGTATAGAGCTTTCAAAACAAAATTTTTTTATGAATAGACCAAAAATGATTTATGGTGATAAGTGAGGGTTGGGTTTTGAAGATCCCAAGATGTTAGATGATAGTTCCAAAAAGATTCCCGGATTATATCATTCTGATTACTTTCAAGCCGGTTTGCCATATCACTTTGTTCATGCATCTGATGCTGATTTTGATGATATTATTGCTAATCGCTCATCTAGGAAATATTATCAAATTAGCTTAATGTATGAAAAGATTAATGCTAAAATGGGTAAACATAATCCAGATTTCTTGAAAGAACTTGTTGAACATGAAGAGAACATGCAAAAATCTGATTATGTACCTAAGCGTAGATTGGTTTATATTCCAACACTCATGCTAGAGAAATACATTTTAATGCTTGAAAATGAGGTGTTTAATAAACCTAGTTCTAGCATTATTACCATAGATGAGGTGTTTGATCAACCTGCTTTGGAAGATAAACCAATTTTACAAGCTTTACCTGCATGTCCTATTTCTGATACTCAAATCTTTGAAGACCTAGCACATGAACTTACTGTCTTGTTTAATTCAGTATCACTAGGTCATATGGCTTTAGATTTAAACATAGAACCTCAGGTAGAACCAAAAGTTGAACTTAAGGTAGAACCTAGTGATGAAAAGCACGAAGTGTTAGATTTGCTTCATCTAGTTGATAAACTTGAAAAAGAAAACATAGAACTGCAACTTAGATGCAAATATTTGAAACAAACACTTGAACTGTGTGATAAATTGCCTACACTTCCTAGGAAAGAATGTTCTTATGATTTTAAGGAAGGAGAAGTTTTAGTGTCTGCTGAGGATTTATGTCTTGAGATTCAAAGCTTAAATCGTAAGATAGTTCAACTAAAACAGGCTAACACACAAAAGTAAATAACTTTACAAGTACACACATCACAATCGATTTCTACTTGTGTGAATAAAGTTTCTGCATGTGCTTGAGGGATTGATAAGAAGGTTAAGGGGAAATCACATTCTAATGCTTCTAAACCCATTACCATTCTTAAAAATCCTTTACGTTCTCATCTTGAGAAAAGTGTTTCAAAAGTTGAACCTTCAAAACATTTCATTGTTAAGAAGGAACATCATCCAGATGGTTCTTGTTCAATTGCAAAACTTCCTCTGATGTTAATGACAAAACATACAAAGGAAAGTCTTTTATAAAAACCAGTGAAGTCTTTAAATCAACACACGAGTCCAAAACCTGATTTGAGTGAGTATGACGCAAAGGAACGTAAAATCAAAATGGCAATTTTGCAAAATCAATCCACTCCAATGTCAACTGAAAAATTTGGACATCTTACTAACAAAGGTGTTTTTCGTGTCACAGGTTATAATCTAAACTTGAATTACAAGTTTGTATGGGTTCCTAAGTCAATGACTAAGAAAGTAGCAAACCAAACCAAGAAATCTGCTAGTCGACCTAGGAAGTCATCACATGTTTTTCAATTTTCTTCTGTGAACAAAACCTCTACTTGGAATAAGTTGTGTGTAAAGACTTCTGATGATGATGTAAACCTTGATATTGCTTATGATGCTTCATGTAATGTGGTTTTAGATGATGCTTTAATGTCTAATTTGCATGCTGCATTACGTTATTCATTTATTTGTGATCCAAAGTTTGTTGCTGCTACTAACAGTAGAGGACCCAAGAAATTTGGGTACCTAAACTCTAGGAAACTTAACGTTTACAGGGTTTCGACGTTTGTGTTTGGTACATCGACTCCGGTTGTTCTCGGCACATGATGGGCGATAAATCCTTTCTTGTTAATTATGTTGACAAATTCCGAGGAATGGTTACATTTGGAAATGACGAGATTGCACCAATAACGGGACATGGAGATTATGTGAAGAATGGCATAACCATCAAACGGATATCATATGTTATGGGTTTGGGGTGCAGCTTGTTTAGTGTCAGCCAATTTTGCGATGGAGATGTCAAAGTTCTTTTTGAACGTCGATAATGCTCTGTGCAATCCATCGATGGAAATGATCTTCTTGTTGGTAATGTTGTGCTTCACTATACACTATTGACCTCAATGACGCACCATCACATAGAACCATGTGTTTGGCTACTCGTTCCTCAAAAGAAAATTCGTGGTTTTGGTATCACCGGATGTCACACCTGAATTACAAGGGTATCAATCGACTAGTCTCTAAATACTTGGTTGATGGTATTCCCAGCTTTAAATATGATAAGTATCATGTATGTCCATCATGTTCAATGAGTAAGCTGAAACGGACTAATCATACGCTTAAGCAAAACCGCAGTACTTCATCGTCTTTGCAATAATTGCATATGGACTTATGTGGACCCATGCGAGTTTCTAGCCTCAGTGGCCGGAAACATGTGCTCGTCATTGTATATGATTATACACGATATACATGGATTTTTCTTTTAAGGACCAAGTCTGAAACCCCCGCCATTATCATTGAGTTCATTAAAAAGACTCAACGCTCATTTAACAAACATGTTAAGAGCATCCGAACTGATAATGGGACGGAACTTAGGAATGAACTGCTTGATTGTTACTTGAAAGACCAAGGCATTGAACATCAGTTCTCTGCTGCAAGAACCCCCCCCCCCCCAACAGAATGGAGTAGTCAAATGATGTAATCGTACGTTGTGCGAGGCAGCTCGAACAATGCTTTCCTACTCCAAACTACCTCCGAAAATGTGGGGGGAGGCCATTTCAACTGCATGTTATACCTAAAATTGTTGTATCATTAACTAACGCTTTGATAAAACTCCTTATGAGTTACTATATGGTAGACGCCCAAATGTCAAATATTTCCGTGTATTTAGTTGTATATGCTATGTGCTTAACAACTTTGACAGCCTCAGAAAGTTTGATCCACAAGGCGATCAGGCCGTATTTCTCGGTTACTCGTCAAACAAGGTTGCTTATCGTGTCTATCACAAAAAGACAAAGACGATCAAGGAAAGCATTAATGTTAAATTCGATGAGTTATCGGGAATGGCTTTTTAACAATTCAGTTCAAAACCCGATCCTAACCTGGCTACTACTTTTTCCACGAAAAACTCAATTTTCTCGATGTTGGGTGTTCTTACAGTCACAACAGGGGAATTGGATATCTTGTTTGATAGTCTTTACACTCCTCAACGAAAATCAGATGTTCATGCCGTACTGGAAACACCATCACAATTAATTACAAAGGAGACACAACCAAGTCTCTATGATGAAGATACAACACCAACTGATTCACCTGTTGCTTCTTCATCCTCCCTCCCACCTCCTGATGATAATCTTGAACCGATTCAAGATATATCAATTGATACAATTCCAGATGTTTCTCCAGAAACTCAAACTAACCCATTACACACTGTTACATCAGAACAAGAGGATCATGGCTCGATGTCAACAACGGTTGATGTTTCAATGGATACCACTAATGAAGGACCTCTTCCACATACCAACTAATGAACTAAAAGTCATCCAATTGATCTTATTATTGGTGATGCTACTGCTCCAGTTTCAACTCGAAAGGCTACTCGGAATATGTGTTTATATACTGCCTTTCTTAGTAAAATTGAACCAACTTCGGTTGCTCAAGCTTTACTTGATCCAAACTGGGTGGTAGCTATGCAAGAAGAAATAGTTTAATTTGAACGTTTGAAGGTGTGGCGATTAGTTCCAAAACCAGTGGGTCAATGACCAATCGGGGTTAAATGGATTTTCAAGAACAAGAAGGATTCTGATAGGGTCGTGGTTAGAAATAAGGCACGTCTTGTGGCCAAGGGATATCGACAACAAGAGGGTATTGACTATGATGAAACATTTGCTCCGGTTGCAAGGATTGAGGCTATTCGTATGTTTCTTGCTTATACTTATGCTTCTCATATGAAGTTCACGGTGTTTCAAATGGATGTCAAAACTGTTTTTCTGAATGGTCATCTTCAAGATGAAGTTTACGTTGATCAACCAGAAGGCTTTATCGATCCTATTCATCTAAACCACGTCTACTACTTGGAGAAAGCTTTGTACGGTCTAAAGCAAGCACCGCGTGCATGGTACGAGACCTTGACAAAGTATTCGCTGGAAAATGGATTCTCTCGTGGAACGATTGATACAACACTCTTCATCCATAAAAACCACAGTCACATTCTCTTGGTTCAAATTTACGTTGATGATATTATTTTTGGTTCCACGTCCCCGACCTTATGCAAATAATTTGGTGACTTTATGGCCAACAAATTCGAAATGATCATGCTTGACCAGCTCAATTTCTTCTTGGGGTTACAAGTCAAACAATTACCAAATGGCATTTTTATCAGTAAAACTAAATACATAAACGACATGCTAAAACGTTTTAAAATGACTGAATTGAGAACAATGTCAACCCCAATGAGGACTTTGTTAAATGCTGATGAAAATGGGGAACCCTTTGATATAACGTTTTATCGAAGCATGGTTGGCTCTTTAATGTATTTGACTACAAGTAGACCAGACATTACACTTGCTGTATCTGTCTGTGCCCGCTTTCAGTCCAACCCTAAGAAATCCCACTCCAATGCGGTGGTTAGGATATTTCAGTACCTAAAAGGTACTCCTAATCTTGGAATCTGGTATCCTCATGGATCTGATTTCAATCTCACTGCTTATACTGATGCGGATCATGGCGGTTGCCATGTTGATAGAAAAAGCACATCTGGATCAATTCAGATGTTGGGGAATAGGTTGGTTGGTTGGTCATCTAAGAAAAAAAAACTGTGTTTCTTTGTCAACGGTTGAGTCTGAGTACATTGCTGCAGCTCACTGTTCTTCACAAGTTTTGTGGATGCAAACTCAACTATTGGACTATGTCTTTAAGATTTCTAAGACCCCGATCTACTGTGATTCACAAAGTGCTATTGCAATTACTAGCAACCCGGTCCATCATTCAAAGACCAAACACATAGATATTCGTTATCATTTCATTAAGTGATCAACTATATTTTCACGAGGTCAAGGTGAACCTACTCTTAAGTGCATGATAGGGTTTAAGGACTAACAATATTCGAACCTCCGACACTTAGTCGTGGATAACCCACATCGGTATCGTTTCAATTCTGACAGGGTGGCCGATTTGAGAGTCCACCAACAACCCATCATACGAGGTTGTGTGGCCTAAAGACATGAATGTTTTATAGTTGAAGACATACCTGAAAGTCTTTACGTTTTAGATCATATGAAGCTTGTTCGTACGTTGATGATGTGTATACTTTTCGTTACATATGAGTAATCGAATATATTTTTAGGGTTTGTGAGCTATGTATTTATAGTCTCAAGAATTAGGGTTTCGATAGAATCTCTTCCCTAATTAAATGCGATCTCATCCTAACTAACTTTCATTATTTAAGGAAAAGAATCCGAATTAATTATACCGTACATACATCTAGAATATAATGGACCCTTATGCAAACTCACATCAGATGGTATAGGCGCATAAAGTGCGGCTATACCCGTGCCATATGTTGTACATGGCAATTAGTGTGCGGTTTAGGGCTTTGGATGCGTAATCCGCATTGTCATGCGGATATGCGTATCATTAAGTCCCCCCAGTTCGATGTTATATACAATGCCAATCAATGTATAGCGTCGAACTAATTTAAAATAAAATAGTACCACAAAACAATGCCCAATGATTACACCGGATCATAGTATTGCTCATTTAAACGTATTGATAATACACATAGGACATTATATGCGTGTATGTGTAACCAACCGCCATTTGCATTTAATGCAATATATTCGTATAGTTGAAAAATCGTCCTTTCGACTGTAATTCCTATACCTGAGGTGACAACTATCATTATTTATCCTGAAGATAATGATGAAAACATATGCAACTGCCTAGAGTTGCTATCGTACGCCAACTGTCAATCAGCTTTTTAGATTGATACACGTGTACGCTCAGAAATTGACCGTGTCATTTTCAATTTTGTTATGCCTATAAGTAGTTAATTTACCCTTTTTTGGTTTTACACTCTCCTCTCTTATTTCAAATTTTGCTCTCTTTCCGGCAGCAGTTTGCTTTTCCGTTCGTATTTATTTCTTCGAAGGTCCGTTTTCTTTTTCTTTCATCCTTTCTATTTACATTTTAAATCTTGGATCGGTCCACCATGTCTTCTGATAAGAACGTGAAAGATATAGAATCTTCTATTACTGAAAGAGAGATTCGCTGAATCGTCGATCAATATCCCCCCATTGAAAAATATTCTCCGATCGCCCCTTTAATTGGCCAACGGGCTAACGAGCCGCCGGAGCATATGATTGCTGTTTATGACAAGGTTATGGAGCTCTGCAATACCCGTATTCCTCCCACCCCTTTTTTTATGGAGGTTCTTCGTCATTACTCAATTGGTATTAGCCAACTGCACCATTATGGTGCCAATCATATTTCTATTTTTGAAATGTGGTGTCGCGTAAACGGTCGCAAACCTTCTTTATCCATTTTTACCAACCTGTTTCGTGCTTCGATGAGTGATGAGAGTTGGTATTCTTTCGATAATGTCTGCAAGTTTTGTGTTACCCCAAAACAGGATGTGAAGGGAATGTGAAAAAAAATCCTTTTTCTTTGTTAAAGCTACTTGTGTTCCTGAAGAATACAACATCATTCTTATATGGTATTCTGGCAAAAAAGGAGAGAAAAAAAACCTCTGCCGATTCATCCCGAGGAAGATAGATTTTTCAAGTCCTGCCTTAATCTACTGCTTCCATCTCGCATTTATCCTAATGTCCCACTAGTTCTTGGCTGCATTTCAACCTACTGGACGCGCTCTGATAAGCGTACCATTTTTATTAGAAACAAGAAGGGTATACCCCTTTTTTATTTGCATTACCTTGGACGTATATTTAACCCCTTTTTTCTTATACTTAAATTTCATCTTGTATTGCAGAAATGGATTTGAATGAGTTTATGATGTTGAAGGTGTTTGATAGCGTTGTTTTTAGAAAAAAAGATCTGCATGATACCGACCCCGATGTTCAACCAAAGATTATTAAGGTTCCAACTAATCCAACTGCTCCTGTAACTTCAAAGCGCAGAACAACTAGCATGCGTCAAGAAAGAGAGACTGAAAGAGGCCAATTACCGGTAAGCACTCTTTATGCTTTCTTTATACATTCAATAACATTTACTTTGCATGCAAAGTTAAATGCTACTCCCGATTTTTGCAGATGTTAGCAAGCTGATTGAAATTGACCAGAGGTTGAGTCCGACAATCATGCCCTTGTTTCGAAGAACCAGGCACCTCAGACATGGGAGGATACTACCCCAAATTCTCCTGTTTGCCGTCAATCGATTATTGATCCTAATCTTTCCCGCAAGCTTCCACTATTTCAAAGGCGCACCTATTTGTATACTGATGCCCCTTCACTGGATACCAGTCGCAATAAGCGTGCTCAACTTAATATTCCTACTAGCTTTTTTTGTCTCCTGACATGAATCTGGACTATTTTGATGAGTTCTTTAAGATATCCATCCCTACCTTTACTCAGCAGTTATCGCATCTTGGTGCATGCGCTCCTTCCAACCTTACTGCGAAGTTTGAGCATCTGTCCCCTGAGCAAGACCTTCTTATTCACACGCAGGCCATAATGTTCAATCTTGCTAAAGATATTAGCCGCTTGAGATAGAAATCCAACTCCATAATTCTTGGTCACAAACATCTGTCACGTGAACAAAGGGAATTTGCCAAACTTGATGCTGGAAAGAAACAGTTATCTGACCAACTTCACCAGTCTGTTGTAGCCCGTTTGAAGTTGGAGGAGAGGAGTTCTCATCTTGAGGGTGAATGTCAGCGTTTGATGAATGAAATCAGGCGTTCGGAAACTATTTGAGCCAATTTTGAGACTCAAGTGAATGATCTGTCTTTGCGACATGGTACTGCGACCTCTGATGATTGCCAGCTTAAGAAGAAACTTAGTGAACAGGACGCGAAGCACAAAGCAATTGTTAGTAAGCGTGACAATCTTAAGCCTGAATGCTCAAGCCTTCTATCTGAATACTCAAATTTAAGATCTGGTCTTCCTGAAATTGTTAAACATATCATGGCCTGTCCGAGTGTTCGTGTTCGTTTTGGTCATGCCATACTTGATGCATGTGCCTATGATCGATCCCTTTTCTGGGATGTTGTTAACTCAAACCTTGCTATACCGGACATTATTTTGGTCCCCATTTCAAACGAGCTTGTGGAAGATGCTGCTGGGAGATGCAATAAGGCATGTGCGGCTTTAGCGAGTTTGAGGATTCCTCATTTGGAGGAATTAGCTGAAAACAGGGATTTTACGTCCCGCCAAGTGGTTAATGACATGCTAGCTTAGGCTTGGATGTGGTTTGAATTGGAAGGGCAATGATTGTCTGCTTCCAAGTTGTTGTTTTGAGTCAGTGAGGGATGGGCCCAGCAGTTTAAGGGTTTCGCATCCCTATATCTATATTTATTTATTTCCTTTTTTGTTTGAAAAAGCAGGGTATGCGTCTGATCGCTGCGGGCCAGGATTGTATATTCTCCTTAGTGTAGGGCACCGTTCCAATTAAGTCACCCCTAGTATATTAGTATGTTTGTAGGAAATAATTATCTTGACCGTTTTACGCAAGGGTATTTTTCTATCTTCTTAGGCATTCTCTTTTTCTTCATGCCGTTGCAGTATAAGATATTTTCTTTTGCTAGAGGCATTTGATTTAAGTACTCTTGTTCTTAGAGTTAGGCGTATGTAACCTTTTTTTTATGGATATTTTATTATATTTGCGTTACATGCTTTCATACTTATTGCAAATTTATAAGCGGCTTTCTTTAAAGACTTGCACTTGTATGCGCATTATAGCATATGAATAAATGTTATTTGCATATGACGGGAGCGACCCTTCTATACACTTATAATCTTTTAATTCTTGCGTCTTAGCAAATTAATACTGAGCGTTAAAAAGCAAACTAATGCTTATACATATTATACTCTTGATATTTAATAATTGTTTGCACGCATTGATAATCCAATATCGAATCCGTCTATATAAGCAACTCAATGCTTATTTCAAGAGTCTTCCGGACAATCCAATGTCCGTGTTATTAACAAGTATCCAAACTTGTATTTTATAGTCATGACTTTGCAAGTCTCCGTCTTGCGCGGTGTACAAGCATTTGAAACAATCCAATGTTTTACTACTGTCACCATTATAATAGTATTAGTAACCAAACTAAACTATGCCACTTGGGATTCGAAGTGCATCCCTGTGCAGCTTGGGGCTCTATAATTAAATTTAAATGCAAGCATTATTAGCTTAAATTGATTGATTCAATTTATTAAAAATAAACGACAAAAGTCTTTATTAAAAACATAGCAAGCATAACAAAATTTCAACAGATGTCTGTTTGATCAATCCTACTGTTGATATCTTTTGCTTTTTTGTGCCTTCTAGATTTATGCATGCAAGGCGCATCCTGCCAATTTATTTTCAAGCCACCGTGTCTCCTTTGCTTTTTTTCCCAGTAACCATATTATCTGGGTTATCCATCGCACAGTAAGTTCTGGGTTTTTTTATTGTTTACTACCTTTACCGCCATTGATCTGGCAGATTCATTGCCTTCGTGCCATTTAACCCCGTTACTCTTTCGTGGCAGATTTATGTTTTTCCTTGACTCTTTTCCGCTTGCGTCAATCATTTCATGAACCATCTTCAGAGGTTTATTATTGATCTGTTGTTTGTTCAACCTATCACTCAAGTGCCGTTGTTTTAAACACCACAAACCTCCTGCTGATATATTGTCCGAAAATAAATTTCAATTTTGCTTAGGGTAAAATATTTAACTTAAGATGTTATTTTATGTATGTAATTTTACCTCCTCTTGACAACCATGTTTGAATGACGTCAGGAGTACTGTGAGTGCTCACACTTTGCTCTGCAATGAATTCTTCAGGCGCATCATTCTTTACAGCTGCACAAATTTTTGATGTTACGCATACTCCTTTATTTGATTTAAAGTATGTGTACACATATGCATTTCGCTTTTGCATCACAAATCGCGCCTCCCTTGCTTTCACCAACAGTTTATGATTATCGTCTTTTGCGTTGAGTAATTTTCTACCCATGCCTGTGTTACTTTTCTCTTATTCACTGTTGTCCGCTTTTTCATTAAGCTCACGATGTGGATGCGGATCGCTTTGCCGCTTCCTCTTGGGATCTCATTGATTATCTTAAAATTTTTCGGAGATTTTCTCAATCCTGCACCTTGTTTATTATAATAATGGCTAATGCGTTTAAAAAAGAAATAACGGATTTTTATGCATTTACGTCATATAATTAAGTGTTTTCCATCATCGCTTACTCTTTTGCTGAGTTATATTTTGATTGCGCCGTGAATTTACACTTTAGCTTTTCTAAGAATTATAAATTGCTATTTTACGCAACATCAAATACTAAATCAAAATATTTGTACGTACGACATACCTTTGAGAATTGTGCGTCTTCCAATGCCTGAACTATTTGTTGTTCATCCGACTCTGCATTTTTGCGACCCTGCCTTATGCACTTTTGTATTATTCTCACATTTCCATCTACTTCTGACTTTATAGTTGCTACTCCCCACTTTGTTAGGAATTTTAATAAACCGTGTATTGTGGATGGTATGGCTCCTAATTTTAGCAAGGTTTTTTCTGCTTAATAGCGCATTATACTCAGCTTTCGACTTGACTATAGCAAACTCAATGTCAACATCCCTTCTCTTTTCACCATTGTTATTGTCTCGTACCTCTAACTTAACCTTAACTGTCCCTAATGACGGGACTTGTTCACCAGCAAAATCGTATAAATCAACTACTTGGTTCTTTAGCTGTGACTTAACAGATCTAGGTAGCGACACATAACAGTGCTCATATATGATATCCATGTCGCAACCAGTGTCTATATACATACCTTTAAGTTCATGATTACAACTTTTGATGTACCCATTAATCACCACGGGTGCATTAAACTGCTTCCTTTCATTTCCTCCGAATGAGATTGTCGCATCTTCCCAATCTTTCACTTCCTTTAGCTCTGCCCTTAAGCTTTTATTCATTACCATGTTTATAGTTTTCCACTTCTTTTGCCTTTGATTCGTTATTCTTTTGCCACGTGTATTCTTTTTCTTGTTTTAACTTTCTACCCTCTGTTTTGGCAGATTTCTTTAGGTGTGCAATCTCCCCTTTTTTAATTCTGCGACCACCTTTTCAATTAACTGCCTGCACTTGTTAGTTTCATGATCGAAATCATCATGGAAGTCACAAAACTTGGTTTTGTCTTTCTTTGCATAATCGGGTAGCGGCGCCGGAGCTTCAAAGGTTTTACATACTGGCTCAGTTGCTAGTATTTCCTTTGGTGTTTTGCTGAGATCTTTTATGATTGCGTGATTGTCATCATGGGCGCTTATGCTTTTGTAACTACTTTCTCCTCTGTTATTACTGAACTTGCTGTATTTTCTATTACTATTGTAACTTCTGCCTTTTAACGGGATGTTATTGTTATACCTTTTTGAGGATCCAGAGCTTTTGCCCTGATCACGATGGTGATCATCATCATTGTTCCTTCCCTTATGGCCTTTTCCGCAATTTTGTGTTATATCCTCTTGCGCCCGCATATAATCATGCGCCTCTTTTATTGCTTCGGCGAATGTTTGCGGTACTTTCCTCCGCAACCTCTGCCACAATGATAAGTGTCTGTCTGTATCAAGGCAATGAATAAATCCTGACACCTTCTGGCTCTCTGGTAGATCTGGTATTTTAGCTACTTCCTTTGTATATCTATCAAAAACCTCACTCAAAGATTCTTTAGATTTTTAATTGATGTCATGGCATTCTACGTGCGTTCTTCTGCGTGCGCACAAACTATGGAAGTTAAGTAGAAACCGAGATCTTAAGTCCGCATACCCTGTTATGCTCCTGGGAGTTAGATTGTTGAACCACTCCCGTGCTACACCTTGTAACACAATTGGTAACATATGACATGCTACCGTATCTCCCCAATTGTGGGTTCTTGCAGTTCCTTCAAATCTTTGTAAGAAGTCATCGGGGTCGGATAACCCGTCATAGCTTCCTAATGTTAATGGTATTACTGGTGCCTCCGGAAATGGGTTATTTGCTATGTGTGCAGCGAACTTTTCTGTGGTAGGAGCCACTTCCAGAGATTGTCTTGCTTTATGCCCTTACATTACTGCAAACCAATTTTGTATGAACTCCTGGAATCGCGTTGGTTCATTAAGTGCTTGCGCTAGGTTCGGAGGTGCAACTTGCTGTAATTGTGATATAAAGGTATTTGAACTGCTTGGTTCTAGAGGTCATAAGGCGCACTTCCCTGGTCACCCTGATGTTGAGGTTGCCTCAACTCACATACGTTTAGCTGCGGCGATGTATAAGTCATTCTTTCTTGCAGTGGCGCTACTATGATGTATGAACCGTCCAGGTTTCTCAAACCCATTCTCCTAATTTCTTCTTGTGTTCTTGCCGGGGTAACCCTTAAAGTTTGGGTTCCCGGTTCTATCGTTGTGATAATTGGGATTGTTCCTACATACGTAGTTTTTTCCATTAACTTGACATTTCATGGCGGGGATTCATACCCAGCTTCTGCTTCTTTAGAACGTATATAGCTAGTGTTCGCTGGAGATCCGAAACTTATTTTTTCTTGAGACTTCATGCGTCCAGTTTCCGTTTCTTTGAATCAGATGTAGCTAGTTTCTACTCCTGGGGGTGTATCTTCCCCCACGCTCCGTAGCCACTCGTTTTCTTCCTCATCCACAGTTAGAGGAATCGCTTTCGTGATTTCATTGTCGGCCCCATTAGGATAGCCTCTGTTGAAGGGGGTTTTGACACTTTTTTCCTTTCTGCCGTAGATGCTTGTTTTGACGTTTGCACAGGTGTTCGTTGACCTGGGAATGTCGAAAAAGATGGCTTTGAACCTTTGTTGCCCGCCATTGATTTTAATTCGGCGAATAACCTGAAATTGACCAATTAATTTAAACAAAAACATTTTATGGAAAAGACAGATAACTAATTATATATTCAATATGAATGTCAATCTTATTTGTTCATATAATCGGTCCCATGGATGGCGCAAATGATCAAGCATATTTTCACGAGGTCAAGGTGAACCTACGCTTGAGTGCATGATAGGGTTTAAGGACTAACAATATTCGAACCTCCGACACTTAGTCGTGGATAACCTACATCGGTATCGTTTCGATTCCGACAGAGTGGTCAATTTGAGAGTCCACCAACAACCCAGCATACGAGGTTGAGTGGCCTAAAGACATGAAGGTTTTATAGTTGAAGACATACCTGAAAGTCTTTATGTTTTAGATCGTATGATGCTTGTTCATACGATGATGATGTGTATGCTTTTCGTTACGTATGAGTAATCGAATATATTTTTAGGGTTTGTGAGCTATGTATTTATAGGCTCATGAATTAGGGTTTCGATAGAATCTCTTCCCTAATTAAATGCGATCTCATCCTAACTAACTTTCATTATTTAAGGAAAAGAATCCGAATTAATTATATCGTACATTCTTCTAGAATCAACTGGACCCTTATGCAAGTATACGAAACTCACATCAGATGGTATAGGCACATAAAGTGCGGCTATACCCATGCCATATGTTGTACATGGCAATTAGTGTGCGGTTCAGGGCTTTGGATGCGTAATCCGCATTGTCATGCGGATATGCGTATCATTATTAAGGACCATGTTGAAAATGGAGATGTAGAAATATACTTCGTGCCTTCCAAAGTGTAATTAGTTGACATATTCGCTAAACATTTAGATGAAGTTAGGCTAAAGTTCTTGATACAAGAAATTGGCATGGTGGAGTATAGTGCTTAACATTCCTTAGTTCTATTGGACTTATATCTGGGATCTTGTGTTTAGGGGGAGTACACACTTTCTAGGTGGAGCAACTGATTTCTTATGCTTTAGATACCATCATTCAAGGGGGAGCTTTTGTTTTACTGATAACTTCCGAGTATGCAACCCGCTTTAATAATTGGTATCACTGAAGATTTGTGCTTTGTACATAATTCAAATTATTTTAAGTACAAATCTTGATTTTAGAAAATTCATAAAAATTTGAAAAGTTAAAATACAAAAAGATTTGAATTTTTCATGAAGAAATGCTATTTTTAGCATCATACCAAATCTGACATCCAAACAGTGCAGATTTGGTAAGTCTCAAATCATGTAAAATTCACTCAGATATGTTGTTTTATAAGAGAATAATATACTTTTGAATTTGTTGATATAGAGCTGTTAAATTTTGAAGTACAATTGGTTAAAATTTTAAATTGGACCGTATTCGGTATTTAAAGCCCATTCGGTAAGGCCCAATTTTGACCTAATTTCGGTATCTATAAATAGAAGAGTCAAAGTTAAAGTTTCTTACGCTTTCTTAATTCTATACTGAATCTAATTATCATACCGAATCTATGCTAAACTACCGAGTTCGTTCTCTCTTTACTTCAAATCTTTGGTAATTTCTTGTTTTAATCAAGTTTATCCTATACATGTCATAGATCTAAGTTGAATACATACATATAAACCAGAAAAGATCTCATCTTACATGATTTAGATCATCAATTTGTAAAAACCTTGAACGAAACTGAATCTGTTATGAACTTTAAAATTAAGATTAAATCTGCTTTATGTGATTAAATGCAATGATATAAAGTTCATTCAGTGATTGAGATGTTAATCTATTAATAGACTGAGTCTGATTGCATGATTAATTGATGTTTTGATGGATTCTGTATATACCGAGTGTGTTCTTGCTACAGTACCGAGTCTGTTCAAACAATTAACATGATTATCTGATTCTTTTGAGCTGTTAATTGATTTTGGTTATGAATTTAAGTGATATATGACTGGATTTGAATGTTTAAGTGATAATATGCAAATTTTGAAGATACGAATCTGGTTTTTCGTTTGATACTGAGTCTGAGTTCTGGTACCATAAAATTTATTGATTTGAATTTGAAATACTTGCATGCTTACTCTAGTTCATTAAAATAAAAGGAAAAGCACATTTAGTTACCGAATATGCAATTTTTCATGGTTACCGAATCTGCTCATGAGTTTGAAAATTGACTAAGTGTTGTTGGATTTTTGGTGTTATTGTTTGATTATTCATGATGATTTTGAAAAGTATAGAATTTTATTTGAATATCATGATTGTCAAATATTTGTGAATAACTAGAATAAAATTTTTTATAACTTATAAAATCCATAAAAATCATAAAATTTGAAAAATACAAAGGACTTCAAAAGAAATAAGGATAGAGATATGTGCTTTATGATAACATATTTTGGTCTTCTATTCTTATTTAAACAGTCAAATGGCGAACAATCACTTCATTAACTCTGAAACCAACATTCCGGGAAACTATTGGCTTGCTATTCTGGAAAGGCATCAACAGTTGCCTGCATTAAGCTCTACTATCAGTGTGCCTGATACAGACTTGAGACTTCTCAATAGAACTATCAAGTTTTTTGAGGCTACACAACCAATTGCAGCTAATCCACAGGGAGAACCTGCTAGATTCAAGTTTGAATTGAGAGGGGTAAATGGTTTAAGGAGAATTACAAAGGCTGATTTCAGGAGGATCTTTCAGCTTCCTCTTGTGCAGAATGCTCCTGCTTTTCCTTCTACTCAACAAATGATGAACTCTATATTCCAACTGGAATATAGTGGAGATACTCGTGTTACACCTGCCAAGTTTCAAAAGAAGTTCTTACACTTCAGGTAGTATGTGATCTTCTCAATCATCAACACGTGTCTCATAATGACACGAAGTGGATCTGACAGCTTGACGGTCCCAATGTTGAAGCTCTTATACTCGTTCACTAGATTAGAAAACCCAAACTACATAGAACTTTTGAGGGATTTGGTACAAGCTCAAGTGGATAAGACAAGGAATGCCTATGTTCCTTGCGAAAGGTTTTTCTGTATCTTTATTCACGATGCTATAACTGCTTGCAGAAATGCAAATATTTTTGTGCCGGGTACACAAGGAATGCTGATGGTTCGTTTTGGGAAAGTAAAGATGAATACTCCGATGATTTCTTATAATCAGTTCACTGCAACAATCCCGGATTGGTTGGTGAGGCTAGCTGATCCCTTAAATGCTAGAATGCGTACTTACTTTGAGGCGGTAGGAATACCTCTTCCGAACTCGGTACAACAACAACAAGTTGAACCGGTCGCGGTTCCAGCCCTGAAGGTTGTAGAGGAACCTGTAGTTCAACCACTCGGGCTAGCTAATCCTCAACTTAGGATAAACCTAAAACGCCCTAGGGTAGCTCCACATGCTCAACCCGTGAGGATCAGGGTACCTAGTCCGCTTAGGATTGAACCTACCCTTTCAACCACACCTGGGGGAAGTGACACTGATTCTTCAGCAACTGAATCATCTTCTGAACAAACGCAGAAGAGGACACGTTATATGCCTGATGAGATGATTCAGACTCCGCCAACCCAACGAGTAACTAGATCTGGGACTTCAACTCCTATCGTCTTCCAAACAATTACTCCAACCATTGGTGATACAGACCAAGGCTTAGAAACTACTAGGCCACCTTCACCTATATCCGTATCACATCCAACAATAACAATAAGCCCTACATTAATTGAAGCGCAAGCTTCGGTAGGCAAGAGAGCTGAAAGCAAGGATGGTAAAAAGACCAATCAGCCCATCCAACCTAATCAGGACTTAGTAATAAATCCTTCTAGCAAAGGTGCTTCGGCATCTCAAAAGGAAGTAAACTCTTCCTCTGCAGCAAAGTCTACGCTGACTCAATCAATTGAGGAAACTCAATCATTGAAGTTCAAAATGGCTGAAGGGGAGCCAAAAAATCTTGAAAAGGCACCCTGCGTATCGGCCGAAAATCCTCTTGATATACTTCATCCTCGTGATGCCGTATTGCCTCAACATCAAACAGGGCCTGGAGGTCCAGCTTATCTTGATGAGGACGATCTGCCGCGTCGCATGGAAACGAGTCAACATGACATTTCTTCAGAAAATTTATCAGACTTCTAACAGACTGTTCCTTTGGTTCAAGAAATTGATCCATTGGTTCAAACCACTTTTTCCTGAATCTTAAATCTCAGGGTCTGGAGGATGAGTCTTTAGCTGAAAGAGATGTGCCACCTCATGGTACATTGATGACTTCAGGAGTCAGAGATATTAATATCTCCACGAGAGCTAAATCAACGGGTAGTTCTGCTACTTTGTCAGAGTCCCATGACACTAAAGTCATGGAGGCGGATGATTTGGAAAAGTCTTTGCCGGTGACAACTTCGGTTTTTTCCCAACATCCATCTAAAGGGGATCTCACGAATCTGAATAGTAGTATGTACATCCCTACATATAAGAATAATACCACACAATTATCCTTACCTGCCCTCACGACAACTCAAACACTTCCACCAACATCACCAACATCATCTGCAGCGGCTCCTGGTTACACTGTTGTTCCACCGACTGGGTCACTTTCTCGGACTTCAAACCGATATGGATTTCGATATCTCTCTGACAATGAGGTGGAGGAACTTTACCTTGCTAAATTTTCTAAACGGACTGACCTTGATGAAGTTCGTGACACGATGATGATTTATCTTGAGCAAGCAAGGGTAGCATTTCCTCTGTTACCATACAAGTCACCTGGGTCAATTCATATGCATGACCATGATCATTTCGATCCCGACAATCTTCATGAGGGGGAGAATAGACATGGTTACGGGTCCGGTGCTTATCAACACTCTACGTATGAAGCTGGTTCATCTTGTCAACATTGGGGAAATGATGACATAGTTAATATTTCTGATTCAAAAAGCGATGAAGTTGAAGAGATTCAATGCGAAAGTTTTCTAGATGAACCAGTCAATCAGAGAGAAGGTAACTCATGAATGTATGCAGTTAAACCAAATGGCATAAAATTATGTAGGGGTTAATCAAAGATCACACGTATTGAAAATGATCTTGTGGGTTCTTTTTAATGGAAGTGAATGGAAAAATGAACTTACTGACAATAACACTTTGGAACCAATATATTTTCTTTCTCAGAATGATCCAAGTTATGAGGCTCAAATTGAAATTCAATTTGAGGAAGTTTTTCCAGCCATACAAAGTTCAGGTTTTATGTATCTTATTCAAACTGTGGAAGGTGGTTCATCAACATCTCACAACCAGTCAACAGTTGTTGATGATGAACAAGAACGACGAGATGAAGAACAAGAATGAAGAGATTAAGAACAAAATGTAGTAGAATCAGATGATGGTATGTCAAATGCAAGTGATAGTACAGTTTCTGATTATAGCATTGAAGAGAATGTTTCTAGTGACGAAGGTAGAGAAGAGGAAGTGGAACCAAACCCGGAGTCTGCCCCAGTTTCACATTTCAGGTTTGTCAATCAAGGTGAGGTTGATAATACTTTTCCATTTAATGATGACCAAGAAGCTTCATGGGTGTTTTATGATAAGGAAACCGATTTTATTACAAAAGAAATGGTGTTCCACAACAAATCTGAACTTATATATGTTATTCAGAAATGGAATATACACAATAATAGAGAAATAGTTGTTACATAAAGCAAGCCGGGTTATTGGCAAGCAAATTGTAGAACAACTAGCTCAAATTATAAGTATCCACAAGAAAGATACCATTGTTGCTGGATTGTAAGTGGTTCGTGTCACAATAGATCCAAGGTATGGAAAATTTCAAAATGGAAAGATGGACACACTTGTTATGGAAACGTCTCAGAAAACAACAACCGTTGTTTAACCTCTAGCTTAATTGCTAGTGAAATTTCACATCAAGTAAGTTTAAAAGTTGCTTTTCCTGTTGCCAACATCCAAGCATAAATAAAAAATACATGACATGTGAATGTCCGTTACGCTAAAGCATGGAATGCTAGACGTATTGCAATGAACGATTGTTTGAAACTTGGGAAAGTAATTTTATTCATCTACCAAAGTATATAAATGAATTAGTTTATACCAATCCAGACACAATTGTTACGTTTGAAAATGGACCTGAAATTGAAGAAGGTGTCGACACATTCAAATTTGTGTTTTAGGCATTCGGTCCTGCTATTAAAGCATATAAAATGTGTATTTCGATCCTTTGCATCGATGGCACCCATTTAAAATGTAGTTACAAGGGTAAGCTGCTAACAGCAGTTGGGAAAAATGCTAACAATTTAATTATACCCGTTGCCTTTGC
This sequence comes from Rutidosis leptorrhynchoides, assembly GCF_046630445.1. Taxonomy (NCBI): domain Eukaryota; kingdom Viridiplantae; phylum Streptophyta; class Magnoliopsida; order Asterales; family Asteraceae; genus Rutidosis; species Rutidosis leptorrhynchoides. Next base: position 248,215,114 of record NC_092340.1, read on the forward strand.
ACTAGTTGATGAAGAAAGTAACGAAAGTTGGGTTTGGTTTTTAAAAATGCTCCAAGAACATGTTGTTGGAAACAGAAATTTGTATGTCATCTCTGATCGACACCCAGGTATCCTACATGCAATGGGTGCTCAAACATACAGTTGGGAACATAGGTACTGTTTGTGCCACATTCATAGCAACTTATTAAGCAACTTATACTAAAGTAAAATTACTCAAACACTTGTGTTGGACAGTCGGTTTGATATCCAATCAAATACTCTACAAGAATTCCCTCAAAGCCATCAAAAAAGCTAGTGTGAAGGTTCGTCAATATTTACATGATGCTGATTTAGGCAAGTGGACTGTGTATAGGGACAAAGAGAGGAGTCACTAGGGTAACACAATGATAAATATTGCTGAGTCCCTCAACAATGTGTTACGTCATGCCCGTATGATTCCGATCAAAGCGTGTATTGAATATACATTTGAATACACCAGACAACACTTCTACGATCAAAGTTGAGAAGCAAGGTAATGTAATTCACCACTGTCCAAGAACATATTTAACATCTTTAAGGAACGGGCAAAATGTAACGACCCAAAAATATTTTGAGAAGACACTAGGAGAGCCGCTCCTAAGTTTAGGAGCGCCACTCCTGGATGGGGAAATTAATGGGTCTCTTAAATTAAATTGTAAATAGGAAGGGCATTTTGGTATTTTCACTTGTGGCACGAATTTAAGACCCCAAAGTCAGATTTAGAGTGTCATTTGCTCCTCTTTCACCTACCTTATCTCTTACACTTCAATTTTAGAGTGAGAAAGAGTTATAGTGTGAGAAAGCTCAAATCAAGGAGGAAGAAGCTTGAATCGGGTCAAAGTGCGAGTATTAAAGTTGTTCATCTAGTCACTAGCTACGTTTTGATTATGGTGGTATGTTCAAATCTTGATTTACTTTATTTTAATTTGATTAAGGGTTAGGTTTTGGGCTAGTGATGAAAATGAAACCCGTTTGTTGGTAATTTTGGGTAAGTTAGGTTATGAGAACCCAATAATGACTAACCTAGGGTTTTGAGGTGATGATTTTGTTTATGGGTCTTAAATAGCTAGTTAATCACTAGCACACATTGTGTTAAGTGAATGGGTGTTATTCGGGTGGTGGATGACCCAAGGTGTGTTGACCTTGGAATGGGTCAAATGAGTTTTGAATGACCTAAGTTGTCTAATGAGTATGAAAATGCACTAACCTTGTATTAATGGGTGTATTAAGACCTTAATCGATCGATGTTAGCGATTTGTTGTAATCTTGACCTAGTGTGAGGGTTAAAAGTGCAAATGGGTCACATTTTCACTATGGGTCAAAATGACCCTAAGATGGTAGGTGAGTTGGTTGACTAACTTGATTGTGTGATTGATTACACGCATAATGTAATAGGTTCGTTACATTGAAGGTTGCGAGCTTGTATATCTTCCACCAAAAGCGTTAAGGTGAGTGGAATAATTATACGTGTATGTATATGATGTATTTATTTGTGTAGCGAGATGTGAAGTGTCGAACTATTAAGACGCCACATTTCACGTGACGAGTGAAGCGTTGAAGTGTTAAGACACCACTTCGAAATGTTTAGAGGGTGAAGCATCGAGGTGTTAAGATGCCACTCGGGAGTGAAGTGTCGAGGTTTTAAGACACCACTCCGGAACGTTCAATGGGTGAAGCATCGAGGTGCTAAGATGCCACTCGGGGGTGAAGTATCAAGGTGTTAAGATGCCACTCGGGGATTAGTGATACGCGGTGTTAAGTACACTAATGGATGTTGAGAACTCCGATGGTCTTTCGCGAGTACCATTTGTAGTGACCCGTCCTAATCCACCTGGACGAAGTCTTCAACAGATGGTCCCATTACGAGGTTCTGACCTCTATATACCATGAACGATTCCATGTAATATCTCTAAAATGAGCAAATGCACAGCGGAAGATTTCTTTCATACTTGAGAATAAACATGTTTTAAAAGTGTCAACCAAAAGGTTGGTGAGTTCATAGGTTTATCATAAGCAATAAAATTCATCATTTTGATAGACCACAAGATTTAAATACAGTACACTTATCTCGTGTACGAAATCATTTTTCATAAATCTTAGTAACCGTACACATATCTCGTGTACAAAATAAAATACAAATAACCTGTGTATAAAATCATTCTCTCGATACATAACATTCGCTTTTCTTTGCTTGGCTTGGTAACCAACCTTAACATATAATGCGCATCAATAATATCCCCAAAACAGCACATCTCGTCTGTATAATATATAAACTTCAAAGTACTAAACACCATGCCCACTAGCTCTTCTGTCTAGTGAACATTCTGGGTGGGGGTGTTAAACCCGGTAGCTACCTTTAGGATTCGCGTGAATTAGGGCCAATCCCGATTCTAATTCTTAGGTTACCAAGCAATAATAATCAGGGGAAATATTCACAACAATTAGTGGCAATTATAATGTCCAACTAATTCAATTATAATCCACAGGACATCTGTCTGCATAATAATTCATTCGAGAAATGTTTTGCTTGTGTCTATCTCGTCAAACATTTATAAAAACATCTCAGTCCAAAAATATAGATTTCAAAGGCATTTAATAAAGCAGTTGTAAAAACATCGCATGTATTCTCAGTCCCAAAAATATAAAGAGTAAAAGGGAGCAAATGAACTCACAACACGATATTTTGTAGTAAAACTATGCATACGAGTGAACGAAACAATGCAGGGTTGGCCTCGGATTCACGAACCTATATCATTTATATATCTATTAAAACATATAATGAAGATCACATAATTTTCATTTATTAATATATATTATTTATATATTTGTAGTTATATGGAATTTATAATAAATTCCTTTTTAAAAACGTATACTTATATTATATCTTAAGTTACATGTTATATATAGTTATTTGTTAAAATGATAGTTTTGTTAATAATGATTTACTAATAATGATAATAATAATAATAATTTTATTAATAATGATAATACTAATAATGAAAATGATAATGATAATCTTTAATAATAATAATAAGTTATTTCATTTTTATAATGAAAACAATAATATTGATAATAATACTTATATTCCTAAAAATGATATGATAATAATAATAATAATAATAATAATAATAATAATAATAATAATAATAATAATAATAATAATAATAATAATGATAATAGAAATAAAAGTAAAAGAGTATACCCTAAAGCTTCTCCAAATGGAATTACCCCAAACCGGGCTCGAACCCGCGACCTCTCATTCAACAAACACACTTTAGACCAGTAAACCATTAATTCGTTTATGTTAACACTTGTGTGAATGATTATTTAATATTTACCAAACAGTTTAACATCTTCATCAAACATCCATCATCATCCTTAAAGCTTTAAAACCCACTAATATTTCATTATCCCACTATTAACACCCAATTATTTAAAACCCATTTAGCTTTGACATTTTATCATCATCATCATCTAAATATGCTCGATCCACTTATCTTTATAAAACCTCATCATTAATCCATCTCTCTGTATATAATAAGCATGGTCATAATTATCATTACCATAGTCATAATCACAGAATAATCATCATCTACTATGTATCACGATTAATAGCATCTTCGTTTATGTTTCTTCATAAATGTGTATCATCATTATTTTAATCTTTGTTCTTATAACATCAACAACAAATGCAGGCATGATTAAGGTGGCATGTGGTGCTGTGCATACTTCGTTCAACAGCAACAAGCAACACGAAAGGAAAAATTAAATAGCAGCAGCAGGTTCGATGGTTTAATGGTGGTGGTTGTTAGTGGCCGATTGGTGAACCATGGTGGTGTTCGGAGATTGATGGTTCGAGGGTGGTAGTGAGGGTGGTTGCCGAAGGTGGTGGCGGGTGTTTGGAAGATGAAGGTGATTGAAGGAGTTGGTTGTAATGGTGAAATGTTTGGTCTCCTGAGTCCATATGTAGGGTATATATATAGATATAGATGTAAAATAAATAATAAATAATAAATATAATAATAATAATAATATATGATACACTCTTTAATAATTGAAGGTGTGATTGAAAAACAGTAAGCAATAAAAGTTAACAAGTTGATTGGTGTTTGTATATGTATCAAATAATAATTAGGAAGATGATGTGGTTGTTATTTGTTAAATGTGTAGTATAATATAAATATAAAGTCTCATGTAGCTTTTAAAGAACATGTACAGCTCAAAAGCGTGGGCCACTAGGCTTTATAAATTTCTATCTCTTTACATATTTGATTACCAAATATAAATTGCTCTGTCATAAAATGAAATGTGCTAGTTGATATGGTGATGGTTATGGTGGATTATAAAAGAAGAAAAAGGAAATACAAGGTGGTTGTTTGTGGGTTATATCTAATAATCAATGAAATGATAGATGTATATATATAATGAATCATAGTCAAAATAAATGTGCACAAAGAAACATTAAGAAACAAGTCTTGTGCATTAAATAATACAACTTTTGCCTACACCTTTTGACTTTAACTACAATTGGGAGACTACACGGTAGCTAATGCATGAATGTAGATGTATATATATAATATCAATAATCATAAAAGAATTTTAAAAGGGGCACAATATTATTAATCTTTCAATTAATTAGGCACAAGATTCTAATTATAATATCATTTAAGAGATAGACGTGTGAAACATAATAATTAATCATGCTGACAGTTAGATAATTTTAGTTCGTGGGGTGTTAAATCGTACTCCGTTATTAATCAGTGGCGGATAAAAGTCTTCGGAATATCAAACGAGTATTACAATCATTTAATATTTATTTTTAATATACTTTATTTATATATATGTATTAAATAATAATTATTATAATATCATATTTCATTATATTTACATAATTAATTTTTTTAGCAACAACATGATATGCTATTTTAAATTACATTTCAATTTAGTATATATTTATATATATATATATGTAAAAATATATGTATCTATTTACAAATAGTGGTTCGTGAATCATCGTGAATAGTCAAAGGTTAACTGAATTCATATAAATAGTTCAAACTTTTTGAGACTCAACCTAACAGACTTTGATTATCGTGTCGAAATCATATAAAGATTAAGTTTAATTTTGTTCGGAAATTTCCGGGTCGTCACAGTACCTACCCGTTAAAGAAATTTCGTCCCAAAATTTGAGTGTGGTTGTCATGGCTAACAATAAAAATGTTTTCATGACGAATATGAGTTGATAAATAGAGTTTTATTACCATTGAGTAATGTGGATAAAGTAATTCGATTACTCAGAGAGTATGGATGAAGCTATCACAAAAGAGTGAAATGAGATAATAAAGGTTCATCTTAATTTTTGACGTAGTCACGTTTGAATTCCGAAATTCAAGGGATTTAAAAGAAAATCTTGGAAATCTATAAGATTTGATTCTTCGGGATTTATGGAAATTAAGATCTCCATAATTAAATGCGATCATCTGTCTCGATTACTTTGTCTGGTATTTTCACTATAAATGAACTTCTTTCATTCCATTACTTCCCACCACTCCCATTTTCTATAGTTTAATTCATACTTTCAAATCATCAGTCAATAGGCTTTATCCAGTTTTAATTCTGGATACATTCCTGACTTTTATATCGATCATTCTCCTTTTTCATCTACCACCGGAGGAATCTATTTATTTCTACTTCGCTCTTGGGGTTATTGTGTTTATCATACTCCCGTGTCTTTATATTGCTATTCGTATTAATGTACATGGTTTGTGATTTCTATGTTGTTGTCTAGTTTTTTATCGTCCCTTATGTTTCGGAGCTCTTTGCCTTTTTATTCTCTTCTCAACTTCTAGTAAAGCGAGTAACGGTCCAGAATTCGTACGTATGGAGTTTCGAATGAACTTAATGTTCTAAACAATAAAGAGTGTAACAGCACGATTTAATTTGTCAAATTACCAGAATCACTGAGAATAGAACTATCAAGAATATATTTTCTTGATATGTTTAGAAGTTAAGCAGAATGAAAGAGTTATGTAACACGCCACATGATGATGGTATGATTTACTGTGAACCATCATCATGTTTCATTAGAAACTCAGCATGACTTACTGTAATATAATCACGTTGGCTGGGCGTCATTATATTATACTAACTCATGCTTCAATTTCCAACACTTCTCCAGAAACCATTCATAATTTAAACTTGAATTTAAAAGAAATTTAGAAACTAAAATAGTTTCTTTTATGATGTAACATAGATAGCACGAGGGGATAGATAATTTTGGATAGAGATATTTATGAAGGTATCTTCAGAAATATCTAAGATATTTATAACAATAGATACGATGGTACCTTAGAAATTAAAATATTCGAGATCAGAAGATGATGAAGAAATTTTACATAGTTAATTAATTGATTACTAATCAGTTTTATTTTGTCCATTATTTTCTTCTTTATTCCACTTATCAAATCTTGACTTGGATTCTGATCGGTCAAAATCCGAATATGAAATTGCATTGGAATAACAATGGTTATTTGTGAGTGAACGGATACGTATATCTGTGGTTGTAAGTAGGATAGTAAATGACTGTTGAATCGGAACTGAAGGATGTACAGTGCAACTGTTAATGTGAGATCTAAATTTTCCTCAGGTATTACCAACCCGTTAAAATATTTTCACCATTAACAGTTTGTACAAAAGAATTTTTAATTATAATTTTTATGAAAATATACCTAGATATATATTTTCTTTAGATGTAATCATGAATTTAATGAGTTAATATGATATTAATCTCATTTGATTTACTGTTAGAACTAGAGTACATAATCTCTAAAACATTAGAGATTACATAATCACCATGTCGAACGAAGATAAATGAGATAGAGCGGTACGTAGAACGAAGATAATCGATGTATAACAAGATGTAGAACGAAGATTATACTCGAGGTATAGAATGAGATGTTGAGGCGTGTGATGTTGAAACTTAGGTTGTTGGTGGTACTGGTAGTGCTGGTGATATTGCTGAAGCTGGTAAGTTTTGCACCATGTTTTCTAAATTGATTACTCGAGCGCGAAGCTCGTTGACTTCTTCCATTACTCCAGGATGATTGTCAGTCAGAACGAGTAGATGAATAAGGTTTAGAATTTGTGAGATTATATAATCATGGCGAGATATTCTGTAGATGAGGGTGAAAATGGTGTTTTGGATAGGTTTGCCTGTAAGTACTTCAAGTTCTTTGCCAAGAGGGAAATTTGGTTGATGGAAGGGATCACCTTCTTCTCATCTCCATTGATTCAGTCGACTACAAACTCAGCCCCAATTCGTCTAGAATTGATGATGGCTGATTGGTTGATCCATTTCGGTTACACTGCTTTTGGAGCGCGAGTGGAAATCCATATCGGAATAGCTGTCGGATTCCGAGGAATTTGAACTAGTTGCGAGTTCTGTCTTGTACGGTTAGATAAAGGGTTTTCGATATGGAATAATTATCAGATATTAGATGATATTATAATTACATAGAATACATATATATAGTACAGAAGATCCCGTAGATTACGGAGGAATTTTCAGAAGTTGTCAGGCAAAGTTTACAGTAACAGATACACTAAGATACGAATTTATCTACACACTATCTATGCAATAGAGGCATTAAGATATGTCTAGACTTAAGGATGATAAGCAAGTAATTTTCGACACGAAGTGATAAGCAAAACTTTTGACATGCAGACACGGTCGAAGTCCAGAACCACTAATGCATCTAAACAACTATCAGTTAGACACACTAATGCAAGACCTGGTTCTCTAAGACCACCGCTCTAATACCACATGAGACCCCTCCTAATCCACCTGGATGAAGTCTTCAATAGATGGTCCCATTACGAGGTTCTGACCTCTATATGCCATGAACGACTCCATGTAATATCTCTAAAATGAGCAAATGCACAGCAGAAGATTTCTTTCTGATGTTTTAGCAGAGTAGTATATAAAATAGTTTATATTTTTACAGGAAATACTATTAAATACGATACAATTTTACACAAGATATTTATTTATTTAGAGAATGGATATACTTAAACCTTGCTACAACACTTATAGGCAGTGTACCTAATCGTACAGTAGTGTAGTTTTTAATAAGTCTGGTTCGTTCCACAGGGAATCTTTTTAAACAAAGCTTAACGCTATATTAGTTTACTTTTAAAAAAATACAAATATATATATAAGTAATATTATTATTATAAAGGGGGGTTTTTACCGTTTAATGACCGGTTTATCGATTTTAAAACTTTAGTCGCAGTTAAAACCAAATGTAAAATAAAAAATATAAATACAAGACTTAAATTAAAGCGTAAAGTAAATAACGATAATGAAATTGCGAATAATAAAAATGCGATAAAATAAACTTGCGATAATTAAAAAGTACGATAATTAAAAGTGCAATTAAATACAATAACAATAAAAATGCGATAATTAGAAGTGCAATTAAATATAAAATAAAGGAAATTAAATATGAAATAAAAGAATTATGCTTATTTAAACTTCCGTAATCATGATGTTTGACGTGTTGATTTTAGTTTTATGCCCATGGGTTAATTGTTCTTTGTCCTGGATTATTTAATATGTCCATACGGATTTGTCCATAATAGTCCATCAGTCATAAATATAAAGAGCGAAAGCCTTCGTCAAATTATTCTTATTCCCGAAGTCAAATATTTCAACTAATTGGGGATTCGAATTGTAACAAGGTTTTAATACTTTGTTTAATGAATACACCAGGTTATCGACTGCGTGTAAACCAAGGTTTTACTACTTTGTTAACAATTACACCAATTACCCTTGAATGTAATTCACCCCTGTTTCAACAAGTCTATTAACTATTAATCCAGTTCCGTATCCGGTAAAATGAATAATTATTGGTATTTATAGATATCCCGCCCACCGTACTCAGTCAAGCGTATGTTATTATATATAAATACGTCGAATTATAAGTTTGTATATTAAATTAACAAGGTATTGTTTAATTAATATAAAACCCATTAATAGCCCATAGTCTAATTTCCACAAGTGTCGTTCTTTTATCCAAACTCCAATTATGGTACAAAGCCCAATTACCCAATTTTAGTAATTAGCCCAACATCATGATTACTTCGGATTAAATAAGCATAATAATAACTTAGCTACGAGACATTAATGTAAAAAGGCTGAACATAACTTACAATGATTAAAAATAGCGTAGCGTTACACGAACAGAATTTCGACTTACACCCTTACAACATTCGCTAACATACCCTTATTATTAGAATTAAAATTAAAATTAAAATTAAAATTATAATACATATATAAATATATACGATATAGATAGAGAGATGGATATATGATGAATTTTGCGATCAGAATTCGGTTACTTTTATAGGGAGTTTCAGAACTTGGGGCTCCGCGACTCGCAGCCCTTTTGGCCTTCAAACTCCGCGAGTCGCGGAGTTTGCTTTTACAGCTCACACGAGTTTGGCTCTTTGTTTACCGACGGTTTTATAAATAAATATAATATATTAAATAATTATAAGAATTATTTAAATATTATATTATATTTATGTGCCTAGTTGACTTGTAATTTTTAGTCCGTTGCGTCGAGCGTTAAGAGTTAACTCATGTCCCGGTTCCGGATTTTCGAATGTCCTTGCGTACAATTTAATATCTTGTACTTTGCGTTTTGAATCTTGTACTCTTGTAATTTCGAGACGTTTCTTATCAATAATTGGAACCTCTTTGATTGTATTTTGTACTTTTGAGCTTTTTTGGTCGTTTGCGTCTTCAATTCGTCGAATCTGTCTTTTGTCTTCACCTTTTATTATTTAAACGAATATCACTTGTAAATAGAACAATTGCAACTAAAAGCTTGTCTTTCTTGAGGAATAATGCTATGAAATATATGTTCGTTTTTAGCATTATCAAATATTCCCACACTTAAGCGTTGCTTGTCCTCAAGCAATATCGTCTTGAAATACTAGAATCACTTCTTTATTCTTCACACTTTGTACATCAGTGATTTCTATACGGCGGTATAAACAATGGTAGTAACGATATGGTTTACAGTCCCACATGACTATAAAAATTTAGATCCATTAAGGAAATTGGATCTTTATGAAAACATTTGATCTTTTGAAAATTAAATCTAGTTTTTACCCTAGATAAGTTTTTCGGAATAACCCTTTACCGGTGTTTGCAAAATATTTTTGTGGGTTTGGTGGGTTTCAGATTTGAAAATTTTAGCTCAAAACTTATGGTTTTGTGTCACCCACTTGCTAACCTTGTATTTGGAAAGCAACACGTCCAGTTTACTTGTCCCGTATATTACCTTTCGGTAAACTACCGTCCGGTTGTAAAGGAAAGCGTTGAACAAGCAACTGTTAAGGCAATGTCTAATGACATGCATTTGATTATTGTCTATAACGTGTCGGACGCAATTACTATCCTTGGTAGGAGCAATAGTAAAGCTCACCCTTATGATTTTTCGGTTTGGCACAAGGTCCTGTCTTTGACCATGCTATGCAACCACCGTTCTTACGGTTGACACCCGATTTAGTTCAGGTAACCTAATGAATTCCAGGTGAATTCCTAGGATTTTACGTTCAATGGTAATGAACGCATTGAAAATAGGGTTTTTCAGAAAACAAATCGGTTTTATTTTTGATCAAAATATTTTCTCGTTCAAGCTCGAGTTTAGATATCATTGAATTCCATGAGTTTGAATTCTCAATCTTTAAGGTCAATCTCTAGGATTGAGTAATATCAGTCTTAAAAGCTGATTTTTAATCTTTAAGGAGATTATCCTTTCTGGGGATCTGATTTATTAGTCTTATCCAGCTAATTTGCATGGTGCCCCCCATTTTACGAGATAAATCCTTCTTATGGTTAGGATAAATCTGACCACTTGGCGACCCTGTTTAATGCTGAGGTCCGTGGATTTCCTGCTGATTTTAGTGATGACTTTTCTAGATTTTTCGTCAACCTACAGCTGGTCTGGACGACAACTTCATGACCTAAATCAAGAAGCGCGTTTCTTTTTCGGAAGACTTTACTTCCTTTTAATGATGGAATTGATTCATCGTGTAGATCCATCTTTTCTTTTCTTTCATCGGGTAAAACAGTTTAGTTTAGTCCAAAGCAAAAGTATTTTCAGTTATTTGTTACAGATATATGTGACATATGTTTTGAATAACTTGGAGAATTTTCCCACACTTGGCTTTTATTTTCCTTTTTATTGTCCTCTATTCCATTTTAAATGAATTTTAACATTTTGGTTTGTTTCTCAATTTATGTCCTTTCTGAGGTTACAATAATTTCGGTGTTAAAACCTAGTTTTATCGTTCATAAATATGTATAAACATGATTTTGAGTTCATTTAATTGAAAATTTTAAAAATTTTTACTAGAATTGGGTAGTCAGTATATAAGACTAGGGCTGTTCTTTATTATCAGAGAGCACTAGATTCTAATACAACTACTGCTTTACTAGTATTTTTAATGGTAACCCAGTGTTTAAGATAAAAATTTTAAAATCCGAAAGAATTTAACCCCTTCCCACACTTAAGATCTTGCAATGCCCTCATTTGCAAGAAATCAGTAACAATTTAAATTATTGAGGGTGATTTGTGTGAAAATGATTAAATTTTTACCAAAGTTTCCAAATATATTGGCGTTTGTTTGCTGAATGATAAATGGTGCACATCATTTGTTCATTCCGTCTTGTTGTTATTTCACATATATTTTGCATCTTGTCGTCAAAATTAGTTGCTTTTGCTGAACTTAATGCCAGTCTTTGAAAATGCGTTGTTTTACCCTGTTGTGTACATAAGATAAACTGCAAACATATATACATATTTTTGAAGTTTGGTATATTACCCCACATTCAAAAATTATTAAAATCTAAGAATAAAAGTTAGAAAATTATAAAAACTATTACAATATTAACATAAGTATTAAATGTATCAACATTACAAATTACAAAATAAATAAAACTAAGTAGACTAAGGATGATACTGATACCAATAGGGGTTCCAAGCATAACCATAGGTGCTATAGAATGCTTCGGCGGGGTTATACGTAGGATACGGTGGTTGCATCTCTATAGACCAGGGAGGAAATATGAGTTTTGGTGTAGGAATATAGTTTCTACCTATATGTTGGCAATGAGCTATGATTTGGTTCTGATGAACTTGCCAATCTTCAAATGCTCTCTATCTAGCATTTTCGTACTCCTGTGAAGCTATAAACCTTTGCATTTCTTGCATCTCATTTCCCCCTCCTACATTACCTTGCTGTTGGTTTCTCTCAACCTGTGGATGTCTACCATGGTATTGTACTGCGGCGTTATTTCGCCTCTTCAAAACTTTTGCACCATGGTATACATTTAAACCTATAGTATCGCGGGGTTCTGGTTCTTCTACTAATAATCCTGAAATGTCCCGTTCTTATTGATTAAAAACGTTCCATATTAATTGATTTCGTTGCGAGGTTTTGACCTCTATATGAGACGTTTTTCAAAGACTGCATTCATTTTTATAACAAGCCATAACCTTTATTTCATAAATAAAGGTTTAAAAAGCTTTACGTAGATTATCAAATAATGATAATCTAAAATATCCTGTTTACACACGACCATTACATAATGGTTTACAATACAAATATGTTACATCGAAATCAGTTTCTTGAATGCAGTTTTTACACAATATCATACAAACATGGACTCCAAATCTTGTCCTTATTTTAGTATGCAACAGTGGAAGCTCTTAATATTCACCTGAGAATAAACATGCTTTAAACGTCAACAAAAATGTTGGTGAGTTATAGGTTTAACCTATATATATCAAATCGTAACAATAGACCACAAGATTTCATATTTCAATACACATCTCATACATAGAGATAAAAATCATTCATATGGTGAACACCTGGTAACCGACATTAACAAGATGCATATATAAGAATATCCCCCTCATTCCGGGACACCCTTCGGATATGATATAAATTTCGAAGTACTAAAGCATCCGGTATTTTGGATGGGGTTTGTTAGGCCCAATAGATCTATCTTTAGGATTCGCGTCAATTAGGGTGTCTGTTCCCTAATTCTTAGATTACCAGACTTAATAAAAAGGGGCATATTCGATTTCGATAATTCAACCATAGAATGTAGTTTCACGTACTTGTGTCTATTTTGTAAATCATTTATAAAACCTGCATGTATTCTCATCCCAAAAATATTAGATTTTAAAAGTGGGACTATAACTCACTTTCACAGATTTTTACTTCGTCGAGAAGTAAGACTTGGCCACTGGTTGATTCACGAACCTATAACAATATATACATATATATCAAAGTATGTTCAAAATATATTTACAACACTTTTAATATATTTTAATGTTTTAAGTTTATTAAGTTATCTGTCCTCGTTAGTAACCTACAACTAGTTGTCCACAGTTAGATGTACAGAAATAAATCGATAAATATTATCTTGAATCAATCCACGACCCAGTGTATACGTATCTCAGTATTGATCACAACTCAAACTATATATATTTTGGAATCAACCTCAACCCTGTATAGCTAACTCCAACATTCACATATAGAGTGTCTATGGTTGTTCCGAAATATATATAGATGTGTCGACATGATAGGTCGAAACATTGTATACGTGTCTATGGTATCTCAAGATTACATAATATACAATACAAGTTGATTAAGTTATGGTTGGAATAGATTTGTTACCAATTTTCACGTAGCTAAAATGAGAAAAATTATCCAATCTTGTTTTACCCATAACTTCTTCATTTTAAATCCGTTTTGAGTGAATAAAATTGCTATGGTTTCATATTGAACTCTATTTTATGAATCTAAACAGAAAAAGTATAGGTTTATAGTCGGAAAAATATGTTACAAGTCGTTTTTGTAAAGGTAGTCATTTCAGTCGAAAGAACGACGTCTAGATGACCATTTTAGAAAACATACTTCCACTTTGAGTTTAACCATAATTTTTGGATATAGTTTCATGTTTATAATAAAAATCATTTTCTCAGAATAACAACTTTTAAATCAAAGTTTATCATAGTTTTTAATTAACTAACCCAAAACAGCCCGCGGTGTTACTACGACGGCGTAAATCCGGTTTTACGGTGTTTTTCGTGTTTCCAGGTTTTAAATCATTAAGTTAGCATATCATATAGATATAGAACATGTGTTTAGTTGATTTTAAAAGTCAAGTTAGAAGGATTAACTTTTGTTTGCGAACAAGTTTAGAATTAACTAAACTATGTTCTAGTGATTACAAGTTTAAACCTTCGAATAAGATAGCTTTATATGTATGAATCGAATGATGTTATGAACATCATTACTACCTTAAGTTCCTTGGATAAACCTAGTGGAAAAGATAAAAATGGATCTAGCTTCAATGGATCCTTGGATGGCTCGAAGTTCTTGAAGCAGAATCATGACACGAAAACAAGTTCAAGTAAGATCATCACTTGAAATAAGATTGTTATAGTTATAGAAATTGAACCAAAGTTTGAATATGATTATTACCTTGTATTAGAATGATAACCTACTGTAATAAAAAAAGATTTCTTGAGGTTGGATGATCACCTTACAAGATTGGAAGTGAGCTAGCAAACTTGAAAGTATTCTTGATTTTATGAAACTAGAACTTTTGGAATTTATGAAGAACACTTAGAACTTGAAGATAGAACATGAGAGAGATCAATTAGATGAAGAAAATTGAAGAATGAAAGTGTTTGTAGGTGTTTTTGGTCGTTGGTGTATGGATTAGATATAAAGGATATGTAATTTCGTTTTCATGTAAATAAGTCATGAATGATTACTCATATTTTTGTAATTTTATGAGATATTTCATGCTAGTTGCCAAATGATGGTTCCTACATGTGTTAGGTGACTCACATGGGCTGCTAAGAGCTGATCATTGGAGTGTATATACCAATAGTACATACATCTAAAAGCTGTGTATTGTACGAGTACGAATACGGGTGCATACGAGTAGAATTGTTGATGAAACTGAACGAGGATGTAATTGTAAGAATTTTTGTTAAGTAGAAGTATTTTGATAAGTGTATTGAAGTCTTTCAAAAGTGTATAAATACATATTAAAACACTACATGTATATACATTTTAACTGAGTCGTTAAGTCATCGTTAGTCGTTACATGTAAGTGTTGTTTTGAAACCTTTAGGTTAACGATCTTGTTAAATGTTGTTAACCCAATGTTTATAATATCAAATGAGATTTTAAATTATTATATTATCATGATATTATCTTGTATGAATATCTCTTAATATGATATATATACATTAAATGTCTTTACAACGATAATCGTTACATATATGTCTCGTTTAAAAATCATTAAGTTAGTAGTCTTGTTTTTACATATGTAGTTCATTGTTAATATACTTAATGATATGTTTACTTATCATAGTATCATGTTAACTATAAATATATCCATATATATGTCATCATATAGTTTTTACAAGTTTTAACGTTCGTGAATCACCGGTCAACTTGGGTGGTCAATTGTCTATATGAAACATATTTCAATTAATCAAGTCTTAACAAGTTTGATTGCTTAACATGTTGGAAACATTTAATCATGTAAATATCAATCTTAATTAATATATATAAACATGGAAAAGTTCGGGTCACTACAGTACCTACCCGTTAAATAAATTTCGTCCCGAAATTTTAAGCTGTTGAAGGTGTTGACGAATCTTCTGGAAATAGATGCGGGTATTTCTTCTTCATCTGATCTTCACGCTCCCAGGTGAACTCGGGTCCTCTACGAGCATTCCATCGAACCTTAACAATTGGTATCTTGTTTTTCTTAAGTCTTTTAACCTCACGATCCATTATTTCGACGGGTTCTTCGATGAATTGAAGTTTTTCGTTGATTTGGATTTCATCTAACGGAATAGTGAGATCTTCTTTAGCAAAACATTTATTCAAATTCGAGACGTGGAAAGTGTTATGTACAGCCGCGAGTTGTTGAGGTAACTCTAGTCGGTAAGCTACTGGTCCGACACGATCAATAATCTTGAATGGTCCAATATACCTTGGATTTAATTTTCCTCGTTTACCAAATCGAACAACGCCTTTCCAAGGTGCAACTTTAAGCATGACCATCTCTCCAATTTCAAATTCTATATCTTTTCTTTTAATGTCAGCGTAGCTCTTTTGTCGACTTTGGGCGGTTTTCAACCGTTGTTGAATTTGGATGATCTTCTCGGTAATTTCTTGTATAATCTCCGGACCCGTAATCTGTCTATCCCCCACTTCACTCCAACAAATCGGAGACCTGCACTTTCTACCATAAAGTGCTTCAAACGGCGCCATCTCAATGCTTGAATGGTAGCTGTTGTTGTAGGAAAATTCTGCTAACGGTAGATGTCGATCCCAACTGTTTCCGAAATCAATAACACATGCTCGTAGCATGTCTTCAAGCGTTTGTATCGTCCTTTCGCTCTGCCCATCAGTTTGTGGATGATAGGCAGTACTCATGTCTAGACGAGTTCCTAATGCTTGCCGTAATGTCTGCCAGAATCTTGAAATAAATCTGCCATCCCTATCAGAGATAATAGAGATTGGTATTCCATGTCTGGAGACGACTTCCTTCAAATACAGTCGTGCTAACTTCTCCATCTTGTCATCTTCTCTTATTGGTAGGAAGTGTGCTGATTTGGTAAGACGATCAACTATTACCCAAATAGTATCAAAACCACTTGCAGTCCTTGGCAATTTAGTGATGAAATCCATGGTAATGTTTTCCCATTTCCATTCCGGGATTTCGGGTTGTTGAAGTAGACCTGATGGTTTCTGATGCTCAGCTTTGACCTTAGAACACGTCAAACATTCTCCTACGTATTTAGCAACATCGGCTTTCATACCCGGCCACCAAAAATGTTTCTTGAGATCCTTGTACATCTTCCCCGTTCCAGGATGTATTGAGTATCTGGTTTTATGAGCTTCTCTAAGTACCATTTCTCTCATATCTCCAAATTTTGGTACCCAAATCCTTTCAGCCCTATACCGGGTTCCGTCTTCCCGAATATTAAGATGCTTCTCCGATCCTTTGGGTATTTCATCCTTTAAATTTCCCTCTTTTAAAACTCCTTGTTGCGCCTCCTTTATTTGAGTAGTAATGTTATTATGAATCATTATATTCATAGATTTTACTCGAATGGGTTCTCTATCCTTCCTGCTCAAGGCATCGGCTACCACATTTGCCTTCCCCGGGTGGTAACGAATCTCAAAGTCGTAATCATTCAATAATTCAATCCACCTACGCTGCCTCATATTCAGTTGTTTCTGATTAAATATGTGTTGAAGACTTTTGTGGTCGGTATATATAATACTTTTGACCCCATATAAGTAGTGCCTCCAAGTCTTTAATGCAAAAACAACCGCACCTAATTCCAAATCATGCGTCGTATAATTTTGTTCGTGAATCTTCAATTGTCTAGACGCATAAGCAATCACCTTCGTTCGTTGCATTAATACACAACCGAGACCTTGCTTTGATGCATCACAATAAATCACAAAATCATCATTCCCTTCAGGCAATGACAATATAGGTGTCGTAGTTAGCTTTTTCTTCAATAACTGAAACGCTTTCTCTTGTTCATCATTCCATTCAAATTTCTTCCCTTTATGCGTTAATGCAGTCAAGGGTTTTGCTATTCTGGAAAAGTCTTGGATGAACCTTCTGTAGTAACCAGCTAGTCCTAAAAACTGGCGTATGTGTTTCGGAGTTTTCGGGGTTTCCCACTTTTCAATAGTTTCTATCTTTGCCGGATCCACCTTAATACCTTCTTTGTTCACTATGTGACCGAGGAATTGAACTTCTTCCAACCAAAATGCACACTTTGAAAACTTAGCGTACAATTCTTCCTTCCTCAATACTTCTAACACTTTTCTCAAATGTTCACCGTGTTCTTGGTCATTCTTTGAGTAAATAAGTATGTCATCAATGAAAACAATGACAAACTTGTCAAGGTATGATCCACACACTCGGTTCATAAGGTCCATGAACACAGCTGGTGCATTAGTTAAACTAAACGGCATGACCATAAACTCGTAATGATCGTAACGTGTTCTGAAAGCAGTTTTTGGAATATCATCTTCTTTCACCCGCATTTGATGATACCCGGAACGTAAGTCAATCTTTGAATAAACAGACGAGCCTTGTAGTTGATCAAATAAGTCATCGATTCTCGGTAGTGGGTAGCGGTTCTTGATGGTAAGTTTGTTCAACTCTCGGTAGTCGATACACAACCTGAATGTACCATCTTTCTTCTTGACAAACAAAACAGGAGCTCCCCACGGTGATGTGCTTGGTCGAATGAAACCACGCTCTAAAAGTTCTTGTAATTGGCTTTGTAGTTCTTTCATCTCGCTGGGTGCGAGTCTGTAAGGAGCACGAGCTATTGGTGCAGCTCCTGGTACAAGATCTATTTGAAATTCAACGGATCGATGTGGGGGTAATCCCGGTAATTCTTTCGGAAATACATCAGGAAATTCTTTTGCGACGGGAACATCATTGATGCTCTTTTCTTCAGTTTGTACTTTCTCGACGTGTGCTAGAACAGCATAGCAACCTTTTCTTATTAGTTTTTGTGCCTTCAAATTACTAATAAGATGTAGCTTCGTGTTGCCCTTTTCTCCGTACACCATTAAGGGTTTTCCTTTTTCTCGTATAATGCGAATTGCATTTTTGTAACAAACGATCTCCGCTTTCACTTCTTTCAACCAGTCCATACCGATTATCACATCAAAACTCCCTAACTCTACTGGTATCAAATCAATCTTAAATGTTTCGCTAACCAGTTTAATTTCTCGATTCCGACATATATTATCTGCTGAAATTAATTTACCATTTGCTAATTCGAGTAAAAATTTACTATCCAAAGGCGTCAATGGACAACTTAATTTAGCACAAAAATCTCTACTCATATAGCTTCTATCCGCACCCGAATCAAATAAAACGTAAGCAGATTTATTGTCAATAAGAAACGTACCCGTAACAAGCTCCGGGTCTTCCTGTGCCTCTGCCGTATTAATATTGAAAACTCTTCCATGGCCTTGTCCATTCGTGTTCTCCTGGTTCGGGTAATTTCTAATAATGTGGCCCGGTTTTCCACATTTATAACAAACTACATTTCCATAACTTGCTCCGACACTACTTGCTCCGCCATTACTCGTTCCGACACCATTTGTTCCTTTCATTTTATTAACCCCTGGTCCGTAGACCTCACACTTCGCCGCGCTATGACCATTTCTTTTACACTTGTTGCAAAATTTGGTGCAGAACCCCGAGTGATTCTTTTCACACCTTTGGCATAGCTGCTTCTGATTGTTGTTGTTGTTGCGGTTATTATTGTTGTTGGGATGATTGTTGTAGTTGCTGCTGCTGTTGTTGTTGTTGTTGTTGTTGGGCCATTTGTTGTAGTTGCGATTGATGTTGCGATTGTTGGGATAATTGTTGCGATTATTGTTGTAATTGCTGTTGTTGTTGTATTGGTGATTCTTATCACCGTTTTCCTCCCACTTTCTTTTGACTTGCTTCACATTGACCTCTTCAGCAGTCTGTTCTTTAATTCTTTCTTCAATCTGGTTCACGAGTTTGTGAGCCATTCTACATACCTGTTGTATGGAGGCGGGCTCGTGTGAACTTATATCTTCTTGGATTCTTTCCGGTAATCCTTTCACAAACGCGTCGATCTTCTCTTCCTCATCTTCGAATGCTCCCGGACACAATAGGCACAATTCTGTGAATCGTCTTTCGTACGTGGTAATATCAAATCCTTGGGTTCGTAACCCTCTAAGTTCTGTCTTGAGCTTATTGACCTCGGTTCTGGGACGGTACTTCTCGTTCATCAAGTGCTTGAATGCTGACCACGGTAGTGCGTACGCATCGTCTTGTCTCACTTGCTCTAGATAGGTATTCCACCATGTTAACGCAGAACCTGTGAAGGTATGCGTAGCGTACTTTACTTTGTCCTCTTCAGTACACTTACTTATGGCAAACACCGATTCGACCTTCTCGGTCCACCGTTTCAATCCGATCGGTCCTTCGGTTCCATCAAATTCCAAAGGTTTGCAGGCAGTGAATTCTTTGTAGGTGCATCCTACACGATTTCCTGTACTGCTAGATCCAAGGTTATTATTGGTATGTAGCGCAGCCTGTACTGTGGCTATGTTTGAAGCTAGAAAAGTACGGAATTCCTCTTCATTCATATTCACGGTGTGTCGAGTAGTCGGTGCCATTTCCTTCAAAATAGTTAAATGGAACAAGTTAATCATACAGAATATTAAGAGTAGTTAATAGTATTTCGTAGCATAATATGAACTCATTTATAAAAGCTTTTTCTTCATATTAGCGTTTTATAAGTTTAAATTCGGGTAGTACCTACCCGTTAAGTTCATACTTAGTAGCTAATATACAATTCAACTACTACAATTCTATATGAAAAACTGATTATAATAATATTTCGCGTTCAAACTTTTACACAACATTTTACAAACTTACAATACCGCTTATTTTACATATAGCATGAAATATAGCACACAATAAATTTGATACAAGATGGTTGTGAAGATAATTCTAGCTAGTACACAAGTCGTTCAGCAAAGGCAATAAAGACACGTAATTCATAAGTCCATAAACAAGTCATGCATTCTGGTTTTACTAGGACTACTTCCCATCCTTGGTCTTGTGGAACATAACCGTTATGGCTGTTGATAAGACAGCGTGTTGTAACGTCGTCAAAGGGACGAGGGTTACGTAATGTCCAACAGTCCCGTAACAATCTAAAAACCTCATTTCTTACCCCAATTACCGACTCCGTCACTTGTGGGAACGTTTTGTTTAATAGTTGTAGCCCGATGTTCTTGTTCTCACTTTGGTGAGAAGCGAACATTACCAATCCGTAAGCATAACATGCTTCTTTATGTTGCATGTTAGCCGCTTTTTCTAAATCACGAAGTCCAATATTCGGATATATTGAGTCAAAATAATTTCTTAACCCATTGCGTAAAATAGCATTTGGGTTCCCCGCAATATATGCGTCAAAGTAAACACATCGTAACTTATGGATTTCCCAATGTGATATCCCCCATCTTTTGAACGAAAGCCTTTTATAAACCAAGGCATTCTTGGAACGTTCTTCGAATGTCTTACAAACTGATCTCGCCTTAAATAGTTGTGCCGAAGAATTCTGACCGACTCTAGACAAGATTTCATCAATCATGTCTCCGGGTAGATCTCTTAAAATATTGGGTTGTCTATCCATTTTGTGTTTTTATACTGTAAAATAGACAAGAGTTAGATTCATAAAAAAATACTTATTAATACAAGCAATTTTTACATATATCATAAAGCATAAGCACACTATATTACATATATTATACCACACGAATACAACTATCTTATTCCGACTCGCTTGTTTCTTCTTCTTCTTCTTCAGTTTTGGTTCGTTTTGCCAAGTTTCTAGGGATATATGATGTTCCCCTAATACGAGCCGTAATTTTCCACATTGGTTTAGAAAAACCTGGTGGTTTAGAGGTTCCCGGGTCATTGTTACAACTTAAGGACTTCGGGGGTTGACGATACATATAAAGTTCATCGGGGTTGGAATTAGATTTCTCTATTTTTATGCCATTTCCCTTATTATTTTCTTTTGCCTTTTTAAATTCAGTTGGGGTAATTTCTATAACATCATCGGAATTCTCGTCGGAATCCGATTCATCGGAGAATTGGTAATCCTCCCAATATTTTGCTTCCTTGGCGGAAACACCATTGACCATAATTAACCTTGGTCGGTTGGTTGAGGATTTTCTTTTACTTAACCGTTTTATTATTTCCCCCACCGGTTCTATTTCTTCATCCGGTTCCGATTCTTCTTCCGGTTCCGATTCTTCTTCCGGTTCCGACTCTTCTTCCGGTTCCTCTTCGGGAACTTGTGAATCAGTCCACGAATCATTCCAATTTACATTTGACTCTTCATTATTATTAGGTGAGTCAATGGGACTTGTTCTAGAGGTAGACATCTATCACATAATATCAAACGCGTTAAGAGATTAATATATCACATAATATTCACATGTTAAAAATATATAGTTTCCAACAAAATTTGTTAAGCAATCATTTTTCAAGTAAACACGGTCGAAGTCCAGACTCACTAATGCATCCTAACAAACTCGATAAGACACACTAATGCAAAATTCTGGTTCTCTAAGACCAACGCTCTGATACCAACTGAAATGTCCCGTTCTTATTGATTAAAAACGTTCCATATTAATTGATTTCGTTGCGAGGTTTTGACCTCTATATGAGACGTTTTTCAAAGACTGCATTCATTTTTATAACAAACCATAACCTTTATTTCATAAATAAAGGTTTAAAAACCTTTACGTAGATTATCAAATAATGATAATCTAAAATATCCTGTTTACACACGACCATTACATAATGGTTTACAATACAAATATGTTACATCGAAATCAGTTTCTTGAATGCAGTTTTTACACAATATCATACAAACATGGACTCCAAATCTTGTCCTTATTTTAGTATGCAACAGCGGAAGCTCTTAATATTCACCTGAGAATAAACATGCTTTAAACGTCAACAAAAATGTTGGTGAGTTATAGGTTTAACCTATATATATCAAATCGTAACAATAGACCACAAGATTTCATATTTCAATACACATCCCATACATAGAGATAAAAATCATTCATATGGTGAATACCTGGTAACCGACATTAACAAGATGCATATATAAGAATATCCCCCTCATTCCGGGACACCCTTCGGATATGATATAAATTTCGAAGTACTAAAGCATCCGGTACTTTAGATGGGGTTTGTTAGGCCCAATAGATCTATCTTTAGGATTCGCGTCAATTAGGGTGTCTGTTCCCTAATTCTTAGATTACCAGACTTAATAAAAAGGGGCATATTCGATTTCGATAATTCAACCATAGAATGTAGTTTCACGTACTTGTGTCTATTTTGTAAATCATTTATAAAACCTGCATGTATTCTCATCCCAAAAATATTAGATTTTAAAAGTGGGACTATAACTCACTTTCACAGATTTTTACTTCGTCGGGAAGTAAGACTTGGCCACTGGTTGATTCACGAACCTATAACAATATATACATATATATCAAAGTATGTTCAAAATATATTTACAACACTTTTAATATATTTTGATGTTTTAAGTTTATTAAGTCAGCTGTCCTCGTTAGTAACCTACAACTAGTTGTCCACAGTTAGATGTACAGAAATAAATCGATAAATATTATCTTGAATCAATCCACGACCCAGTGTATACGTATCTCAGTATTGATCACAACTCAAACTATATATATTTTGGAATCAACCTCAACCCTGTATAGCTAACTCCAACATTCACATATAGAGTGTCCATGGTTGTTCCGAAATATATATAGATGTGTCAACATGATAGGTCGAAACATTGTATACGTGTCTATGGTATCTCAAGATTACATAATATACAATACAAGTTGATTAAGTTATGGTTGGAATAGATTTGTTACCAATTTTCACGTAGCTAAAATGAGAAAAATTATCCAATCTTGTTTTACCCATAACTTCTTCATTTTAAATCCGTTTTGAGTGAATCAAATTGCTATGGTTTCATATTGAACTCTATTTTATGAATCTAAACAGAAAAAGTATAGGTTTATAGTCGGAAAAATAAGTTACAAGTCGTTTTTGTAAAGGTAGTCATTTCAGTCGAAAGAACGACGTCTAGATGACCATTTTAGAAAACATACTTCCACTTTGAGTTTAACCATAATTTTTGGATATAGTTTCATGTTCATAATAAAAATCATTTTCTCAGAATAACAACTTTTAAATCAAAGTTTATCATAGTTTTTAATTAACTAACCCAAAACAGCCCGCGGTGTTACTACGACGGCGTAAATCCGGTTTTACGGTGTTTTTCGTGTTTCCAGGTTTTAAATCATTAAGTTAGCATATCATATAGATATAGAAAATGTGTTTAGTTGATTTTAAAAGTCAAGTTAGAAGGATTAACTTTTGTTTGCGAACAAGTTTAGAATTAACTAAACTATGTTCTAGTGATTACAAGTTTAAACCTTCGAATAAGATAGCTTTATATGTATGAATCGAATGATGTTATGAACATCATTTATACCTTAAGTTCCTTGGATAAACCTACTGGAAAATAGAAAAATGGATCTAGCTTCAATGGATCCTTGGATGGTTCGAAGTTCTTGAAGCAGAATCATGACACGAAAACAAGTTCAAGTAAGATCATCACTTGAAATAAGATTGTTATAGTTATAGAAATTGAACCAAAGTTTGAATATGATTATTACCTTGTATTAGAATGATAACCTACTGTAATAAAAAAAGATTTCTTGAGGTTGGATAATCACCTTACAAGATTGGAAGTGAGCTAGCAAACTTGAAAGTATTCTTGATTTTATGAAACTAGAACTTTTGGAATTTATGAAAAACACTTAGAACTTGAAGATAGAACTTGAGAGAGATCAATTAGATGAAGAAAATTGAAGAATGAAAGTGTTTGTAGTTGTTTTTGGTCTTTGGTGTATGGATTAGATATAAAGGATATGTAATTTTGTTTTCATGTAAATAAGTCATGAATGATTACTCATATTTTTGTAATTTTATGAGATATTTCATGCTAGTTGCCAAATGATGGTTCCCACATGTGTTAGGTGACTCACATGGGCTGCTAAGAGCTGATCATTGGAGTGCATATACCAATAGTACATACATCTAAAAGCTGTGTATTGTACGAGTACGAATACGGGTGCATACGAGTAGAATTGTTGATGAAACTGAACGAGGATGTAATTGTAAGAATTTTTGTTAAGTAGAAGTATTTTGATAAGTGTATTGAAGTCTTTAAAAAGTGTATAAATACATATTAAAACACTACATGTATATACATTTTAACTGAGTCGTTAAGTCATCGTTGGTCGTTACATGTAAGTGTTGTTTTGAAACCTTTAGGTTAACGATCTTGTTAAATGTTGTTAACCCAATGTTTATAATATCAAATGAGATTTTAAATTATTATATTATCATGATATTATCATGTATGAATATCTCTTAATATGATATATATACATTAAATGTCTTTACAACGATAATCGTTACATATATGTCTCGTTTAAAAATCATTAAGTTAGTAGTCTTGTTTTTACATATGTAGTTCATTGTTAATATACTTAATGATATGTTTACTTATCATAGTATCATGTTAACTATATATATATCCATATATATGTCATCATATAGTTTTTACAAGTTTTAACGTTCGTGAATCACCGGTCAACTTGGGTGGTCAATTGTCTATATGAAACATATTTCAATTAATCAAGTCTTAACAAGTTTGATTACTTAACATGTTGGAAACATTTAATCATGTAAATATCAATCTCAATTAATATATATAAACATGGAAAAGTTCAGGTCACTACAAATCCCCCCCGACTTATATCCACACCGAGATATTCAGCAATCAAAGTAATAAAAATACCACCTCCTATTATGCTATGCGGTCTCATCCCCCTAACCATAGCTGATAAATAATAACCCACACAATAAGGTATACTTACAGCGCTTTGTGGGTCTCGAATACACATATAGTAAAACAAATCCTGTTCATTTACCTTTTCCTTGTTCTTACCTCTTTGTGTAATCGAATTTGCTAAAAACCTATGAATTACTCTTAATTCAGCTCTATCTATATCCAAATAAGAGTAATTTCCCCCTTTGAATCGGTGATGGCTTGTCATTTGACTCCATACACCGTGTGTATCAAAATTTTCATCTATCTTTCTACCATTTAGTATCAACCCTCTACAATCGGCAGATGCTAACTCCTCAGGCGTATATATACGTAAAGCCTGAGCCATGTCTAGTAAAGACATGTGGCGCATCGAACCTCCTAACAAAAATCTAATAAAAGATCGATCGGTTAAACTAGCTACCCGATCATTTAATTCTATACTACATAACAATTCTTCACACCATACTTTATATACAGGTCTACGCATGGTGAATAAACGTACCCAGTCATTAAAAGTAGAATTACCATACCTCTGTACAAGTAATTCCCTAATTGGCCCGGCCAATTCTACAGCTTCTAAGGGTCCCCATTCTATGACCCTAGGTACCTCAACAACTTTGGAATGAAGAGTATGCAAACCCCTTTGATATTTTGGATAATCTATCCAAAGTCTGTCAAATCTCAGGTTCGGGTGCAACTCTTCCAAGTGCATATCAGAAAATGTCATGACTGGATGAGGTATATCTTGCTTGTAGTAGTTATCCACCTCCTGTTGTTCCGCATTTTCAGCAGGAGCATTGCGAGCTTGGGATGAAGATTCACCCCTTTCAGTCGTTTTTCTTGAGTAATTCCTTGATAGCATCCTTCTCAACATGATTTTAGTAAAAGATTTGATGATTTACGGTTAAAAATTGAGATTTTGGGGGTTTTTTTGGGGTTTTTGTGCAGGTTTTTCGCAGTTTGTTTGAGTTTGTGGTGTGCAACTGAGCTGTTCTGCGTTTTTATTTTTTTTCTGATTTTCGGTCCTCCCGCGACTCGCGGAGATTTCCCCTTCAAACTCCGCGAGTCGCGGAGTTTTTTTTTTTTTTATATAACATCTTATATTAATTAAACCAATTAAGTAATTAATTTTAAAATTTTGTTTCCCTTGTTATTTAGGACGAGGTCATTTCGGATCGATGTCCTAGTCCGTCCCTCGACAAAATTTTAAAATTTGTCTTTTTGTAGCGATTGTTTTAAAAGCTAAGATTTTTGGGTTTTTTTTTATGTTTTTGGCATACTTTAATTCAATAAGATTAAAAATAATGATAATAAAAGTTCTCGTCCCTCCCTCGGGTAAAGCAATTTCGGTTCAAAGACCTAGTCTTCAACTTACGACGAATTTTAAAAATCATATTTTTAACTTAATGAGATAAAGTAAATTTTTGTTTTTAAATTCACACAATTTAAATATAAAATTCAAAATTAATATTAAAAATTCAAACCAAACTTAAAATTTGAAATGCATAAAATTAAAAAATTCATATTTTTAAAAATTAAAAATTCATAACAAACTTTATTTAAAAATTCATATTATAAATTCACACCAAACCTATATTAATTTTTCAAATATTTACAATTTTAAATATATTGTTTTTACAAAGTTTACAATATTAATTTAAGATTTATATATTAATTTTAAAAACATGGTAAAAATAAAATTAAAAATCTTTTTGGCTTTTTATCCCACTTTAATCAATCAAATATTATCAAAAATATGCGCCCCTCTTTTCGGTAAAGTAATTTCGGTTCCAAGACCTAATTTAACTCATGACGAATTTTTGAAATATTTTGGGTTGATTGATTAAAGATATTTATACCTTAAGAATAAACGTTAAATTTCGCAGTGATGTAATAAATTTTTGAATGATATCAATAATTTCGGTCGCCAAACCTAATTTTATTCAATACCAATTTAATACTTTATAGCGAACAAATTATCGTTTATTATCAAAAGGTTAAAAATAAAAAATAAAATAAAATAAAAACTATACAGACTTACTTGTGAAATAGATTTCTTAGTTATATGATCTATCCCATTCATAAGATAGTCGGTTTAATTGGTTTTCCATTGCTACATAGGCGTAACCTCGAGCATTCAGTGTCTTTACTTCTAAACATATGAACGGTCCGTCTCTGCATAAAGTAACAAATTCGGTATTTGAATAGGTTTGATTATTTGAACATTTACCTCCATGTGACCATTTTCCGCATTTGTGACATCTTTCTAGGTGTCGTGCTCTTCTTTTTGCTGCGGATTTTGATTTTACTTTACCAAATTGTAACTTATTATCTTCGCATCTGGATTCTTTTCTAACTCCGTCCATTCTTTCTCTTATTACTGATACTATTTCACTCGGAAGTGTGTCATTATTACGTTTAGTGATCAAAGCGTGTAGCATTAGACCATGGTTTAGTTCACAGGCAGTCTTCATTTCCTAAAAAAAATAAAAATTCAGAATGGGGGGAGAAGACTAGTTCTTTAGGGTCTGCTAGGGAAAGACCATTCGGGTTCCATTTTCGATAACTTTACGAAAACAGACAATCTAACCCTAACAGAAATACATATTATCCTTTAAAGACTTGATTCTCCCCACACTTAGTTAGCTGTGGTGTCGAAATTGTGATTAACTTCATTGTCAATTGAATCATTAACAACTTGTATATCTTTGACTTTTACTTCAATCCATTTGTTGATTTCCTCCGTAACTTTCACAAATTCAACTAACATTGCCTTTTCTTTTGACGATAAATTGGATATTAATCGGTTATATAACTTAAAGTTTCCTTTAATCTTAGCATCGTGAATCCGTTTATAAAGTTTCTTCGTTGAACTGTTAAAAATGGGTTCATCTAATTTCGTATCATCAATGGCATTCTTTGTGATTGGATCATCATTAAGTGTTTCTTCATCTTCCCCACACTTATGCGTTTTTATTGGTCTAACAGTTTTGGTTTGTGGAGATCTAAACTTTCGGTTCACAAAGGTGGTCGATGTATCACCATCCCTAAGTGTCATTCTACCTTCTCTTACATCAATGAATGCCTCGGTGGTTGCTAAAAATGGGCGACCTAGAATTAGAGGAATATCAAGGTTTTCCTCCATATTAATCAATATGAAGTTTGCAACAAAGGTCAAACTTCCCACGTTAACAAGTAAATTATTTGCTATTCCAACTGGGTGTTTAATGGTTTGGTCAAATGATTGAACACCTATTTTGGTTGGTTTTAATTTACCCATGCCTAATCTTTTGTATAAGGAAAGAGGCATAATATTTGCACTTGCTCCTAAATCTGCGAGTCCATTATATACAGCACCATCATTAAGTAAGCAAGAAATGATAAATTCACCCGGGTCTCCTGCTTTAGTAAGTCGAGTTGGTTTGTAAACCTTTTTCGGGTGTTCTTTCCTTGGTTCTTTCATTTCTATTTGAATTTCTTGTTCACATTTTTCTTCGTTTCTTGGAATGGGAGGTTTGTATAGGAATTCTTCTTCATCACTCAAATTTGAATCCTCCCTATATTCCAGTTTTGATTTTTCATATGTTGTTGATAACATATTTATGTTTTCATTTTGAAGGTTTTCTTGGGTGGTGAAATTATGATTAACTTCATTGTCAACTTCCATCGGACCATGTATGTAATGTTTAACTCTGTGACCATTAACTTTAAATTCAATCCCATTTGAATTTATTAATTCTATCGTTCCGTATGGGAAAACTCTTTTGACTATGAATGGTCCAGACCATCTTGATTTCAATTTTCCAGGAAATAGCTTGAATCGTGAATTGAAAAGAAGAACTCTGTCTCCTTCCTTAAATTCTTTTGAACTTCTGATTCTTTTATCATGCCATTTCTTCGTTCTTTCCTTATGAATTAACAAATTTTCGTATGCTTCATGTCTTAATTCTTCTAATTCATTTAGTTGACTTAATCGTAGACGTCCAGCTTCATGTAAATCAAGATTACATGTCTTCAAAGCCCAAAATGCTTTGTGTTCAATTTCTACTGGAAGATGACATGATTTTCCATAAACAAGTCTAAAAGGTGTGGTTCCAATTGGAGTTTTGTAGGCTGTTCTAAAAGCCCAAAGTGCATCCTCCAATTTAATGGACCATTCCTTCGGATTTGATCCTACGGTTTTCTCTAGAATACATTTTAAAGCTCGGTTGGTATTTTCAACTTGTCCACTTGTTTGTGGATGATATGCGGTGGAGATTTTATGAGTTACTCCATATCTTTTAAGAACTTTCTCAAGTTGATTATTATAGAAATGAGTTCCCTGATCACTTATTAAAGCTTTCGGTGTTCCAAACCTTGCAAAAAGACGTTTTAAAAAGTTGACTACAACTCGTGCATCGTTAGTTGGGAGAGCTTGTGCTTCCGCCCATTTAGATACATAATCAATGGCTACGAGTATATATAGATTATTATGAGATTTTGGAAATGGACCCATAAAGTCAATACCCCAAATGTCAAATACTTCACATACTTGGATGATATTTTGTGGCATTTCATCACGTTGACTTATTTTTCCGGCCCTTTGACAAGCATCACAGGATTTGCAAAGAAGGTGTGCGTCTTTGTAAATTGTAGGCCAATAGAATCCAGCATCATAAACTTTTCTTGCTGTTAGTTGAGGCCCATAATGCCCTCCTGTTGGTCCTGTGTGACAATGGTTTAAAATTTTACTAGCTTCATCTCCAAATACACATCGGCGTATTATTCCATCGGGACAACTTTTAAACAGATGTGGATCTTCCCAAAAATAGTGTTTTATATCACTGAAGAATTTCTTTCGTCTTTGGTACGATAATCCTTTTTCAAGGAATCCACAAACTAAGTAGTTTGCATAGTCTGCAAACCATGGAATTTCTTTATAATCTATCTTCAATAGATATTCATCAGGAAAGTTGTCTTGTATGGCCGATTCATTTAGAACTTCTAATTCGGGATTTTCAAGACGAGAAAGATGATCAGCGGCGAGATTTTCTGCTCCTCTTTTATCTCGGATTTCAATATCAAACTCTTGTAAGAGTAAGACCCAATGGATTAATCTTGGTTTAGCATCTTGTTTTAAAAATAGGTATCTAAGAGCAGAATGGTCGGTATAGACCACCGTTTTTGCTAGAACGAGATATGATCGAAATTTGTCAAAAGCAAAGACAATAGCAAGGAGTTCTTTTTCAGTAGTTGTATAGTTCGTTTGTGCTCCTTGTAACGTCTTACTAGCATAATATATAGGTTGAAATCGTTTTTCAATCCTTTGTCCTAAAACGGCTCCCATTGCAAAATCACTTGCATCGCACATTAGTTCAAATGGTAGATTCCAATTTGGTGTTATCATGATCGGTGCATTAGTGAGTTTCTCTTTAAGAATATTAAAAGATTTGATACACTCATCTGAAAAGATGAATGGAGCATCCTTTTCTAGGAGTTTATTCATAGGAGTGGCAATTTTAGAAAAATCTTTTATGAAACGTCGGTAAAAACCGGCATGCCCTAGAAAACTCCTAACTCCTCTAACATTGGTGGGATGTGGAAGTTTAGCAATTACATCTACTTTAGCTCTATCCACTTCAATTCCTTCTTTTGAAATTTTATGACCAAGAACGATGCCTTCTTTAACCATGAAATGGCATTTCTCCCAATTAAGTACTAGATTTGATTGTTCGCATCTAATAAGCATTCGTTCAAGATTAGCTAGACATGTTTCAAATGTATCACCGAAGACAGAAAAGTCATCCATGAAAATTTCCATGCATTCTTCTATCATGTCGTGAAAAATCGCCATCATACACCTTTGAAACGTTACAGGGGCGTTGCAAAGTCCAAATGGCATGCATTTGTAAGCAAAAGTACCATAAGGGCACGTGAATGTGGTTTTCTCTTGGTCCTCGGGTGCTATTGGAATTTGAAAATATCCGAAAAATCCATCTAGAAAACAATAGTAACTATTTCCGGCTAATCTTTCCAACATTTGATCTATGAAAGGTAAGGGAAAGTGATCTTTTCTGGTGGCGTCATTTAATTTTCTATAATCAATACATACACGCCATCCTGTTACAGTCCTAGTAGGAATAAGCTCATTTTTTTCATTTGTAATGACAGTCATGCCACCCTTCTTAGGCACGCATTGAACTGGGCTTACCCATGGACTATCAGAGATTGGATAAATTAGACCTGCGTCTAGCAGTTTAATAATCTCTTTCTTAACTACATCTTGCATATTAGGATTTAGTCTTCGTTGGCGTTGCACATACGTTTTATGACCTTCTTCCATAAGGATTTTATGTGTGCAATACGAAGGACTTATTCCTTTAATATCATGAATCTTCCATGCAATGGCTGGTTTATGGGCTTTCAACACAGAAATGAGTTGTGATTTCTCATTTTCAGTAAGAGAAGACGATATTATTACAGGTAATTCAGATTCACCATGTAAATAAGCGTATTCCAAATGGTTTGGAAGTGGCTTTAACTATAATTTCGGAGGTTCTTCTATCGATGATTTGTATCAATATCTGTCTTCTTCTTTTAGCATTTGAATTTCTTCTGTTGTTGGTTCATATCCATTAGCTATAAGTGTAGCTAACATTTCAGCTTCATCAATTGGTTCATTACCTTCTCCTAAAGAACATTCTCCTGTTCCTTGTAATTCTGGGAATTCTTCTAATAATTCTGCATGTGCATCTATAGTTTGAATATAATAACATGTATCATCTGCAGATTGTGGTTTTTGCATTACTCTATCAAATGAAAAGGTAACACTCTCATCCTCTATACTTAGGGTCAGTTTCTTACCGAACACGTCTATCATTGCTTTAGCCGTGTTTAAGAATGGTCTTCCTAATATGAGAGGAACTTGAGAATCTTCTTCCATGTCCAGAACAACAAAATCTACTGGAAATACTAAAGTACCAACTTTAACTAGCATGTTCTCCATTATCCCTCTAGAATATTTTATTGATCTATCGGCTAGTTGTATGCTTATTCTGGTTGGTTTCAATTCTCCAAGGTCTAGTTTAGCGTATAGTGAATACGGCATTAGATTTATACTAGCACCTAAGTCTGCCAATGCTTTTATTGAACTAAGACTACCCAGAAAACATGGAATTGTGAAACTTCCTGGATCAGATAGTTTTTCTGGTATCTTATTCAACAGCACTGCTGAACAATTAGCATTCATGATAACAGCCGAGAGTTCTTCCATTTTCTTTCTATTTGAGATTAGATCTTTCAAGAATTTAGCATATCTAGGCATTCCTGAAATCACATCAATGAAAGGAAGATTTACATTTATCTGTTTAAACATATCCAAGAATTTGGATTGCTCGGCTTCAAGTTTCTCTTTCTTTATTTTACTCGGGTAAGGAAGTGGTGGTTGATATGGTTTAACATAAGGTTTAGCCTTAACTGTGTTATCTTCATTAACCTTTTCAACTACCGGTTCTTTTTCCTTATCTTGATCAGGTTGTGGTTCTTGTGGAGTAGGAATAGCTTCATCAGAAGTTACAGGTATTTCAGGTGGTTTAAGTGTTGTACCACTTCTTGTGGTAATAGCTTTAGCTGTTTCATTCAGGGGGTTAGCATTTGTATCACTAGGTAGACTTCCCGGTTTTCTTTCACCTATTAACCTTGCTAGGTTACTTACTTCTTGTTCCAGATTTTGAATAGAAGCTTGTTGATTTCTAAATGCTTGAGCATTTTGTTCATTGGTTTGTTTTAGAGATGTGAAAAACTGCGTTTGAGTTTCAACTAGCGTCGTCATCATGTCTTCTAAATTCGGCTTTTTATCATCGGTTTGTTGTGGTGGTTTGTTTTGAAAATTAGGTCTTTGCTGATTATAAGTATTATTGGATACTTGTTGATTGCTAGGACCTTGTTGGTTGTTGTATGAAATATTTCTGTTATAATTCTGGTTTTGATTGTAAATCGGTCTTGGCGGTTGATAATTATTCTGATAATTATTTCCAGGCCTTTGGTTTATGTATGAAATATTCTCTCTTTGTTCCATTGTTAATTCAATACTGAGACAATCTTTTGTCAAATGTGGTCCTCCACACTGCTCACAACTAATTCGTATTGAGTGAATATCTTTAGTCATCTTTTCCATTCGTCTCTCGACAGCATCTATCTTTGCGGAAATGGAATCTAATTCATGGCTAGAATCGGCTCTAGCTGCTTTAGATGATCTAATGATATCTTTTTCTTGGTGCCACTCATGTGAGTGGGAAGCAGTGTTATCAATAATTTTGTAAGCATCAGTTTCGGTTTTCTTCATAATAGAACCACCAGCTGCTATATGTATGTCTTTCCTTGTAGTGATGTCGCATCCTTGGTAGAATATTTGTACTATTTGACAGGTGTTTAAACCATGTTGCGGACATCCTCTTAATAACTTTCCATATCTAGTCCACGCCTCATATAGAGTTTCATTTGGCTTCTGTGTGAACGTAACAATTTCTGCTTGAAGTCTTACGGCTTTAGATGCAGGAAAGAATTGTTTAAGAAATTTTTCAACTAAAACATCCCATGTATCAATCGCCCCTTCAGGTAACGATTCCAACCAATCTTTGGCTTCTCCTTTTAAAGTCCAGGGAAATAACATGA
The DNA here is from genome assembly GCF_046630445.1 of Rutidosis leptorrhynchoides. Taxonomy (NCBI): domain Eukaryota; kingdom Viridiplantae; phylum Streptophyta; class Magnoliopsida; order Asterales; family Asteraceae; genus Rutidosis; species Rutidosis leptorrhynchoides. The sequence goes on from NC_092340.1 coordinate 248,249,430, forward strand.
GATATATCTGTTCTTCCTCCACTTCTCGGATTTTAAATAGTGTGCAGATCCTATTAAAGGTACGTAGATGTTCATTTGGATCTTCCTTCGGCGCACCACTAAATTGGCATTGATTAGTCACCATGTGTAGAATTTGTCCTTTGATTTCATAATCTGGCGCATTAATGTCTGGATGAGTAATTGCGTGACCTTGGCCAGTGCGTTTAGCTCTCATTCGGTCTTCCATACTTAAAGGTTCCAGATTCTCCATAATTGAACTTGTTGAATCGGAATCACTAGAGGATTCTGATTTAATGGTTCGTTCCTCAACAATCTCTGTTTGAATGATTGGTGGTTCCGGAGGAAAGTTTAGTGGTTCAGGATCTATGAATCGTTCCTGAATATTCTCCGAATTCTCAATTGTGAGGTCGGGTTCAAAGAATGGATTATCGGAAATTTGAACTGGAGTACTTGGTCGACTGGATGACAATTCTAAAGAAAAATCAACGGCGGTAATATTTGCTAAATGTCTTGATCTAGTTACAGGTGGTGAACGTACAAAAGGTGGTGAACATCTTGCTCGGTGCATTCACTGAATATCCTATTAGTTTTTAAAAGGAAAGAAAAATTATAATAAGTTATCCAATCAATAGACTTTTCTGATTTTGCCCACGTTTCGAATAGCCAAAAGATGCAGCAGAGGGGCAGGATTCGTTTGGTCTCAATATAATTGAGGACTGTTTGGCTCCAATAACCCGGTCCACGTACAAATCCAACTATTACTACGAACCAGAAAATTTTGATGTCTATCAATTTAACCACTTAAAATAAATTTTCGTAATTTTAAGAAATTTAGATAAGAAGTAGAATAAAAATCTATGTCATAAAACTAGAATAGCGAGAAATAAGAAAGAAAAAGAGTTCGTCGAAAAAGGTCGAAAAAGAAAAATGGTTAAAACATAAAAGGTGACGGAAAAATAAAAGAAACTTATAAAACTTAAAAACACTTGACTAACCTAACCTTATTACTACAACTAACTTAAAATTATAATCGCAAATTGAGATTACTAATTGGAATGATAATTGATACATAGGTAAAAGTCGTCTAAAAATATTAAAGCTTACAGGAAAAACTAAATCCCAAGTGGAAATAACTTAAAAAGAAACTAAAACTTAAAAAGGTGTCGCAAAATTCTAGAGTACCTAAATCTTAGTCTAAAGAAAAAGCACTTAAGGAATTTTACGGCAAAGTCTAAAAATCTAGAAGTAAAAATAACTATGGCAAAAACTAAGTTTAAAACTAAATATGAGCTAAAAATACCAATATTACGCTAAAACAATTAAAAAGAGACAAAATATAAAAATATACTAAAAGTTGTAAAAAATACAATTTTTATAAAAATATTATTTTTATATTAATTATTTAGTAAAACTATTAATTTTACAATTTAATTAAACTAATTTAACTAAAATATAAATTAAATAAAAAGTAAAACTTTAAAATAAAACTAATTATAATAATAATAATAATTAGGGTTAATAATTATAATAATTAATAATTACTCCGTAATTAATTGCAGTTAGGGTTTCTGTCGGTGTCAGGTCCCCTCCGCGAGTCGCGGTATTCGGTGCAGCAAACCCCGCGAGTCGCGGGGTTCCAGAATTCAACTGACAGGTTATTTAAAATTCGACGCGTTTTTCCTTTTTTTTTTTTTTTTCTGTTTTAAAATCTAATTTAAATATTTATATAATTTAAATAAAACTTATCTTTAATAACTAAGATAAAAATAAAATACTTTATAACAATCTAAAAAAAATAGATTTATATATATTTATATTTTTTTTCGGTTTTTTATATTTATAAAATATATTTATAAAATAAATAAAACTTATATTTTTACAAACTAAAGAAACTTTATAAAACTTAAATATTTAACAAAATCTTAAAAATATTTATATTTTTGTTTTTCTTTTTATATTTTCAAATATTTAAAACGTATTTTTTTTTAAAAAATGAATTTTAATAAAAGTAAACTAAAAATCTTTTTTTTATTAGCGTTGCGCTTCCGGCTTTTAAGCGATTCCCCGGCAGCGGCGCCAAAAATAACTTGATGTCGTGCGAGGTGTATACGAAATAGCTTATATTTTTACAGGAAATACTATTAAATACGATACAATTTTACACAAGATATTTATTTATTTAGAGAATGGATATACTTAAACCTTGCTACAACACTTATAGGCAGTGTACCTAATCGTACAGTAGTGTAGTTTTTAGTAAGTCCGGTTCGTTCCACAGGGAATCTTTTTAAACAAAGCTTAACGCTATATTATTTTACTTTTATAAAAATACAAATATATATATAAGTAATATTATTATTATAAAGGGGAGTTTTTACCGTTTAATGACCGGTTTGTCGATTTTAAAACTTTAGTCGCAGTTAAAACCAAATGTAAAATAATAAATATAAATACAAGACTTAAATTAAAGCGTAAAGTAAATAACGATAATGAAATTGCGAATAATAAAAATGCGATAAAATAAACTTGCGATAATTAAAAAGTACGATAATTAAAAGTGCAATTAAATACAATAACAATAAAAATGCGATAATTAGAAATGCAATTAAATATAAAATAAAGGAAATTAAATATGAAATAAAAGAATTATGCTTATTTAAACTTTCGTAATCATGATGTTTGACGTGTTGATTTTAGTTTTATGCCCATGGGTTAATTGTTCTTTGTCCTGGATTATTTAATATGTCCATACGGATTTGTCCATAATAGTCCATCAGTCATAAATATAAAGAGCGAAAGCCTTCGTCAAATTATTCTTATTCCCGAAGTCAAATATTCCAACTAATTGGGGATTCGAATTGTAACAAGGTTTTAATACTTTGTTTAATGAATACACCAGGTTATCGACTGCGTGTAAACCAAGGTTTTACTAATTTGTTAACAATTACACCAATTACCCTTGAATGTAATTCACCCCTGTTTCAACAAGTCTATTAACTATTAATCCAGTTCCGTATCCGGTAAAATGAATAATTATTGGTATTTATAGATATCCCACCCACCGTACCCAGTCAAGCGTATGTGGTTATATATAAATACGTCGAATTATAAGTTTGTATATTAAATTAACAAGGTATTGTTTAATTAATATAAAACCCATTAATAGCCCATAGTCTAATTTCCACAAGTGTCGTTCTTTTATCCAAACTCCAATTATGGTACAAAGCCCAATTACCCAATTTTAGTAATTAGCCCAACATCATGATTACTTCGGATTAAATAAGCATAATAATAACTTAGCTACGAGACATTAATGTAAAAAGGCTGAACATAACTTACAATGATTAAAAATAGCATAGCGTTACACGGACATAATTTCGACTTACACCCTTACAACATTCGCTAACATACCCTTATTATTAGAATTAAAATTAAAATTAAAATTAAAATTATAATATATATATATATATATATAAATATATACGATATAGATAGAGAGATGGATATATGATGAATTTTGCGATCAGAATTCGGTTGCTTTTATAGGGAGTTTCAGAACTTGGGGCTCCGCGACTCGCGGCCCTTTTGGCCTTCAAATTCCGCGAGTCGCGGAGTTTGCTTTTACAGCTCACACGAGTTTGGCTCTTTGTTTACCGACGGTTTTATAAATAAATATAATATATTAAATAATTATAAGAATTATTTAAATATTATATTATATTTATGTGCATAGTTGACTTGTAATTTTTAGTCCGTTGCGTCGAGCGTTGAGAGTTGACTCATGTCCCGGTTCCGGATTTTCGAACGTCCTTGCGTACAATTTAATATCTTGTACTTTGCATTTTGAATCTTGTACTCTTGTAATTTCGAGACGTTTCTTATCAATAATAGGAACCTCTTTGATTGTATTTTGTACTTTTGAGCTTTTTTGGTCGTTTGCGTCTTCAATTCGTCGAATCTGTCTTTTGTCTTCACCTTTTATTATTTAAACGAATATCACTTGTAAATAGAACAATTGCAACTAAAAGCTTGTCTTTCTTGAGGAATAATGCTATGAAATATATGTTCGTTTTTAGCATTATCACTTTCATACCTGAGAATAAACATGTTTTAAAAGTGTCAACCAAAAGGTTGGTGAGTTCATAGGTTTATCATAAGCAATAAAATTCATCATTTTGATAGACCACAAGATTTAAATACAGTACACCTATCTCGTGTACGAAACCATTTTTCATAAATCTTAGTAACCGTACACATATCTCGTGTACAAAATAACATACACATAACATGTGTATAAAATCATTCTCTCGATACATAACATTCGCGTTTCTTTGCTTGGCTTGGTAACCGACCTTAACATATAATGCGCATCAATAATATCTCCAAAACAGAACATCTCATCTGTATAATATATAAACTTCGAAGTACTAAACACCACGCCCTCTAGCTCTTCCGTCTAGTGAACATTCTGGGTGGGGGTGTTAAACTCGGTAGCTACCTTTAGGATTCGCGTGAATTAGGGCCATACCCGATTCTAATTCTTAGGTTACCAAGCAATAATAATCAGGGGAAATATTCACAACAATTAATGGCAATTATAACGTCCAACTAATTCAATAATAATCCACAGAACTTCTGTCCGCATAATAATTCATTCGAGAAATGTTTTGCTTGTGTCTATCTCGTCAAACATTTATAAAAGCATCTCAGTCCAAAAATATAGATTTCAAAGGCATTTAATAAAGCAGTTGTAAAAACAGCGCATGTATTCTCAGTTCTAAAAATGTAAAGAGTAAAAGGGAGCAAATGAACTCACAACATGATATTTTGTAGTAAAAATATGCATACGACTGAACGAAACAATGCAGGATTTGCCTCGGATTCACGAACCTATATCATTTATATATCTATTAAAACATATAATGGAGATCACATAATTTTCATTTATTATTAAATATTATGTATATATTTGTAGTTACATGGAATTTATAAACGTATACTTATATTATATCTTAAGTTACATGTTATATATAGTTATTTGCTAAAATGATAGTTTTGTTAATAATGATTTACTAATAATGATAATAATAATAATAATAATTTTATTAATAATGTTAATACTAATAATGAAAATGATAATCTTTAATAATAATAATAATAATAATAATAATAATAATAATAATAATAATAATAATAATAAGTTATTTCATTTTTATAATGAAAACAATAATATTGATAATAATACTTATATTCTAAAAATGATATGATAATAATAATAATAATAATAATGATAATAATAATAATAATAATAATAATAATAATAATAATAATAATAATAATAATAATAATAATAATAATAATAATAATAATAATAATAAAAATAATAATAATAATAATAATAATAATAATAATAATAATAATAATAATAATAATAATAATAATAATAATAATAATAATAATAATAATAATAATAATAATAATAATGATAATAGAAATAAAAGTAAAAGCGTATACCCTAAAGCTTCTCCAAAAGGAATTGCCCCAAACCGGGCTCGAACCCGCGACCTCTCATTCAACAAACACACTCTAGACCAGTAAACCATTAATTCGTTTCTGTTAACACTTGTGTGAATGATTATTTAATATTTACCAAACAGTTTAACATCTTCATCAAACATCCATCATCATCCTTAAATCTTTAAAACCCACCAAAATTTCATTATCCCACTATTAACACCCAATTATTCAAACCCCATTTAGCTTTGACACTTTATCATCATCATCATCTAAATATGCTCGATCCACTTATCTTTATAAAACCTCATCATTATTCCATCTCTCTGTATATAATAAGCATTGTCATAATTATCATTACCATAGTCATAATCACAGAATAATCATCATCTTCTTTGTATCATGATTAATAGCATCTTCGTTTATGTTTCTTCATAAATGTGTATCATCATTATTTTCATCTTTGTTCTTATAACATCAACAACAAATGAAGGTATGATTAAGGTGGCATGTGGTGCTGTGCATACTTCGTTCAACAGCAACAAGCAACACAAAAAGGAAAAATTAAATAGCAGCAGCAGGTTCGATGGTTTAATGGTGGTGGTTGTTAGTAGCCAATTGGTGAACCATGGTGGTGTTCGGATATTGATGGTTCGGGGGTGGTAGTGAGGGTGGTTGCCGAAGGTGGTGGCTTGTGTTTGGAAGATGAAGGTGATTGAAGGAGTTGGTTGTAATGGTGAAATGTTTGGTCTCCTGAATCCATATGTAGGTATATATATAGATATAGATGTAAAATAAATAATAAATAATAAATATAATAATAATAATATATGATACACTCTTTAATAATTGAAGGTGTGATTGAAAAACAGTAAGCAATAAAAGTTAACAAGTTGATTGGTGTTTGTAAATGTATCGAATAATAATTACGAAGATGATGTGGTTGTTATTTGTTAAATGTGTAGTATAATATAAATATAAAGTTTCATGTAGCTTTTGAAGAACATGTACAGCTCAAAAGCGTGGGCCACTAGGCTTTATAAATTTCTATCTCTTCACATATTTGATTACCAAATATAAATTGCTCTGTCATAAAACAAAATGTGCTAGTTGATATGGTGATGGTTATGGTGGATTATAAAAGAAGAAAAAGGAAATACAAGGTGGTTGTTTGTGGGTTATATCTAATAATCAATGAAATGATAGATATATATATATAATGAATCATAGTCAAAATAAATGTGCACAAAGAAACATTAAGAAACAAGTCTTGTGCATTAAATAATACACCTTTTGCCTACACCTTTTGACTTTAACTACAATTGGGAAACTACACGGTAGCTAATGCATGAATGTGGATGTATATATATAATATCAATAATCATAAATGAATTTCCAAAGGGGCACAATATTATTAATCTTTCAATCAATTAGGCACAAGATTCTAATTATAATATCATTTAAGAGATAGACGTGTGAAACATAATAATTAATCATGCCGACAGTTAGATAATTTTAGTTCGTGGGGTGTTAAATCATACTCCGTTATTAATCAGTGGCAGATAAAAGTCTTCGAAATATCAAACGAGTATTACAATCATTTAATATTTATTTTTAATATACTTTATTAATATATATGTTTTAAATAATAATTATTATAATATCATATTTCATTATATTTACATAATTAATTTTTTTAGCAACAACATGATATGCTATTTTAAATTATATTTCAATTTAGTATATATTTATATATATATATATGTGTAAAAATATATGTATCTATTTATAAATAGTGGTTCATGAATCGTCGGGAATAGTCAAAGGTTAACTGAATTCATATAAATAGTTCAAATTTTTTGAGACTCAACCTAACAGACTTTGCTTATCATGTCGAAATCATATAAAGATTAAGTTTAATTTTGTTCGGAAATTTCCGGGTCGTCACACCATTCCCTTGAACGACTGGTTAACCATGGTTGTGTGTTGTAGTGTAACATATTATATTGTGCTTGTTATATGCTATTGTTGCTAGCGTGAGTTAATGGTGATTTAGCATTATACTTTGCGAATGGTATGCTAATTATATTGCTAGCATGTATGCAGTAACTGTGTAAGTGATTGCAAGTAAGTAGGTTATATATGTATATGTATAGTTATTACGTTCACTAAGCGTTTTGCTTACCCTCTCGTTGTGTACATTTCTAGGCTCCTGTGTGGAGAAAGGCAAGGGTATTCATGCGGATTAGAGATCTCCCACTTTTGTTATGATAGTGGATGCTTTTGGATTTTGGCCTAAGTATGGGGTAGTTTAGTCCCAAACACCATGCTCGTTAAATGTTTGGAAATTAAACTATTTGGGTCAAAATTGCTACATTGATGTATGTAACGGGTCGTTGGAGTCCCAAGGGTCGTGGTGCCCATTTTTTTGTGTAAACACTCTTATTTTATGAATCGAATGTACTTGGGTTCCTTAGCACATGGATTTGAGTATGTGGTTTGGGTCAATACTTAATAAAATGGAAACAACAATTCCCAGGTACAGGAGCGCTGCTTTTGTATCAAAAGTGCCGCTCCTGGTCAGTCTTTTGTGGAGTTTTTCAACAGGCGTCAAAAGCGCCGCTTCTGGATCTTCAAGAGCGCCGCACCTAGCATTGGTGCGCCGCTCCTGTACTGTAAAAAAATAATAAATTTGGTCGGTTTTGAATTAAACGGTTTGAGTCGTTTCAAGTGGTATCAAAGCATGGTCTAAGGGATTTAGGCGACTTGAGATAGGTGCCTAGACTTAGACTCTATTGTGTATGCATTTTATGTGGGACTTGTAGGGGACGGGTCGGACCGGGATTGGTTAGTGCCTAGGTTTATGTGAACTAACCGTGTGCTAATTGTTTTGTATTGGGTTTGCGATCATCGAGCGAGACAGACATTGTACTAGCGAGTTAATGCGACGTGCTCGCGTAACAATGACTAGCTACCATTGTTACGGGTGCAAATCGTGTTAAACAAGCAATGTACGGCGAGTATTGAGCAAGATGTGGTGGTGTGGTGTATGTATGTCGTTCTTGTTTGTTCTGTTGTTTAAATTATTTCGTTTTATAGAATGAAGACGAGAAACGGGCACGATACCGATAATGGAGGTACGAGCAAGGACTCCGAATTCACGGCCAAGGTAGAGACCATCTTTAAAAGTCAAAAAATAGAATTTCTCGAAGATGTTAGAAAGGTCTTCCAAGAATCAGTTGATGAGCAAATAATCGAGTTAATCAATGAACGAATGAATACCGCGATCAAAGAGGCATTCGAGGCTAGAAACATTTATCCTCATGGTGAAGGGGGTGATGGTAATGGTGGACATGGAAGACGAGACTTCCATTACAAGAATTTTAGGGATGCTCAACCTCCTATGTTTAATGGGGTGAGGGATCCGTGGAAGAGTACATGTTGGATTTCTGACATCGAGGGGGCCTTCCGTACTAGTGAATGTCCTCCCGAGAAGAAAACGAGATATGGTTCTAGTATGTTACGTGAAGAGGCTAAGATGTGGTGGGATGACAAGATTCAATTGTATAGTGAAGAACAATGTATGAGCTTGTCGTGAGAAGAGTTTAAGAAGGAGTTCTTTGATGAATATCGGACTCAAGCCGACCTTAATAAAAACCGAGACGAGTTGCGCAATTTGCGACAAGGTTCGATGGACTTGGTTACTCTCAAGTCTACCTTCTTGTCAAAAACTCGTTTTTGTCCGGAGTATGTTGGTGATGACCGAATGTTGATGCTAGATTTCTATCGTACATTAAACGATGAGTTGAAACGTAAGATTAGTAGGGGAATGGCTAAGTCTTTTGAAGAGTTTTTTGAGTTGGCTCGAGGTTTCGAACCGGAGATCCCGAAAAGAAGTGATTTCTCCTTCTCTAAGAGAAAGTTTGAAGGTTCAATTCATTCGAACTTTTCAAACAAAAAGAGCAAGAAGGGTTCCGAAAGTGTTAATAGCGTGAAGAAGGGTGCTTCCGGGGGTTTTTCTTATACGTGCTACAATTGTGGACAAAAGGGTCATATGGCTCGTGATTGTCCGAACCCATCTTCCACAAACAAACTCACATGTTTTAATTGTCAAAAGCAAGGGCATCGAAAGTCGGAATGTCCCGATTTGTATGGTGATCAAGTGAAGAAGTTAGAGAAAGCGATGGGTACGGCTAGGGGCCGCAACTACTTGATGACCAACGATGAAGCCAAACAATCCAATGAAGTTGTCTCAGGTACTTTCATGATTAACTCTAATCTAGCAAGGATACTATTTGATAGCGGTGCTAATTTATTATTTGTGCGTCGAAAGTTTGTGCCTAAGCTTAATAAACCGCTAGCCAAGTTAAGTCATCCGGTAGAAGTCGAAATAGCGGATGGTAAGACAGTTCTAGGGGTTGATGTTTGTAAAGATTGTAATGTTGTGTTTGGTACTGAAACCTTTAAAATCGATCTTATCCCGATGACTTTGGGTGAGTTTGAAATTTTTGTGGGTATGGATTGGCTCGATCGTTATAGAGCCGATATTGCATGCCACGAAAAGTCTATCCATGTAAAGGCCCCAAGTGGGGGAGAGTTAATTATTCATCGCGATTAGCGAAGGAGACTCGTACCATTATGCATTTATGCGCGGGCGCGACGTTTCCTTAATAGTGGTGGCATGGTTTTTCTTGCCCATGTAGTTGATACTCGTGAAGAGCCACCATCCATTCGTGAAATTCCGGTGGTTAGTGAATTTGAATACGTTTTTCCGAATGAGTTACCGGGTGTTCCGGCGGAAAGACAAGTTGAATTTCGCATTGAGTTGGTTCCGGGGACTGCCTCCATTGCTAAAACTCCTTATCGTTTAGTGCCGACAAAAATGCAAGAGTTGCTGAACCAAACTCAAGAGTTGCTTGAAAAGGGTTTTATCCGACCGAGTGCTTAGCCGTGGGGCGCTCCGGTTTTGTTTGTAAAGAAGAAAGATGGTAGCATGCGGATGTGCATTGATTATCGGGAGTTGAACAAAGTGACAATCAAGAATCTTTATCCATTGCCTCGAATTGACGATTTGTTTGACCAACTCCAAGGCGCGACGTATTTCTCTAAGATTGACATGCGGTCCGGCTATCACCAAATGCGGGTACGTGAGGAAGATATTGAGAAAACGGCCTTTCGAACGCGTTACGGGCATTTGAATTTGTAGTTATGCCTTTTGGTCTTACGAATGTACCGGCTGCATTCATGTGACAACCGGGATATTTTTGACCAAATTTAAATTAATCTTTATATGATTTCGACACGATAAGCAAAGTCTGTAATATTGAGTCTCAAAATTTTTGAACTGTTTCATATATTCATTTACCCTTCGACTGCTCTCGATGATTCACGAACAATTATGTGTAAATAGATATGTATGAATATATACATATGTGTGATTATTAAATTGAGAAATATTAATAAAACATTTAACGGTTTGGTTGATACGAAAAATAAGTTATATAAAATAGCAGGCGACTATAATTCAACATGTTTTTAATTAATAAAGTATTATATATTCCACTTTTGGTTATTGAAAACAACATGTAACAAACTTTCATTTCATACGTGATTTATACTGTGCTTAATTGAAATTATGTAATACTGTTATTGATTGATTCCTTTCCACTATCTTAAGTATATATATATATATATATATATATATATATATATATATATATATATATATATATATATATATATATATATATATATATATATATATATATATATATATATTGTGGACATATGATATATGTCTCGGTTTTCTATGAATCATCTATCACAATTACCACTTGACCAATCATCAAATTCCTGGAAACAACTAAACACACCTATCACTATCTTCTATATATTCTATATCCTATATAATATACATACATTACATAACGATAAGAAAATTGGTATAGACCACTAACAAACTCACTTTTACAAGATTGGACATATGTGTTTATCTTTCTTGATGATTGTATCATAAATACCCCACTCATTTATTATATATACATATACGTTAGATGCATTGCATAAACCCACCATCTACCTATCTCTAGCTTGAATTAGAAAAACCATTTAACCATATCTATAATCAGTTCCTAATTATCATTCGATTCACCATCACTTGATCACCCACAACCCACCATTTTCATGCTACTTGTTTTCTTTCCGTCCGATAACCAAACTCAACTGGCCTGATTTCATTTCATTCGAACAATTAGATACATGGAACACCAAAACAGATTATTGTTTGTGGACTTGTGTCACATACACCACAAATTGAAACAAAACTATAAACCACCTTCGGTTGTTGTTGACAACCTTGAAACCACCCATCAATTTGTTTCTTACTCAATCAACTCTTACCACAACACCATATATTCCCATCTATGTTTGCTGTTTCTATTCACCAAAACAGATACCAAAAAGACTGCTTCTATGCAGCTACAAACCACCGCAAACCACTTAGACTAAATGTAAAACACAAAGTTGTAGCTGATACCTTTGTTCCTATTTTCTGTTTATAGCCAATCAACACCACCATAAATCATACCTATCTCTCTCCATCTTCAACCTAACAAAATAATAACACTCTTAAAACTTTTATTGAAGACTATAGACTAAACCCACCTATTTATATACCCGACAATTACAACCCAATATTATCAAAACTACTATATTTTTCTGCTAAAAACACAACCACGAACCACCACCAAATCGTCTACAAGTTGTTGCATACATTCATTTATGTTTCTACTACTATACGAACTCCACAACACCACCTTCTATTTGATAACTTCCTCGTTCCTACTGCCACAATACATCCGTTTTCTGTTTGGTTCAAACCACAGGTATCGTTACTGCTATTCGTTATTGCTATTGCTTCATTTTTCTTCCTATTTTAGACGATGAAGATTGATGATGTTTATGTTAATGATGAGATAAAGGTGGTATTGATGATAAAGTTTTGTGATGATATGCATGTGAGGGACAAAAGGGAGTGGAAACCTTTTGATTTTATTATTCCATCAAACCACACCACCATTAACAACTTTTATATTTTTTTTGTTTTGGATTCAACAACCACTAACCCCATTACAATCGAAAACCTGCTGCAACTTGGATTTCTATTTCCACCTAAGTTTAACAACAAGGGATTAACTAATTAAAGCATTATCGATGAAAACAAGTGGTCCCTCTTTCCCTTTTCTGAATCAAACGGCCACAAAACAAACACAAATTAGGGACTTACTTTTTCTTTACTGTTGTCAAGGACCCACTGTAGCAAACGCACTTTCTCTTGTCGCTATATAATTGTAGTTGATCACAGCCACCACCAGATAACTTACGGTTGTTATTGGTTTAGATATACAAGTTTGGTTATGGATTCAAGTTACATTTAAGTGGGTTTATATTGTTGGGCTTATTAAATAGTTATATGGGCTTCGAAACATTTAATGTTGGACTGTGTTACTTTGCTATTAATTAGCCTGCCTTATTATTGGGTTGTGATATCTATACAGTTCCTGTTACAGCTACTGTATCTGTTGGAATCAAAATGCGAAGGGGATGAAGTAGGAATATGATGATATCATGATTATTGATGACGATAGTATAGATAGGATTAAGATTTTTGATGATGATGATGATGATAGGTTTCGTATGATGACAATGATAGATGATTATGTGGTGTTGATGATATGAATGATGGCAGTGGAGTGATGATCATAATGATGATATGATTAGGATTATGATTCTGATTATGATGGAACCTAGAGCGATGATGATGATTTGTGATTATTTGATAATCACGATATTAAAAATTATGAGGTTAGTGTGATTAGATGATGATTAGTGTGATGATAATGATCATGATGATAATGTTATGATGTGGTGATCATGAGTTGAAGGATGTTAGATGATACATGAAATCATAACGGTGATGACAAACGAATACATGATGATGACGAGTGTTGATTATGATTATGATCACGTTGATGGTGATTATGAAGACGATGATAACAAATAACGAATTAAATATAATGATACACAAAATAAAAAGACGCTGTAGCATGGTGATGATTATGATTCGTTAAGGATATGTGAAATAACGATAATAATAAATATGGTTAAGGATGTTATCGGGTTAGCGGGACGTCGCGGGTTCAAACCCGGACTTGGGCATTTTTTTTAAGGACTACTTCTTTGAGGTAGTTTACTTATTACTTGTTATTATTATTATTATTATTATTATTATTATTATTATTATTATTATTATTATTATTATTATTATTATTATTATTATTATTATTATTATTATTGAAATGTCCCGTTCATATTGATTATAAACGTTCCATATTAATTGATTTCGTCGCGAGGTTTTGACCTCTATATGAGACGTTTTTCAAAAACTGCATTCATTTTTAAAACAACCATAACCTTTATTTTATCTATAAAGGTTTAAAAAGCATTACGTAGATTATCAAATAATGATAATCTAAAATATACCGTTTATACACGACCATTACATAATGGTTTACAATAAGAATATATTACATCAAAAATAAGTTTCTTGAATGCAGTTTTTACATAATATTATACAAGCATGGACTCCAAATCTTTTCCTTATTTTAGTATGCAACAGCGGAAACTCTTAATAATCACCTGAGAATAAACATGCTTAAAACGTCAACAAAAATGTTGGTGAGTTATAGGTTTAACCTATATATTATCAAATCATAATAATAGACCACAAGATTTCATATTTCAATATACATCCCATACATAGAGATAAAAATCATTCATATGGTGAACACCTGGTAACCGACATTAACAAGATGCATATAAGAATATCCCCTATCATTTCGGAAAATCCTTCGGACATGATAAAAACGAATTCGAAGTACTAAAGCATCTGGTACTTTGGATGGGGTTCGTTAGGCCCAATAGATCTATCTTTAGGATTCGCATCAATTAGTAGATCAGTTTACTAATTATTAATCTACCAAGCAAAAGGGGCATATTCGGCTTCGATTATTCACCCATATAATGTAGTTTCATTTACTTGTGTCTATTTCGTAAAACATTTATAAAACTGCATGTATTTTCATCCCAAAATATTAGATTTTAAAAGTGGGACTATAACTCACTTTCACAGATTTTTACTTCGTCGGGAAGTAAGACTTGGCCACTGGTCGATTCAAGAACTTATAACAAATATGTACATATATATCAAAGTATGTTCAAAATATATTTACAATATTTTTAATACGTTTTACTATTTTAAGTTTATTAAGTCAGCTGTCCTTGTTAGTAACCTACAACTAGTTGTCCATAATTAGATGTACAGAAATAAATTGATATATATACTATCTTGAATCAATCCATGACCCAGTGTATACACGTCTCAGGCTAGATCACAACTCAAACTATATATATTTTTGGAATTAACCTCAACCCTGTATAGCTAACTCCAACATTACTTCATATAAAGTGTCTATGGTTGTTCCAAATAATATATATATATGGGACGATATGATATGTCAAAACATTTCCATACGTGTCTATGGTATCCCAAGATTACATAATATATTAGAATACATGTATAATACAATATAATTTAGCTAGGATATGATTAATATAGATTTGTTACCAATTTTCACGTAGCTACAACAAGCAAAAATAACCAATCTTGTTTTACCCATAACTTCTTCGTTTTAAATCCGTTTTGAGTGAATCCAATTGCTATGGTTTCATATTGAACTTAAGTTTATGAATCTATACAGAAAAAATATAAGTTTATAGTCAAAATTACAGGTTACAAGTCGTTTTTGTAAAGGTAGTCATTTCAGTCGAAAGAACGACGTCTAGATGACCATTTTGGAAAATATACTTACACTTTGAGTTTAACCATGATTTTTGGATATAGTTTCATGTTCATAAAAAAATCATTTTCGCAGAAGAAAAAATTTTAAATCAAAATTTATCATAGTTTTTAATTAACTAACCCAAAACAGCCCGCGGTGTTACTACAACGGCGTATATCCGATTTTACGGTGTTTTTCGTGTTTTTCGGTTTTAAATCATTAATTTGGCATATCATATAGATATAGAACATGTGTTTAGTTGATTTTAAAAGTCAAGTTAGAAGGATTAACTTTTGTTTGCGAATAAGTTTAGAATTAACTAAACTATGTTCTAGTGATTTCAAGTTTAAACCTTCGAATAAGGTAATTTTATATATATGAATCGAATGATGTTATGAACATCATTACTACCTCAGGTTTTGTGGATAAACCTACTGGAAATGAGGAAAATAGATCTAGCTTCAAAGGATCCTTGGATGGCTTGAAAGTTCTTGACGCAGAATCGTGACATGAAAACAAGTTCAAGTAAGATTTCCACTCGAAATAAGATTGTTATAGTTATAGAAATTGAATCAATGTTTGAATATGAGTATTACCTTGTATTAGAAAGATATCTCACTGTAAATAAGAAAGATTTCTTGAAGTTGGATGATCACTTTACAAGATTGGAAGTAAGCTAGCAAACTTGGAAGTATTCTTGATTTTATGAAACTAGAACTTATAGAATTTATGAAGAACACTTAGAACTTGAAGATATAACTTGAGAGAGATCACTTATATGAAGAAAATTGAAGAATGAAAGTGTTTGTAGGTGTTTTTGGTCGTTGGTATATGGATTAGATATAAAGGATGTGTAATTTTGTTTTCATGTAAATAAGTCATGAATGATTACTCATATTTTTGTAATTTTATGAGATATTTCATGCTAGTTGCCAAATAATGGTTCCCACATGTGTTAGGTGACTCAAATTTGTTGCTAAGAGCTGATAATTGGAGTGTATATACTAATAGTACATACATCTAAAAGCGATGTATTGTACGAGTACAAATACGGGTGCATACGAGTAGAATTGTTGATGAAACTGAACGAGGATGTAATTGTAAGCATTTTTGTTAAGTAGAAGTATTTTGATAAGTGTCTTGAAGTCTTTCAAAAGTGTATGAATACATATTAAAACACTACATGTATATACATTTTAACTGAGTCGTTAAGTCATCGTTAGTCGTTACATGTAAATGTTGATTTGAAACCTTTAAGTTAACGATCTTATTAAATGTTGTTAACCCAATGTTTATTATATCTAATGAGATGTTAAATTATTATATTATCATGATATTATGATATATTAATATATCTTAATATGATATATATATACATTTAAATATCGTTACAACGATAATCGTTACATATATGTCTCGTTTCGAAATCCTTAAGTTAGTAGTCTTGTTTTTACATATATAGTTCATTGTTAATATACATAATGACATGTTTACTTATCATTTATCATGATTAAATATATTGTAAAAATATCTTAATATGATTCATATGTAATTAGTAAGACGTTGTTATAACGATAATCGTTATATATATCGTTTCGAGTTTCTTAATTCAATAAACACAATTTTATGTATATAACTCATTGTTAAAATACCTAATGAGATACTTACTTATCATAATATCATGTTAAGTATATATATAATCATATATATGTCATCATATAGTTTTTACAAGTTTTAACGTTCGTGAATCACTGGTCAACTTGGGTGGTCAATTGTCTATATGAAACCTAATTCAATTAATCAAGTCATAACAAGTTTGATTGCTTAACATGTTGGAAACACTTAATCATGTAAATATCAATTTCATTTAATATATATAAACATGGAAAAGTTCGGGTCACTACAGTACCTACCCGTTAAATAAATTTCGTCCCGAAATTTTAAGCAGTTCGAGGTGTTGACGTATCTTCTGGAAATAAGTGTGAGTATTTCTTCTTCATCTGATCTTCTCATTCCCAGGTGAACTCGGGTCCTCTACGAGCATTCCATCGAACCTTAACAATTGGTATCTTGTTTTGTTTAAGTCTTTTAACCTCACGATCCATTATTTCGACGGGTTCTTCGATGAATTGAAGTTTTTCGTTGATTTGGATTTCATCTAACGGAATAGTGAGATCTTCTTTAGCAAAACATTTCTTCAAATTCAAGACGTGGAAAGTGTTATGTACAGCCTTGAGTTGTTGAGGTAACTCAAGTCGGTAAGCTACTGGTCTGACACGATCAATAATCTTGAATGGTCCAATATACCTTGGATTTAATTTTCCTCGTTTACCAAATCGAACAACGCCTTTCCAAGGTTTAACCTTAAGCATGACCATCTCTCCAATTTCAAATTGTATATATTTTCTTTTAATGTCGGCGTAGCTCTTTTGTCGACTTTGGGCGGTTTTCAACCGTTGTTGAATTTGGATGATCTTCTCGGTAGTTTCTTGTATTATCTCCGGACTCGTAATCTGTCTATCCCCCACTTCACTCCAACAAACCGGAGACCTGCACTTTCTAACATAAAGTGCTTCAAACAGCGCCATCTCAATGCTTGAATGGTAGCTGTTGTTGTAGGAAAATTCTGTTAACGGTAGATGTCGATCCCAACTATTTCTGAAATCAATAACACATGCTCGTAGCATATCTTCAAGCGTTTGTATCGTCCTTTCGCTCTATCCATCAGCTTGTGGATGATAGGCAGTACTCATGTCTAGACGAGTTCCTAATGCTTGCTGTAATGTCTGCCAGAATCTTGAAATAAATCTGCCATCCCTATCAAAGATAATAGAGATTGGTATTCCATGTCTGGAGATGACTTCCTTCAAATACAGTCGTGCTAACTTCTCCATCTTGTCATCTTCTCTTATTGGCAGGAAGTGTGCTGATTTGGTGAGACGATCAACTATTACCCAAATAGTATCAAAACCACTTGCAGTCCTTGGTAATTTAGTGATGAAATCCATGGTAATGTTTTCCCATTTCCATTCAATATTTCGAGTTGTTGAAGTAGACCTGATGGTTTCTGATGCTCTGCTTTGACCTTAGAACACGTCAAACATTCTCCTACGTATTTAGCAACATCGGCTTTCATACCTGGCCACCAAAAATATTTCTTGAGATCCTTGTACATCTTCCCCGTTCCAGGATGTATTGAGTATCTGGTTTTATGAGCTTCTCTAAGTACCATTTCTCTCATATCTCCAAATTTTGGTACCCAAATTCTTTCAGCCCTATACCGGGTTCCGTCTTCCCGAATATTAAGATGCTTCTCTGATCCTTTGGATATTTCATCCTTTAAATTTCCCTCTTTTAAAACTCCTTGTTGCGCCTCCTTTATTTGAGTAGTAAGGTTAGTGTGAATCATTATAATCATAGCTTTTACTCGAATGGGTACTCTGTCCTTTCTACTCAAGGCATCGGCTACCACATTTGCCTTCCCCGGGTGGTAACGAATCTCAAAGTCGTAATCATTCAACAATTCAATCCACCTAAGCTGCCTCATATTCGGTTGTTTCTGATTAAATATGTGTTGAAGACTTTTGTGGTCGGTATATATAATACTTTTGACCCCATATAAGTAGTGCCTCCAAGTCTTTAATGCAAAAACAACCGCGCCTAATTCCAAATCATGCGTCGTATAATTCTGTTCGTGAATCTTCAATTGTCTAGACACATAAGCAATTACTTTCGTTCGTTGCATTAATATACAACCGAGACCTTGCTTTGAGGCTTCACAATATATCACAAAATCATCATTCCCTTCAGGTAATGACAATATAGGTGCCGTAGTTAACTTTTTTTTAACAATTGAAACTCTTTCACTTGTTCATCTTTCCATTCAAATTTCTTCCCTTTATGCGTTAATGCAGTCAAGGGTTTTGCTATTCTGGAAAAGTCTTGGATGAACCTTCTGTAGTAACCAGCTAGTCCTAAAAATTGGCGTATGTGTTTCGGAGTTTTCGGTGTTTCCCACTTTTCAACGGTTTCAATCTTTGTTGGATCCACCTGAATACCTTCTTTGTTCACTATGTAACCGAGGAATTGAACTTCTTCCAACCAAAATGCACACTTTGAAAACTTAACGTACATTTTTTATTTTCTCCGCAACTCTAGCACTTTTCTCAAATGTTCTTCATGCTCTTGATCATTCTTTGAGTAAATAAGTATGTCATCGATGAAAACAATGACAAACTTGTCAAGATATGGCCCACACACTCGGTTCATGATGTCCATGAACACAGCTGGTGCGTTAGTCAATCCAAACGTTATAACCATAAACTCGTAATGACCGTAACGTGTCCTAAAAGCAGTCTTTGGAATATCATCTTCCTTCACCAGCATTTAATGATATCCAGAACGTAAATCGATCTTCGAATAAACAGACGAGCCTTGTAGTTGATCAAATAAGTCGTCAATTCTCGGTAGTGGGTAGCGGTTTTTGATGGTAAGTTTGTTCAACTCTCGGTAGTCGATACACAACCTGAATGTACCATATTTCTTCTTGACATACAAAACAGGAGCTCCCCATGGTGATGTGCTTGGTCGAATGAAACCACGCTCTAAAAGTTCCTGTAACTGACTTTGTAATTCTTTCATTTCGCTGGGTGCGAGTCTGTATGGAGCACAAGCTATTGGTGCAGCTCCTGGTACAAGGTCTATTTGAAATTCAACGGATCGATGTGGGAGTAATCCCGGTAATTCTTTCAGAAATACATCGGAAAATTCTTTTGCGACGGGAACATTACTGATGTTCTTTTCTTCAGGTTTAACTTTCTCGATGTGTGCTAGAATGACGTAACAACCTTTTCTTATTAGTTTTTGCGCCTTCAAACTACTAATAAGATTTAATTTCGTGTTGTTCTTTTCTCCATACACCATTAAAGGTTTTCCTTTTTCACGCATAATACGAATCACATTTTTGTAACAAATGACCTCTGCTCTCACCTTTTTCAACCAGTCCATGCCAATTATTACATCAAAACTCCCTAACTCGACTGGTATTAAATCAATTTTAAACGTTTCATCCCCCAGTTTAATTTCTCTCTCCCGACATATATTATCTGCTGAAATTAATTTACCATTTGCTAATTCGAGTAAAAATTTACTATCCAAAGGCGTTAATGGGCAACTTAATTTAGCACAAAATTCTCTACTCATATAACTTCTATCCGCACCCGAATCAAATAAAACATAAGCAGATTTATCGTCAATAAGAAACGTACCCGTAACAAGCTTCGGGTCTTCCTGTGCTTCTGCCGCATAAATATTGAAAACTCTTCCACGGCCCTGTCCATTAGTATTCCCCTGATTCGGGCAATTTCTAATAATGTGGCCCGGTTTTCTACATTTATAACAAAGAGCGTTGGTATTACTTGCTCTGACACTATTCGTTTCGGTATTACTTGTTCCGATATTATTTGTTCCTTTAGTTCTGTTAAACTTTGGTCCGTAGACCTCACACTTTGTCGCGCTATGACCATTTCTTTTACACCTGTTGCAAAATGTCGTGCAAAACCCGTGATGATTTTCTTCACACCTATGACATTGCTGTTTTTGGTTTTTATTGCCGTTGTTGTTATTGAGGTTGTTGTTGAGATTGTTATTGTTGTTGAAACGGTTGTTGTAGTTGTTGTTGTTGTTGGGATGTTTGTTGTAGTTATTGTTAGGATTGCAGTTATTGTTGCGATGGTTGTTGCAGTTGTTGGGATAGTTGTTGCGATTGTGGTTTTAATTGTTGTTGTTGTTATACTGGTGACTCTTGTCACCGTTTTCCTCCTACTTCCTCTTGAGTTGTTTCGTGTTGGCTTTTTCGGCCGCCTTCTCTTTAATTCTTCCCTCAATCTGATTTATGAGTTTATGAGCCATTCGACTTGCCTTCTGTATAGAAGCGGGCTCGTGTGAACTCACATCTTCTTGAATCCTTACTGGTAACCCTTTTACAAACGCGTCGATATTCTCTTCTTCATCTTCGAATGCTCCCGGACACAATAGGCACAACTCTGTAAATCGTCGTTCATATGTGGTAACGTCGAACCCTTGTGTTCGTAACTCTCTAAGTTCTGCCTTGAGTTTATTGACTTCGTTTCTAGGACGGTACTGCTCGTTCATCAATTGCTTGAATGCCGACCACGGTAGTGCGTAAGCAGCACTTTGTCCTACCTGTTCAAGATAGGTGTTCCACCACGTTAACGCGGTACCTGTGAAGGTATGCGTAGCATACTTAACTTTGTCCTCTTCAGTACACTTACTTATGGCAAACACCGATTCGACTTTGTCGGTCCACCGTTTCAATCCAATTGGTCCTTCGGTTCCATCAAATTCCAAAGGTTTGCAGGCAGTGAATTCTTTGTAGGAGCATCCTACACGATTTCTTGCGCTGTTAGCTACATTGCTAGATTCAGAGTTATTGTTGTTATGTAGCGCAGCCTGTACTGCGGCTATATTTGCAGCAAGAAAGGTACGAAATTCCTCTTCGCTCATATTCATGGTGTGTCGAGTAGTCGGTGCCATTTCCTTCAAAATAGCCAACTGAATCGAGTTAATCATACAGAATATTAAGAGTAGTCAATAGTATTTCGTAGCATAATATGAACTCATTTATAAAAGCTTTTTCTTCATATTAGGGTTTTATAAGTTTAAATTCGGGTACTACCTACCCGTTAAGTTCATACTTAGTAGCTAATATACAATTCAACTACTATAATTCCATATGAAAATCTGATTATAATAATATATCACATATAAATATTCTTCAAACTTACAACATCGCTATATTACATATAACATGAAATATAGTACACTTTGATACAGGACAGTTTTGAAGATAAATCTAGTTAATACGCAAGTTGTTCAGCAAAGAAAATAAAGACACGTAATTCATAAGTCCAGAAACAAGTCATGCATTCTGGTTTTACTAAGACGACTTCCCATCCTTGGTCTTGTGGAAAATAACCGTTATGACCATTGGCTAGGCAGCATGTTGTAATGTCGTCAAAAGGACGAGGGTTTCGTAATGTCCAACAGCCCCGTAATAATCTAAAAACCTTGTTTCTCACCCCAACTACTGAATTCGTCACTTGTGGGAAGGTTTTATTTAAAAGTTGCAATCCAATGTTCTTTTTCTCACTTTGGTAAGAAGCGAACATCACTAACCCGTAAGCATAACATGCTTCTTTATGTTGTATGTTAGAAGCTCTTTCTAATTCACGAAATCCTATGTTGGGATATGTTGAGTTAAAATATGTTCTTAACCCGTAGCGAAAAATTGCATTTGGGTTCCCCGCATTTAACGCTTTAAAGAAAACACGGCGTAACTTACAGTCTCCCCAATGTGATATACTCCACCTATCAAAGGAAAGCCTTTTATAAACTAAGGCATTTCTGGAAAGTCTTTCAAATGTTTTACAAGTTAATTTCGCCATAACTAAATGTGCTGATGAATTCTGACCAACTCTAGACAAGATTTCCTCAATCATATCCTCTGGTAGGTCTTCTAAAATATTCGGTTGTCTACCCTTAACGTCCATTTTGTTTTTATACTGTAAAATAGACAAGGATTAGATTCGTAAAAGATAATTAACAAACAATACAAGCAATTTTTACATAGAACATAAAAGTACAAGCACACTATAATACATATAATACACAACATGATTACAACCTTCTAATCTGAATCACTGGTTTCTTCTTCTTCGGACTTGTTTCGTTTTCCTAATTTTCTAGGAATATATGGTGTTCCTCTAATACGAGACGTCGTTTTCCATAATGGTTTAGAAAAACCTGGTGGTTTAGAGGTTCCCGGGTCATTGTTACATTTTAGGAAATACGGATGTTGCCGATACATATAAAGTTCATCGGGGTTGGAATCGGGTTTCTCTATTTTTATACATTTTCCCTTATTATTTTCTTTCGCTTTATTAAATTGGGTCGAGGTAATTTCTATAACATCATCGGAATCCTCATCGGGATCCGATTCATCAGAAAATTGGTAATCTTCCCAATATTTTGCTTCCTCGGCGGAAACACCATTGACCATTATTAACTTTGGTCCGTTGGTTGAGGATTTTCTTTTATTTAATCGATTTACTATAGGTATCAATATTTCTTCCTCCGAAACCTCTTCTTCTTCTGGTTCCTCCTCTTCCGATTCCTCCACTTCTGGTTCCTCTTCTTCCGGTTCATCCTCTTCCGGTTCCTCCTCTTCCGGTTCCTCTTCGGGAATTTGTGAATCTTCCCAAAATATATTCGACTCTTCATTATTCTTAGGTGAATCAATGGGATTTGTACTAGAGGTAGACATTTATCACATAATATCAAACACGTTAAGAGATTAATATATCACATAATATTTACATGTTAATAATATATAGTTTCTAACAAAAAAAATGTTAAGCAATCGTTTTTGAAGAAAAACACGGTCGAAGAGCAGACTCACTAATGCATCCTAAAAAACTCGGTAAGACACACTAATGCTATTTTCTGGTTCTCTAAGACCAACGCTCGGATACCAACTGAAATGTCCCGTTCATATTGATTATAAACGTTCCATATTAATTGATTTCGTCGCGAGGTTTTGACCTCTATATGAGACGTTTTTCAAAGACTGCATTCATTTTTAAAACAGCCATAACCTTTATTTTATCTATAAAGGAATAAAAAGCATTACGTAGATTATCAAATAATGATAATCTAAAATATACCGTTTACACACGACCATTACATAATGGTTTACAATAAGAATATATTACATCAAAAATAAGTTTCTTGAATGCAGTTTTTACATAATATCATACAAGCATGGACTCCAAATCTTGTCCTTATTTTAGTATGCAACAGCGGAAGCTCTTAATAATCACCTGAGAATAAACATGCTTAAAACTTCAACAAAAATGTTGGTGAGTTATAGGTTTAACCTATATATTATCAAATCATAATAATGGACCACAAGATTTCATATTTCAATATACATCCCATACATAGAGATAAAAATCATTCATATGGTGAACACCTGGTAACCGACATTAACAAGATGCATATAAGAATATCCCCTATCATTTCAGGAAATCCTTCGGATATGATAAAAACGAATTCGAAGTACTAAAGCATCTGGTACTTTGGATGGGGTTCGTTAGGCCCAATAGATCTATCTTTAGGATTCGCGTCAATTAGTAGATCGGTTAACTAATTCTTAGGCTACCAAGCAAAAGGGGCATATTCGGCTTCGATCATTCACCCATATAATGTAGTTTCATTTACTTGTGTCTATTTCGTAAAACATTTATAAAACTGCATGTATTCTCATCCCAAAATATTAGATTTTAAAAGTGGGACTATAACTCACTTTCACAGATATTTACTTCGTCGGGAAGTAAGACTTGGCCACTGGTCGATTCACGAACCTATAACAAATATGTACATATATATCAAAGTATGTTCAAAATATATTTACAACATTTTTAATACGTTTTACTATTTTAAGTTTATTAAGTCAGCTGTCCTTGTTAGTAACCTACAACTAGTTGTCCATAATTAGATGTACAGAAATAAATCGATATATATACTATCTTGAATCAATCCATGACCCAGTGTATACACGTCTCGGGCTAGATCACAACTCAAACTATATATATTTTTGGAATTAACCTCAACCCTGTATAGCTAACTCCAACATTACTGCATATAAAGTGTCTATGGTTGTTCCAAATAATATATATAGATGGGACGATATGATATGTCAAAACATTTCCATACGTGTCTATGGTATCCCAAGATTACATAATATATTAGAATACATGTATAATACAATATAAGTTAGCTAGGATATGATTAATATAGATTTGTTACCAATTTTCACGTAGCTACAACAAGCAAAAATAACCAATCTTGTTTTACCTATAACTTCTTCGTTTTAAATCCGTTTTGAGTGAATCCAATTGCTATGGTTTTATATTGAAATTAAGTTTATGAATCTATACAGAAAAATTATAAGTTTATAGTCAGAATTATAGGTTACAAGTCGTTTTTGTAAAGGTAGTCATTTCAGTCGAAAGAACGACGTCTAGATGACCATTTTGGAAAACATACTTCCACTTTGAGTTTAACCATAATTTTTGAATATAGTTTCATGTTCATAAGAAAAATTATTTTCCCAGAAGAACAACTTTTAAATCAAAATTTATCATAGTTTTTAATTAACTAACCCAAAACAGCCCGCGGTGTTACTACAACGGCGTATATCCGGTTTTACAGTGTTTTTCGTGTTTTCCGGTTTTAAATCATTAAGTTAGCATATCATATAGATATAGGACATGTGTTTGGTTGATTTTAAAAGTCAATTTAGAAGGATTAACTTTTGTTTGCGAACAAGTTTAGAATTAACTAAACTATGTTGTAGTGATTTCAAGTTTAAACCTTCGAATAAGGTAGTTTTATATATATGAATCGAATGATGTTATGAACATCATTACTACCTCAGGTTTTGTAGATAAACCTACTAGAAATGAAAAAAATAGATCTAGCTTCAAAGGATCCTTGGATGGCTTGAAAGTTCTTGAAGCAGAATCATGACACGAAAACAAGTTCAAGTAAGATTTCCACTCGAAATAAGATTGTTATAGTTATAGAAATTGAATCAAAGTTTGAATATGAGTATTACTTTTTATTAGAAAGATATCTTACTGCAAATAAGAAAGATTTCTTGAAGTTGGATGATCACTTTACAAGATTGGAAGTAAGCTAGCAAACTTGGAAGTATTCTTGATTTTATGAAACTAGAACTTATAGAATTTATGAACAACACTTAGAACTTGAAGATATAACTTGAGAGAGATCACTTAGATGAAGAAAATTGAAGAATGAAAGTGTTTGTAGGTGTTTTTGGTCGTTGGTATATGGATTAGATATAAAGGATGTGTAATTTTGTTTTCATGTAAATAAGTCATGAATGATTACTCATATTTTTGTAATTTTATGAGATATTTCATGCTAGTTGCCAAATGATGGTTTCCACATGTGTTAGGTAACTCACATGGATTGCTAAGAGGTAATCATTGGAGTGTATATACCAATAGTACATACATCTAAAAGCTTTGTATTGTACGAGTATGAATACGGGTGCATACGAGTATAATTGTTGATGAAACTGAACGAGGATGTAATTGTAAGCATTTTTGTTAAGTAGAAGTATTTTGATAAGTGTCTTGAAGTCTTTCAAAAGTGTATGAATACATATTAAAACACTACATGTATATACATTTTAACTGAGTCGTTAAGTCATCGTTAGTCGTTACATGTAAATGTTGATTTGAAACCTTTAAGTTAACGATCTTGTTAAATGTTGTTAACCTAATGTTTATTATATCTAATGAGATATTATATTATTATATTATCAGGATATTATGATATATTAATATATCTTAATATGATATATATACATTTAAATGTCGTTACAACGATAATCGTTACATATATGTCTCGTTTCGAAATCCATAAGTTAGTAGTCTTGTTTTTACATATGTAGTTCATTGTTAATATACATAATGAAATGTTTACTTATCATTTATTATGATTAAACATAGTGTAACAATATCTTAATATGATTCATATGTAATTAGTAAGACATTGTTATAACGATAATCGTTATATATATCGTTTCGAGTTTCTTAATTCAATAAACACAATTTTATGTATATAACTCATTATTAAAATACCTAATGAGATACTTACTTATCATAATAACATGTTAACTATATATATAATCATATATATATATCATCATATAGTTTGTACAAGTTTTAACGTTCGTGAATCACCGGTCAACTTGGGTGGTCAATTGTCTATATGAAACCTACTTCAATTAATCAAGTCTTAACAAGTTTGATTGCTTAACATGTTGGAAACACTTAATCATGTAAATATCAATTTCATTTAATATATATAAACATGGAAAAGTTCGGGTCACTACAGTACCTACCAGTTAAATAAATTTCGTCCCGAAATTTTAAGCAGTTGGAGGTGTTGACGTATCTTCTGGAAATAAGTGCGGGTATTTCTTCTTCATCTGATCTTCTCATTCCCAGGTGAACTCGGGTCCTCTACGAGCATTCCATCGAACCTTAACAATTGGCATCTAGTTTTGTTTAAGTCTTTTAACCTCACGATCCATTATTTCGACGGGTTCTTCGATGAATTGAAGTTTTTCGTTGATTTGGATTTCGTCTAACGGAATAGTGAGATCTTCTTTAGCAAAAAATTTCTTCAAATTCGAGACGTGGAAAGTGTTATGTACAGCCGCGAGTTGTTGAGGTAACTCAAGTCGGTAAGCTACTGGTCTGACACGATCAATAATCTTGAATGGTCCAATATACCTTGGATTTAATTTCCCTCGTTCACCAAATCAAACAACGCCTTTCCAAGGTGTAACCTTAAGCATGACCATCTCTCCAATTTCAAATTCTATATCTTTTCTTTTAATGTCGGCGTAGCTCTTTTGTCGACTTTGGGCGGTTTACAACCGTTGTTGAATTTGGATGATCTTCTCGGTAGTTTCTTGTATTATCTCTGGACCTGTAATCTGTCTATCCCCCACTTCACTCCAACAAATCAGAGACCTGCACTTTCTAACATAAAGTGCTTCAAACAGCGCCATCTCAATGCTTGAATGGTAGCTGTTGTTGTAGGAAAATTCTGTTAACGGTAGATGTCGATCCCAACTGTTTCCGAAATCAATAACACATGTTCGTAGCATGTATTCAAGCATTTGTATCGTCCTTTCGCTCTGCCCATTAGTTTGTGGATGATAGGTAGTACTCATGTCTAGACGAGTTCCTAATGCTTGCTGTAATGTCTGCCAGAATCTTGAAATAAATCTGCCATCCCTATCAGAGATAATAGAGATTGGTATTCCATGTCTGGAGACGAATTCCTTCAAATACAGTCGTGCTAACTTCTCCATCTTGTCATCTTCTCTTATTGGCAGGAAGTGTGCTGATTTGGTGAGACGATCAACTATTACCCAAATAGTATCAAAACCACTTGCAGTCCTTGGCAATTTAGTGATGAAATCTATGGTAATGTTTTCCCATTTCCATTCGGGATTTCGGGTTGTTGAAGTAGACCTGATGGTTTCTGATGCTCCACTTTGACCTTAGAACACGTCAAACATTCCCCTACGTATTTAGCAACATCGGCTTTCATACCTGGCCACCAAAAATATTTCTTGAGATCCTTGTACATCTTCCCCGTTCCAGGATGTATTGAGTATCTGGTTTTATGAGCTTCTCTAAGTACCATTTCTCTCATATCTCCAAATTTTGGTACCCAAATTTTTTCAGCCCTTTACCGGGTTCCGTCTTCCCGAATATTAAGATGCTTCTCTGATCCTTTGGATATTTCATCCTTTAAATTTCCCTCTTTTAAAACTCCTTGTTGCGCCTCCTTTATTTGAGTAGTAAGGTTAGTGTGAATCATTATATTCATAGCTTTTACTCGAATGGGTTCTCTGTCCTTTCTACTCAAGGCGTCGGCTACCACATTTGCCTTCCCCGGGTGGTAACGAATCTCAAAGTCATAATCATTCAAAAATTCAATCCAGCTAAGCTGCCTCATATTCGGTTGTTTCTGATTAAATATGTGTTGAAGACTTTTGTGGTCGGTATATATAATACTTTTGACCCCATATAAGTAGTGCCTCCAAGTCTTTAATGCAAAAACAACCACGCCTAATTCCAAATCATGCGTCGTATAATTCTGTTCTTGAATCTTCAATTGTCTAGAGGCATAAGCAATTACTTTCGTTCGTTGCATTAATACACAACCGAGACCTTGCTTTGAGGCTTCATAATATATCACAAAATCATCATTCCCTTCAGGTAATGACAATATAGGTTCCGTAGTTAACTTTTTTATAACAATTGAAACGCTTTCTCTTGTTCATCTTTCCATTCAAATTTCTTCCCTTTATTCGTTAATGCAGTCAAGGGTTTTGCTATTCTGGAAAAGTCTTGGATGAACCTTCTGTAGTAACTAGCTAGTCCTAAAAATTGGCGTATGTGTTTCGGAGTTTTCGGTGTTTCCCACTTTTCAACGGTTTCAATCTTTGCTGGATCCACCTGAATACCTTCTTTGTTCACTATGTAACCGAGAAATTGAACTTCTTCCAACCAAAATGCACACTTTGAAAACTTAGCGTACATTTTTTCTTTTCTCAGCAACTCTAGCACTTTTCTCAAATGTTCTTCATGCTCTTGATCATTCTTTGAGTAAATAAGTATATCATCGATGAAAACAATGACAAACTTGTCAAGATATGGCCCACACACTCGGTTCATGAGGTCCATGAACACAGCTGGTGCATTAGTCAATCCAAACGGCATAACCATAAACTCGTAATGACCGTAACGTATCCTAAAAGCAGTCTTTGGAATATCATCCTCCTTCACCCGCATTTGATGATATCCAGAACGTAAATCGATCTTCGAATAAACAGACGAGCCTTGTAGTTGATCAAATAAGTCATCGATTCTCAGTAGTGGGTAGCGGTTTTTGATGGTAAGTTTGTTCAACTCTCGGTAGTCGACATACAACCTGAATGTACCATCTTTCTTCTTGACAAAAAAAACAGGAGCTCCCCATGGTGATGTGCTTGGTCGAATGAAACCACGCTCTAAAAGTTCCTGTAACTGACTTTGTAATTCTTTCATTTCGCTGGGTGCGAGTCTATATTGAGCACGAGCTATTGGTGCAGCTCCTGGTCCAAGGTCTATTTGAAATTCAACGGATCGATGTGGGGGTAATCCCGGTAATTCTTTCAGAAATACATCGGAAAATTCTTTTGCGATGGGAACATCACTGATATTCTTTTCTTCAGGTTTAACTTCCTCGATGTGTGCTAGAATGAAGTAACAACCTTTTCTTATTAGTTTTTGCGCCTTCAAACTACTAATAAGATTTAATTTCGCGTTGTTCTTTTCTCCAGACACCATTAAAGGTTTTCCTTTTTCACGCATAATACGAATCGCATTTTTGTAACAAATGACCTCTGCTCTCACCTTTTTCAACAGTCCATGCCAATTATTACATCAAAACTCCCTAGCTCGACTGGTATTAAATCAATTTTAAACGTTTCATCCCCCAGTTTAATTTCTTTCTCCCGATAATAACGACATATATTATCTGCTGAAATTAATTTACCGTTTGCTAATTCGAGTAAAAATTTACTATCCAAAGGCGTTAATGGGCAACTTAATTTAGCACAAAATTCTCTACTCATATAGCTTCTATCCGCACCCGAATCAAATAAAACATAAGCAGATTTATCGTCAATAAGAAACGTACCCGTAACAAGCTTCGGGTCTTCCTGTGCTTCTGCCGCATAAATATTGAAAACTCTTCCACGGCCCTGCCCATTAGTATTCCCCTGATTCGGGCAATTTCTAATAATGTGGCCCGGTTTTCCACATTTATAACAAAGAGCGTTGGTATTACTTGCTCCGACACTATTCATTTCGGTATTACTTGTTCCGATATTATTTGTTCCTTTAGTTCTGTTAAACTTTGGTCCGTAGACCTCACACTTTGTCGCGCTATGACCATTTCTTTTACACCTGTTGCAAAATGTCGTGCAAAACCCGTGATGATTTTCTTCACACCTATGACATGGCTGTTTTTGGTTTTTATTGCCGTTGTTGCTATTGAGGTTGCTGTTGAGATTGTTATTGTTGTTGAAACGGTTGTTGTAGTTGTTGTTGTTGTTGGGATGTTTGTTGTAGTTATTGTTAGGATTGCAGTTATTGTTGTGATGGTTGTTGCGGTTGTTGGGATAGTTGTTGCGATTGTGGTTGTAATTGTTGTCGTTGTTGTACTGGTGACTCTTGTCACCGTTTTCCTCCTACTTCCTCTTGAGTTGTTTCGTGTTGGCTTCTTCGGCCGCCTGCTCTTTAATTCTTCCCTCAATCTGATTTATGAGTTTATGAGCCATTTGACTTGCCTTCTGTATAGAAGCGGGCTCGTGTGAACTCACATCTTCTTGAATCCTTACTGGTAACCCTTTTACAAACGCGTCGATCTTCTCTTCTTCATCTTCGAATGCTCCCGGACACAATAGGCACAACTCTGTGAATCGTCGTTCATACGTGGTAACGTAGAACCCTTATGTTCGTAACTCTCTAAGTTCTGCCTTGAGTTTATTGACTTCGTTTCTAGGACGGTACTTCTCGTTCATCAATTGCTTGAATGCCGACCACGGTAGTGCGTAAGCAGCATTTTGTCCTACCTGTTCAAGATAGGTGTTCCACCACGTTAACGCGGTACCTGTGAAGGTATGCGTAGCGTACTTAACTTTGTCCTCTTCAGTACACTTACTTATGGCAAACACCAATTCGACTTTCTCGGTCCACCATTTCAATCCAATTGGTTCTTCGGTTCCATCAAATTCCAAAGGTTTGCAGGCAGTGAATTCTTTGTAGGAGCATCCTACACGGTTTCTTGCGCCGTTAGCTGCATTGCTAGATTCAGAGTTATTGTTGGTATGTAGCGCAGCCTGTACTGCGGCTATGTTTGCAGCAAGAAAGGTACGAAATTCCTTTTCGCTCATATTCATGGTGTGTCGAGTAGTCGGTGCCATTTCCTTCAAAATAGCCAGCTGAATCGAGTTAATCATACAGAATATTAAGAGTAGTCAATAGTATTTCGTAGCATAATATGAACTCATTTATAAAAGCTTTTTCTTCATATTAGCATTTTATAAGTTTAAATTCGGGTACTACCTACCCATTAAGTTCATACTTAGTAGCTAATATACAATTCAACTACTACAATTCCATATGAAAATCAGATTATAATAATATATCACATATAAATATTCTTCAAACTTACAACATCGCTATATTACATATAACATGAAATATAGTACACTTTGATACAGGACAGTTTTGAAGATAAATCTAGTTAATACGCAAGTTGTTCAGCAAAGGAAATAAAGACACGTAATTCATAAGTCCAGAAACAAGTCATGCATTCTGGTTTTACTAAGACGACTTCCCATCCTTGGTTTTGTGGAAAATAACCGTTATGACCATTGGCTAGGCAGCATGTTGTAATGTCATCAAAAGAACGAGGGTTTCGTAATGTCCAACAGCCCCGTAATAATCTAAAAACCTTGTTTCTCACCCCAACTACTGAATTCGTCACTTATGGGAAGGTTTTATTTAAAAGTTGCAATCCAATGTTCTTTTTCTCACTTTGGTAAGAAGCGAACATCACTAACCCGTAAGCATAACATGCTTCTTTATGTTGTATGTTAGAAGCTCTTTCTAATTCACGAAATCCTATGTTGGGATATGTTGAGTCAAAATAGGTTCTTAACCCGTAGCGTAAAATTGCATTTGGGTTCCCCGAATTTAAAGCTTTAAAGAAAACACGACGTAACTTATGGTCTCTGATAATGCTAAAAACGAACATATATTTCATAGCATTATCCCTAAAGAAAGACAAGCTTTTAGTTGCAATTGTTCTATTTACAAGTGATATTCGTTTAAATAATAAAAGGTGAAGACAAAAGACAGATTCAATGAATTGAAGACGCAAACGATCAAAAAACTCAAAAGTACAAAGTACAATCAAAGTGGTTCCAATTATTGATAAGGAACGTCTCAAAATTACAAGAGTACAAGACACAAAACGCAAAGTACAAGATATTAAATTATACGCAAGGACGTTCGAAAATCCGGAACTGGGACCAAAGTCAACTCTCAACGCTCGACGCAACGGACTAAAAATTACAAGTCAACTATGCACATAAATATAATATAATATTTAAATAATTCTTATAATTATTTAAATATTATATTTTTATATTAAACCGTCGGCATACAAAGAAACAAACTCATGTGAGCTGGAAAAAGGGGCCATGCGATCGCATGGCCTGGAAGCTTTAATTCCATGCGATCGCATGGTGGTAGGTGACAGGCCACATTTCTATAAATTCGCGTGTTTTGGTTCAATATATATCATCCTATCTCTCTATCTATCATACATACATATATATATATATATATATATATATATATATATATATATATATATATATATATATATATATATATATATTAATTATAATTTTAATTTTAAATTCTAATAATAAGGGTATGTTAGCGAATGTTGTAAGGGTGTAAGTCGAAATTCTGTCCGTGTAACGCTACGCTATTTTTAATCACTGTAAGTTATGGTTAATGTTATTTTTAATTTAATGTCTCGTAGCTAAGTTATTATTATGCTTATTTAAGACGAAGTAATCATGATGTTGGGCTAAAAATATTAAGATTGGGTAATTGGGCTTTGTACCATAATTGGGGTTTGGACAAAAGAACGACACTTGTGGAAATTAGACTATGGGCTATTAATGGGCTTTATATTTACTAAATGATACCTCGTTAATTTAATATATAGACTTATAATTTGACGTATTTATATATAACCACATACGCTTGACTGGGCTCGGTGGGCGGGATATCTATAAATACCAATAATTGTTCATTTTACCGGACACGGAACTGGATTAATAGTTAGTAGACTTGTTGAAACAGGGTTGGATTACATTCAAGAGTAATTGGTGTAATTGTTAACAAAGTAGTAAAACCTTGGTTTACACGCAGTCAATAACCTGGTGTATTCATTAAACAAAGTATTAAAACCTTGTTACAATTCGAATCCCCAATTAGTTGGAATATTTGACTTCGGGAATAAGAATAATTTGGCGAAGACTTCCGCATTTTATGATTATGACTGATGGACTATTATGGACAAATTCGTATGGACATATTGAATAATCCAGGACAAAGAAAAATTAACCCATGGGAATAACCTAAAAATCAACACGTCAAACATCATGATTATGGAAGTTTAAATAAGCATAATTCTTTTATTTCATATTTAATTGCACTTTTAATTATCGCACTTTTATTTATTGTCATTGTATTTAATTGCACTTTTAATTATCGTACTCTTTAATTATCGCACTTTTATTTCATCGCACTTTTATTTATCGCAATTTCATTATCGTTATTTACTTTACGCTTTAAATTAAGTTATATTTATTTTTAATATTTTACATTAGGTTTTAACTGCGACTAAAGTTTTAAAAATCGACAAACCGGTCATTAAACGGTAAAAACCCCCTTTTATAATATTAATATCACTTATATATATATTTGTATTTTTATAAATTTAAAACTAATATAGCATTAAGCTTGTTTAAGAGTTCCTTGTGGACGAACCGGACATACTAAAAACTACACTACTATACGATTAGGTACACTACCTATAAGTTTTGTAGCAAGGTTTAGGTATATCCATTCTATAAATAAATAAATATCTTGTGTAAAATTGTATCGTATTTAATAGTATTTCGTTGTAAAAATAATACTATTTTATATTCACCTCGCATAACATCAAGTATTTTTGGCGCCGCTACCGGGGAAATTCTTGCTTAAACGCCGGAAGCGCAACGCTATAAAAAAAAAAAAATTTTTTACTTTTATAAAACTACGCTTTTATAAAAATACATTTTAAATATTCGAAAATATAAAAAGAAAAACAAAATTATAAATATTTTTAAGAGTTTGTTAAATATTTATAAAATTATAAAGTTTCTTTATTTTTTTTTAAATACAAGTTTTTATTTATTTATATATTTATTTATTAAAACATAAAATATATATATATATATATATATATATATATATATATATATATATATATATATATATATATATATATATAAACCAAACGGCCCATTACTGTAGCAGCCCGTAACCTGGCCCGAAACCCTAGCTCATGCGATCGCATGAGCCCGAAGGCAAATATCCATGCGATTCCATGAACCCATCTGACACGCCACAGTTGACTTCCTTCTGCAATCATTACGGAGTATTATTATTAATTATAATTAATTTAAAACCCTAATTAGGTTTTACTTATTTTATTATTTAAGTTTTAGTTTTATTATTTAATTTGTATTATTTTAAGTTTAATTAGTTTATTTAAATTATAAAATTAATAGTTTTATAAAATAAATAATATAAAAATAATATTTTTATAAAATTGTACATTTAAAACTTTAAGTATATTTTTATATTTTGTATCTTTTTATTCGTTTTAGCGTAATATTTGTATTTTTCGCTCGTTTTTAGTTTTAAGTCATAGTTTTTGCCATAGTATTTTTACATCTAGATTTTTAGGCTTTGCCGTAAAATCCTTTAAGTGCTTTTTCTTTAGACTAAGATTTAGGTGCTTTAGAATTTTGCGACGCCGTTTTTAAATTTTAGTACCTTTTTAAGTTATTGCCATTTGGGATATAGTATTTCTCTAAAGCTTTAATATCTTTAGACGTAACTTTTAATTCTTAGTTTTTAATTCCTTTTTAAGTTTCGACGCGCTACTTTCTGATTTTTATTTTTCGACGCCTATTATTTTTCGACCTTTTATTTTTTTTTTCGACGTTTTTCGACGCGCTCTTTTTCTTTCTTATTTCTCGACGCTCTAGTTTTTAGGACTTAGATTTTTTCTATTTCTTATCTAAAATTTCTTTAAATTTAAATGAAAAATTATTTTAAGTGGTTAAATTGATAGACATCAAAATTTTCTGGTTCGTAGTAATAGTTGGATTTGTACGTGGACCGGGTTATTGGAGCCAAACAGTACTCAATTATATTGAGACCAAACGAATCCTGCCCCTCTGCTGCATCTTTTGGCTATTCGAAACGATTGCAAAATTAGAAAAGTCTATTAATTGGATAACTTATATAATTTTTCTTTCTTTTTAAAAACTAATAGGATATTCAGTGAATGCACCGAGCAAAACGTTCACCACCTTTTGTACGTTCACCACCTGTAACCAGATCAAGACATCTAGTAAATATTGTTGCCGTTGATTTTTCTTTAGGATCATCATCCAGTCGACCAAGTACTCCAATTCAAATTTCCAATAATCCATTTTTTGAACCCGACCTCACAATTGAGAATCCGGAGAATATTCAGGGACAATTCATAGATCCTGAACCATTAATCTTTCCTCCGGAACCACCAATCATTCAAACAGAGATTGTTGAGGAACCAACCATTAAATCAGAATCCTCTATTGATTTAGATTCAACAAATTCAATTATGGAAAATCTGGAACCTCTAAGTATGGAAGACCGAATGCGAGCTAAACGCACTGGCCAAGGTCACGCAATTACTCAACCTGACATTAATGCGCCAGATTATGAAATCAAGGGACAAATCCTACATATGGTAACTAATCAATGCCAATTTAGTGGTGCACCGAAGGAAGATCCAAATGAACATCTTCGTACCTCTAATAGGATCTGCACACTATTTAATATAAGAGAAGTGGAGGATGAACAGATATATCTCATGTTATTTCCCTGGACTTTAAAGGGAGAAGCCAAAGATTGGTTGGAATCGTTACCTGAAGGAGCGATTGATACATGGGACGTTTTAGTTGAAAAATTTCTCAAACAATTCTTTCCGGCATCTAAAGTCGTGAGACTTTAAGGAGAAATTGTTACGTTCACACAAAAGCCAAATGAAACTCTATATGAGGCTTGGACAAGATTTGGAAAGTTATTAAGAGGATGTCCGCAACATGGTTTAGACACCTGTCAAATAGTACAAATATTCTACCAAGGATGCGACATCACTACAAGAAAAGACATCGATATAGCAGCTGGTGGTTCTATTATGAAGAAAACTGCAACTGATGCTTATAAAATTATTGATAACACTGCTTCCCACTCACATGAGTGGCACCAAGAAAAAGATATCGTTAGATCATCTAAAGCAGCTAGAGCCGATTCTAGCCATGACTTAAATTCCATTTCTGCAAAGATAGATGCTGTCGAGAGACGAATGGAAAAGATAACTAAAGATATCCACTCAATACGAATTAGTTGTGAGCAGTGTGAAGGACCACATTTGACAAAAGATTGTCTCAGTATTGAACTAACAATGGAACAAAGAGAGAATGTTTCATACATAAACCGAAGGCCTGGAAATAATTATCAGAATAATTATCAACCGCCAAGACCGATCTACAATCAAAATCAGAATTATAACCGAAATGTTCCATACAACAACCAACAAGGTCCTAGCAATCAACAAGTATCCAATAATACTTACAACCAGCAAAGACCTGTTTTTCAAAACAAACCACCACAAATCGATGATAAAAAGCCAAATTTAGAAGATAAGATGTCGAAGCTAGTTGATTCTCAAACACAATTTTTCACATCTCAGAAAAAAACCAATGAACAAAATGCTCAAGCATTTAGAAATCAACAAGCTTCTATTCAAAATCTAGAACAAGAAGTAAGCAACTTAGCAAGGTTAATAGGTGAAAGAAAACCGAAAAGTCTACCAAGTGATATAAATGCTAACCCCCGGAATGAAACAGCTAAAGCCATTACCACAAGAAGTGGTATTACACTTAAACCACCTGAAATACCTGTAATTTCTGATGAAGCTATTCCTACTCCACAAG
Source organism: Rutidosis leptorrhynchoides (assembly GCF_046630445.1). Classification (NCBI taxonomy): domain Eukaryota; kingdom Viridiplantae; phylum Streptophyta; class Magnoliopsida; order Asterales; family Asteraceae; genus Rutidosis; species Rutidosis leptorrhynchoides. The sequence continues at coordinate 248,287,425 of NC_092340.1, forward strand.
AACCACAATCTGAGCAAGATAAGGAAAAATAACCGGTAGTTGAAAAGGTTAATGAAGATAACACAGTTAAGGCTAAACCTTATGTTAAACCATACCAACCACCACTTCCTTACCCAAGTAAAATGAGAAAAGAGAGACTTGAAGCCGAGCAATCCAAATTCTTGGATATGTTTAAACAGATTAATGTAAATATTCCTTTTATTAATGTGATTTCAGGAATGCCTAGATATGCTAAATTCTTGAAAGATCTAATCACAAATAGAAAGAAAATGGAAGAACTCTCGACTGTTACTATGAATGCTAATTGTTCAGCAGTGCTGTTGAATAAGATACCAGAAAAATTATCTGATCCAGGAAGTTTCACAATTCCATGTTTTCTGGGTAGTCTTAGTTCAATAGAAGCATTGGCAGACTTAGGTGCTAGTATAAATTTAATGCCATATTCATTATACGCTAAACTAGACCTTGGAGAATTGAAACCAACACGAATAAGCATACAACTAGCCGATCGATCAGTAAAATATCCTAGAGGGATAATGGAGAATATGCTAGTTAAAGTTAGAACTTTAGTATTTCCAGTAGATTTTGTTATTCTGGACATGGAAGAAGATTCTCGAGTACCTCTCATATTAGGAAGACCATTCTTAAACACGGCCAAAGCAATAATAGACGTGTTTGGTAAGAAGCTGACCCTGAGTATAGAGGACGAGAGTGTTACCTTTTCAGTTGATAGAGCCATGCAACAACCGCAATCTGCAGATGATACATGTTATTATATTCAAACTATAGAATCACATGAAGAATTATTAGAAGAATTTCCAGAATTACAAGGAACAGGAGAATGTTCTTTAGGAGAAGGAACTGAACCAATTGATGAAAATGAAATGTTAGCTACACTTATGGCAAATGGATATGAACTAACAACAGAAGAAATTCAAATGCTAAAAGAGGAAGACAGATATCGATATAAATCATCGATAGAAGAACCACCGACATTAGAGTTAAAGCCACTTCCAAACCATTTGGAATACGCTTATTTACATGGTGAATCTGAATTACCTGTAATAATATCGTCTTCTCTTACTGAAAATGAAAAATCTCAACTCATTTCTGTGTTGAAAGCTCATAAACCAGCTATTGCATGGAAAATTCATGATATTAAAGGAATAAGTCCTTCGTATTGCACACATAAAATCCTTATGGAAGAAGGTCATAAAACGTATGTGCAACGCCAACCAAGACTAAATCCTAATATGCAAGATGTTGTTAAGAAAGAAATTATTAAACTGCTTGATGCAGGTCTAATTTATCCAATTTCTGATAGTCCATGGGTAAGCCCAGTTCAATGCGTACCTAAGAAGTGTGGCATGACTGTCATCACAAATGAGAAAAATGAGCTTATTCCTACTAGGACTGTAACAGGATGGCGTGTTTGTATTGATTATAGAAAATTAAATGACACCACCAGAAAAGATCACTTTCCCTTACCTTTTATTGATCAAATGTTGGAAAGATTAGCCGGAAATAGTTACTATTGTTTTCTTGATGGTTTTTCCGGATATTTTCAAATTCCAATAGCACCCGAGGATCAAGAGAAAATCATGTTCACGTGCCCTTATGTTACTTTTGCTTACAAACGCATGCCATTTGGACTTTGCAACGCCCCTGCAACCTTTCAAAGGTGCATGATGGCGATTTTTCACAACATGATAGAAGAATGCATGGAAGTTTTCATGGATGACTTTTCAGTCTTCGGTGATACTTTTGAAACATGTCTAGTTAATCTTGAATGAATGTTTATTAGATGCGAACAACCAAATCTAGTACTTAATTGGGAGAAATGACATTTCATGGTTAAAGAAGGCATCGTTCTTGGTCATAAAATTTCAAAGGAAGGAATTGAAGTGGACAGAGCTAGAGTAGATGTAATTGCTAAACTTCCACATCCCACCAATGTTAGAGGAGTTAGGAGTTTTCTAGGGCATGCCGGTTTTTACCGACGTTTCATAAAAGATTTTTCTAAAATTGCCACTCCTATGAATAAACTCCTAGAAAAGGATGCTCCATTCATCTTTTTAGATGAATGCATCAAATCTTTTAATATACTTAAAGAAAAACTCACTAATGCGCCGATCATGATAACTCCAAATTGGAATCTACCGTTTGAACTTATGTGCGATGCAAGTGATTTTGCAATGGGAGCCGTTTTAGGACAAAGGATTGAAAAATGATTTCAACCTATATATTATGCTAGTAAGATGTTACAAGGAGCACAAACAAATTACACAACTACTGAAAAAGAACTCCTTGCTATTGTCTTTGCTTTTAACAAATTTCGTTCATATCTTGTTCTAGCTAAAACGGTGGTCTATACCGACCATTCTGCTCTTAGATACCTATTTTCAAAAAAAGATGCTAAACCACGATTAATTCGTTGGATCTTACTCTTACAAGAGTTTGATATTGAAATCCGAGATAAAAAGGGAGCAGAAAATCTCGCCGCTGATCATCTTTCTCGTCTTGAAAATCCCGAATTAGAAGTTCTAAATGAATCGGCCATACAAGACAACTTTCCTGATGAATATCTCTTGAAGATAGATTATAATGAAATTCCATGGTTTGCAGACTATGCAAACTACTTAGTATATGGATTCCTTAAAAAAGGATTATCGTACCAAAAAAGAAAGAAATTCTTTAGTGATATAAAACATTATTTCTGGGAAGATCCACATTTGTTTAAAAATTGTCCCGATGGAATAATACGCCGATGTGTATTTGGAGATGAAGCTAGTTAAATTTTAAACCATTGTCACACAGGACCAACAGGAGGACATTATGGGCCTCAACTCACAGCAAGAAAAGTTTATGATGCTGGATTCTATTGGCCTACAATTTTCAAAGACGCACACCTTCTTTGCAAATCCTGTGATGTTTGTCAAAGGGCCTGAAAAATAAGTCAACGTGATGAAATGCCACAAAATGTCATTCAAGTATGTGAAGTATTTGACATTTGGGGTATTGACTTTATGGGTCCATTTCCAAAATCTCATAATAATCTCTACATTCTTGTTGCCATTGATTATGTATCTAAATGGGCGGAAGCACAAGCTCTCCCAACTAACGATGCACGAGTTGTAGATAACTTTTTAAAACGTCTTTTTGCAAGGTTCGGAACACCGAAAGCTTTAATAAGTGATCGGGGAACTCATTTTTGTAATAATCAACTTGAGAAAGTTCTTAAAAGATATGGAGTAACTCATAAAATCTCCACCGCTTATCATCCACAAACAAGTGGACAAGTTGAAAATACCAACTGAGCTTTAAAACGTATTCTAGAGAAAACCGTTGGATCAAATCCGAAGGAATGGTCCATTAAATTGGAGGATGCACTCTGGGCTTTTAGAACAGCCTACAAAACTCCAATTAGAACCACACCTTTTAAACTCGTTTACGGAAAAGCATGTCATCTTCCAGTAGAAATTGAACACAAAGCATTTTGGGCTTTGAAGACATGTAATCTTGATTTACATGAAGCCGGACGTCTACGATTAAGTCAACTAAACGACTTAGAAAAATTAAGACATGAAGCATACGAAAATTCGTTAATCTATAAGGAAAGAACGAAGAAATGACATGATAAAAGAATCAGAAGTTCAAAAGAATTCAAAGAAGGAGACAGAGTTCTTCTTTTCAATTCAAGATTCAAGCTATTTCCTAGAAAATTGAAATCAAGATGGTCTGGACCATTTATAGTCAAAAGAGTTTTCCCATACGGAAGAGTAGAATTAATAAAATCAAATGGGATTGAATTTAAGGTTAATGGTCATAGAGTTAAACATTACATAGATAGTCCGATGGAATTCGACAACGAAGTAAATCACAATTTCAACACCACAGCTAACTAAGTGTGGGGAGAATCGAATCTTTTAGGGTAATATGTATTTCTGTTAGAGTTAGATTTTCTGTTTTCGTGTAGTTCTTGAAAATGGAACCCGAATGGTCTTTCCCTAGCAGACCCTAAAGAACTAGTCTTCTCCCCCCATTCTGAATTTTTATTTTTTTTAGGTTTTACGAGATGAAGACTTCCTGTGAACTAAACCATGGTCTAATACTACACGCTTTGATCACTAAACGTAATAATGACACCCTTCCAAGTGAAATAGTATCATTAATCAGAGGTAAATTGGACGGAGTAAGAAAAGAATCCAGGAACGAAAATAATAAGTTACAGTTTGGTAAAGGAAAATCAAAATTCGCAGCGAAAAGAAGAGCACGACACCTTGAAAGATGTCACAAATGCGGAAAATAGTCACACGGAGGAAAATGTTCGACGAATCAGACATATTCCAATACTGAATTTGTTACTTTATGCAGAGACGGACCGTTCATATGTTTAGAAGAAAAAAAATTAAATGCTCGAGGTTACGCCTATGTAGCTATGGAAAACCAATTAGTCCGACTATCTTATGAGTGGGCTAAAGCAGGTCACTAAGACTTCTATTTCACAGGTAAGTTTGTACAGTTTATAATTTTTTTTTATTTTTTATTATTTTTAACCTTTTGATAATAAACGCTAAATCGTTCGCTATAAAGTATTAAATTGGTATTCAATAAAATTAGGTTTTGCGACCGAAATTATTGATATCATACAAAAATTTATTACATCACTGCGAAATTTACCGTTTATTCTTAAGGTATAAATATCTTTAATCAATCAACCCAAAATATTTCAAAAATTCGTCATGAGTTAAATTAGGTTGTTGAACCGAAATTACTTTACCGAAAAGAGGGGTGTATATTTTTGATAATATTTGATTGATTAAAGTGGGATAAAAGACCAAAAAGATTTTTAATTTTATTTTTACTTTGCTTATAAAATTAATATTAAAAATAATATTGTAAACTTTTTAAATCAATATATTTAAAATTGTAAATATTTGAAAAATTAATATTTTTAATATAAGTTTGTATGTATAAAAACAAAAATATAATAAAAGTTTGGTGTGACTTTTCAATATTCATAATATGAATTTTTAATTTTTAATTTAAGTTTGGTGTGAATTTAAAAACAAAAATTTACTTTATTTCGTTAAGTTAAAAATATGATTTTTAAAATTCGTCGTGAGTTGAAGACTAGGTCGTTGAACCGAAATTGCTCTACCTAAGGGAGGGACGAGAACTTTTATTATCATTATTTTTAATCTTATTGAACTAAAGTATGCCAAAAACATTAAAAAAAAAACCCAAAAATCTTTACTTTTAAAACCGCGCTTTGAATTGACAACTTTTAAAATTTTGTCTAGGGACGGACTAGGACATCGATCCGAAAAGCCCTCATCCTAAAAAGAAACAAATTTTTAAAATTTTATTAATTATATGTTTTATAAGTTATAAGGTTTTTATATAAAAAAAAAATTCACTGTACCCGGACCCCATGCGATCGCATGGGGTTTGCACTACAACCTTATGCGAACGCATGAGGCTGGATATCAGCTCAGAAACAAGTAACCAGTGGGTCTGCTTTCTGCCTCACTCCACATATACACAAACACACGAATATACACACACAAACCTCACAAAATTCATCATTTGTTCACCAAAATTCATCAAATTTCTCGCTACAATCCGCTCTAAACATGAATTCGATAAGGAGTTTATCAAAAAGGGTAACAATTTCACCCCTAAATCTCTTTAAATATAATTTTTAGTGTTCTTGAGCTATATTTTTCATAATTTGATTTTGTTAATTTCTAGTGTAATTAAAGTTAAATTGTTAGTATTTTATGCATGTATAACCTAGATTGATGCTATTTAACATGATTTGAAGCCGAAAACTTCAAAATTTTTAGAAATCTAGGGTTTGTGTTCTTGAGCAATTTGGGGCTTTTGATATAAATAGGTTATGGCCAATTTTTGTTATGAATTATTGCTAAATTGAGTAGTGTAACATGTTTAGGTAGTTAAATGATCCAAACTTTGATCCTAAACATGATTTTTGGAGATTAAAGTAGACTTTTTAAGTCTAAAATTCATGAACTTGATTAATTTGATATAATTGTCATTTGAGACTTGTTTAATTGCTAGTAATGACTATTTTAACATGTTATTTGAGTTAAATGCTTATGAACTTTGTATACATTTTTATATGTGCTTATTTGAAAAAGTGTAAAATTGCAAAAAAAATTGTGAAAATGTGTATAAGTTTAATTTTGATTGAACATGTTATTGTGATTGTTTTAAGTTGTTATTTTGCTAACTCTAATGCATATTTGGATGCACAAATTTTGTGTTTAATGTGTTTTGCAGAGAGCCGATACTGGAGGTTCATCATCGTCATCATCTAGACGACCCGCTCCAGCTCCAGAACCAGAAATGCAATATGAACCTGAACAAGAACCACAACAGAAACAACAACATCAGCCTGATCAACACGTACCTTATTATGACCCGCTACAGTTACCTAATGAATTCATAGTATTTCTGATGCATCCACCTGTAGAATACCCAACGATTCCTGAACACACGTTGCATCCTAATCTGAGATTCGATAGACGATGGAGAGATTACCTGACATATCAAAGTAATAAATTCAAATTAATAACGAAAGATGTAGAGGTGCCTAGGGTAATTGATTGAGCTGATGAGTACTATAGCATTAAATGTAGATGTAGATAGATTAGATGATAGAAGTTTTCTTAGGTTTATACTAGGCGGTAGGATGTACTGGATGTCCATGCTGGACATGGCCAGGGCATTACAGATATATACGCCTGCTGAATTACTACTTCCCGATTGTATGAATTTGATTTATCGTGGTGAAAGGGTAGATAGGAATTTTGATGCGAACGCCGTTTGGAGGCGTATGTCTGATTATAATGTTTTTGGGCGGGGAGGAACACATACCTACTTACATATTAACAGAGCTGAGCTTCGTATAATTCATAGATTTTTGGCTAACTCGATTACACAGAGAAGTCACAACAAGGAAAAATTGACCTTACATGATTTATTTTACCTAAAGTGTATTCGAGACCCAAGAGGCTTTGTTAATATCCCTTACTGTGTTGGTTTTTATTTATCTAAGATGGTTGAAGGAATACAGGAAGGGGGGATTATAGGAGGAGGTATTTTTGTTACTCTCATTGGAGAGTATTTAGTTGTAGATAAGAACCAAGGGGGTCCACTTTTGGAATGTAGGGAACAGGTTGAGCTTTTAGGATAGAGGGTTTATGCGGGTGCTAAGGTATTAAAGAGTAGACGCAACCAGGAAATACCCTATGTAGGTAGTCATCCGCAGGTAGAAAGAGGATCAGACGAGGAGATGGAGGAAGTGGATGACATTAGGGATGTCATTCGGGAGGCTATGACTGATGTCTACCAGCGTGTAGAGGAGGTAGATATGACAAACGCGGAGAGATTTCGTCGGATGGAGCAGTGACAAGCCCAGAATGATTACGAGCATTCCAGGCAACGACAGCATGATAGATGGGACTATCATCAGCGTCAGATTATGAGCCGACTGTCACCTTAGGATCACTACGTCCCGACCCGACCCGCTTACTATCCTCAACACCAGCCCGAGATGAGACCACCTTATACACTCTACGACCCTAACCAGGCATACCAGTACACCTATCACCAACCATGAAACTCGGACGATGACATGAACTGGAACCCCTATCCAGATTGATTTAGTTCCGGTTGGTAATTTATATGATTTTTAATTTTTATTATTTCGGTTTATTTATGTTTAAACAAATTATATTTTGATACATTAATGTATTGTTTAATATTTTTATTATTTGGTACTAGTATTTCATATTTGATTTGAAAGTGGGATTTAGGTCACATTTCAAATTACAATGCTTGTTTATATTTGTATGTATGTATATTGTCAATTGTACACAACTGGGTAAAATAGCGCATTTTCAAAGACTGGCATTAATTTCAGTAAAAGTACTAATTTTGACGACAAAACGAAAAACAAATATGATGTAACAACAAGACGGAATGAACAAATGATGTGCCCCGTTTATCATTCAGCAAACAAACGCCAATATATTTGGAAACCTTGGTAAAATTTAATCATTTTTCTATGCTAATCACCCTCAATAATTTAAATTGTTCCTGATTTCTTGCAAATGAGGGCATTGCAAGATCTTAAGTATGGGAAGGGGTTAAATTCTTTCGGATTTTTAAAATTTTAAACTTATACACTTGGTTACCATTAAAAATACTCGTAAAGCAGTAGTTGTATTAGAATCTAGTGCTCTCTGATAATAAAGAACAGCCCTAGTCTTATATACTGACTACCCAATTCTAGTAAAATTTTTCAAAATTTTCAATTAAATGAACTCAAAATAATATTTATACATATTTATGAACGATAAAACTAGGTGTTAACACCGAAATTATTGTTACCTTGGAAAGGACATAAATTGAGAAACAAACTAAAATGTTAAGAATTCATTTAAAATGGAATAGAGGACAATAAAAAGGCAAATAAAAGAAAATAAAAGCCAAGTGGGGAAAAATTTACCACGTTATTTAAAACATATATCACATATTTTTGTACAAATAACTGAAGATACTTTTGCTTTGGACTAATCTAAATAGTTTTACCCAATTTACTGTAATATATTTGAAAGAAAGATGGATCTACACGATGAATCAATTCCATCATTAAAAGGAAGTAAAGTCTTCCGAAAAAGAAACGCGCTTCTTGATTTAGGTCATGAAGTTGTCGTCCAGACCAGCTGTAGGTTGACGAAAAATCTAGAAAAGTCATCACTAAAATCAGCAGGAAATCCACGAACCTCAGCATCAAACAGGGTCGCCAAGTGGTCAGACTTATCCTAACCATGAGAGGATCTATCTTGTAAAATGGGGAGGACGCCGTCCAAATTAGCTGGATAAGACTAATGAATCAGATCCCCAGAAAGGATAATCTCCTTAAAAGATCAAAAATCTGCTTTTAAGACTGATATTACTCAATCCTAGAGATTAACTTTTAAAGATTGAGAATTACAAATTCATGGAATTCGATGATATCTAAACTCGAGCTTGAACGAGAAAATATTTTGATCAAAATTACAAACCGATTTGTTTTCTGAAAACCCATTTTCAATGCGTTCATTACCATTGAACGTAAAATCCTAGGAATTCACCTGGAATTCATTAAGGTCACCTGAACCAAATCGGGTGTCAACCGTAAGAACGGTGGTTGCATAGCATGGTCAAAGACAGGACCTTGTGCCAGATCGAAAAATTATAAGGGTGAGCTTTACTATTGCTCCTACCAAGGATAGTAATTGCATCCGACACGTTATAGACCATAATTAAAAGCATGTCAGGGGACATTGCCTTAACAGTTGCTTGTTCAACGCTTTCCTTTACGACCGGACGGTAGTTTACCGAAAGGTAATATACGGAGTAAGTATACTGGACTTGTTGCTTTCCCAATACAAGGTTAGCAAGTGGGTGACACAAAACCACAAGTTTTGAGCTAAAATTTTCAAATATGAAACCCACCAAACCCACAAAAATAATTTGCAAACACCGGTGAAGGGTTATTCCAGAAAACTTATCTAAGGTAAAAGCTAGATTTAATTTTCAAAAGATCAAATGTTTTCATAAAGATCCAATTTCCTTAATGGATCTAAATTTTTATAGTCATGTGAGACTGTAAACCACATCATTACTACCATTGTTTATACCGTCGTATAGAAATCACTGACGTACAAAGTGTGAAGAATAAAGAAGTGATTCTAGTATTTTTATTTCAAGACTATATTGCTTGAGGACAAGCAACGCTCAAGTGTGGGAATATTTGATAATGCTAAAAACGAACATATATTTCATAGAATTATCCCTAAAGAAAGACAAGCTTTTAGTTGCAATTGTTCTATTTACAAGTGATATTCATTTAAATAATAAAAGGTGAAGACAAAAGAAAGATTCGACGAATTGAAGACAGGTTCCAATTATTGATAAGAAACGTCTCAAAATTACAAGAGTACAAGACGCAAAACGCAAAGTACAAGATATTAAATTATACACAAGGACGTTCGAAAATTCAGAACCGGGACCAAAGTCAACTCTCAACGCTCGACGCAACGGACTAAAAATTACAAGTCAACTAGCACATAAATATAATATAATATTTAAATAATTCTTATAATTATTTAAATATTATATTTATATATTAAACCGTCGGCATACAAAGAAACAAACTCATGTGAGCTGGAAAAAGGGGCCATGCGATCGCATGGCCTGGAAGCTTTAATTCCATGCGATCACATGGTCGTAGGTGACAGGCCACATTGCTATAAATTCGCGTGTTTTGGTTCAATATATATCATCCTAACTCTCTATCTATCATACGTATATATATATATATATATATATATATATATATATATATTAATTATAATTTTAATTTTAATTTTAATTCTAATAATAAGGGTATGTTAGCGAATGTTGTAAGGGTGTAAGTCGAAATTCTGTCCGTGTAACGCTACACTATTTTTAATCACTGTAAGTTATGGTTAATGTTATTTTTAATTTAATATCTCGTAGCTAAGTTATTATTATGCTTATTTAAGACGAAGTAATCATGATGTTGGGCTAAAAATATTAAGATTGGGTAATTGGGCTTTGTACCATAATTGGGGTTTGGACAAAAGAACGACACTTGTAGAAATTAGACTATGGGCTATTAATGGGCTTTATATTAACTAAATGATACCTCATTAATTTAATATATAGACTTATAATTTAACGTATTTATATATAACCACATACACTTGACTGGGCACGGTGGGCGGGATATCTATAAATACCAATAATTGTTCATTTTACCGGACACGGAACTGGATTAATAGTTAGTAGACTTGTTGAAACAGGGGTGGATTACATTCAAGGGTAATTGGTGTAATTGTTAACAAAGTAGTAAAATCTTGGTTTACACGCAGTCGATAACCTGGTGTATTCATTAAACAAAGTATTAAAACCTTGTTACAATTCGAATCCCCAATTAGTTGGAATATTTGACTTCGGGAATAAGAATAATTTAGCGAAGACTTTCGCATTTTATGATTATGACTGATGGACTATTATGGACAAATCCGTATGGACATATTGAATAATTCAGGACAAAGAACAATTAACCCATGGGAATAACCTAAAAATCAACACGTCAAACATCATGATTATGGAAGTTTAAATAAGCATAATTCTTTTATTTCATATTTAATTGCACTTTTAATTATCGCACTTTTATTTATTGTCATTGTATTTAATTGCACTTTTAATTATCGTACTCTTTAATTATCGCAATTTTATTTCATCGCACTTTTATTTATCGCAATTTCATTATCGTTATTTACTTTACGCTTTAAATTAAGTTATATTTATTTTTAATATTTTACATTAGGTTTTAACTGCAACTAAAGTTTTAAAAATTGACAAACCGGTCATTAAACGGTAAAAACCCCCTTTTATAATAATAATATCACTTATATATATATATATATATATATATATATATATATATATATATATATATATATATATATATATATATATATATATTTGTATTTTAATAAATTTAAAACTAATATAGCGTTAAGCTTGTTTAAGAGTTCCCTGTGGACGAACCGGACTTACTAAAAACTACACTACTGTACGATTAGGTACACTGCCTATAAGTGTTGTAGCAAGGTTTAGGTATATCCATTCTATAAATAAATAAATATCTTATGTAAAATTGTATCGTATTTAATAGTATTTCGTTGTAAAAATAATACTATTTTATATACACCTCGCATAACATCAGTCTCCCCAATGTGATATACCCCACCTATCAAAGGAAAGCCTTTTATAAACTAAGGCATTTCTGGAAAGTCTTTCAAATATTTGACAAGTTAATTTCGCCATAACTAAATGTGCTGATGAATTCTGACCGACTCTAGACAAGATTTCCTCAATCATATCCCCTGGTAGGTCTTCTAAAATATTCGGTTGTCTACCCTTAACGTCCATTTTGTTTTTATACTGTAAAATAGACAAGGATTAGATTCGTAAAAGATAATTAACAAACAATACAAGCAATTTTTACATAGAATATAAAAGTACAAGCACACTACAATACATATAATATACAACATGATTACAACCTTCTAATCTGAATCACTGGTTTCTTCTTCTTCGGACTTGTTTTGTTTTCCTAATTTTCTAGGAATATATGGTGTTCCTCTAATACGAGACGTCATTTTCCATAATGGTTTAGAAAAACCTGGTGGTTTAGAGGTTCCCGGGTCATTGTTACATTTTAGGAAATACGGATGTTGAAGAATACATATAAAGTTCATCGGGGTTGGAATCGGGTTTCTCTATTTTTATACATTTTCCCTTATTATTTTCTTTCGCTTTATTAAATTGGGTCGAGGTAATTCTATATCATCATCGGAATCCTCATCGGGATTCGATTCATCAGAAAATTGGTAATCTTCCCAATATTTTGCTTCCTCGGCGGAAACACCATTGACCATTATTAACTTTGGTCCGTTGGTTGAGGATTTTCTTTTATTTAATCGATTTACTATAAGTATCAATATTTCTTCCTCCGGAACCTCTTCTTCTTCTTCTGGTTCCTCCTCTTCTGATTCCTCCTCTTCTGGTTCCTCTTCTTCCGGTTCCTCCTCTTCCGGTTCCTCGTCTTCCGGTTCCTCTTCGGGAATTTGTGAATCTTCCCAAAATATATTAGACTCTTCATTATTATTAGGTGAATCAATGGGATTTGTACTAGAGGTAGACATCTATCACACAATATCAAACACGTTAAGAGATTAATATATCACATAATATTTACATGTTAATAATATATAGTTTCCAACAAAAAAAATGTTAAGCAATCGTTTTTGAAGAAAAACACGGTCGAAGAGCAGACTCACTAATGCATCCTAACAAACTCGGTAAGACACACTAATGCAATTTTCTGGTTCTCTAAGACCAACACTCGGATACCAACTGAAATGTCCCGTTCATATTGATTATAAACGTTCCATATTAATTGATTTCGTCACCGGGTTTTGACCTCTATATGAGACGTTTTTCAAAGACTGCATTCATTTTTAAAACAACCATAACCTTTATTTTATCTATAAAGGTTTAAAAAGCATTACGTTGATTATCAAATAATGATAATCTAAAATATACCGTTTACACACGAACATTACATAATGGTTTACAATAACAATATATTACATCAAAAATAAGTTTCTTGAATGCAGTTTTTACATAATATTATACAAGCATGGACTCCAAATCTTGTCCTTATTTTAGTATGCAATAGCGGAAGCTCTTAATAATCACCTGAGAATAAACATGCTTAAAACGTCAACAAAAATGTTGGTGAGTTATAGGTTTAACCTATATATTATCAAATCATAATAATAGACCACAAGATTTCATATTTCAATATACATCCCATACATAGAGATAAAAATCATTCATATGGTGAACACCTGGTAACCGACATTAACAAGATGCATATAAGAATATCCCCTATCATTTCAGGAAATCCTTCGGATATGATAAAAATGAATTCGAAGTACTAAAGCATCCGGTACTTTGGATGGGGTTCGTTAGGCCCAATAGATCTATCTTTAGGATTCGCGTCAATTAGTAGATCGGTTTACTAATTCTTAGGCTACCAAGCAAAAGGGGCATATTCAGCTTCGATAATTCACCCATATAATATAGTTTCATTTACTTGTGTCTATTTCGTAAAACATTTATAAAACTGCATGTATTCTCATCCCAAAATATTAGATTTTAAAAGTGGGACTATAACTCACTTTCACAGATTTTTACTTCGTCGGGAAGTAAGACTTGGCCACTGGTCGATTCACGAACCTATAACAAATATGTACATATATATCAAAGTATGTTCAAAATATATTTACAACATTTTAATACGTTTTTCTGTTTTAAGTTTATTAAGTCAGATGTCCTTGTTAGTAACCTACAAATAGTTGTCCATAATTAGATGTACAGAAATAAATCGATATATATTATCTTGAATCAATCCATGACCCAGTGTATACACGTCTCAGGCTAGATCACAACTCAAACTATATATATTTTTGGAATCAACCTCAACCCTGTATAACTAACTCCAACATTACTGCATATAGAGTGTCTGTGGTTGTTCCAAATAATATATATAGATGGGTCGATATGATATGTCAAAACATATGCATACGTGTCTATGGTATCCCAAGATTACATAATATATTAGAATACATGTATAATACAATATAAGTTAGCTAGGATATGATTAATATAGATTTGTTACCAATTTTCACGTAGCTACAACAAGCAAAAATAACCAATCTTGTTTTACCCATAACTTCTTCGTTTTAAATCCGTTTTGAGTGAATCCAATTGCTATGGTTTCATATTGAACTTAAGTTTATGAATATATACAGAAAAAGTATAAGTTTATAGTTGGAATTACAGGTTACAAGTCGTTTTTGTAAAGGTAGTCATTTCAGTCGAAAGAACGACGTCTAGATGACCATTTTGGAAAACATACTTCCACTTTGAGTTTAACCATGATTTTTGGATATAGTTTCATGTTCATAAGAAAAATAATTTTCCAAGAAGAACAACTTTTAAATCAAAATTTATCATAGTTTTTAATTAACTAACCCAAAACAGCCCGCGGTGTTACTACAACGGCGTATATCCGGTTTTACGGTGTTTTTCGTGTTTTCCGATTTTAAATCATTAAGTTAGCATATCATATAGATATAGAACATGTGTTTAGTTGATTTTAAAAGTCAAGTTAGAAGTATTAACTTTTTTTTGCGAACAAGTTTAGAATTAACTATACTATGTTCTAGTGATTTTATGTTTAAACCTTCGAATAAGGTAGTTTTATATATATGAATCGAATGATGTTATGAACATCATTACTACCTCAGGTTTTGTGGATAAACCTACTGAAAATGAGAAAAATAGATCTAGCTTCAAAGGATCCTTGGATGGCTTGAAAGTTCTTGAAGTAGAATCATGACACGAAAACAAGTTCAAGTAAGATTTCCACTCGAAATAAGATTGTTATAGTTATAGAAATTGAATCAAAGTTTGAATATGAGTATTACCTTGTATTAGAAAGATATCTTACTGTAAATAATAAAGATTTTTTAAAGTTGGATGATCACTTTACAAGATTGGAAGTAAGCTAGCAAACTTGGAAGTATTCTTGATTTTATGAAACTAGAACTTACAGAATTTATGAAGAACACTTAGAACTTGAAGATATAACTTGAGAGAGATCACTTAGATGAAGAAAATTGAAGAATGAAAGTGTTTGTAGGTGTTTTTGGTCGTTGGTATATGGATTAGATATAAAGGATGTGTAATTTTGTTTTCATGTAAATAAGTCATGAATGATTACTCATATTTTTGTAATTTTATGAGATATTTCATGCTAGTTGCCAAATGAAGGTTTCCACATGTGTTAGGTGACTCACATGGGCTGCTAAAAGCTGATCATTGGAGTGTATATAACAATAGTACATACATCTTAAAGCTGTGTATTGTACGAGTACGAATACGGGTGCATACGAGTATAATTGTTGATGAAACTGAACGAGGATGTAATTGTAAGCATTTTTATTAAGTAGAAGTATTTTGATAAGTGTATTGAAGCCTTTAAAAAGTGTATGAATACATATTAAAACACTACATGTATATACATTTTAACTGAGTCGTTAAGTCATCGTTAGTCGTTACATGTAAATGTTGATTTGAAACCATTAAGTTAACGATCTTGTTAAATGTTGTTAACCCAATGTTTATTATATCTAATGAGATGTTAAATTATTATATTATCATGATATTATGATATATTAATATATCTTAATATGATATATATATACATTTAAATGTCGTTACAACGATAATCGTTACATATATGTCTCGTTTCAAAATCCTTAAGTTAGTAGTCTTGTTTTTACATATGTAGTTCATTGTTAATATACATAATGACATGTTTACTTATCATTTATCATGATTAAACATAGTGTAACAATATCTTAATATGATTCATATGTAATTAGTAAGACGTTGTTATAACGATAATCGTTATATATCGTTTCGAGTTTCTTAATTCAATAAACACAATTTTATGTATATAACTCATTGTTAAAATACCTAATGAGATACTTACTTATCATAATATCGTGTTAACTATATATATAATCATATATATGTCATCATATAGTTTTTACAAGTCTTAACGTTCGTGAATCACCGGTCAACTTGGGTGGTCAATTGTCTATATGAAACCTACTTCAATTAATCAAGTCTTAACAAGTTTGATTGCTTAACATGTTGGAAACACTTAAGCGTGTAAATATCAATTTCATTTAATATATATAAACATGGAAAAGTTCGGGTCACTACAATTATTATTATTATTATTATTATTATTATTATTATTATTATTATTATTATTATTATTATTATTATTATTATTATTATTATTATTATTATTATTATTATTATTATTATTATTAAAATGTTAAGGTTAGGTTTAAAAAAAATAATATTAAGGATTAAGTTTATGATTCAAAATAGGTTACTGATATGATTATGATTATTAAGAAAAAGTATGATTAAGTTTATGACAAATAATTATTATTATTTTGAAAATTATTAATATTATTATTAAAGCTATTATCATTATTATTATCATTATTATTAAGTATCATTATTATTATTATTAGAATTATCAATATAACTACTAATATTATTATCATTACTACAATAAAAATTAGTCATATAGAAATATACTTAACTAAACTATAGTAACATTTTTATTTATTTAAAGTATATAAAATAAATAAATTTAATTAAGTTATTAATGAAACACATAAGTTATTAAAATAACAAGTATATCACTAATAATATATAAATTTGTTCGATTACCATTATATATGTTAATATATATATAAATGATATAGGTTCGTGAATCCGAGGCCAATCCTTCATTGTTCAGTTCCATCATATGCATATTTTTACTACAAAATATCGTATCGTGAGTTTCATATCCTCCCTTTTTAAATGCTTTTGTAATATATATTTTTGGGACTGAGAATACATGCGCTTTTATAAATGTTTGACGAAATAGACACAAGTAATTGAAACTACATTCTATGGTTGAATTATCGAAATCGAATATGCCCCTTTTTAGTCTGGTAATCTAAGAATTAGGGAACTGGCCCCTAATTGACGCGAATCCTAAAGATAGATCTATGGGCACTAACAAGCCCCAGTCAAAGAATTTGAACTGCTGTAGTACTTCGAATTTATCATATCCGAAGGGAGTCCTGGAATGATGGGGATATTCTATATGCATCTTGTTAAGGTCGATTACCAGGTGTTCACCATATGAATGATTTTTATCTCTATGTATGGGATGTATGTTTATGAGAAATGAAAATGAAAATCTTGTGGTCTATTAAAATAATGGAAATGATTGTTTATGATAAACTAATGAACTCACCAACCTTTTGGTTGACACTTGAAAGCATGTTTATTCTCAGGTATTAAAGAAATCTTCCACTGTGCATTTGCTCATCTTAAAGATATTACTTGGAGTCATTCATGGCATATTTCAAAAGACGTTGCATTCAAGTCGTTGAGTTCAATAAATATTATTATTAAGTAAATGACAGATTAGGTCATTTACAGTTTGGATATTATGAAATGGTATGCATGCCTGTCAACTTTCAATATAATGAAAGTTTGTCTTTTAAAAACGAATGCAATGTTTGTAAAATGTATCATATAGAGGTCAAATACCTCGCAATGTAACCATATGTTATTATATTCATCCTTATGGATTAGGACGGGTCGTCTTAAATCATGGATCTTATGCACCGAGTGTGCCAACCTATGTTGGACAAGTCGGTAATTGTGTTCATTGATGACATACTTGTCTATTCTAAGAGTATGAAGGAACATGAACGCCATTTGCGCGAAGTGTTGAAGACGTTGCAGAAGGAGAAGTTGTATGCTAAGTTCTCCAAGTGTGAATTTTGGCTAAGGGAAGTGCAATTCCTTGGCCATATTGTGAACAAAGAAGGTATTCAAGTAGATCCGGGGAAGATAGAGACGGTGAAGAGTTGGGGACAACCGACTATGCCTACGAAAATTCGAAGTTGTCTCGGATTGGTCGTTATTATCGTCGGTTTATCCAGGACTTTTCTAAGATCGCTTCTCCGTTAACAAAGTTGACGAGGAAGAAAGCGAGATTTAATTGGAAAAACGAGCAAGAAATTGCATTCCAATTGTTGAAAGAGAAGTTGTGTCAAGCTCCGGTTTTGGTGTTACCAGAAGGTGTAGAAGATATAACGGTTGATTGTGATGCCTCATTAAATGGGCTCGGGTGTGTTCTAATGCAACGGGGTAAAGTCATCGCTTATGCCTCTCGACAACTGGAAGAACACGAAAAGAGATACCTGACTCATGATCTTGAATTGGCAGCGGGTGTGTTGAAAATTTGGCGCCACTACTTGTATGGTGTCAAGTGTACGATTTATTCGGATCACAAGAGTTTAAAACATCTCTTTGACCAACGAGATTTGAATTATCGTCAACGTAGGTGGATGGATGTGGTAAAGGATAATGATTGCGAAATACTTTACCATCCGGGTAAGGCGAATTTGGTCGCGGATACATTAAGTTAAAAGAGTCAACATCCAGCGATACGAGTAGGATCGTTACGCATAATTATTACTAACGATTTTCTTGTAAAGCTAGGTGAGGTTCAAATTGAAGCTTTTGTTAACAACAAGTATGAAGAACGAATCATGAGGCAAACAGAGTCTATCACCTTAGGCACGCATGGTCTGTTGTCCTTTCAAGGAAGAATGTGGGTGCCTAGAATGGGAGATTACCGACAAGTGCTACTCGATGAGGCACATAAGTTAAAGTATTCCATTCATCCGGGTGCGACAAAGATGTATCTTGATTTGAAGAAAGAGTATTGGTGGTCGGGCATGAAACGTGATGTTGTTAAGTAGGTTGAACAATGCGTCACGTGTTTGCAAGTTAAGGCCGAACACCAAAAGCCGTATGGTATGTTACAACCGTTAGAAATCCCGAAATGGAAATGGGAGCACATTACCATGGATTTCATTACAAAGTTACCAAAGACGGCGAGAACCCAATTTGATACGATTTGGGTGTTAGTTGATAGGTTGACGAAGAGTGCATTGTTTCTTCCCATTCGAGAAACGTATCGTCAGAGACCTTGTCTAAGTTGTATATCAAGGAGGTGATATCGAGACATGGGGTTCCTATATCTATTGTTTCAGATAGAGATAATCGTTTCACATCTCGATTTTGGAATAAGTTTCATGAAGATATGGGTACGCAATTGAAGATGAGCACGGCGTATCATCCTCAAACGGGCGGTCAAACCGAACGTACAAATAAAACATTGGAGGATATCCTACGGGCGTGTGTCATTGATTTCGGTGGTAGTTGGGATGAGCACTTACCTTTGGTGGAATTCTCGTATAACAATACTTATCATCCTAGCATCGGGATGCCACCATATGAGATGCTTTATGGGCGAAGGTGTCGAACTCCGCTTTGTTGGGGTGAAGTGGGACAAAAGGAGATCGGGAGTACCGATTTGGTTTTAGAGATGAATAGTAAAATTAAGATGATTCGGGCTCGATTAAAGGTGGGGCAAGATAGATAAAAGTCTTATGCCGATAAACGAAGGAGACCGATTGAGTTCCAAGAGGGTGACATGGTGATGCTTAAGGTTTCGCCATGGAAGGGAATTATTCGATTTCGAAAGAGGGGAAAGTTAGCTCCTCAATTTATTGGTCCTTTCAAGATCCCGAATCGTGTTGGTGAAGTTACGTATAGACTAGAGATACCCGAAGAACTTGTTGGAATTCATAACACATTCCATGTTTCCCATCTCCGTAAATGTCTTACGGATGACTCGACGTGGGTAGCATTGGACGAAATCTCCTTGAACAAAAAGTTGGAGTACGTCGAGGAACCGGTGGCTATCCTTGATGAAAAGGTTAAAACATTGCGTAACAAGGAGGTGAGGACTATTAAAGTCCAATGGCGTCATCGAAAGGGTTCCGAGTTTACATGGGAATTCGAAGAGTTTTTTTTAGTGTATCTTCCTGCTTGTCATGCGACGTGGATCGTGAGGATGCGCTCTGCTTCAAGTGGGGGAGAGTTGTAACGACCCAAAAATATTTTGAGAAGACACTAGGAGCGCCGCTCCTAAGTTCAGGAGCGCCGCTCCTGGACGGGGAATTAATGGGTCTCTTAAATTAAATTGTAAATAGGAAGGGCATTTTGGTATTTTCACTTGTGGGATGAATTTAAGACCCCAAAGTCAGATTTAGAGTGTCATTTACTCCACTTTCAACTACCTTATCTTTTCCACTTCAATTTTAGAGTGAGAAAGAGTTCTAGTGTGAGAAAGCTCAAATCAAAGAGGAAGAAGCTTGATTCGGGTCAAAGTGCGAGTATTAAAGTTGTTCATCTAGTCACTAGCTACGTTTTGATTATAGTGGTATGTTTAAATCTTGATTTCCTTTATTTTAATTTGATTAAGGGTTAGGGTTTGGGCTAGTGATGAAAATGAAACCCGTTTGTTGGTAATTTTGGGGGATTTTGGGTAAGTTGGGTTATGAGAACCCAATAATGACTAACCTAGGGTTTTGAGGTGATGATTGTGTTTATGGGTCTTAAATAGCTAGTTAATCACTAGCACACCTTGTGTTAAGTGAATGGGTGTTATTCGGGTGGTGGATGACCCAAATGGGTGTGTTGACCTTGGAATGGGTCAAATGAGTTTTGAATGACTTAAGTTGTCTAATGAGTATGAAAATGCACTAACCATGTATTAATGGGTGCATTAAGACCTTAATCGATCGATGTTAGCTATTTGTTGTAATCTTGACCTAGTGTGAGGGTTAAAGGTGTAAATGGGTCACATTTGCACTATGGGTCAAAATGACCCTAAGATGGTGGGTGAGTTGGTTGACCAACTTGATTGTGTGATTGATTACGCGCATAATGTAATAGGTACATTGCATTGAAGGTTGCAAGCTTGTATATATTCCACCAAAAGCGTTAAGGTGAGTGGAATAATTATACGTATATGTATATGATGTATTTATTTGTGTAGCGAGATGTGAAGTGTCGAAGTGTTAAGACACCACTCCGGAATGTTTGAAGGGTGAAGCATCGAGGTGTTAAGATGCCACTCGTGAGTGAAGTGTCGAGGTGTTAAGACACCACTCCGGAACGTTCGATGGGTGAAGCATCGAGGTGCTAAGATGCCACTCGGGGGTGAAGTATCGAGGTGTTAAGATGCCACCCGGGGATTAGTGATACGCGGTATTAAGTACACTAATGGATGTTGAGAATTCTGATGGTCTTTCACGAGTACCATTCCCTTGTACGATTGGTTAACCATGGTTGTGTGTTGTAGTGTAACATATTATATTGTGCGTGTTATATGTTATTGTTGCTAGTGTGAGTTAATGGTGATTTAACGTTATACTTTGCGATGGTATGCTAATTATATTGCTAGCATGTATGCGGTAATTGTGTATGTGATTGCAAGATAGTAGGTTATATATGTATATGTATAGTTATTGCATTCACTAAGCGTTTTGCTTACACTCTCGTTGTTTACCTTTTTAGGATCTGGTGTGGACAAAGTCAAGGGTATTCATGCGGATTAGAGATCTCCCACTTTTGTTATGATAGTGGACGCTTTTGGATTTTGGCCTAAGTGTGGGGTAGTTTAGTCCCAAACATCATGCTCGTTAAATGTTTGGAAATTAAACTATTTGGGTCAAAATTGCTACATTGATGTATGTAACGGGTCGTTGGAGTCCCAAGGGTCGTGGTGCCCATTTTGTTGTGTAAACACTCTTATTTTATGAATCGAATGTACTTGGGTTCCTTAGCACATGTTGTTGAGTATGTGGTTTGGGTCAATACTTAATAAAATGGAAACAGCAATTCCCAGGTACAGGAGGGCCGCTTTTGTATCAAAAGCGCCGCTCCTGGTCAGTCTTTTGTGGAGTTTTTCAGCAGGCGTCAGGAGCGCCGCTCCTGGAGACGAGAGCGCTGCTTCTGGATCTTCAAGAGCACCGCACCTGCCTTGATGCGCCGCTCTTGTACTGTAAAAAAAAATTTGGTCGGTTTTGAATTAAACGGTTTGATTCATTTCACAAAAAGAGCTCAAAGATATAAAAAAACATGTTATAATGAACAACAAGGTGTATTTAAGGTTCAATCAAGGTATCAAAGAAGTGGTGAAGGTGGCACCGATTACACTGTGGAGTTTAAACAATAAAAGTGTTAATGTGGGATTTGGCAACACCAAAGATTACGTTGCTCTCATGCCATTTCTGTGTGCAGCCATCTAAACGAGCATATAATAAATGCATTAGTAAAAAGTACACAACTACCGTATGGAAAGAGCAATATAGCCATCATTTTAATCCACTAAGAGACGCGAGTTACCGGGCACCTTTTGAATGGGACATTATGGCCGATCCATCAAGAATGATTAAGCACGGGGGGAGGAAGAAATCAAAACATATTAAGAACCAGATGGATGAACGTGAAAAGAAAAAATCAAAGTGTGGTATATGCAGGGCTGAAGGCCACAACAGGATTACATGTCCAACTACTAGATTGCCATAGGTTTTTAGTTGTAATTGCTGTACTATGTTTGTTGTAATCGTTTTTTATGTTTATGAAAAAAAAAAAGTGTTGTTGAAATAATGAAATAAAAGGTCTAGGTGCATAATAGTATTCACCATGACTATCATACAACGTATCGAACTCAAGTGCGTCTTCAAAAACTCCAAACAAAACATACAACTCAATTTTTTCCGAAAGTATACACGCTTTCCCTACTAATGTATACCATTCCTCATCATAGCACATTGCTTCTGGTTCAGCAACTCCTGGTTTGTAGTAGTATACGTCCATTGATGTTGGATTCTCTCGTAGCTTTACTCGAAGGAACTCTATCAACTTCTCCATATTAAAGCTGCGAACATCTACGTTATCAAACATCATTTTATGCCCTTTAGAGAGTTCTATTTTTTCACCATTCCATTCAAATCACAACCATGATACACGTCAATTGAAACGTTTCGGATCCTTTTTTGTTATGTGTTTATGAAACAATCAAAATTCACTTTTATAAGCGTATATCTACAAATAATTCGAAGTTTTAAAGTTTTGTTTTAGACCTTTCAGAAACAGCATGCAAAACCGGTGTCACAAAATTCGGTTTGTCAGGTACTAGATATGTCATAAAAAGCAATTAAAGATATGTTACTGTTAGCTTTTACTGTTACCTTTTACTGTTCGTCAGCTTTTTCGAAAACCGGGTTTTAAAATGCCAGTTTATTAATTTTAAACTACTCTATATAAACCGACATCTATTACAAGAAACGGATGTATCACTCTCTTCTCCAAACAACAATTAAAATTGTAAACATGTCACCAATTCTTGTTCAGATTAATGTCTATTGGAATGGAAAGTTTTCACCGCGATTCACGCTTTACTCTGGGTATAAATATAAGTACTTTCAAAATGTGGTTGTTAGTCGGATAACAATTTCAAAGGTGTTTGAGTGGATCAAAGAAAACACTTCGGTAGAACACTCGGGCGCGATGTTTTGGAGTGAAGCTAAAAGAAAATTTGAGCATCTTTGCGAGGAAGAGGAATGAAATTTAGTCAAAAATAAAGCAATTGTGAAAAATCAATCTCTTCCCTTGCATCTAGTATAATTATGTGTTACATTTACTTTATGTGTTGTTTTTAATTACGCATTTTTATTTTCAAAAAAATGTAACCGTGTTATTGTTATTAATAAAAGTGTTGTTCAAAAAATTTATATTTGCAGATTACTACAAATAATATTTTGTTGTTTGTGATGTTATTATTGGCTTTAAGATAATAGTTTCGTAAATAACTGTAAAATAACGTATCAAATCTAAGCGTTAATAGGTTAATTAGGGATTAAATAATGCAGACTCAAAACCGAAGTTTGAAACTTCGGAATTGGCAAAACCGAAGTTCCAAACTTCAGTTTAGGGTTTCTCTGCATGCAATACCGAAGTTTGAAACTTCGGATATGGCAAAACCGAAGTTTCAAACTTCGGTTTTACCATTTTTGTAAAAAAAAAAAAAAACTACTTTTTCTATATTTGCAACTTATCTAATTAAAATTACTATTTTTTTTTTTAAAAAAAATCGATTTGTAAACGGGACAATATGACGGGAGGCTCAGAATGGTCCGGGTTTTAAATGCTTCAATTATAATCGATGTTTCTTATTTAAAACTTGAAGACACATCAATAAATAATTAAGTTGAATAAAATGATACTTGCATCTATTTTACTCTTTCCGTCTCATATTAATAATCCATCTTTATTTTTTGACTCGTTTCAAATGAATAGTAGTCCACTTCTATTAATAGATAAGAATAATTGGTTAGAGCACTTTTATGCTTTTACTTCAATTAAGTAAGACAAAAATGTAACCATGTAGAGAAAACGTAAGGGGTAAAACTGGAAAGTAAATAAAAATGTACATGTGACAGTCACTTTTTCTTAATCTGTGTGTTTTTTGTCTGTGGACTATTAAATTGGGACGGAGTGAGTAATAAGTTGAATAAAGTTAAAACCCAAATGTTTTTGGGTGATGCCGAAATAAGAATATATCCAGATTGACCTTAGGGAGTTTTCTCCCGGATTCATTGAGGATTCAAACTGGTCCGCCCTGCCTCTCTGAATGGTTTAAGGATCGAATTCCTGCAATGCGATTCAGGTTTCCTCCCGAAAGCGCGTGCGTGGCATATGATCGCGAAGGTGGTTAAGTCTCATCTGAGTGATGCCGACAACTTGCTTTTCAAAAAAAAAAAAAAAAAAAACAATTGTTTTTTTTATATATAATTATTCCTACATTTCTTAAAGTACTTACATGTGTATCAAAACGTGGTAGGATAAAAACATAAGTGTTCCTTTCTCCAAAAGCTTCATAACGACTAAAGTACAAATAACCAACATGTCACGTCGAACGATCAATAGTCATGAGTTTTAACTTAATTAGATATAGAATATTGATAGTTCGAACAATTCAAGTGTTCCAAAAGACAGAGATGCAAGACACACTAACCAATCATACGAACAACATGCTGCTATACATAAGTAGTCACTTATTAGTCATACGCATCGAAACAAATTGATCGTGATCATTATGTATATATGTGAGAAATGATAATACTTGCACAACCGTATTCTCGGTATTGATCATATAGATTAACAGTGTCGATAGTATAACTTAAAGGGGGCATTCGCCCTCTCTAAGATCAATTTGGTATATATTCAATAATGTTAATTGTCTTTCCACGTATATAGTATCTTATGTGTGTACATTTATATTGACACGAGTAATGAAAAGGTGAATGTTAATTGGGCCACACAAAAAGAAAAAAATGTATAGATAGATTAAGGCTACATAAATTTCATGGATTTTGTTAGATATAATGTACAAATAAGTCATCATTTATCTACATGCATAAAAACAAGAGAAGAAAACAAAAACATGTGACTAAAGAAAGAATTGAACAACACTAGCTGGGATGAAGATAGACATGTTATAATCTAGTACCAATATATGTCCCACAACAAACATTCTATATACATCTAGTTTTTTCTTGTGAAAATTATTACAAAAAGTATAAGAAAACAAATAAAATTTGATTCTATATGTATTAATTAGGTTTATAGGTTATGCATGAAAAGAAAAAAATAAAAAAATTGATCGATTAAGGCTCTTTATGTTCCTAACGAAAATAACGAATTAGTCTAGCATTTTAAAATTAGTTAAATCAAACTTTGAATGTATATAATTTTATAGTTATCTATACATACATTATTATAAAGCGCGTGCCAATAATTCTACGTGCCAAATTGTCAATTAATCTGAACTAAATAATTTTACGGGTCATTTTCTTAATTAAACTGAATTAATTAAATAATAATATTTCCTAAAATAACTCCATATTTATGTGGAATGCATATCGAGATCTCTTATTGTAAAAAACGTGATTATCACTTGTACACAAATCGTATAGATCTAACTCTAAAATTATATTTAATGAATGAATATTATAAATATATTTATTTTTAATGAATAAAACTAAATTGGTATATCAGTTATAATGTTTATTTTCAAAAAAGTATCATAAGTTATAGCATTCCTTCTAAAATATTTATTATTTAATTTGAAAGATGGATAATGAACTAGATATAACATATATTTTATAGTGGTGAGCAGTATTCTAAAAGTCAGCCGACTTAGTCGACGCGTCGGCCGATGTGTCGTTTGTTTGGATTCTCTGTCCCGTTTTTTCTGAAAACGATTCAAAAGATGGTCAAAGCTAGAAGTTTGGTCAAAGTCTGTCAAAGACGGTCAAAGTTAGTAAAAAATGGTCAAAATCAGTCAAATTTTCGTCAAGATGTGATATGTTTTAAAATTAGGGTTTGTTTTCATTTTTTGGACCGCTCTTTTCTCTGCGTCCTTACTGATTATGTACTCGGTAACATTAATTGAGTTTGAAGTTTGATTGTATATAAATTCAAGTTCTTATATAAGAAATTTATGGTACAGAAACAACTATTTTATACATATATAAATATATATTTAAGAAATTATTTATAAAGTCAACGTTGGTCAACGACCGACGCGTCCCCAACTCGACCGACGCGTCCTTTTTAGGTCTCGACCGATGCGTCCCCGACTCGCGACTTTTTTACAACCTTGGTGGTGAGTCTATGTAGTGAGAAGAAAATGATAGTGCTGTCAAAGAATATCTTGCGTACATTATCTAACGTAGGCTATATACCCGGAAAAATACCAATGTAAGCTATATAATTTCATTTTTGTCCCAATGTAGGCTATATATCCCGAAAAATACCAATGTAGGCTATATACTTTCATAAAGTGTACTAATATGAATGAACAAAACTTATTAACCGGATAAACAACTAAACGATGACGTGACATTCTATGTGGAGAATGACATTGGTGATATATCGGAACAAAACTGAAAGTATATTGCCTACGTCAAAACAAAACTGAAAGTATATAGCCTACATCTGAACAAAACTGAAAGTATATAACCTATTTGTAGCCATATAAAATGCAAAAAAATATTAAATAATTAACTTTACCGATTCAGTAGGTAACTTGTTAAATTTGTGTACATCGATACAACTTTTAAGAGTATATAACCTACATTGATATTTTTTGGGGTATATAGCCTACATTGAGACAAAACTTAAAGTATATGACATATTTATGACTTTAACCATATTCTTAATTATACATACTTTTTCACAAGTTCTCCATGATATCGAGGAGTGATTTGAGAATGTTGTATAACAAGAATTTTAATATTACAAATCACACAAAAAATGTGGTTTCAAAAAGGTGCTCCAATATTTATACACCATTCAAACAATTTACTTTTCGCATGTTCGAAATAATATACGTAGTATTATGATACATCTTAGCTTTATAAGTTTATATATTTGAATTTTATGTTGTGTTAAGTACCAATCGTTGCAGTGTTACAAAAACAATATTTTACTAAAATTCTAGCGGTGCAATGCACGAGAAAAAGTGATCAAATCATTTTAAGTGTATTATTATACAAATATTATGGTTGCACGGTAAATGTGTATTCTCTATTTAAACCTATATTCTTTTCAATTATCACTTAATTTGACCTCAATTTCTATTATAACTTCCATTTTTGGTATATCTTATTGTAATTATCATTTTCTATTTATTAGTCATGATCTTGTGTAATGATTAATATGAGGAGCAATAGTCACACACTTTAGATATAATCTATATAAAAACCGTTTATTACTACTATAAATGGTTTGCATCTAATATATTTATATAATCAATAAAAACTGTTTCCATCTTAATAGATTCAGTACATATATTTGTAGCGTTTTGAAAAACATATTAAAATTAAATTTGTTTACAACAATCATAAACAAATTTTAAATATAATAAGGATTCATATCAATCCATTAATATTAATACCACACATCTTCAAGTTTTAATTATTACTAGTACACAATGCCCGTGCATTGCACGTACATCGTTAGGATTTGTGTACGACGCCTGCGTTTTGTGGACGCTGTAACAACAATTTGTAGTAAGACTAAATGTAACAATTTAGGCAGATGAAAGTGCATACCAAACTTTGTAACACATAAGAGCTATGAATACCAAACTTACTGAAGGAAATCAATGTTATATAAATACAGGGCGCCCACATCATTTCATGATGAAAAATGGTGTAACTATAGTATACAGGAAGTGTTACAATTTAGTAGAATTAAATTTGTAACGAAAATGTTAAACACCCCACTTCTATTAAACCAAACTTTTTGCTGGAAACAAATAGCTGCGAAATCTCTGATGCGGTCGTCGGTGCAGGACCTGTAAATAGTTAGTTACAGACATGAGAGTGTTGTGTTGGCGGTTTGAAAATAGCAATCTTAAGCGTTGTGATGATGGCCAAGGTTTGAAATATATATCATCGACTATACTAACGATCCTACTAAATGTTGTGTGGGAACCACAGTCAGGTATTGAAAGTGCATACCAAACTTTGTAACACATAAGTGCTATGAATACCAAACTTACTGAAGGAAATCAATGTTATATAAATGCAGGGCGCCCACATCATTTGCTGATGAAAAATGGTGTAACTATAGTATACAGGAAGTCTTACAATTTAGTAGAATTAAATTTGCAACGAAAATGTTAAACACACCACTTATATTAAACCAAACTTTTTGCTGGAAACAAATAGCGGCGAAATCTCTGATGCGGTCGTCGGTGCAGGACCTGTAAATAGATAGTTACAGACATGAACGTGTTGTGTTGGCGGTTTGAAAATAGCAATCTTAAGCGTTATGATGATGGCCAAGGTTTCAAATATATATCATCGACTATACTAACGATCCTACTAAATGTTGTGTGGGAACCACAGTCAGGTAAAAGGCCAAAAAAGGCTGGCAAATACGAATCACACAATAAAGCGTACTACACTATGAGCTCTATCCCACCTGCACTAACCTGTTAACGAACGGGTTAGGTTGAATCGAGGTACATAAGCTGTGTTTCCAATACTTAAGACAAACAGGTTTCCTTTATTACCTTTTGAAACACTGTTATTAATTGTAAATATCGTGTGAGTAGGAATGTAGCAGAATACATAAAAGATGTATAAATGTTTGAAATTACCTTCAATTTCCAGAGTATCTATAGATGGCGCAGGTCGTTTATCAGGGTTGTCTAAGACACAAATGAAAAATCATAATCAGATTTTTGTAGTACACATAATTGAGGTAGTCCACAGTTAAAATTGAATATATAATTTAATAAAGATATGTATTAGAAATGATTCGTTGAGCGTTATCGTTACAAAGTTTGGTTGAGGTTGAAGAACGTTTCTTTTTAAACAACATTTTTTGTGTGTCCCTTCAATCGCTCATCACTTTCATCGATCATGACTATTTTAAGACCATCTGGGGTTGTGAGCCATGAGAAGGCGACGTAAAGTTGTCCGTGGCTGAATACGGGTTTAGGGAGGTAGAGACCGACCAAATTAAGTGACTGCCCCTGGCTTTTGTTAATCGTCATAGCGTAACACGGTCTGACAGGGAATTGGATTCATTGCATAACAAATGGCCACTTTGATTGTGCTGAGGTGAGGACAATTCTGTGGATTATTACTGTTGTACCTATATGCGATCCCGTAATGATGCGAGCCCGGAGAACAAACTTTTGAAATGCTGTTATGATCAGTCGTGTACCATTACATAGGCCGCCACTGGGATGTAGATTTCGCAACAACATTATTGGTTGGCTTATTTTTAACTTTAATTTGTGAGGAGGCACACCTGGAAAATCGAGCTTGTTTAAATATTCCACCGGATATGATTGTTGCTGTTCGATGCTGTCGGTGGAGCCTTTGCAAATTTCGTCCGAGCTATTGAATGTCATCGTTTCACCTTGTAGTTTCTTAAACATGTGCTTGTTAATCGCATCTACGTCATCATTTCTAGGGGTCAATATTGCCCTTTCTAGCAAATAGTCTTCATCGTCCTGCCTTGAATTGAAATCTGGGAATATGGTATCAACAATTGTTTCAATTGGGTTTATTCCGTGTTTTACAATGAATTCCTTGGGAATCTTTATCCATGATGGTTCATCTTCTCCATCTTTAGATGATGCAGGCACGTTACCATCTCCCACGTCTAGGACCCATTTATTGAATGCGCGTTTTCGATTATCTATTTGGCCATCAAAAGTGTATTCGTTCACCCTCATAATGCGTAATAGGGTATGTAGGTGACAGAATTTCCACAGTTCTGATCTATTGATGCACGCGTGAACTACCTCTTGCCTTTTACCTTTTGGAATGACAGGGAGGATTTGTCTAAAGTCCCCACCCAGCAATATTGGCATACCACCAAATAACTTATGTATATTTGCCTCATTTTTAGAACCTAAAATATCTCTTAGAGTTTTATCCAATGCTTCAAAGGCGTACCTTTAAGTCATAGGTGCTTCATCCCAGATTATTAGTCTTGCTTTCTGCATTAGCGCCGCCAAATGTGTTTTTTGTTTTATACCGCAGGTGCTATTCTCCATCAGTTCGAGTGGGATAACAAATCGACTGTGTGCAGTCCGCCCACCGGGTAGTAACAATGAAGCGATTCCTGCATTTTCACGGCGTTACATATTGTTAATTAAGTGTAAACAACACACCTACGCATTATGTGTATGATGTTTGGCGTAGGAAAATATGATATAACATTAGAGGATGTGAGGTCAGAGGATGTGAGGTCGTGTTAGACATACTGATGAGTTATATTTTTTAAAAACGTGCCACAAATAATGGCTGTGGGAAAATTAAGTAAAAAAAATTTAGGGAAAAAAAACAACATACCCGATGATGCAACTGCTAGCGCAATCATTTTCTCAGATCTGAGTTTTGTTAGAATTGTATTGTATAAAAAAGACTACCCAGTCCCACCTGGGCCATATAAGAAATACAGCCCGCCTTCCTGATTTGTGACAGCTTTGATTAGTCGCTCATATAGTGTGAGTTGTTCAGGGTTAAGAGACCTGAACAGGTTGTCATGCAAGTTCTTCATATCCTTTATGTTGTAATTTAACTCTTCTCGGATCAAGCGATTGTCCAATTGGGTTAGCAGAGATGGGTCAGGCAGTGGCAGAGATGGGAAATCAGAGAGTGACTTCCTGTGTTTATGTAAAACTCCCTGTATTTCTACCAAACAGTAATTTTTAATCTGAGAATCGATTAGGGTCAAATCTGGGAAGTTGAAGATTTTCCTTTTTTTATGAAGAATGTCGTCGGCTAAATCTTCCCAGTGTTGTTCCCATAGTCTGAGTGGGTTAGTTATATTGCAAAAGAGTAGCATGGTTGCGAATAAATCGCGGAGTTGTGCACCTGATGCCCAGATTTTTACTTCAGAAATGGCTTCTGTCCATTCCCTATCATCGTGGAGTAAACCATACGCGAAGCAAGCGTCTTTGAAAGTGTGGTGTAACGTACCATCAAATGTACGGAGTTCTTCAAATGAACGTGGTCCCTTTACAATGTTTAACAACATTCTTATATAGTAACGCTTACCGGACGCTGGATTTGAATAGACAATACGACCAATTGAGGGTCTTAACTTTCTTGGGGCCCATTCCTTTGCATCATTATTCCAGACATACTCTTTAGGGATTTTTGCGTATGTAAGGTTCCGTGCTTTTGGATCTTGTTTATTAAGTTAAAACCATTGTGTGAACATGGTTTCTTTGATGCTTGGCCGTTGCAGGAGGGCTGGAAGATGTTGTGAATCATGTAGAGTGACCGACTGTTGGTTTGGTAGATGATATGACAGCTTAATCACGGATGGCTTAGAGAAGTGGATGTCGTAAGAAAATAATCTCCAAACAGCTTCGCACGGAGATAAATAGCGGCAATCCAAATAATTCTTGATTTCATCGACGTCAATAATTTTTTCACGAATGTCTGATGAGTTTTGTGCGGGTAATACGTTTTCTTGTATGACAATTGTAGCTCTGTCCGACCCTTTGTTTAAGTATTTGAATAGATACTTAATCGCTCGAGATCTATTACACAACTCGAAATGTATATGTGCGTTGTATCTGATCAATAGATATCTATTGTAGGGCACGACAAAACTGTTGTCTAGTGTGGTTTTACCTTTATTTACATTGACACCATTGTTGCGTCGTCTGTAGTTAGGGTACCCGTCTTCATCGATTGTGGTTTCGGAATAATATGACTTAGGGAAATGCTTTGAACATTGGTTATCAATCATACATGGGGCATCTTTATGTTGACCACCGCATGGGCCGTGTAACATGAACTCGGTGACAGCCTTGTATCCTTCGGGATCGTGTTTCTCGTTAGGAATTTCGGCCGATATGAGATCATTGATGTCTTCTGGTGTCTTGCATTTGTATGCACAGGTTAACCAGAATAAGATATGGACATGCGGCAACCCACGTTTTTGGAATTCAATAATATGTATACCTGCCAGTAGACAATTCACGGGTAAGTATAGGAGGACATGTATTATTACAAAGTTCGCGCATACATATTACAATAGGCATAACTTTTAAAATTTAAATAATTTTTTAGACATAGAATGTTGCAGCCAAGCTGAACGTTGGTGACATGGTCCACACCTAATCCATAACCTCACTATTAATCCCATATAATTCTGCATCTTCGGTTACCGATTTTTGGGATTATTTATTTCCAATGACAGAACTTATCCTCAGCCCTATAGATGTTCATGTGTTTAAAGAATTTTTAAATTAATCAGTAAGATTCAAGCTTTATGAGACCACTGGCATTTTGAATAATACATATAATATATATACCTGCGAGTAGGCAATGCGTGATACATTTTCCTGAAGAGGTACTGCAGGTTATATGTAGGTGGTTTGGGGGTGAAAAAAATGCATAAAGCAGAAGGTATGTGTTTCTGTAATGCAACTACATTAAGTACTCTTCTTTAATTAGGTCATTTACTTATATTTATATTTTAACATATATACAGCTAATGGCATATACCTGGGAAATGATTGTATTCTATAATAAAATGAATTTGATCATAATGTAGCCCATTTTGAGGTTTGTACTTATAGCATTTATTGTTTACGGCAGAAACAGTCGGCAAACTGCTCCAGCATTGCAGTTAAATAGGCAAAGAAGTTGAAGGGTGGGGCATACCTGTAAATGACTTATGCACATGTTGATGATAAAATTTGGGAATGATGTGTATATAGTACATGCTTCGCACGTCCCGAAGATGTTTTCTTTCATTATATCATTCATGAGGCTGTCTAGTTTTTGCTTGAAGACTCTCGCTACAATTTCAGGACGGTCCGGTGCTCGCTAGCCCTCGATAAAACATAACATACTTTCTATTTCCGGCCATTTTGGGTTAGAAGTGAAGGTGATGAATAAGTCTGGGTTATCGAATTCATGACACAAAGCCATAGCATCTTGGTAGTTTTGAAGCATGTAGAGTGGACTGCCTGTGTGTGAGGATGGTAAAATTATTCATTTTCCAATTGAAGCGGCTTTGGTGTCGCCCCTTGTTACAGCATCGCATACGTTGTTGTATAGATCGGTGCGTAGTTCGTTTTGGTGATTTCTCAGATACTTAAGCCTTTGTTCTTCGACTTCTGTATAAGCATCAACCAAGTATTGTTGAAATAACCGCCCACCCCTAAGTAGGGTCGTACCCTCGTTTTCCCGTTGCTGAATTCTGTAGCAGTAAAATTCTCGCATGGTGATGTAACCCCGTGAAGTTTTCCTTCTTCCACTGTTACAATGGTAGGGTATGTTTTCATGATAGCCAATTTCACCGTATGGGAAGAGTAGTGGGTACTGTAATGCCATATATAATTGATGGAGATCAGAGATTCTTTGTAGTGCGCAGTTGCGTTGTTGTACAATAATATCACGTGAAGAATTACAGTGGCCAAAGTCGCTAGTGATAAGATCTGCCACCTTACCAACACTTGGTGCATTATACTGATGGGAGTTTGATATTTTGCAAGCAATCGAAGTGCGCAGTCTCCGGATGTATTGTTACTGGCCCAATCACGTGCCATACGAAATGCCTGTGCGGCCGCACTAAATTCATCGAGCATGGTAATCAAGCTGTTAGTTAAGGTTTCGTCTACTGTCTCTCTTGAATCACCTCCTAAAAAAGCTAACATGTGGTTTGTAGCTTCATTCTGTGTGTCATAAAAATATAACTGTGCATACCTTGGTGATCGTCCGTCCTCCGGTAAGAGTGAACCAATCTTATGATATGTTTGACCGCTTATTCTAAATGTGTATGGGCCGCGGCCCCTGTTGATGGTGTGGTCAATCCGTGCTCCGAAAGATGTAAATGAAAACATGATGTTATATACCCTTATTTGCTCTCGAAATCTTGCAGTTGAGGTGTCAGTATAATCAAGTAATCTCATCAAAAGAGGAGGAGGGGACTTGAGTTTTGGCAGGAGTATTTTCCCATTTTGGCAGCAAATTGAAAAAGTTGGTTTTTTGGTATGTTTTGGTTTATTGTGTCTCTCGTCGTACCACATAGTTGCGTTGCAAGTAGGACATTTGAATGTAGGAGGTCCTTGATTATGATATTCGACGTTGATAGCTGCCCAAGTCAGAACAGGTAAGTGTTAATATGACATAAATAATTCCTACACAAATTAACATTTTTAAAATGTTCGTCAACATGACAATGTAAATGCATCATTGTAATTCCGTTTATAAATAAATAGCGGTTAGTCAACTGTGGATGTCGGTAGTTGTTACCTGAAGAGTTGGATGCGCGCCTTTGGATGGTCCAAACACTGTGACATTGTACATGAAAGATACATTATTTAACATGTTACTTACTTTTGGTGCCTGGTTCCTCACGACAAATTACAGGTGCATGGGTATCGCCTATAGAGATAATTTGATTTTCAGTCGGGTGGATAAGTTGAAATGACTGTTAATGCAAATAGATTTACAGCTATGTTATTGATTAATGTGGTAGGACAGTGATGTCGAAAAATGTAGTTACCGAATGATAGTGGAGAACCTGGACCAATTAGTTTAAGACCGACAAATTGTTGTGTTCCAGTGCTATTTGGTGAATTTCTTGAATGAATCATTATTGAATGCCCTAGCATGTTTGTGAAACCGGGGAGCTCTGTATTGAAAGCTGTTCCTGCAGAATAGTGTCTCCCGAAACTACATGTATGGCATGTTAAATCTACGTTTACAAAATAAGGCTGAAGGATTAAAGGCGAACCTGAGATGTTGGTGCAGGCATCATTTAACATGAGCCCATGGTACGTTTGTGGTTTCCCATAATGCGTGAGGGTTGTTGATGAGTAGATTGATATAGGGCCATTTAGGAATTTTGACATGCATATGGTGCTCCTTCCCACTGCAATTTAAGCAAAGAAAGCTGAATGCCATGGATTGTTAGTAAATATATTCAACACTTGATAATGAAGGTCATATCTGGGGAGATATTCGTAGAATTGGAGGGTTTTTGACTTGTAGACATTGAAGTTTGAGGAGATACAACTTGCTCAAACTACATTTATAGTGGCACATAACTTGTGTGGGTGGAAGAGCAAAGGGTGCTGAAGTGGAAGTTCAAAGGGGGTGATAATTAGTATTGGTATTTAATATATATATACAAACATAGATAGATTCATATAACATATACATATATATATATATATATATATACATACATATATACATATATATATATATACATATATATATATATATATATACATATAACTGTATAAATACATTCATACATACGTATGTATATATGCATACAGATACATATATATGTATATATACATACATACATATGTAAATATGTATATATACGTATACATATACATATGTATATATATATACATACAGACATACATACATACTTATACATATAGGTAAGAATGTTTAGGCACAGCTCTACGTTGGGAGACTCTGAAAGATTCGATATCAGTCTCTACTTTATATGTAATTACGTTTGTAAGTCACACAATATAAGTGCAAAGTTTTGGTTAGAAAAGGAATATAGGCCAAAGTCGGGCAAAGTATATTTTCACTCCGTATAAGTTTTTAAAGGGATATGTTTACCAAATCAAGATATCACGTACAATGCTGGAAACTGAACTTTTAGTAGTACCTTTTAGGTGATCTACATATAATCGGCAGCCTAAAATTCACTGAATGAATCTGTTTTGCTCCTTATTAGCCTTGTTTTATTACCTCTTATTTCTACAACCTGATGCACACATATGAAATATTACATTTCACAGTACTGCACAAACATATTTTTTTACTGAAGAAATAAATAGAATGTGTTATGAACATTTTGGAAAAAGATAAAAACATTCATTACCAATCTTAAAAAGATAGTGAGAAACATAAGTCGAGTAAGAAATATTATTATCGTACATGGTGTATGATAATGCTAAAAACGAACATATATTTCATAGCATTATTCCTCAAGAAAGACAAGCTTTTAGTTGCAATTGTTCTATTTAAAAGTGATATTCGTTTAAATAATAAAAGGTGAAGACAAAAGACAGATTCGTCGAATTGAAGACGCAAACGACCAAAAAGCTCAAAAGTACAAAAGACAATCAAAGAGGTTCCAATTATTGATAAGAAACGTCTCGAAATTACAAGAGTACAAGATTCAAAACGCAAAGTACAAGATATTAAATTGTACGCAAGGACGTTCGAAAATCCGGAACCGGGACATGAGTCAACTCTCAACGCTCGACGCAACGGACTAAAAATTACAAGTCAACTATGCACATAAATATCATATAATATTTAAATAATTCTTATAATTATTTATATATTATATAAATAAATAAAAACCGTCGGCAAGAAAGACTCCAAATTGTGTGAGCTGTATTTACAAACTCCGCGACTCGCGGAGTTTGAAGGCAAAAAGGGCCGCGAGTCGCGGAGCCCCAAATTCTGCAATTCCCTATAAAGCCAACCGAATTCTGATCATTTTTCATCCAACCAATATCCATCCATCTCTCTATCTATATCGTAAAATATATATATATATAATTTATATTTTAATTTTAATTTTAATTTTAATCCTAATAATAAGGGTATGTTAGCGAATGTTGTAAGGGTGTAAGTCGAAATTCTGTCCGTGTAACGCTACGCTATTTTTAATCATTGTAAGTTATGTTCAACCTTTTTAATTTAATGTCTCGTAGCTAAGTTATTATTATGCTTATTTAAAACGAAGTAATCATGATGTTGGGCTAATTACTAAAATTGGGTAATTGGGCTTTGTACCATAATTGGGGTTTGGACAAAAGAACGACACTTGTGGAAATTAGACTATGGTCTATTAATGGGCTTTATATTTGTTTAACTAAATGATAGTTTGTTAATGTTAATATAAAGATTTACAATTGGGCGTCCCTATAAATTACCATATACACTCGATCGGACACGATGGGCGGGGTATTTATATGTACGAATAATCGTTCATTTAACCGGACACGGGAATGGATTAATAGCCACTAGAATAATTAAAACAGGGGTGAAATTATGTACAAGGACACTTGGTATAATTGATAAAAAAATATTAAAACCTTGGGTTACACTCAGTCGACATCCTGGTGTAATTATTAAACAAAATATTAAAATCTTGTTACAGTTTAAGTCCCCAATTAGTTGGAATATTTAACTTCGGGTATAAGGATAATTTGACGAGGATACTCGCACTTTATATTTATGACTGATGGACTGTTATGGACAAAAACCAGATGGACATATTAAATAATCCAGGACAAAGGACAATTAACCCATGGGCATAAAACTAAAACCAACACGTCAAACATCATGATTACGGAAGTTTAAATAAGCATAATTCTTTTATTTCATATTTAATTTCCTTTATTTTATATTTAATTGCACTTCTAATTATCGCATTTTTATTGTTATTTTATTTATTTGCACTTTTAATTATCGTATTTTTTAATTATCGCAAGTTTATTTTATCGCACTTTTATTATTCGCAATTTCATTATCGTTATTTACTTTACGCTTTAATTTAAGTCTTGTATTTATTTTTAATATTTTACATTTGGTTTTAACTGCGACTAAAGTTTTAAAATCAACAAACCGGTCATTAAACGGTAAAAACCCCCCTTTATAATAATAATATTACTTATATATATATTTGTATTTTTATAAAAGTAAACTAATATAGTGTTAAGCTTTGTTTAAAAAGATTCCCTGTGGAACGAACCGGACTTACTAAAAACTACACTACTGTACAATTAGGTACACTGCCTATAAGTGTTGTAGCAAGGTTTAAGTATATCCATTCTCTAAATAAATAAATATCTTGTGTAAAATTGTATCGTATTTAATAGTATTTTCCTGCTAAAATTAATAGTATTTTATATACACCTCGCGAAACATCAAGTTATTTTTGGCGCCGCTGCCGGGGAATCGCTTAAAAGCCGGAAGCGCAACGCTAATATAAAAAAAATTATTTTTAAGTTTACTTTTATAAAAAAAAATACGCTTTTGTAAAAATACGTTTTAAATATTCTAAAATATAAAAAGAAAAACAAAAATATAAATATTTTTAGGAGTTTGATAAATATTTAAGTTTTATAAAGTTTCTTTAGTTTGTAAAAATATAAGTTTTATTTAATTTATTTTATAAATATATTTTAAAAATATAAAACAGAAAATAAAAAAAATAAAAAAAACGCGTAAAAATTAAAACTGTACCAGAGTTGAATTCTGGAACCCCGCGACTCGCGGGGTTTGCAGCTTCGGGAACCGCGACTCGCGGAGCCGTCTGACACGAACCTGGTCCAGCAATTAATACGATTTAAGTTTTAATTATTTATTATTATTATTATTAAACCTAATTAGGTTTTATATATAATATTATTTAGTTTAAGTTTTTAATTAATTTGTAATATTAAATTTTAATTAGTTTTATTTATATACTAAATAATATAAAAATAATATTTTTATAAAAATTGTATTTTTTACAACTTTTTGTATATTTTTATATTTTGTCCCTTTTTAATCGTTTTATTTTTAGCCCATATTTAGTTTTAAACATAGTTTTTGCCATAGTTATTTTTACTTCTAGATTTTTAGACTTTGCCGTAGAATTCCTTAAGTGCTTTTTCTTTAGACTAAGATTTAGATGCTTTAGAATTTTGCGACGCCTTTTTAAGTTTTAGTTTCTTTTTAAGTTATTTCCATTTGGGATTTAGTTTTTCCTGTAAGCTTTAATATTTTTAGACGACTTTTACCTATGTATCAATTATCATTCCAATTAGTAATCTCAATTTGCGATTATAATTTTAAGTTAGTTGTAGTAATAAGGTTAGGTTAGTCAAGTGTTTTTAAGTTTTATAAGTTTCTTTTATTTTTCCGTCACCTTTTATTTTTCAACCATTTTTCTTTTTCGACCTTTTTCGACGAACTCTTTTTCTTTCTTATTTCTCGCTATTCTAGTTTTAGGACATAGATTTTTTTTCTACTTCTTATCTAAATTTCTTAAAATTACGAAAATTTATTTTAAGTGGTTAAATTGATAGACATCAAAATTTTCTGGTTCGTAGTAATAGTTGAATTTGTACGTGGACCGGGTTATTGGAGCCAAACAGTCCTCAATTATATTGAGACCAAACGAATCCTGCCCCTCTGCTGCATCTTTTGGCTATTCGAAACGTGGGCAAAATCAGAAAATTCTATTGATTGAATAACTTATTATAATTTTTCTTTCCTTTTAAAAACTAATAGGATATTCAGTGAATGCACCGAGCAAGACGTTCACCACCTTTTGTACGTTCACCACCTGTAACTAGATCAAGACATTTAGCAAATATTAATGCC
This sequence comes from Rutidosis leptorrhynchoides, assembly GCF_046630445.1. Lineage (NCBI taxonomy): Eukaryota > Viridiplantae > Streptophyta > Magnoliopsida > Asterales > Asteraceae > Rutidosis > Rutidosis leptorrhynchoides. Next base: position 248,327,603 of record NC_092340.1, read on the forward strand.
GTTGATTTTTTTTTAGAATCGTCATCCAGTCGACCAAGTACTCCAGTTCAAATTTCCGATAATCCATTTTTTGAACCCGACCTCACAATTGAGAATCCGGAGAATATTCAGGAACGATTCGTAGATCCTGAACCATTAAATTTTCCTCCGGAACCACCAATCATTCAAACAGAGATTGTTGAGGAATGAACCATTAAATCAGAATCCTCTAGTGATTCCGATTCAACAAATTCAAATATGGAGAATCTGGAACCTTTAAGTATGGAAGACCGAATGAGAGCTAAACGCACTGGCCAAGGTCACGCAATTACTCATCCAGACATTAATGCGCCAGATTATGAAATCAAAGGACAAATTCTACACATGGTGACTAATCAATGCCAATTTAGTGGTGCGCCGAAGGAAGATCCAAATGAACATTTACGTACCTTTAATAGGATTTGCACACTATTTAAAATCCGAGAAGTAGAGGATGAACAGATATATCTCATGTTATTTCCCTGGACTTTAAAGGGAGAAGCCAAAGATTGGTTGGAATTGTTACCTGAAGGGGCGATTGATACATGGGATGTTTTAGTTGAAAAATTTCTTAAACAATTCTTTCCTGCATCTAAAGCCGTAAGACTTCAAGGAGAAATTGTTACATTCACACAGAAACCGAATGAAACTCTATATGAGGCGTGGACTAGATTTGGAAAGTTATTAAGAGGATGTCCGCAACATGGTTTAGACACCTGTCAAATAGTACAAATATTCTACCAAGGATGCGACATCACTACAAGGAAAGACATAGATATAGCAGCTGGTGGTTCTATTATGAAGAAAACCGAAACTGATGCTTACAAAATTATTGATAACACTGCTTCCCACTCACATGAGTGGCACCAAGAAAAAGATATCGTTAGATCATCTAAAGCAGCTAGAGCCGATTCTAGCCATGACTTAGATTCCATTTCCGCAAAGATAGATGCTGTCGAGAGACGAATGGAAAAGATGACTAAAGATATTCACTCAATACGAATTAGTTGTGAGCAGTGTGGAGGACCACATTTGACAAAAGATTGTCTCAGTATTGAATTAACAATGGAACAAAGAGAGAATATTTCATACATAAACCAAAGGCCTGGAAATAATTATCAGAATAATTATCAACCGCCAAGACCGATTTACAATCAAAACCAGAATTATAATCGAAATATTCCATACAACAACCAACAAGGTCCTAGCAATCAACAAGTATCCAATAATACTTACAATCAGCAAAGACCTAATTTTCAAAACAAACCACCACAACAAACCGATGATAAAAAGCCGAATTTAGAAGATATGATGACGAAGCTAGTTGAAACTCAAACGCAGTTTTTCACATCTCAAAAACAAACCAATGAACAAAATGCTCAAGCATTTAGAAATCAACAAGCTTCTATTCAAAATCTGGAACAAGAAGTAAGTAACCTAGCAAGGTTAATAGGTGAAAGAAAACCGGGAAGTCTACCTAGTGATACAAATGCTAACCCCCGGAATGAAACAGCTAAAGCTATTACCACAAGAAGTGGTACAACACTTAAACCACCGGAAATACCTGTAACTTCTGATGAAGCTATTCCTACTCCACAAGAACCACAACCTGATCAAGATAAGGAAAAAGAACCGGTAGTTGAAAAGGTTAATGAAGATAACACAGTTAAGGCTAAACCTTATGTTAAACCATACCAACCACCACTTCCTTACCCAAGTAAAATGAAGAAAGAGAAACTTGAAGCCGAGCAATCTAAATTCTTGGATATGTTTAAACAGATAAATGTAAATCTTCCTTTCATTGATGTGATTTCAGGAATGCCTAGATATGCTAAATTCTTGAAAGATCTAATCTCAAATAGAAAGAAAATGGAAGAACTCTCGGCTGTTACTATGAATGCTAACTGTTCAGCAGTGCTGTTGAATAAGATACCAAAAAAATTATCTGATCCAGGAAGTTTCACAATTCCATGTTTTCTGGGTAGTCTTAGTTCAATAGAAGCATTGGCAGACTTAGGTGCTAGTATAAAAATCTAATGCCGTATTCACTATACGCTAAACTAGACCTTGGAGAATTGAAACCAACCAGAATAAGCATATAACTAGCCGATAGATCAATAAAATATCCTAGAAGGATAATGGAGAACATGCTAGTTAAAGTGGGTACTTTAGTATTTCCAGTAGATTTTGTTGTTCTGGACATGGAAGAAGATTCTCAAGTTCCTCTCATATTAGGAAGACCATTCTTAAACACGGCTAAAGCAATGATAGACGTGTTCGGTAAGAAATTGACCCTAAGTATAGAGGATGAGAGTGTTACCTTTTCAGTTGATAAAGCAATGCAACAACCACAATCTGCAGATGATACATGTTATTATATTCAAACTATAGATGCACATGCAGAATTATTAGAAGAATTTTCAGAATTACAAAGAACAGGAGAATGTTCTTTAGGAGAAGGTAATGAACCAATTGATGAAGCTGAAATGTTAGCTACACTTATAGCTAATGGATATGAACCAACAACAGAAGAAATTCAAATGCTAAAAGAAGAAGACAGATATCGATACAAATCATCGATAGAAGAACCTCCGAAATTAGAGTTAAAGCCACTTCCAAACCATTTGGAATACGCTTATTTACATGGTGAATCTGAATTACCTGTAATAATATCGTCTTCTCTTACTGAAAATGAGAAATCACAACTCATTTCTGTGTTGAAAGCTCATAAACCAGCCATTGCATGGAAGATTCATGATATTAAAGGAATAAGTCCTTCGTATTGCACACATAAAATCCTTATGGAAGAAGGTCATAAAACGTATGTGCAACGCCAAGGAAGACTAAATCCTAATATGCAAGATGTAGTTAAGAAAGAGATTATTAAACTGCTAGACGCAGGTCTAATTTATCCAATCTCTGATAGTCCATGGGTAAGCCCAGTCCAATACGTACCTAAGAAGGGTGGCATGACTGTCATTACAAATGAAAAAAATGAGCTTATTCCTACTAGGACTGTAACAGGATGGCGTGTATGTATTGATTATAGAAAATTAAATGACGCCACCAGAAAAGATCACTTTCCCTTACCTTTCATAGATCAAATGTTGGAAAGATTAGCCGGAAATAGTTACTATTGTTTTCTAGATGGATTTTCCGGATATTTTCAAATTCCAATAGCACCCGAAGATCAAGAGAAAACCACATTCACGTGCCCTTATGGTACTTTTTCTTACAAACGCATGCCATTTGGACTTTGCAACGCCCCTGCAACCTTTCAAAGGTGTATGATGGCGATTTTTCACGACATGATAGAAGAATGCATGGAAGTTTTCATGGATAACTTTTCAGTCTTCGGTGATACATTTGAATCATGTCTAGTTAATCTGGAACGAATGCTTATTAGATGCGAACAATCAAATCTAGTACTTAATTGGGAGAAATGCCATTTCATGGTTAAAGAAGGCATCGTTCTTGGACATAAAATTTCAAAAGAAGGAATTGAAGTGGATAGAGCTAAAGTAGATGTAATTGCTAAACTTCCACATCCCACCAATGTTAGAGGAGTTAGGAGTTTTCTAGGGCATGCCGGTTTTTACCGACGTTTCATAAAAGATTTTTCTAAAATTGCCACTCCTATGAATAAACTCCTAGAAAAGGATGCTCCATTCATCTTTTCAGATGAGTGTATCAAATCTTTTAATATTCTTAAAGAGAAACTAACTAATGCGCCGATCATGATAACACCAAATTGGAATCTACCATTTGAACTAATGTGCGATGCAAGTGATTTTGCAATGGGAGCCGTTTTAGGACAAAGGATTGAAAAACGATTTCAACCTATATATTATGCTAGTAAGACGTTACAAGGAGCACAAACGAACTATACAACTACTGAAAAAGAACTCCTTGCTATTGTCTTTGCTTTTGACAAATTTCGATCATATCTCGTTCTAGCAAAAACAGTGGTCTATACAGACCATTCTGCTCTTAGATACCTATTTTCGAAACAAGATGCTAAACCAAGATTAATCCGTTGGATCTTACTCTTACAAGAGTTTGATATTGAAATCCGAGATAAAAGAGGAGCAAAAAATCTCGCCGCTGATCATCTTTCTCGTCTTGAAAATCCCGAATTAGAAGTTCTAAATGAATCGGCCATACAAGACAACTTTCCTGATGAATATCTATTGAAGATAGATTATAAAGAAATTCCATGGTTTGCAGACTATGCAAACTATTTAGTATGTGGATTCCTTGAAAAAGGATTATCGTACCAAAGACGAAAGAAATTCTTCAGTGATATAAAACACTATTTTTGGGAAGATCCACATTTGTTTAAAAGTTGTCCTGATGGAATAATACGCCGATGTGTATTTGGAGATGAAGCTAGTAAAATATTAAACCATTGTCACACAGGACCAACAGGAGGGCATTATGGGCCTCAACTAACAGTAAGAAAAGTTTATGATGCTGGATTCTATTGGCCTACAATTTACAAAGACGCACACCTTCTTTGCAAATCCTGTGATGCTTGTCAAAGGGCCGGAAAAATAAGTCAACGTGATGAAATGCCACAAAATGTCATCCAAGTATGTGAAGTATTTGACATTTGGGGTATTGACTTTATGGGTCCATTTCCAAAATCTCATAATAATCTATATATACTCGTAGCCATTGATTATGTATCTAAATGGGCGGAAGCACAAGCTCTCCCAACTAACGATGCACGAGTTGTAGTCAACTTTTTAAAACGTCTTTTTGCAAGGTTTGGAACACCGAAAGCTTTAATAAGTGATCGGGGTACTCATTTCTGTAATAATCAACTTGAGAAAGTTCTTAAAAGATATGGAGTAACTCATAAAATCTCCACCGCATATCATCCACAAACAAGTGGACAAGTTGAAAATACCAACCGAGCTTTAAAACGTATTCTAGAGAAAACCGTAGGATCAAATCCGAAGGAATGGTCCATTAAATTGGAGGATGCACTCTGGGCTTTTAGAACAGCCTACAAAACTCCAATTAGAACTACACCTTTTAAACTCGTCTACGAAAAAGCATGTCATCTTCCAGTAGAAATTGAACACAAAGCATTTTGGGCTTTGAAGACATGTAATCTTGATTTACATGAAGCCGGACGTCTACGATTAAGTCAACTAAACGAATTAGAAGAATTAAGACATGAAGCATACGAAAATTCGTTAATCTATAAAGAAAGAACGAAGAAATGGCATGATAAAAGAATCAGAAGTTCAAAAGAATTTAAGGAAGAAGACAGAGTTCTTCTTTTCAATTCACGATTCAAGCTATTTCCTGGAAAATTGAAATCAAGATGGTCTGGACCATTCATAGTCAAAAGAGTTTTCCCATACGGAACAGTAGAATTGATAAATTCAAATGGGATTGAATTTAAAGTTAATGGTCACAGAGTTAAACACTACATAGATAGTCCGATGGAAGTCGACAATGAAGTTAATCACAATTTCGACACCACAGCTAACTAAGTGTGGGGAGAATTAAGTCTTTAAAGGATAATATGTATTTCTGTTAGAGTTAGATTGTCTGTTTTCGTGTATTTCTCGAAAATGGAACCCGAATGGTCTTTCCCTAGCAGACCCTAAAGAACTAGTCTTCTCCCCCCATTCTGAATTTTTATTTTTTTTTTAGGAAATGAAGACTGCCTGTGAACTAAACCATGGTCTAATGCTACACGCTTTGATCACTAAACGTAATAATGACACACTTCCTAGTGAAATAGTATCAGTAATCAGAGAAAGAATGGACGGAGTTAGAAAAGAATCCAGATGCGAAGATAATAAGTTACAATTTGGTAAAGGAAAATCAAAATCCGCAGCGAAAAGAAGAGCACGACACCTAGAAAGATGTCACAAATGCGGAAAATGGTCACATGGAGGTAAATGTTCAAATAATCAAACCTATTCAAATACCGAATTTGTTACTTTATGCAGAGACGGACCGTTCATATGTTTAGAAGAAAAGACACTGAATGCTCGAGGTTACGCCTATGTAGCTATGGAAAACCAATTAAACCGACTATCTTATGAATGGGATAGATCATATAACTAAGAATACTATCTCACAGGTAAGTCTGTACAGTCTTTATTTTTATTTTTATTTTTAACCTTTTGATAATAAACGCTAATTTGTTCGCTATAAAGTATTAAATTGGTATTGAATAAAATTAGGTTTGGCGACCGAAATTATTGATATCATTCAAAAATTTATTACATCACTGCGAAATTTAACGTTTATTCTTAAGGTATAAATATCTTTAAACAATCAACCCAAAATATTTCAAAAATTCGTCATGAGTTAAATTAGGTCTTGGAACCGAAATTACTTTACCGAAAAGAGGGGCGCATATTTTTGATAATATTTGATTGATTAAAGTGGGATAAAAAGCCAAAAAGATTTTTAATTTTATTTTTACCATGTTTTTAAAATTAATATATAAATCTTAAATTAATATTGTAAACTTTGTAAAAACAATATATTTAAAATTGTAAATATTTGAAAAATTAATATAAGTTTGGTGTGAATTTATAATATGAATTTTTAAATTAAGTTTGGTGTGAATTTTTAATTTTATGCATTTCAAATTTTAAAGTTTGGTGTGAATTTTTAATATTAATTTTGAATTTTATATTTAAATTGTGTGAATTTAAAAACAAAAATTTACTTTATCTCATTAAGTTAAAAATATGATTTTTAAATTTCGTTGTAAGTTGAAGACTAGGTCTTTAAACCGAAATTGCTTTACCCAAGGGAGGGACGAGAACTTTTATTATCATTATTTTTTAATCTTATTGAATTAAAGTATGCCAAAAACATTAAAAAACCCCAAAAATCTTAGCTTTTAAAACAATCGCTACAAAAAGACAAATTTTAAAATTTTGTCAAGGGACGGACTAAGACATCGATCCGAAACGACCTCGTCCTAAATAGCAAAGAAAACAAAATTTTAAAAAATTAATTACTTAATTGTTTTATAAGTTAATGATTTTATATAAAAAAAAAAAAAAAAAACAAACTCCGCGACTCGCGGAGTTTGAAGGGTCCAAATACCGCGAGTCGTGGGAGGACCAAAAATCAGAAAAAAATAAAACGCAGAACTGATCAGTTGCACACCACAAAACTCACAAAAACTGCGAAATACTGCCGAAAAAACTCGAAAAAACACCCCCAAAATCACAATTTTTAACCGTTAATCATCAAATCTTTTACTAAAATCATGTTGAGAAGGATGCTATCAAGGAATTACTCAAGAAAAACGGTAAATTTCTACACCTAAACACCATTTAATCCGAAAATGGGTGTTCTTGAACAATTTTTTCCTCAATTTGATTTTGATGCTTTTTAGTGTAATTATGCTTAAATTGTTTATGTATTATGCTTGTATAACCTAGATTGATGCTATTTAACATGATTAGAAGCCTTAAACTTCAAATTTTGAGTAATCTAGGGTTTGTGTTCTTGAGCAAATTTGGGGCTTTTTGATATAAACAGGTTATGGCCGATTTTTGTCATGAATTCTTGCTAAATTAAGTAGTGTAACATGTTTAGGTAGTTAAATGATCCAAACTTTGAGCCTAAACATGATTTTGAAAATTAAAGTGGACTTTTTCAAGTCTAAAATTCATGAACTTGATTTTTGAGAGATAATGCCATTTGAAACTTGTTTAATTGCTAGTAATGATTATTTTGACATGTTATTTGAGTTGAATGCTTATGAACTTGGCGAACATTTTCGTATATGCTTATTTTAAAAAGTGTAGATTTGATGAAAATATGAAAATGAGCTTAAGTTTGATATAAATTGATCATGTCATTGTAATTATTTTGATTGATGATTTTGCTGACACTAATGCATATTTGGATGCACAAAAATTGTGTTTGATGTGTTTTGCAGACTGAAAGGGGTGAATCTTCATCTCAAGCTCGCAATGCTCCTGCTGAGAATGCGGAACAACAGGAGGTGGATAACTACTACAAGCAAGATATGCCTCATCCAGTCATGACATTTTCTGAAATGCACTTTGTCATAACCCGTCCTTAACCATAAGAACGTGTTAGATAACGTATGATTTCATTGCGAGGTATTGACCTCTATATGAGACATTTTTGAAAGAAAACTGCATATATTATACATTGCAAACCATAACCATTATTTTTGTTACAAGCTTAAGACAATAAAAAGAAGATTAACGTTTAGCGATAATCTTCGACTTACAAACTTTACAAATGATGACAACAACACGGTTTCTAGCATATTTTACAATACAACATCTCGGATATGCAGTTTTATTTTTGACACAAACATGCGTACGCAAGATCCTGGTTAGATCCAACATGATGCAGCGGAAGCTTTAGAAATCACCTGAGAATAGACATGTTTTAAAAGGTCAACATAAAGTTGGTGAGATATAGGTTTAATGCCGGCAGCAATATATATATAGACCACAAGATTTCGTATATAAACAGTTTAATAAAAATATTCTAAGTGGTTGAGCACTTGGTAACCATACTTAACATTTAATCACGTCGCATATTCCCTTTATTATGAAATCTTACTACACCGTACCAAGTGTAGTCACGAAACGAAGTACTGTGCAACCGTTGAATACTGGTCGTCCAGTCCGGTTGGGGTTGTCAGGCCCGATAGATCTATCAACAGGATTCGCGTTTACAATACCGCTGTAAATAACAGTTACCAAGCTACAGGGAAGTATGCCAGTGGTACAACTCAACGTAGAATATATTTTTCAGTTACTTGTGTCCATAACGTAAAACATAAAATACATGTATTCTCATCCCGAAATATTTAGAGTTTAAAAGTGGGACTATATACTCACTCTTGTCTTGATGATATATATATTTTGACTCGGTCTTCCGGTTGATATCACGAACCTATCCATATATAATATATCAATACCTTTTCTTTTTAAACAAACGTCACATATATATACTTGTTATACTTTTAATACTTTGAATAATTCCTTAGTCCGTAGTTAGCAGTTCGTTGTTAGTAATTCAATTTTAATGGTTCATTTTTAGATGTTTAATATACCCGCAATGAAATAAATAAAACCCCCAACGAAATAAATAAAACCCCATCGTATATGTATTGGTCGAGATTAATCTTGACCCATGGTACCGGTGTTGTCAAATGACGTGTTGCGTACATAAAGTACCGGTGTTGTCAAATGACGTGTTGCGTACAATCATGGGATCTTATGATTAATCTTCTCGTGTTGCTTACGGGTGATCCTGAACCATATGAAATTGAATTATGAGTACATATATATAAAATATCATGTTATCTTATAAAGATGTGATTTTATGTAAATTTTTCCAATGAATCCCGAAGTCAATTAAGTCTTGGATAACCAATTTTGTTTCGGTCATAGTTTCTTCGTTACAAGTCCGTTTTTGTTGATTCAAATTGCCATCTTCTTGGATCGAGTTCTTCTTTAAGACTATGAACTGTAAATACCTTGGTTTGTATTCAAAATCATACGGCATAGGTGAAAGTTTAGTGAAACATATGAAGTTAAACATTTTTGTTACAACAAAATCATTTAATGACCATTTTTCCAAAAATACTTATACTTTGAAAAACCAAGTTTTACCTTGTTAAATTAACATATAAATAAGTTATGTTACATGTCTTGAAGTATTTTAAAAGTTAAATTAGAAGGATCTATTTAGTTTGCAAACAAGTTTGAAAACATTCAAACTATGTTCTTGTTGTTAAACTTTTGTACCACAAAATAAGATAGCTATATATATATGAATTGAATAAGGTTATGAACATAGATTCTACCTCAAGTTCCTTGGATAAGTTTGCTGTAAAAGAGGAGTAAGAAGCTAGAATCAAAAGGGTGATAGAAGTGGATGAAAGATTGGAAGTAAGTTGGTGTTCTTGGAAGGTTTTCTTGAAGTGTTTTTGTATGGTATTCTTATGGTGTTTTAGTATGGTTTTTGAAGCTAGATCTTTATGGAACTTTGCTGGATTGTTATGGAGTTTAGAGAGTAAGAAAGAGTGTGTGTTTTTAGCTAGAGAATGGATGTTTAAATGAAGCAAAATGATGATCCTTGTGACCTCCTTAAAAACGTGGGAATGGGGAGACAAGAACAAAAGTTTTGTTGTATTTTTGTATAATAATTCATGCATGCATCCAAATTCCAATTACCTTGCTCTAAGGGCAGTAACAAGGGTGGGTTAGGTGGTGATTTGATGTGTATTTACTATTAGTAAATACGTATAGAAGCTTGGTATGATACGAGTACAAATACTCTAGGTATACGTATAGAAATTTTGTGAAAAATGGAATGAGGATTCAAATATAGCTATCTTTTGTGAATACACTTATATGATTTTATGTATTTAAGTTCTTAAAAGTGATTAAATACATTACTTATACGATATATGTATAAACATTATAAGTCTTAAGTATTTATGTCAAATAACGTTACGTATAGTTATCGTTTTGAAAACTTAAGTTAGTAGTTTCAAAATATACTTGTAACTTATTGTTATTAATATAAAATGAGGTATTAAAACATTCATTAATCATGTTAAATATGTATATATACATATATATATACACAAACGTATAATTATCATATATTGTATAGTTCGTGATATCATCGGTCAAACTAGACGGTCAAACATTGTGTAGAACTCTTTTCGGAAATATAAATCTCATCAATTTGGATTGCTTATCATGTTGGTAAGGTTTAATCTATGTAAATATTAATCTTATAAGTATAGAATGATCGAAAAAGTGCGGGTCGTTACATTATCTCCCCGTTAAATAAATTTCGTCCCGAAATTTTAGAATTGTACCTATTTTGCGTCATCGAGAAACAAGTGCGGATACTTTTGTTTCATTTGATCCTCTCGTTCCCAAGTAAACTCGGGACCTCTTCGAGCGTTCCAACGAACCTTAACAATCGGTATGTTGCTCTGCTTGAGCTGTTTAACTTCACGGTCCATGATTTTGATTGGTTCTTCGACGAATTGTAGTTTCTCGTCGACATGGATTTCTTCAAGAGGAATGGTAAGGTCTTCCTTTGCAAGACACTTCTTAAGGTTCGAGATGTGAAAGGTATTATGTACTCCGGCGAGTTGTTGCGGTAACTCGAGTCGATAAGCTACCGGTCCAATGCGTTCGATGATCTTGAACGGGCCTACGTACCTTGGGTTCAGTTTACCCCTTTTGCCGAAACGTATTACACCTTTCCAAGGTGACACCTTTAGCATAACCATGTCCCCGACCTGAAACTCTAATGGTTTCCTTCGAACATCGGCGTAGCTCTTTTGGCGACTACGGGCTGTTTTCAATCTCTCTTTGATTTGTACTATCTTTTCAGTAGTTTCATGTATGATCTCGGGACCAGTTAATTGTCGATCTCCTACTTCATTCCAACAGATAGGAGATCTACACTTCCTTCCGTACAATGCTTCGAATGGTGCAGCTTTAATGCTCGCATGATAACTATTATTATACGAGAATTCTGCTAATGGTAGATACTTATCCCATCCGTTTCCAAAATCAATCACACATGCCCTGAGCATGTCTTCAAGAGTCTGAATTGTTCTTTCACTCTGCCCGTCCGTTTGCGGATGATATGCGGTACTCATATCCAAACGAGTTCCTAGTGCCTCCTGTAGTGATTGCCAAAACTTTGAGGTAAATCTACTATCACGATCGGATATAATGGAAATAGGTATTCCATGCCTTGAAACAACTTCCTTCATATACAATCGTAATAGTTTCTCCATTCTATCTGTTTCCTTTATAGGCAAGAAATGTGCAGATTTGGTGAGACGATCAACAATTACCCAAATGGTGTCGTATCCCCAGGCAGTCTTTGGTAACTTCGTGATGAAATCCATGGTAATACCGTCCCATTTCCATTCTGGAATTTCTGGTTGTTGAAGTAACCCTGACGGCTTCTGGTGTTCTGCTTTGACTTTGGAACAAGTTAAACATTCCCCAACATATGTTGCAACGTCTATCTTCAAATTAGGCCACCAATAATGCGTCTTAAGATCTTGGTACATCTTTCCAACTCCAGGATGTATCGAATATCTTGTCTTATGTGCCTCGTTCAATATCAACTTCCTTAATCCACCCAACTTCGGTACCCAAATACGATTTGCAAAATATCGAATTCCATCTTCCCGCATAACGAGTTGCTTCTCATACTTCTTCATTATTTCATTTCCTTTATTTTCTTTAGTAAGTGCTTCTCGTTGAACTTCTTTGATTTGTGAGTTGAGATTCATGCGAATTTTTATATTCATTGCTCGAACTCGAATTGGTTCTCGTTCCTTTCTGCTTAAAGCATCGGCCACCACGTTCGCCTTTCCGGGATGATAACGAATTTCACAATCATAGTCGTTTATTAACTCGACCCACCTACGTTGCCTCATGTTCAATTGTTTCTGATCAAAAATATGTTGAAGGCTTTTATGATCAGTAAACACAGTGAATTTAACCCCATACAAGTAGTGTCTCCACATCTTCAATGCAAACATGACTGCTCCCAATTCTAGATCATGCGTCGTATAATTTCGCTCGTGAATCTTCAATTGTCGGGATGCAAATGCAATAACTTTCTTCCGTTGCATAAGAACACAACCAAAACCTTGTCGCGAAGCGTCACAATATATTTCAAAATCATCGTTCCCTTCTGGTAACGATAATATAGGCGCCGTAGTTAACTTCTTCTTCAGTATTTGAAATGCGTTCTCCTGCTCCGAGGTCCATTCATATTTCTTCCCTTTTTGCGTTAACGCTGTCAACGGCTTAGCTATTCGGGAAAAATCTTGAATAAACCTTCTATAATAACCGGCTAAACCCAAAAATTGGCGTATCTGTGTTGGTGTATTAGGAGTCTCCCATTTTTCAATAGCTTCAGTTTTTGCTGGATCAACCTGAATTCCTTCGCTATTAACAACATGGCCAAGAAATTGCACTTCTTTCAACCAAAAAGCACACTTAGAAAATTTAGCATATAGCTGTTCTTTTCTTAACAACTCCAATATCAACCTTAAATGCTCTTCATGCTCTTGCTCACTCTTGGAATAGATAAGAATATCATCAATGAAAACGATAACAAACTTATCTAAATACGGACTACAAACTCGATTCATGAGGTCCATGAATACAGCTGGCGCATTTGTCAATCCAAACGGCATGACCAAAAATTCGTAATGACCATAACGTGTCCGAAAAGCAGTTTTCGGAATGTCCTCTTCTTTGACGCGTAGTTGATGATAGCCCGATCTTAAGTCGATTTTCGAATACACACATGATCCTTGCAATTGATCAAATAAGTCATCAATTCTCGGTAGTGGATACCGATTCTTGATAGTTAACTTATTTAATTCACGATAATCTATACACATCCTGAAAGATCCATCTTTCTTTTTAACAAACAAAATTGGAGCTCCCCACGGTGAAGTACTCGGTCGTATGAATCCACGGTCCAGTAATTCTTTTAACTGACTTTGAAGTTCTTTTAACTCGGACGGTGCAAGTCTATATGGAGCACGAGCCACTGGTGCAGCTCCTGGTACTAAATCTATTTGAAATTCTACCGATCTAAATGGAGGTAATCCCGGCAATTCTTCCGGAAAAACTTCAGGAAAATCTCTTGCCACAGGCACGTCGTTGATGCACTTTTCTTTCTTTTCGACTTTATTAACATGTGCTAAAATAGCGTAACATCCCTTTTCTAAACACTTCTTGGCTTCCAAACAGCTAATAAGTTTTAGCTTTGAATTACCCTTCTCTCCATAAATCATCACCGGTATTTTATCCTTACCAGGAATACGAATTGCCTTCTTAGCACAAACAACTTCCGTTCCTATTTTGGACATCCAGTCCATGCCGACTATTACATCAAAACCTCCTAATTCTACGGGTATTAAGTCGATTTTAAACGTTTCTCCGGCTAGATTTATTTCACAACCACGACAAATTTTATCGGCTTTAATTAGTTTACCATTAGCTAACTCAATCAAGTACTTAGCATCTAGAGGTAATGATGAACAATTCAATTTAGTGTAAAAATTTCTACACACATAACTTCTATCGGCGCCAGTATCAAATAAAATAGATGCTGATAAGTTATTAATGGTAAACGTACCCGTAACAAGCTCCGGGTCTTCTCGTGCCTCTCTAGCATTAATAACAAACGCTCTTCCACGTGCAGGTCCGCCATTCTGATTCGGGCACTGGCTCTTATAATGACCTTGTTTTCCACACCCAAAACAAGTAATGTTAGCCAAAGCAGTTCTATTTGCGTTGGTGGCAGGAGTCTTGTTACCATTTGCATTTGTAACGAGAGCCTTACAATCTTCAGCAAGATGTCCCTGTCGATTGCATTTGGTGCACAACACACTACAGTAACCAAAGTGATGTTTGTGACAACGGTTGCATAAAGGACTTTGTCCTTTGTAACCAAAGCCTGAACCGCTACCCGCACCTTTCGGGGTTTCTGGTTTCTTAAAAGATTGCTGTTGGTAACCTCGATCATAATTTCCGTTCCACTTCCTTTTGTTACTCGATACCTTCACCTCAGTAGTGAATGCTTTCTTATCCAGAATGACCTGATCCATTAACTCGTTCGCCATGGTTATAGCTTCATGAATTGTCTTAGGTTTCGACGCCGTAACGTTTGCCTTGACCTTTTTGGGCAAACCACCTTTGTACATTTCAATCTTCCGTGCTTCGGTTGGAACCAATTCAGGACATAGTAAAACCAATTCCATGAATCGCTGATTGTAGTTGGTGATTTCAGTACCAACCACCTTCAAACTTCGTAACTCATCTTCTAACTTAATAACCTCATTCCTTGGACAATACTCGGTGATTATCATTGCTTTGAATTCTTCCCATGGAGTATCATAAGCTACATCTCCTCCTACCGCCTTCACATAATTCTTCCACCATGTGAGTGCACTATCTTGTAAAGTGCACGATGCAAACTTGGTCATGTCTTTTTCATCACAACCACTGATTTTAAACACCGTCTCCATCTTTTCTATCCATCGGGTTAAACCGATCGGTCCTTCCGTTCCACTGAATGATGATGGCTTGCAAGCTTGAAACGTCTTGTAGGAGCATCCTACACGAGGATTTGGGTTAACTGCAGCAGCTCTTGCAGCCTCAACCCATAACATTCTGTCGTTCACTCGCTGGTTGATGAGTTCCTCGAGTTCTTGTTCCGTCATTCGATTCAATCGCGCCATTTCCTAATGAAAGAAAATAATTATTCACATGGAATATTATAGATGTAGTGTGTATTTATAGTACATTTATAGCTTGTTAATAATATGAACCAGGTATTATTATAAAAGCCTTTTCTTCTTATTAGCGTTTTATAATTATATCTTGGGTAGTACCTA
The DNA here is from genome assembly GCF_046630445.1 of Rutidosis leptorrhynchoides. Taxonomy (NCBI): domain Eukaryota; kingdom Viridiplantae; phylum Streptophyta; class Magnoliopsida; order Asterales; family Asteraceae; genus Rutidosis; species Rutidosis leptorrhynchoides. Next base: position 248,343,069 of record NC_092340.1, read on the forward strand.
CCCGTTAATGTTCATACTTAATAGCTTAGTACAGAATCAATTACTACAATCTAAATAATACTTAACCATGGAAAATTATTGCATTTCATACTTCGCTATTTTACATATGCTTACATCAAACTTTAAACAAACCACACTAATAATATTATACAAAACATTATGTGATTCCATGGTTTAATACGGCAGCGCATCATTTGGTCTATTTCCCAAAACATTTATGTCCAGGGAATCCCCCAACGCGAATCCTAGCTGTCTCCCTACGTTTTGGCTGAGGTGCCGAAGAACTAGATGCGGGGATAGCACTAATAGGAATAGCGGGGATAGGGGTGGTAGTGTTGAGTGGAATTGGTGCCACTTCATTCTCATTAAACTCGGGATTTGGATTTTCTAATTCACTAGCTTTTCGTTTCTTCCCTAGTTCGAACTCGTCTTTTGTAATTTCCTGTATTTCTTCCTCGGGTTCACTTTCCTCCTCGGGTTCACTTTCCTCCTCGGGTTCACTTTCCTCTTCGGGTTCACTTTCCTCCTCGGGTTCACTTTCCGATATTTCTATAGTTGGTTCATCCGGAAATTGTGAGTCTTCCCCAAAAATACCACTTTCGTCATCGGATATGTTAATGACTGAAACACAATCTGAAGGTTCTGATTCGGAGTCGCTGAATGTGATAATAAGTTTCGAGCCCGACATCTATCACATAACAACTAACCCATTAGTACTTACATAATATTTACATATGAATTTTTAACCAACAGTGATAAGCAATGGTTTTTAAAATCAGACCCGGTCAAAGTCCAGACTTTACTAATGTATCCTAACGACTTCTTGGTTAGACACACTAATGCAAACCTGGTTCGCTAAGACCAACGCTCTGATACCACATGACATAACCCGTCCTTAACCATAAGAACGCGTTAGATAACGTATGATTTCATTGCGAGGTATTGACCTCTATATGAGACATTTTTGAAAGAAAACTGCATATATTATACATTGCAAACCATAACCATTATTTTTGTTACAAGCTTAAGACAATAAAAAGAAGATTAACGTTTAGCGATAATCTTCGACTTACAAACTTTACAAATGATGACAACAACACGGTTTCTAGCATATTTTACAATACAACATCTCGGATATGCAGTTTTATTTTTGACACAAACATGCGTACGCAAGATCCTGGTTAGATCCAACATGATGCAGCGGAAGCTTTAGAAATCACCTGAGAATAGACATGTTTTAAAAGGTCAACATAAAGTTGGTGAGATATAGGTTTAATGCCGGCAGCAATATATATATAGACCACAAGATTTCGTATATAAACAGTTTAATAAAAATATTCTAAGTGGTTGAGCACTTGGTAACCATACTTAACATTTAATCACGTCGCATATTCCCTTTATTATGAAATCTTACTACACCGTACCAAGTGTAGTCACGAAACGAAGTACTGTGCAACCGTTGAATACTGGTCGTCCAGTCCGGTTGGGGTTGTCAGGCCCGATAGATCTATCAACAGGATTCGCGTTTACAATACCGCTGTAAATAACAGTTACCAAGCTACAGGGAAGTATGCCAGTGGTACAACTCAACGTAGAATATATTTTTCAGTTACTTGTGTCCATAACGTAAAACATAAAATACATGTATTCTCATCCCGAAATATTTAGAGTTTAAAAGTGGGACTATATACTCACTCTTGTCTTGATGATATATATATTTTGACTCGGTCTTCCGGTTGATATCACGAACCTATCCATATATAATATATCAATACCTTTTCTTTTTAAACAAACGTCACATATATATACTTGTTATACTTTTAATACTTTGAATAATTCCTTAGTCCGTAGTTAGCAGTTCGTTGTTAGTAATTCAATTTTAATGGTTCATTTTTAGATGTTTAATATACCCGCAATGAAATAAATAAAACCCCCAACGAAATAAATAAAACCCCATCGTATATGTATTGGTCGAGATTAATCTTGACCCATGGTACCGGTGTTGTCAAATGACGTGTTGCGTACATAAAGTACCGGTGTTGTCAAATGACGTGTTGCGTACAATCATGGGATCTTATGATTAATCTTCTCGTGTTGCTTACGGGTGATCCTGAACCATATGAAATTGAATTATGAGTACATATATATAAAATATCATGTTATCTTATAAAGATGTGATTTTATGTAAATTTTTCCAATGAATCCCGAAGTCAATTAAGTCTTGGATAACCAATTTTGTTTCGGTCATAGTTTCTTCGTTACAAGTCCGTTTTTGTTGATTCAAATTGCCATCTTCTTGGATCGAGTTCTTCTTTAAGACTATGAACTGTAAATACCTTGGTTTGTATTCAAAATCATACGGCATAGGTGAAAGTTTAGTGAAACATATGAAGTTAAACATTTTTGTTACAACAAAATCATTTAATGACCATTTTTCCAAAAATACTTATACTTTGAAAAACCAAGTTTTACCTTGTTAAATTAACATATAAATAAGTTATGTTACATGTCTTGAAGTATTTTAAAAGTTAAATTAGAAGGATCTATTTAGTTTGCAAACAAGTTTGAAAACATTCAAACTATGTTCTTGTTGTTAAACTTTTGTACCACAAAATAAGATAGCTATATATATATGAATTGAATAAGGTTATGAACATAGATTCTACCTCAAGTTCCTTGGATAAGTTTGCTGTAAAAGAGGAGTAAGAAGCTAGAATCAAAAGGGTGATAGAAGTGGATGAAAGATTGGAAGTAAGTTGGTGTTCTTGGAAGGTTTTCTTGAAGTGTTTTTGTATGGTTTTCTTATGGTGTTTTAGTATGGTTTTTGAAGCTAGATCTTTATGGAACTTTGCTGGATTGTTATGGAGTTTAGAGAGTAAGAAAGAGTGTGTGTTTTTAGCTAGAGAATGGATGTTTAAATGAAGCAAAATGATGATCCTTGTGACCTCCTTAAAAACGTGGGAATGGGGAGACAAGAACAAAAGTTTTGTTGTATTTTTGTATAATAATTCATGCATGCATCCAAATTCCAATTACCTTGCTCTAAGGGCAGTAACAAGGGTGGGTTAGATGGTGATTTGATGTGTATTTACTATTAGTAAATACGTATAGAAGCTTGGTATGATACGAGTACAAATACTCTAGGTATACGTATAGAAATTTTGTGAAAAATGGAATGAGGATTCAAATATAGCTATCTTTTGTGAATACACTTATATGATTTTATGTATTTAAGTTCTTAAAAGTGATTAAATACATTACTTATACGATATATGTATAAACATTATAAGTCTTAAGTATTTATGTCAAATAACGTTACGTATAGTTATCGTTTTGAAAACTTAAGTTAGTAGTTTCAAAATATACTTGTAACTTATTGTTATTAATATAAAATGAGGTATTAAAACATTCATTAATCATGTTAAATATGTATATATACATATATATATACACAAACGTATAATTATCATATATTGTATAGTTCGTGATATCATCGGTCAAACTAGACGGTCAAACATTGTGTAGAACTCTTTTCGGAAATATAAATCTCATCAATTTGGATTGCTTATCATGTTGGTAAGGTTTAATCTATGTAAATATTAATCTTATAAGTATAGAATGATCGAAAAAGTGCGGGTCGTTACACACTTGGAAGATTTGCACCCGAACCTCAGATTTGACAGACTTTGGATAGATTATCCAAAATACCAAAGGGGTTTGCATACTCTTCATTCTAAAGTTGTTGAGGTACCTAGGGTCATAGAATGGGGACCATTAGAAGCTGTAGAATTGGCCGGGCCAATTAGAGAATTACTTGTACAGAGGTATGGTAATTCTACTTTTAATGACTGGGTACGTTTATTCACCATGCGTAGACCTGTATATAAAGTATGGTGTGAAGAATTGTTGTGTAGTATAGAATTAAATGATCGGGTAGCTAGTTTAACCGATCGATCTTTTATTAGATTTTTGTTAGGAGGTTTGATGCTCCACATGTCTTTACTAGACATGGCTCAGGCTTTACGTATATATACGCCTGAGGAGTTAGCATCTGCCGATTGTAGAGGGTTGATACTAAATGGTAGAAAGATAGATGAAAATTTTGATACACACGGTGTATGGAGTCAAATGACAAGCCATCACCGATTCAAAGGGGGAAATTACTCTTATTTGGATATAGATAGAGCTGAATTAAGAGTGAATCATAGGTTTTTAGCTAATTCGATTACACAAAGAGGTAAGAACAAGGAAAAGGTAAATGAACAAGATTTGTTTTACCATATGTGTATTCGAGACCCACAAAGCGCTGTAAGTATACCTTATTGTGTGGGTTATTATTTATCAACTATGGTTAGGGGGATGAGACCGCATAGCATAATAGGAGGTGGTATTTTTATTACTTTGATTGCTGAATATCTCGGTGTGGATATAAGTCGGGGGGGATTATTAGTCGAAGAACCAGAACCCCGCGATACTATAGGTTTAAATGTATACCATGGTGCGAAAGTTTTGAAGAGGCGAAATAACGCCGCAGTACAATACCATGGTAGACATCCACAGGTTGAGAGAAACCAACAGCAAGGTAATGTAGGAGGGGGAAATGAAATGCAAGAAATGCAAAGGTTTATAGCTTCACAGGAGTACGAAAATGCTAGACAGAGAGCATTTTAAGATTGGCAAGTTCATCAAAACTAAATCATAGCTCATTGCCAACATATTGGTAGAAACTATATTCCTACCCCAAAACCCATATTCCCTCCCTGGTCTATAGAGATGCAACCACCGTATCCTACGTATAACCCTGCCGAAGCATTCTATAGCACCTATGGTTATGCTTGGAACCCCTATTGGTATCAGTATCATCCCTAGTCTACTTAGTTTTATTTATTTTGTAATTTGTAATGTTGATATGTTTAATACTTATGTTAATATTGTAATAGTTTTTATAATTTTTTAACTTTTATTCTTAGATTTTAATAATTTTTGAATGTGGGGTAATATACCAAACTTCAAAAATATGTATATATGTTTGCAGTTTATCTTATGTACACAACAGGGTAAAACAACGCATTTTCAAAGACTGGCATTAAGTTCAGCAAAAGCAACTAATTTTGACGACAAGATGCAAAATATATGTGAAATAACAACAAGACGGAATGAACAAATGATGTGCACCATTTATCATTCAGCAAACAAATGCCAATATGTTTGGAAACTTTGGTAAAATTTAATCATTTTCACACAAATCACCCTCAATAATTTAACTTGTTACTGATTTCTTGCAAATGAGGGCACTGCAAGATCTTAAGTGTGGGAAGGGGTTAAATTCTTTCGGATTTTAAAATTTTTACTTTATACACTTGGTTACCATTAGAAATACTAGTAAAGTAGTAGTTGTATTAGAATCTAGTGCTCTCTGATAATAAAGAACAGTCCTAGTCTTATATACTGACTACCCAATTCTAGTAAAATTTTTCAAAATTTTCAATTAAATAAATTCAAAATCATGTTTATACATATTTATGAACGATAAAACTAGGTTTTAACACCGAAATTATTGTTACCTCCAAAAGGACATAAATTGAGAAACAAACCAAAATGTTAAAATTCATTTAAAATGGAATAGAGGACGATAAAAAGGAAAATAAAAGCCAAGTGTGGGAAAATTTACCAAGTTATCTTAAACATATGTCACATATATCTGTAACAAATAAATGAAAATACTTTTGCTTTGGACTAAACTAAATTGTTTTACCCGATGAAAGAAAAGAAGAGATGGATCTACACGATGAATCAATTCCATCATTAAAAGGAAGTAAAGTCTTCCGAAAAAGAAACGCACTTCTTGATTTAAGTCAGGAAGTTGTCGTCCAGACCAGCTGTAGGTTGACGAAAAATCTAGAAAAGTCATCACTAAAATCAGCAGGAAATCCACGGACCTCAGCATTAAACAGGGTCGCCAAGTGGTCAGATTTATCCTAACCATGAGAAGGATTTATCTCGTACAATGGGGGGGCACCATGGAAATTAGCTTGATAAGACTAATGAATTAGATCCCCAGAAAGGATAATCTCCTTAAAGATTAAAAATCAGCTTTTAAGACTGATATTACTCAATCCTTGAGATTGACCTTAAAGATTGAGAATTACAAACTCATGGAATTCAATGATATCTAAACTCGAGCTTGAACGAGAAAATATTTTGATCAAAATTACAAACCGATTTGTTTTCTAAAAACCCTATTTTCAATGCGTTCATTACCATTGAACGTAAAATCCTAGGAATTCACCTGGAATTCATTAGGTCACCTGAACCAAATCGGGTGTCAACCGTAAGAACGGTGGTTGCATAGTGGTCAAAGACAGGACCTTGTGCCAGACCGAAAAATCATAAGGGTGAGCTTTACTATTGCTCCTACCAAGGATAGTAATTGCGTCCGACACGTTATAGACCATAATTAAAAGCATGTCAGGGGACATTGCCTTAACAGTTGCTTGTTCAACGCTTTCCTTTACAACCGGACGGTAGTTTACCGAAAGGTAATATACGGGACAAGTAAACTGGACGTGTTGCTTTCCTAATACAAGGTTAGCAAGTGGGTGACACAAAACCATAAGTTTTGAGCTAAAATTTTCAAATCTGGAACCTACCAAACCCACAAAAATATTTTGCAAACACCGGTGAAGGGTTATTCCGAAAAACTTATCTAGGGTAAAAACTAGATTTAATTTTCAAAAGATCAAATGTTTTCATAAAGATCCAATTTCCTTAATGGATCTAAATTTTTATAGTCATGTGGGACTATAAACCATATCGTTACTACCATTGTTCATACCGCCGTATAGAAATCACTGATGTACAAAGTGTGAAGAATAAAGAAGTGATTCTAGTATTTCAAGACGATATTGCTTGAGGACAAGCAACGCTCAAGTGTGGGAATATTTGATAATGCTAAAAACGAACATATATTTCATAGCATTATTCCTCAAGAAATACAAGCTTTTAGTTGCAATTGTTCTATTTAAAAGTGATATTCGTTTAAATAATAAAAGTTGAAGACAAAAGACAGATTCGACGAATTGAAGACGCAAACGACCAAAAATCTCAAAAGTACAAAAGACAATCAAAGAGGTTCCAATTATTGATAAGAAACGTCTCGAAATTACAAGAGTACAAGATTCAAAACGCAAAGTACAAGATATTAAATTGTACGCAAGGACGTTCGAAAATCCGGAACCGGGACATGAGTCAACTCTCAACGCTCGACGCAACGGACTAAAAATTACAAGTCAACTATGCACATAAATATAATATAATATTTAAATAATTCTTATAATTATTTATATATTATATAAATAAATAAAAACCGTCGGCAAGAAAGACTCCAAATTGTGTGAGCTGTATTTACAAACTCCGCGACTCGCGGAGTTTGAAGGCAAAAAGGGCCGCAAGTCGCGGAGCCCCAAATTCTGCAATTCCCTATAAAGCCAACCGAATTCTGATCATTTTTCATCCAACCAATATCCATCCATCTCTCTATCTATATCGTAAAATATATATATATAATTTATATTTTAATTTTAATTTTAATTTTAATCCTAATAATAAGGGTATGTTAGCGAATGTTGTAAGGGTGTAAGTCGAAATTCTGTCCGTGTAACGCTACGCTATTTTTAATCATTGTAAGTTATGTTCAACCTTTTTAATTTAATGTCTCGTAGCTAATTTATTATTATGCTTATTTAAAATGAAGTAATCATGATGTTGGGCTAATTACTAAAATTGGGTAATTGGGCTTTGTACCATAATTGGGGTTTGGACAAAAGAACGACACTTGTGGAAATTAGACTATGGTCTATTAATGGGCTTTATATTTGTTTAACTAAATGATAGTTTGTTAATGTTAATATAAAGATTTATAATTAGGCGTCCCTATAAATTACCATATACACTCGATCGGACACGATGGGCGGGGTATTTATATGTACGAATAATCGTTCATTTAACCGGACATGGGAATGGATTAATAGCCACTAGAATAATTAAAACAGGGGTGAAATTATGTACAAGGACACTTGGTATAATTGATAACAAAATATTAAAATCTTGGGTTACACTCAGTCGACATCCTGGTGTAATTATTAAACAAAATATTAAAATCTTGTTACAGTTTAAGTCCCCAATTAGTTGGAATATTTAACTTCGGGTATAAGGATAATTTGACGAGGATACTCGCACTTTATATTTATGACTGATGGACTGTTATGGACAAAAACCAGACGGACATATTAAATAATCCAGGACAAAGGACAATTAACCCATGGGCATAAAACTAAAATCAACACGTCAAACATCATGATTACGGAAGTTTAAATAAGCATAATTCTTTTATTTCATATTTAATTTCCTTTATTTTATATTTAATTGCACTTCTAATTATCGCATTTTTATTGTTATTTTATTTATTTGCACTTTTAATTATCGTATTTTTTAATTATCGCAAGTTTATTTTATCGCACTTTTATTATTCGCAATTTCATTATCGTTATTTACTTTACGCTTTAATTTAAGTCTTGTATTTATTTTTAATATTTTACATTTGGTTTTAACTGCGACTAAAGTTTTAAAATCGACAAACCGGTCATTAAACGGTAAAAACCCCACTTTATAATAATAATAATATTACTTATATATATATTTTTATTTTTATAAAAGTAAACTAATATAGCGTTAAGCTTTGTTTAAAAAGATTCCCTGTGGAACGAACCAGACTTACTAAAAACTACACTACTGTACGATTAAGTACACTGCCTATAAGTGTTGTAGCAAGGTTTAAGTATATCCATTCTCTAAATAAATAAATATCTTGTGTAAAATTGTATCGTATTTAATAGTATTTTCCTGCTAAATTAATAGTATTTTATATACACCTCGCGAAACATCAGTGTAATTCAAAGATCTCCCCCAAAAAAAATTAAGCAACACCAAAAAGATTTTTAAAAAAAATAAATACTAAAATTTATTCGACATCGGCATCTACATCTACATACAGAGTAGTATTTAAGGTCCTCGTGAAATGGAACTTATACAAATAGAGGAAAAAGTAGGCTACATACATGTTAACCCTAACGATGATTCAGTGTTTTTTACCCTTTCCATCTCATGACATAGTATATATTCTCCACCTCCTGCATAATTTGCATCCCTGCTACCGGTTTGTAAGGAATTCGTAATTTTCTTCAGAGAATCAACAATGGCGCAAAGGTTACTGGGTGACAATGCCTAATAATACATGTAAAGCAAACCACCAAATTAGTAGACATTGATACATCAGCAGCATCAACAAAGATAACAAATGAGAACCAAATAGTTTGACAGGAAACAAAAAAAAATGATATTTACGTGCAAGTAAATGCGTATGACGAACTAACAAAAGATGATGTATACCAAACCCACAGCTTCAACATAAAGTACCAAGCATATAAATGATAACTGATTCAGTGGTTACAAAATTACCAACATGATCAAAATAATAAACATTAAACATTTTAGAATCATAAGTGGATGTGCCGGGACACAAATGTATCCATAAGCCCAAAACCAGGGGCTATATTATTGCAGACAGTATCAAAAACCAAAAACACACCAAAATTTAAATTGTTCGGGAATGCATATTTAAAAATAAAAGCCCTAATATTGGGCAACAAATAGAACTCAACATAACTATAATTAATTAGTTTGAGTTATTTATCTTTAAGCCTGGAAAACATCCTATGCATCAGACGCCTCAGCCGTATCGCCCTTCTCTTCGTCTCCTTTTTCGTTTTCCTCCTCTGAATCACTGGTTACAATGAACCTATATTATTTGAAAAAGTTGTAGCTAATAAGTAGGATAACATTGGGAACGGCCAGGAATATATATATATATATATATATATATATATATATATATATATATATATATATATATATATATATATATATATATATATATATATATAATTAAAGTAGATAATAGCTTACTTGCGCCAGTTTGTGCGTTCTAAATCTTTATTCGGAGTCGGCACGGCAATGTTTCTATTTTTGCCTGCTGTTGTGGAGCCTGACCCGGTGATATCTTTGCCTGGGTTGGTAATGATTATTGGTGCAATCGGCTGGTCTGTAGGTGCGGGTGGTGGAGTTTCGGGAACCACCTCGTCCGTGTAGACTGTTATGCAATTGAAGCTTTCAAACATACCGTGGTTGTAATATGAGTTTGCCTTCAACAATAGTATCTGCTTGGTGTGAATGAGGTTGGCCAGCGCGTTGGGCAATACAGTCCTGCATGTAGCCTAGATACACATATGAAGAGGTAAGTTAGGTAGTCGTAGGTAGCAAGTCGACACAATGTAAAAGCATATTCTAACCTTCTCTAGCTCAAGTAAGAGAGCTGGTGCTGTTATGCTCGTTAATTGCTCCCCCAACTCGTCGAACACAACCACTACAGTCTCATCGATCGCATCCTTGACATCAAATTCAATCCTGAACCTGCCAAGTTATAATCTTAGGCATAAGTTACAATTCTGCCCGTTGTTGAGTAGTGGAACGCAGGAAAAGTAAGGATTGAGAACCATTGTTAATAAGCTAGTTTCATAATAAATACCGAGTTATGGGCTCTGGCACATTATCTTTGCAAGAATCGCAGTAAAAGCCCCGACGCTTTCTTGTCGTCCCTTTTTTGGACTTGCAAACGCTACACGTAGTATAGTACCAACCATTCTGCAGCCAGATTCCGGCAAGCTCCACTTCGAGTTTGAAAACATTAAGCTGCAAATTTTAGATGTAATAGGAGTACTTGCAGGTTAGATGGTTGGGTTAGTTGATAATACATAGAGGTATAAATAATAGATTAAATGAACCAGATGTTACAATGTTGTTTTTCCCTCTTCGAACCAGGTCCAGTAAGTTAGCCAGAGTTCCTTCCTTTGGCAGCGGGAAATGGCGTACTGGGGAACGACGTTCGCCGTCTTCTGGAAGCTCAATTCCACTGGGAAAAGCAGGCCATTTACAATCTGTTAGCAGCCAGATACACATGATATAATTGTGGTTGTATTATGTAAGGGGGTGGCGTACCTCATTTTCTCGATAAAGCTATGCAGGGTCGGTATGGTGCTGTCATCAAGGATGATAGTTGTTGAGGAGCTTGAAAGTGCAAGAACGTCTGCAAAGTCAAGTATTAATAGGTTGGTAACTGGTTACCCAAACGTACGCGCCTAGGCGTCTAAAAAAGTTGTCGCTTACCAAAGAAGTTTTTTCGGACAGTGACTGATGTTAGAATGATGCACCGCAATGTTGGCGATGCAGGCTGCATTTCGAGCAAAGCGGTACAGAGGCTCCCCCAAAGCGTCACGGGAATCTTATGTCCCCTGTTAAGAAACGTGGGAGCAGCTTAAATTATTAACCAATACATATACGCGTGGTTAAAATCAATCCCGAAATGAGGTTAATTGTAGAGCATACCTTTCGTTGGCAAGTTCAAATTCCAGTGTTGATGAACCACTTCTTTGTGGCTTGACCGATCCGAAGCTCATAACACGCCCCACCACGTCTACATCGCAAGTTAACCATTCACTGTGTCAGTTAAACAAAGTTTCCGGAGATTAAGTAGTCAACATAAAGGATTAAAATTATACCAACTAAGTATTTGCACTCTGTAGGGACCAAATCTTCGAGCTTGATGCAATCAAAACGGATGTCGGATAAAACCATCTGTCGCAGTGATTGTTTGCCTTTCAGAGTATGTTGCACCTTGCAATTGGATCATGACATTGTTGGCCCTTAGGATACGGTACTCATCTCGGTTCGATATCACCTCAAAGTCCTTCAGTAAGTACACAGATCCTTCCTTCAGCCGGGTGATGAAATGGTGGGCAATGTTATGCTTAGCGGTTAATTGGATCACGTTACCCTGTTGTTCATGGCAAACTTCACATTGTGAGACACTATGATACGTAAGATGTAGACAATTGGTAGATGAAATAAAATGAGTTTAAAGCAAATCCCATGCACATGCATCCAGAAACACTACTACTATTCAGATATATAAACAATGTTATATGGTACATGTAAGCTTCTGCAAGTGTAAACTGAATGACCTCAAAAGGAGTTCTAAAATTTTGTAAAATTATATGAGTTCAAACTAACTTTCATACATACCCATATGTAGACAAAAGTATCATTATTCAAATAGGTAAACAATCTAATAGAAAAAAAAACATCAGGTATTTGGGAATTTAAAATAAATGACTCCAAAAGGATTTCAATAAATAGCCATTGTATATAACTATACAATGTGAATGTATAAGGATGCAATACAGATGGATAAAACAGATACAACAGTAAACATAATCAGCAGATATAATAATATAACTAATATAATGTTTCTACATAAATTAAATACATTAGCTAACATGTTCAACAGGACATTGTTATGCACAACATGCATACAGAGACACTACAACTAAAAGGTTTAAAAATATTCTACAAACAAAAACCACAATACTATACATCATGAGCAACTACAACTAAAAGGTTTAAAAATATTCTACAAACAAAAACCACAATACTATACATCATGAGCAGATACAATAATAGAACTAATCTGAAGTTTCAACATAGATTAAATAAATTAAATAAGATGTTCAACATTGCATTGCTACACATAAGAAGTAAAACGATATAAACAACCAACAACATTGACTATTTTATACACAGATGAATGATATCACAAAAAATTCTTTAAAACACATAAGTGTATGATGTGATGTGAAAAATAATGTCAATATTTAAAGATAATGGTATACCTTTTCATCAGAGGCGATGAAATCTGAACTCAAATCCATCCCATATGGTGTGTGCGTGTCCCACATTCTGCATATCATAACCTTGACCACAGCTTGCTTGCCAACCTCAAGTTCATTGAGGAACACGTAACTCATGTTTGTAACTGGATTGGATGATTGTGAAGTTTGGGCCATTGGAATACTTGGTGTGTTATTTCGAGAGTGATGCATAACCATAACCCATATACGAACAATATATAGGGGCCTAAAAACCTGTAAATTCAATTCATTCATAGAGTTACAAAGATGGATTAAATGGTATTCAATTAAAAGTGTAACTGAATCGTTGATGCGACTGTTGAAACTCCTTAAGTTCATTCGACTATCCCAATTAAACACAATTAAACACAATTAATAAATATTGACAGATTTTGGGTGTCAATTGGATTCGATTGCAACATAACTTACTGTTTTAAGATCCAAATTAATGAAACTAACCGTTTGGTTCTGGATTTGAAGGTGAAAGACCATCAATTCCAAATGATGGGCCATTATGCGATGGCAACGGTGGGGAATCAAAGTTCTGATGTTGAGCAGGAGGACCGATTGTGATTAAACGCCTGTGGGTTGGATGCCGGAGGCTGCATGTGGGTGGTTGTCAAGAAGCGGTGGAGATGAGAAACATGAAATACGACATCGGTTGTTTGGTCCCATTAGTTTGATGTTTGACATAGGTTAAGGTTGTTAGTTTGATGTTTGTCCCTTTTTTTTTTTTTTTTTTTTGTTCAATATATAACATAATTTATTCACTATAAGGTGTGTGGTGAGTGGGGTGGTTAACAAACTAACCTTAGTAATGAACATGGGTAAGTAACCTAATTAATGGAATTTGGAGTCAACTTTTATAGGTTTATAGATTTATAAAATTTAATATTTAATTATTAAAGGCTACTATATTTATATTTTTAAATAAACAATCTACCACATAAACGGGCTCATAATTTATGCATTGGTATTCAATATTAATGTTTTTGATACAAATGTTATCAGTGATAAACGGTTTTTTCATTATAATTTTATTATACATTTGATAAATATCAATATCAATACTAACCTAATCGAATATTTATTTATACAGCTATCTTGCAATGCATGAGCGCACACTAGTATTCAGCACTACTATTTTTCGATACAAATGTTATTAATAAAATTTTCGATACAAATGTTATTAATAATAAATAATGTTTTTCATTGTGACTATATTATATATTTGATAAATATGAATATCGATTACTAATTTGTATAATTTTCGTGCAACGCACGGGCTCATAAAACTAGTATAGTTATGTAAGTTAACATAATCACTTAGACCATTTGTAGTGGTAGTTCGTGTTGTGAATTCGTGTTGTCCAGTTTTTTTACTTTTTTGATGACTATGACGTGTTGTGTTGTTGAGTGGAGTAGTGGTGATGTTGTGAGTTGGTGTGGGTTAGGAGTATTGTGGTGATGTGCCAAAATATAATTGGGTAAGTATTAAAAAGGGAATCAAAATAATATTTTTTTAATAATAAAAAAATTATTAAAGTGAAGGCAACGGCCGTTGCCTATTCCGTTGGACCAGCTCGAACGCCACGAAAAATGGAAACGGCAACGCCGTGATACAGCTTCTATCCGGCATTTTTGGGGTGCCAGATAGGCTACAACGGGGTTGTAGCGGTGGCGATACAAACGGTCTTATGTTTGAGTCCCATATAAAAAAGCCCAATAAAAATAACTAGTCGTTTGAGATCCACTCGCAAAAAGAAGAAAACAATAGTCCATCATCAGAAAATTTCGAATCATATAGAATAGATCTCTATAATTTAACACCGGATAAATTAATAACTTCAACAAAAATTAATAATTTTTTCGATCTCAACTTGAGACCAGTACAAAATTGGACATCGATAAAAATTAATAATTTTTTCGATCTCAACTTGAGACCAGTACAAAATTGGACTTCAATCCATAAAACAATTAGATACTATTTTATAAATTCAATGTAAATATATTGGTCTCAGCAAAACAATAAACTAATAATTACTAATATAATCCAAAATTCTAAGATTTTCTAGTATTATTGAATCAATAGTTACTTGTTTTTTTGGAACTTCAAATTTATATTGAGTTCATCAAATCTCCTCATTGCACTTAAGAGTTGAGGCAATGTATTCTAGTATTGCAACAAAAAGTTGTGAAGAGTTGTTGCCGCTTGAAACTCATTGTTTATGTTTTATTCAAATAATTAAAGTAAACGAACATGGTAATTCCAAATGTCATTGCATTAATTTGAGAATTGCTCACAAATATAAGCTAAAATTCTAAATTAATAATTTATTAATTTATCGATATAATAATATCTCGCTAAATTTGGCTCTATTAATCGAGTCAACAGCAAACGTCAATTTATTGGCGACTTGACTGTCGTTTAGAGCCTAAATTGAACTTCAAGCAGTTTTAAAACTCATGGAAATTTGATTCTACCATTTTCATAGCGTCTCCTACTTTTTTAACCTACTTATTGGCCTGAGGTCCATTCGGAAGCAATCTCTCTATTCATAGAACATTGAGAGGGAGGAATTTCTCTACTCTTGGGGTGTTTCACTCTGTGAATGACTTGTCTTTATCTAGGATATGGGATGGATTGTCTACATCTTACCTCCCCTATACCCCACTTTTGTGGGATTTGGTTTGTTGTTGTTGTTGTATACTAATATCTCGCTAAATTAATAAAATATTCCGATCCCAACATTATTAATTATAAAGGCTCCATTGTACATGGAAAGTCAGTTGCGATTAATTGGAGATTTTTTTTTTGTGAGACCCCTCTCCTGAGTGAACTTCTCTCCTGCATCAATAGATTGAAATAACAAAATTCATCATCGTCATTATTGAATGACCAACATCACCACACAAGACAAAGGAAGACGACACTTATAAACTCTTTTTCTCAACCTCTTTTCTTAAGACCGTACAATAATAAATCTTATTTATGAAGGCAACACACAATATTTGATTCAAATCTGTTGGGGCTTAATGATTATATTAATCTTAACCAACGACAATAAGTGTTTTGATGATGACACATGCACATAATTAAAAGGTGATGGTAGACATCTTGACATAAATATACAAGTTCACTAATTCACACTTACTCTAGCAAAAGACCAAAACCAAATAAAGCTAGAAAGGAAATCATAAGCCACACGCTTTGGTCCACGGTCGACGGCAGGTTAGACCGTGGAAGCCCTGCACCCTGGTTTATGAAACCAGGAGTGCACGATCGACACCACGGGCAACTTGTAGTGACCCGTCCTAATCCATCTGGACGAATACATTACATTTGGTTACATCGCGAGGTACTTGACCTCTATATGATACATTTTACAAACATTGCATTCGTTTTTAAAAGACAAACTTTCATTTCATCGAAAGTTGATGGCATGCATACCACTTCATAATATATCCAACTATAATTGACTTAACAATAATCTTGATGAACTCAATGACTCGAATGCAACGTCTTTTGAAATATGTCATGAATGACTCCAAGTAATATCTCTAAATGAGGAAATGCACAGCAGAAGATTTCTTTCATATATGAGAATAAACATGCTTTAAAGTGTCAACCAAAAAGTTGGTGAGTTCATTAGTTTATCGTAATCAATCATTTCCATAATCTTAATAGACCACAAGATTTCATTTTCGTAATAATTCTACACTCGCAAGTGTATAAAAATCATTCATATGGATTGAACACCTGGTAACCGACATTAACATAATGCATATAGAATATCCCCAAAACAGAAATCCATCTGTATAATATAAACTCGAAGTACCAAAGCATACCATTTTCTAGTATGGGGGGAGTTAGTGCCCGTAGATCTACCTTTAGGATTCGCATTAATTAGGGTGTCTGTTCCCTAATTCTTAGGCTACCAAGCTAAAATGGTGATATTCGATTTGATAATCCAACCATAGAATGTAGTTTTGATTACTTGTGTCTATTTCATAAAACATTTATAAAAGCAGCGCATGTACTCTCAGTCCGAAAAATATATATTGCAAAAGCATTTAAAAGGAGAGCAAATGAAACTCACAATACTGTATTTTGTAGTAAAAATACATATGACGACATTGAACAATGCAGGGTTGACCTCGGATTCACGAACCTATATCACTTATATATATTAAAACACATACTTGTAATCAAACAAATATATATATTATTATTAATGATGTAACTAATAACTTATATATTTCATTATTAAATATATTCATTTTATATATAAAAATATTAATATAATTAAGTTATGTATTTTAAATATATTTTTATATGAAGATCATGTGATTGTGAAATTAATAATTATAATAATACTAAGATTAGTAATAATAATGATACTATATAATAATAATGATAAAAGCGATAATAATAATACTAATGTTAATACTAATAATAATGATAGTACTAATAATATTAATATTAATTTTAATAATGATAATAATAATAATAATAATAATAATAATAATAATAATAATAATAATAATAATAATAATAATAATAATAATAATAATAATAATAATAATATTAATATTAATAGTCATAAAAATCTTCGTTTTTAATTCTTAAACTTATATTTATAACTTCCCCAAAATTCTAATTCATAATCACATTCATAATCATACATGTATTAATATAATTGTAATCTTTTTACATAATCTTTACTATATCATCTTTTTATTAACTTCTTAATATAAATATGCTTGTAGTATTAACATGTTCAAAAATAATAATTATAATAATAATAATAATAATAATAATAATAATAATAATAATAATAATAATAATAACAATAATAATAATAATAATAATAATAATAATAATAATAATAAACTAAATAATAGTAATAATAACAATGATAATAATGGTAATAGTAATACTACCTCAAAGAAGCAGCCTTCAAAAAAATGCCCAAGCCCGGGTTTGAACCCACGACCTCCCGCTAACCCGATATCACTGCAAACCATTATGCTCTTATTGATTTTCTGAAATAAATAGGATTTTAAATCCTTATAACTCGATTTCTGTTTCTTTTCCAAAGATCATATTTTTGTGTTCTTTCTTCTTTTTCTCATCAACATAATCATCACCTAATCATCATCTAATCATTTCCATCGTGATTCATATCATCATTCTCCATCATTTTAATCTATACGTATCATCATAAAATCACCAACCATGTTATTTATCCTATAACACGCCTAATGATTTGTCACTAGTCCATGTATATCCTATCATTATTATTATTATCAAATATCATCATCATTATGATCTTTTACTACCACTAATTCGTTGTAACCTTTATGATTTCCCAACTTCGGCTTCTAGTCTCATTAGCAAGTCCAATATAAAGTTCAGAAATATTTACGGTCCCATAGTAAAATGATGAGCCCGATAATGAATTCTTCATAAGCCCGACATCCCAGCCCACTCTATGTGTAATCTTATAGCTAACTAAAGGAAGCCCAAGTTGTAGTAAGCAAATAAAAAAAATCTCGGTTGATCTAGAAATCCATTTAGTAATTAGTTGGCCGATTGGCCCTACTTGCACCACACCACAACCGAATAAAAAAATATAGAATTAGAGTGGGCAGTAGTAGTAACACAACATCATTACATCCCTTATCTTATTTAACTTTAATCATGATTTAACAAGTGGGTGAAGTGGGGATTGTTTGTTTAGTATATGTCGGCCACAGAATAAAAATAGTAGCATTTATATCATCACCTTCAAGTTTAAATAATCATATCAATCATCTTTATTACTTCAAATTAATAAAAATAGATACCGAAAAGAATAGTAACGGAAGTCTACAATATTGCAGGTTGCAGGTGATTTTGACATGGTGGTGGAATCGTTTAGTAGTATTAAAACAATTGAGTTTTCAATTGGGGTGGTTTGTAGCAAGAAGAACAGATTAGCAGATGGTTTAAGAGGGATTTATGGACAGAAACATGAATGAATATATGAGTAACAAAGACTGTTCGATGGTGACAAAAATAGATACATAATAGAAATGGTAGAGAGATAAAAGAGAGAGTGGGTGTTGTGGTTACCTCTAAAACAGGAATAAAACCAGTTGAGGTTCGTGGGTTTCGTTTGATCATGAAGAAAATAAACGAAAGAAGAAGAATTTATAGATGATGATGATGGTTTCTTGGTGGTCATTGCAGCTGAAACAAACCGAAAGTTATAACCAAAATAGTGGCGGTTATAGGTGGTTTGTTGCAGGTGGACGGAGGTGGTTCAAATGGTGGAAGTGATAACGGTAGTGATGGTTCTCGGTTTAAGGATAGGAGAGAGAGGGAAAGAAGATGGTTGATCAAGGTGGTTATGGTGATGATAGGTATTGTAGGGTGGCGACGGTTTGGTGATCATCAAAGTGGTTTGTTGTGGGTTTGATCGAGTAAGATAGGAAATAGAAGTATTAGTTGTAGGATGTTCTTGGGTGGGTTGTTCGACAATAACCATAATAGAATCGAGTTAATGATGGTTGTGGTGGTGATTTGTTTGGGTGGTTAAACGATCAAGAAGGTGACGGTTGTTTGATCATTGGACAAAAATCAAAAGAGAAGAAGGAGAAGAAGATAGTATGTGTTCTGTGCTTGGTAATGAGGCTGGGGTATCGATTGGTTTATATCAAATACTGTAAGATCTATTTTGTGTATGTAATGGAAGAATTTATCGTGTTCTCTCAAGCAGACATGAATAACAATAAAAAATACAAATGAAAAGTTTGAGAGTGATAGGTAACAAATTTTGTTGATATTATGAAATTGATAGATTCCAGTGTCGACCATTGATTCAGGAAAAGAAATAACAACACACAGATAGATACAAAACTTGATTGGTACTTGAAACAGAATTTTATAATTATATAGCTAATATTAGTATTTATAAATATATTAATAATAATAATACTTTTAATATTATTAAGAATACTAAAATAATAATACTAATATTAATATCAAGTATGTTGATAATATTTAATAATAATGTTAATAATGATATAAATGACAATAATAATATTAATGATATTATTAAACATATCAAATGAGTTTATCTTGTTGATAACCATTATCCAAATCATTTACTCTACATGATTTCACTTTTACATTAAATATTCTGAAAGCTAAATAATTAACTTATCAAGAGTCACAAGTAAAATATTGTAAAGCATGCTTTGAAAACTAAGCAGGAATCTCCACTAACTTTTGTCTAGTTCTCATTAATTGATACTTTTGTTCTTACATGTAAATCACTTTACCATTTTCCGAATATCGTTAAAAAGAACAGATTTCTTAAATCATAGTGGACCTCACAACAGAGACCCATAATCATATTATAATGCATCTGATAATTCAATCATTTGATCTTATCTTCTAATTCCATCGATAAACATATTGAAACAAATACGTTCATGTAAAGTATTATACGTTTAGTACTTTGTTAATGTTTCAAGTTATAATATATACACATATACATATAATCATATCCGTTCATTTAATGGTTCGTGAATCGTCGGAATTTAGTCGAGGTTTAAATGAATGTATGAACACAGTTTAAAATTCTTGAGATTTAACTTAACAAACTTTGCTTATCATGTCGGAAACATATAAAGATTAAAGTTTAAATTTGGTCAAAAATTTCCGGGTTGTCACAGTACCTACCCGTTAAAGAAATTTCGTCCCCGAAATTTGATCGAGGTTGTCATGGCTAACAATAAGAATGTTTTCATGACAATTATGAGTTGATAAATAGAGTTTTATCATCATTGAGTAATATGGATAAAACAATCCATTTATGTGAAAAGTATGAGTGAAGTTATCACAAAAGAGTGAAATGAGTAGGTGTAGATTCGTCGTATCTTTTGACATAGATAGGACTGATTTCCAAGTTCAAGAGAATTGGAGAAAATCTTCGTAATAAGATTTGATTCTTCGGTAATCAAGGGAATTTGGATCCGCTTTAAATGCGATCATCTGTTTTGATTGCTCTGTCGGATATTTTACTATAAATCCACCCCCTTCGTTTCCTTACAACTTACACCTTATATTCTTTCTCCCTCAACTCATATTTTAAAGCATTCATCAGTATGCTCCATCCAGTACTGATTCTGGATATACTCCTAACTTTCATATATGTCATTCTTTTGTTTCATCTACCACCTGAGGATTTTGTTTATTTCTACTATTACCTTGGGGTTATAGTAATTTTAATTCTCCCGTGCCTTTATGTGGCAATACGTATTGATATGCACGTTTTGTAATTTATGTGTTGTTGTCAAGCTTTATATTTTCTTTTATATTCAAGAGTTCCATACTTTTGTCTCCTCTTCCCGACTTCAAGTCAAGCGAATAATGGTCTAGAATTTGTAGGTATGGATAGTTAATGTTCTAATAAGGGAATTGTATTGGCACGATATTAATTTGTCAAATTTCCAGAATATCCTGGAAAAGACCGAATCATCAAGAAAATATTTTTCTTGATATTCTTAAAGGTTAAATAGTATACAAGAGTCGTGTAACATGGCACATGATGACGTTATGATCTATGAATGATCATGTTTCATTTAAAAACTCAGCATGACTTACCGTAATATAATCACGTTGATCAAGTGTCATTATATTATACTAACTCATGCTTCAGTTCCCAACACTACTTCAAAAATATTCTTATTTTAAACTCGAAGGTTTCAGAATTTAGAAACTAAAATAGTTTCTTTTATGATGTAATACAGATAGCGCGAAGAGATAAATGATTTCGAATAACAATAGTTATGAAGATATCTTCAAAAACATCGAAGATATTTATAATGAAAGATATGATGATATCTTAGAATATCTAAGATCAGAGGATGATGAAGAATATCGTTCGCAAGGGTTTTAGAGTAAGGAGCAAGGTATTAACTAAAGACTTCAGCAACACTGAATCATTTGGATTCTTTGAAGGTAGATTTCGTCTTTGTGATTTGTCCACAGCCTCCTTCATAATTTTCTCAATCCGTTTTCCAGTTCCAAACCTTCTCTTTTTCTGAGCTTTTCCAACACATTATTCTTTATCATCAAACTTTTTACTGTTAAGGTCGTTTACAGTTTTTACTGTTTCATCAGCATTTTTCAAAATTTCGAGAACTAGTTCGCAGTTTAGGGTGTTTTTCAGAAACTTCACATTCGAAGTATGTAATTCTTGGAGGTAGACGTTATATGTATATATATGTAACTGTTGGCGTAGAACTGCTACGAAATTTGAGAATAATGATGCAAGCTTTTTGGTATGGCAACTACCAATACAAGATGCAGAGGAGTACATGATAGGATTTCAATGAATAATTATAATGATTTTTCAGAGAGTCTTAAAGATCAATGAAGTTGTTGATAAGTTTACTGCTAACACGGCGAGATATAAAAGGTTCTTCGGTAATGATGACGAAAGGGCAACGTATATATCGAGGTTATAATAAGACGGTTCCATCTGTAAAGTCGAAGTCGACTTTGTTGGAGCTGTGACAAAACTAGCTAATTTGAAAAGGAATTGCAAGGTTATTTTTGCTAATAATGCCAAAGGATCTGACACGGATACGTGTTAAGCTATGACTTTGGTTTCGAGGGTTTTTCAGGTAGAATACTACGGGTAATATGTGGTTGGATCATTATCTCGATTGTTCATTATTTGAAGTGTCTTCAGGAATTTCGAGGGGTTTGAACACAGATTGTAATTGTTAATATACATATGATGTTCTGGGGTTTTGGGTGATATAATTATTTTTCTGGGTTCTATAAATAGAAATGATGGTTTGGCACAGTTTTGAAGTCAAAGTATAGCTTTGAAAGATGTAGGAATCTAAGAGTGATGATACCGGTTATATCTCAAATTGAATTCTGCAATTTCAAAATTAGAATCTGTAATGGAATTTGAATGAGTATGGTTGTTTTAATTTCTATGAAAGAAGGTATATTATTGTTAATGTAGGGAGTATAGTTGATGATTTGCTGAATCAGAATCTAAGGATATATCATATTAATTGTGAAGTTTATATATCTCTCGGTTATTACCCACCCGTTAAAAAAAATTCACAAGTAATGTTTTGTACAAAAGAATTTTTATTACAGTCTTTATGAAAATATATGTGTATATTTTATTTAGATGTAACATAGATTTAATGAGTTAATATTAAATTAAACTCATTTGGTTTACGGTTGAAACTAGTATTGAGTAATCCCTAAAACTTTAGAAATCACATAAGTATTTCTTCAATGATATTGAATTTATGAATCAATACTTTGTTATTTGTTGATGTATGATGTTGGTTTTCGTGAAATTCTTGTGAACTTCGCAAAGTACGAATGATATTATTTGAAAAGTTTCGAGTACATCGATGATGAAAGTGTAAAATCAAACATATATTTGATTAATACACTTGTTTTATTATGAGATGGAATTCATTGAATTAAAACGGAGATTGTAGTTAACGATGGTTAAGTTGTTGACTAAGGACGTACATCATTGCATATTTGTAATATGAATTAACCGAGTAGTTAAGATTCACACATAATAGCTTAGTACGGGAGGATTTATTCTGATCTCAATATTTATATATATATATATATATATATATATATATATATATATATATATATATATATATATATATATATATATATATATATATATATATAAAATATACATATAATTTCTCCAGAGGGAATGAGTTAATACTTCATAACTCATTGATACAATATACGCATTATTGATTTGTAATGATGTCCACGGTGATTCTTGAATTGACTGAGCTTGTGATGTTGTAGGTGCTGACGACACTGACGATGCTGACGACACTGACGGTGCTAGTGATGCTGGAGGTACTGTTGATGGTGCTGGTAAAATAAGTCTAGCTTATAAACCGTGCACCATTTTGGTCAGGGTTTCATTTCATTATTTCTTTTCGCTCACTTATCTGGTTTACAATTAGAACTAGAATAAATTATCCCTAAAACTTTTAGAAATTACATATTCTCTGCAGAATATTTCTTTGATGAAGTTATGAATTAATACTTCATCGTTTGTTGTTGGTAGTATTCCTTGGTATCTATGGTGCGTATGTCATTGATGTTTGTGGGACAGTTTGTGATGTTGAAGTATGGGATGTGGATGTTGTTAGTGATGGTAATAGTACCGTTGAGGTGGCTGATGGTGGTAATGTTGCTGTCGATGTTGCTGCTGGTGCTTGTAACCTTTGCACCGCATTCTCCAAAGCCACTACCCAAGCACGAAGCTCGTTGACTTCTTCTATTACATCGGGGTGATTGTCGGTTCGGACGAGCGGATAAATAAGATCTAGAATTTGGTATAGTATATAATCGTGACGAGATACTCTGGAAATGAGAGAGAAAATAGTGTTTCGGACAGGTTCGCCGGTAAGTGCTTCAGGTTCTTCGCCAAGAGGGGAATGTGCGGGATGGAAGGGATCACCTTCTTCTTGTCTCCAATGATTAAGTAGGCTACGAACCCATCCCCAATTCATCCAGAATAGATGATGGCTGATTGGTTGATCCATTCCAGTCACACTGCTTTCGGAGCTTGAGTGGAATTCCATTTCGGAATCCGAGGGACTTGAATTAATGACGAATTCCATTTCATATGATTGAATAAAGGATTTTTCGATATGAAATGATTTTCCGGCTATCGGGTGGTGTTCTAATTACATAGAATATATATATATATATATATATATATATATATATATATATATATATATATATATATATATATATATAGAGCAAAAGATTTCGTAGATTACGGAGGAATTTACGGAATATGTCAGGCAAAGCTTACAGTAACAGATACGCTAAGATATGAATGAGCAGATACGCTAAGATATGAATTTTTTCTATACACTATTCATGCAATCAATGCAATAAGATGTATCTAGACTAAGAATGATAAGCATATTATTTTCGACAAATTTGATAAGCAAAACTTTTGATATGCAGACACGGTCGAAGTCCAGACTCACTAATGCATCTTATCAGCTATCAGTTAGACACACTAATGCAAGACCTGGTTCACTAAGACCATCGCTCTGATACCACCTGTAGTGACCCGTCCTAATCCATCTGGACGAATACATTACATTTTGTTACATCGCGAGGTACTTGACCTCTATATGATACATTTTACAAATATTGCATTCGTTTTTAAAAGACAAACTTTCATTTCATCGAAAGTTGACGACATGCATACCACTTCATAATATATCCAACTATAATTGACTTAACAATAATCTTGATGAACTCAACGACTCGAATGCAACGTCTTTTGAAATATGTCATGAATGACTCCAAGTAATATCTCTAAATGAGCAAATGCACAGTGGAAGATTTCTTTCATATATGAGAATAAACATGCTTTAAAATGTCAACCAAAAAGGTTGGTAAGTTCATTAGTTTATCGTAATCAATCATTTTCATAATCTTAATAGACCACAAGATTTCATTTTCATAATAATTCTACACTCGCAAGTGTATAAAAATCATTCATATGGATTGAACACCTAGTAACCGACATTAACCTAATGCATATAGAATATCCCCAAAACAGAAATCCATATGTATAATATAAAGTCGAAGTACTAAAGCATACCATTTTCCAGTATGGGGGGAGTTAGTGCCCGTAGATCTACCTTTAGGATTCGTGTCAATTAGGGTGTATGTTACCTAATTCTTAGGCTACCAAGCTAAAAGGGTGATATTCAATTTGATAATCCAACCATAGAATGTAGTTTTGATTACTTGTTTCTATTTCGTAAAACATTTATAAAAGCAGCGCATGTACTCTCAGTCCCAAAAATATATATTGCAAAAGCATTTAAAAAGGGAGCAAATGAAACTCACAATATTGTATTTTGTAGTAAAAATACATATGACGAACCTATATCACTTATATATATTAAAACACATACTTGTAATCAAATAAATATATATATTATTATTAATGATGTAATTAATAGCTTATATATTTCATTATTAAATATATTCATTTTATATATAAAAATATTAATATAATTAAGTTATGTATTTTAAATTTATTTTTATATGAAGATCATGTGATTGTGAAATTAATAATTATAATAATACTAAGATTAGTAAAAATAATGATACTATATAATAATAATAATAAAAGTGATAATAATAATAATAATAATGTTAATACTAATAATAATGATAGTACTAATAATATTAATATTAATTCTAATAATGATAATAATAATAATAATAATAATAATAATAATAATAATAATAATAATAATAATAATAGTAATAATGATATTAATAGTCATAAAAATCTTCGTTTTTAATTCTTAAACTTATATTTCTAACTTCCCCAAAATTCTAATTTATAATCACATTCATAATCATACATGTATTAATATAGTTGTAATCTTTTTACATAATCTTTACTATATCATCTTTTTATTAACTTCTTAATATAAATATGTTTGTAGTATTAACATGTTCAAAAATAATAATTATAATAATAATAATAAAAAAAAACTAAATAATAGTAATAATAACAATGATAATAATGGTAATAGTAATACTACCTCAAAGAAGTAGCCTTCAAAAAAATGCCCAAGCCCGGGTTTGAACCCACGACCTCCCGCTAACCCGATATCACTGCAAACCATTACGTTCTTATTGATTTTCTGAAATAAATAGGATTTTAAATCCTTATAACTCGATTTCTGTTTCTTTTCCAAAGATCGGATTTCTGTGTTCTTTCTTCTTTTTCTCATCAACATAAACATCAACTAATCATCATCTAATCATTTCCATCGTGATTCATGTCATCATTATCATTCATATCATCATTCTCCATCATTTTAATCTATACGTATCATCATAAAATCACCAACCATGTTATTTATCCTATAACACGCCTAACGATTTGTCACTAGTCCATGTATATCCTATCATTATTATTATTATCAAATATCATCATCATTATGATCTTTTACTACCACTAATTCATTGTAACCTTTATGATTTCCCAACTTCGGCTTCTAGTCTCATTAGCAAGCCCAATATAAAGTTCAGAAATATTTACGGTCCCATAGTAAAATGATGAGCCCGATAATGAATTCTTCATAAGCCCGACATCCCAGCCCACTCTATGTGTAATCTTATAGCTAACTAAAGGAAGCCCAAGTTGTAGTAAGCAAATAAAAAAAATCTCGGTTGGTCTAGAAATCCATTTAGTAATTAGTTGGCCGATTGGCCCTACTTGCACCACACCACAACCGAATAAAAAAATATAGAATTAGAGTGGGCAGTAGTAGTAACACAACATCATTACATCCCTTATCTTATTTAACTTTAATCATGATTTAACAAGTGGGTGAAGTGGGGATTGTATGTTTAGTATATGCCGGCCACAGAATAAAAATAGTAGCATTTATATCATCACCTTCAAGTTTAAATAATCATATCAATCATCTTTATTACTTCGAATTAATAAAAATAGATACCGAAAAGAATAGTAGCGGAAGTCTACAATATTGCAGGTTGCAGGTGATTTTTGACATGGTGGTGGAATCGTTTAGTAGTATTAAAACAATTGAGTTTTCAATTGGGGTGGTTTGTAGCAAGAAGAACAGATTAGTAGATGGTTTAAGAGGGATTTATGGACAGACACATGAATGAATATATGAGTAACAAAGACTGTTCGATGGTGACAAAAATAGATACATAATAGAAATGGTAGAGAGAGAAAAGAGAGAGTGGGTGTTGTGGTTACCTCTAAAATAGAAATAAAACCGGTTGAGGTTCGGAGGTTTCGTTTAATCAGGAAGAAAATAAACGAAAGAAGAAGAATTTATAGATGATGATGATGGTTTCTTGGTGGTCATTGCAGCTGAAACAAACCGAAAGTTATAACCAAAATAGTGGCGGTTATAGGTGGTTTGTTGCAGGTGGACGGAGGTGGTTTAAATGGTGGAACTGATAACGGTAATGATGTTTTTCGGTTTAAGGATAGGAGAGAGAGGGAAAGAAGATGGTTGATCAAGGTGGTTATGGTGATGATAGGTATTGTAGGGTGGCGAAGGTTTGGTGATCATCAAAGTGGTTTGTTGTGGGTTTGATCGAGTAAGACAGGAAATAGAAGTATTAGTTATAGGATGTTCTTGGGTGGGTTGTTCGACAATAACCATAATAGAATCGAGTTAATGATGGTTGTGGTGGTGATTTGTTTGGGTGGTCAAACGATTAAGAAGGTGACGGTTGTTTGATCATTGGACAAAAATCAAAAGAGAAGAAGGAGAAGAAGATAGTATGTGTTCTGTGCTTGGTAATGAGGTTGGGGTATCGATTGGTTTATATCAAATACCGTAGGATCTATTTTGTGTATATAATGGAAGAATTTATCATTTTCTCTCAAGCAGACATGAAGAACAATAAAAAATACAAATGAAAAGTTTGAGAGTGATAGGTAACAAATTTTGTTGATATTATGAAATTGATAGATTCCAGTGTCGACCATTGATTCAGGAAAAGAAATAACAACACACAGATAGTTACAAAACTTGATTGGTACTTGAAACAGAATTTTATAATTATATAGCTAATATTAGTATTTATAAATATATTAATAATAATAATACTTTTAATATTATTAAGAATACTAAAATAATAATACTAATATTAATATCAAGTTTGTTGATAATATTTAATAATAATGTTAATAATGATATAAATGACAATAATAATATAATGATATTATTAAACATATCAAATGAGTTTATCTTGTTGATAACCATTATCCAAATCATTTACTCTACATGATTTCACTTTTACATTAAATATTCTAAAAGCTAAATAATTAACTTATCAAGAGTCACAAGTAAAATATTGTAAAGCATGCTTTGAAAACTAAGCAGGAATCTCCACTAACTTTTGTCTAGTTCTCATTAATTGATACTTTTGTTCTTACATGTAAATCACTTTACCATTTTCCGAATATCGTTAAAAAGAACAGATTTCTTAAATCATAGTGGACCTCACAACAGAGACTCATAATCATATTATAATGTATCCGATAATTTAATCATTTGATCTTATCTTCTAATTCCATCGATAAACATATTGAAACAAATACGTTCATGTAAAGTATTAAACGTTTAGTACTTTGTTAATGTTTCAAGTTATAATATATACACATATACATATAATCATATGCGTTCATTTAATGGTTTGTGAATCATCGGAATTTGGTCGAGTTTTAAATGAATGTATGAACACAGTTTAAAATTCTTGAGATTTAACTTAAAAAACTTTGCTTATTATGTCAGAAACATATAAAGATTAAAGTTTAAATTTGGTTAGAAATTTCTGGGTTGTCACACAACTGTGGGTCGACCGCAGAAGGTTCTGTCCGAATCTTTGGTTAAATAAAGTTTGACGACTTTAGGACATCTATAATTTATGAAACTTGTTTAAACACACTTAGAATAGTTGCCTCCTAAATACCCAAAAAATTTTTGGTCACTATAACGCTAATTTTGGTTAATCACACCTCTTGACACCTTAATGGCGATTAACCTTGATTAAAGATAACACATAAGTGTTACAGGAAAACAAGTGCTCCTAAAATGTATCTATACATACTTAGGATGGTCATCAAGTCCCAACTAAGAGTTTCTCCTTCCTTGTACATGCGTTGGACATTAATATATACTTATACATTAATCTTACAAATGCCACATTGCAAGTAAACTTACATAGCCTTGGTTCAATGCTATGTCAACACTATATTTTTAATCGTAGATTAATTAGTGATCTCTTGCTCGTCATTACATGAATATTAATTGACTACTTGCTATTAATACATGAGTATTACTTGACTACTTTCTATCAATACATGAGTATTATTTGACTATGTGCTAAATGTCAACTTGCTAGTAGTTACTTAGTATATATGTATGAACTTTGTCTTGCTGTGCTACAAGTTGGAAAACCATCAACTTGTATATGGACTACTTCAATATGTACTTATGTTACTGGATTCAATTAAAGAGTCATAATCTAGTGGTCTTGAAAGGATAAAGAATTGCTAGCACACATATTTGCTTAAGTCTAGAAACAAGTTTAAGAATGGTCTAGTCTTGATTAACTAAATGTATTACAACATACTTAATTGATATTACTTGTTTCACTTGTTAAGACATTATGAACATAATTAATTAGTCCACAAACAAGCTTAAAGATGAATATTAATGTACTTTGTGATTGAGTGGGTTATTGTCATCAATGACATGTTGACCAACCAATATGACTTTAGTAAGTGTTTTAATTACAAACAAAAGATTATGACAAAATTGAGATTGTCTCAAATGACTATCATGACTTGGACCCAAGAATGTTAGACTTACTACTTTGAACACGACAAGTCACTATCAAGGCAATACATCCAAGGTAATGAACACTTAATGCATATATTACTTGTATAGGATATTGGGTAACTTTTGCAGGTATTAAATGAAGTAAAGTGTCCAAAGACTTAAGTTTAAAACTGATTAAAACGGATATACAACCAGGATACATGTTTTGGACTGGACCGCGTACGGTCGACCCACGGTCGACCGTATGCTCAGCCGCAGCAACGGCTAGTTTTTTTCGCTATCCCTATAAATAGCAAGACTTTGAGAGCTTTGAAGATTTGACCCTCTTGCATGCTTCAACTCAAAATTCACCAGAGAAACACAAGATCATAATTCATATATATCTTTGTGATTAGCAAGAGAAGTTCTATGATCTCATCGATTGTAGAAGGGTTGTAAACTTGCTACCAAATTACTATCCTTGTGAGTTTACTTAATGTTGTATTATCATTTGAACTGTCTTAGGATTTTCATCACTAGAAAGGGTGATTCCTGTACTTTTTAATTAGAAGCATAAGATAGCTTAGTTATCTTCTTCCTTAAAGGGAACTAGGAAGTTGATTAATTCCATTGGGGATTAATACTTATCCAAGGTGAAGAAAGTTTATCTAAGTTAGAGGTAATCTTTCGACGGGATAGAAGGATTAGGTTTGTTGTCTACAAAGGAGTGCAAGGCTTGTAAATCGGATCTCCACCAAATTTGGGGAAAAGGATTAGTGAACCAAAATTCCCGATTAGTGAATCGAGGAGTGGATTAAGGTGGATTAGTTAACATCCACCCGAACCACTATAATTCCTTGTGTTTATGTTCTTTACTTTACATTCCGCATTACTTCAAACATAAACACTACACACATTGAGTTTGAGTTGATTAGTTGATTAAGGATTGTTCAAATCTTGTTAATCATCGAAAAATTTTTGAAAATCATATTATGTAACTGTTCACCCCATCTATGTTGAGCACGTTATGGGCATTTTGAGTTTGTAGTTATGCCTTTTGGTCTTACGAATGCACCGGCGACATTCTTGGACCTTATGAACCGAGTGTGCCAACCTATATTGGACAAGTCAGTTATTGTGTTCATTGACGACATACTTGTCTATTCGAAGAGTATGAAGGAACATGAACATCATTTGCGTGGTGTGTTGAAGACGTTGCGGAAGGAGAAGTTATATGCAAAATTCTCCAAATTGGAATTTTGCCTAAGGGAAGTTCAATTCCTTGGCCATATTGTGAACAAGGATAGTATTCAAGTAGATCCGGGGAAGATTGAGACGGTGAAGAGTTGGGGACGACCGACTACGCCTACGGAAATCCAAAGTTTTCTCGGATTGGCCGGTTATTATCGTCGATTTATCAAGACTTTTCTAAAATCGCTTCTCCTTTGATGAAGTTGACGAGAAAGAACGCGAGATTTAATTGGGAGAACGAGCAAAAAATTGCTTTTCAATTGTTAAAGAGAAGTTATGTCAAGCTCCGGTGTTAGTGTTGCCGGAAGGGGTAGAAGACATGACGGTTTATTGTGATGTGTCTTTAAATGGGCTCAGGTGTGTTCTAATGCAAAGAGGTAATGTCATCGCTTATGCCGCTCGACAATTAAAGGAACACGAAACGAGATATCCGACTCATGATCTTGAGTTGGCGACGGTTGTTCATGCGTTGAAAATTTGGCACCATTATGTACGTTGTCAAGTGTACGATATATTCGGATCACAAGAGCTTAAAACATCTTTTTGATCAATGAGATTTGAATTATCGACAACGTAGGTGGATGGATGTGATAAAAGATTATGATTGTGAAATACTTTATCATCCTGGTAAGGCGAACGTGGTCGCGGGTGCGTTAAGTCGGAAGAGTCAATATCCGGCGATACGAGTAGGATCGTTACGCATGATTATTACTGACGATTTTCTTGTAAAGCTCGGTGATATACAAATTGAAACTTTTGTTAACAACAAACATAAGGAACGGATCGTGGGCTAAACGGAGTTTATTACCTTAGGTCTGCATGGTTTGTTGTCCTTTCAAGGACGAGTGTGGGTGCCTAGAATGGGAGATTTTCGACGGGTGCTACTTGATGAAGCACATAAGTAAAAGTATTGCATTCATCCGGGCGCGACAAAAATGTATCTTTATTTGAAGAAAGAGTATTGGTGGCCGGGCATGAAACGTGATGTTGTAAAGTATGTTGAACAATGTGTCATGTGTTTGCAAGTTAAGGTCGTGCACCAAAAGCCGTATGGTAAGTTACAACTGTTGGAAGTCCCGAAATAGAAATGGGAGCACATCACCATGGACTTCATTACAAAGTTACCAAAGACGGCGAGAACCCAATTTGATTCGATTTGTGTGATAGTTGATCGGTTGATGAAAAGTGCCTTGTTTCTTCCCATTCGGGAAACGATATCGTCGGAGGCTTTGTCAAAATTATTTATCAAGGAGGTGATATCGAGACATGGGGTTCCTATATCTATTATTTCGGATCGAGACACTCGTTTCATTTCTCGGTTTTAGAATAAGTTTCATGAAGATATGGGTACACACTTGAGAATGAGAACGGCGTACCATCCTCAAATGGACCGTCAAACCGAACGTATGAATCAAACATTGGAGGATATGTTATGGGCGTGTATTATTTGATTTCGGTGGTAGTTGGGATGAGCACTTACCATTGGTCGAATTCTCGTACAATAATAGTTATCATACTAGTATCGGGATGCCACCTTATGAGATGCTTTATGGGCGGAGGTGTCGAACTCCGATTTGTTGGGGTGAAGTGGGATAAAAGGAAATCGGGAGTACCGATTTGGTTTTGGAGATGAATAGCAAGATTGAGATGATTCGGACTCATTTGAATGCGGCTCAAGATAGACAAAAGTCATATGCCGACAAATGTAGGAGATTGATTGAGTTCCAAGAGGGTGACATGGTGATGCTTAAGGTTTCTCCATGGAAGGGTATTATTCGGTTTCGTAAACGGGGAAAGCTAGCTCCTCGGTTTATTGGGCCATTTAAGATTTTAGCTCTTGTTGGTGAAGTTGCGTATCGCTTGGAATTACCGGAAGAGCTTGCGGGGATCTATAATACATTTCATGTTTCCCATCTCCGTAAGTGTCTTGCGGATGATTCTTCATGGATGCCATTAGACGAAATTGAGCTAAACAACAAGTTAGAGTATGTTGGGGAGCCAATTGCGATACTCGATGAAAAGGTGAAAATGTTGAGGAATAAGGAAGTGAGAACTTATAAAGTTCAATAGCGTCGTAGTAAAGGTTCCGAGTTTACTTGGGAGCCCGAAGAGTTTGTTTTGGTATATCTTCCTGCTTGTCATGCAGCTTGGATCGCGAGGACGTAATCCGGTTCAAGTGGGGGAGAGTTGTAACATCCTGTTTTCCCAGATGGTTGGGACGCCGTCCAATGTGTGGGACGCCGTCCTGTGTTGAAGGACTGGACGCCCTCCAGTATTCTGGACGTCGTCCAGATGTACTGGCGGGCCAGCTGTCTAACTTTGGTTATATTAAAGGGGCTTTTTGGTAATTTCACTTATGGAACGAGTTTAAGACCCCTAGATCAGTTCATTGAGTGTCATCACTCCAATTTCAACCACCACTTCTTATCCACTTAAATTCTAGAGAGAAAGAAGGGTTTTGGTGTGAGAAAGCTCAATCCAAAGAGGAAGAAGCTAGTTTCGGGTCAAGGTGCGTGTTTTAAAGTTGTTCATCTAATCACTATCCACGTTTTGATTGTGGTGGTAAGCTCTAACTTTGATTTCCTTATTTCAATTTGTTTAAGGGTTAGGGTTTGGGTTAGTGATGAACATAAAACCCATATTTGGTGATTTTGGGTGTTCTTGGGTAAGATTGGGTCATGAGGACCCAAGGATGACTAACCTAGGGTTTTGGAAATATTAAATGGACTTATGAGTCATAATTGGTTAGTTAATTTCTAGCATACCTAGTTATTAAGCAAATGGATGTTAATGGGGTTAGTGGATGACCCGAAATGGGTGTGTGACTTTAAAATGGTTAAATGGGTAATAATTGACCTAGTTGGGAAAGATGGGTATGAAATACCCTAATTGTGTATTAGTTAGTGTTGTGGACCTTAGCCACTAGCTTTTAGTGATGTGTGATGGTCTTGACCTTAAATGGACAGTTTTGGTGAAAATGGCGCATTAATGCATTTAAGTCATTAAATGCACATGAGTAAATTGTTGGTGTTTAGTCCAACTAGTTTGTGTGTTGATTGAGTACTTATTGTATTAGGTACTTTGCTTTGAAGATTTCGGAAGTATAAAAATCGTCACCGAATCGTTAAGGTGAGTGGAATAATTATATATGTATGTATATGATTTATTTGCTTGTGGGGTATGGGTTAAAGTTCGATGTTGACGATACCATATCCTAGAGTATATTGTTCGTTCGTTTTGATGAGGGTTTAAGTTCGTTGTTGACGATACCTCATGTATGGATTTAAAGTTCGATGTTAACGAAGCCATACCACTATTGTAGTGACATTCGATGAGGGTTTAAGTTCAATGTTGACGATACCTCATATGTGGGTTTAAGTTCGATGTTGACGATACCACATTATTTAGGACGGATGGGGAATAAGTTCGATGTTGACGATACCATTCGTTGGGCTAGCCTTGGGATTTGAATACTAATGGATGTTGTGAACATCAATGATGTGTATTGTGTTGTAGCATGTTGTATTGTTTGCGTTATATGCTATTGTTATACTAGCTTGTGTTATCGAGGATTTAGCGTTGTACATTATGGAGGTATGCTAATTATATTGCTAGTATGTATGCGGATTTGGTATAAGTGTTTGCAAGTAAGTAAGTTATATATGTATATGTATAATTATTGCATTCACTAAGCGTTTTGCTTACCCTTTCATTGTTTACTCTTTTTAGGTTCCGGCGTGGACAGGGGTAAGGTGTTCGTTTGGATTAGAGGGCTCCCGCTTTGTTTCTGGATAGGGGACGCTTTTGGGAAGTTTATTTTTCGAAGTTTGACCAAGATGTGGGTAGTTTAACCCTAAACACCATGCTCTTGTTGTCGTTTGGAATTTAAACTCTTATGGTCGAAACTTGTATTTTGAACGAAATTCGTAAAACGACCGATGTGGGCCCGATGTCGTAAAACTTGGTTTTATTGTGGAAACTTCTTAGTTTTAATTATATTATCATGTTGTGAAAAGTGTTTCGTTTAAAAGTGTCGGGAAGTGAGTTTTCTGCTCATGTAATTTTGACACCTTGATCAGAATCTGGCAGTTCATTTGGACGACGTCCAGATCTTCTGGATGCCGTCCAAGTCTTCTTTGTTGGACGCTGTCCAGATAACTGGACGCCGTCCAGATGTGTTGAAACAGAAATTTTTTTTTTGGTCGTATTTTGGTATAACGAGGTTTGGGTCGTTACAAGTGGTATCAGAGCATGGTCTAAGGGATTTAGGCGACTTGAGATAGGTGCCTAGACTAAGACTTTATTGTGTATGCGCTTTATGCGGGACTTGTAGGGGACGGGTCAGATCGGGGATTGGTTAGTGCCTTGGTTTGGGTAAACTAACTATGCGCTAATTGTTTGTGTTGTGTTTTGCAATCATCAAGCGAGATAGACGTTGTACTAGCGAGTTAATGCGACGTGCTCGCGTAACAATTATTAGCTACCATTGTTACGGGTTCAAATCGTGTCAAATAAGCGATGTACGATTATTGTTGAGCAAGATGGGGCGGTGAGGTGTATATGAATATTATGTTGTATCCTTTCGTTTCATTGTTTAATCTATTTCCGTTTTATAGTATGAAGACGAGAAACGGACCCGAGAACCATGAAGGAGGTACGAGCGAGGACCTCGAGTTTACGACCAAAGTTGAGTCCATCATTAAAAAGCAAAGAGCGGAATTTCTTGAGGATGTTCGAAAGGTTTTTCAAGAATCGGTTGATAGGCAAGTAACCGAGTTATTAAACGAACGAATGAATGCCACGATCGAAGAGGCATCAGAAGCTAGAAATATTTATCCTCGTGGTGAAGGGGGTGATGGTAACGGTGGACATGGAAGGCGAGAACTTCCATTACAAATTTCAAGGATGCTCAACCTCCTATGTTTAATGGAGTAAGGGATCCGTTGAAAAGCA
Source organism: Rutidosis leptorrhynchoides (assembly GCF_046630445.1). Classification (NCBI taxonomy): domain Eukaryota; kingdom Viridiplantae; phylum Streptophyta; class Magnoliopsida; order Asterales; family Asteraceae; genus Rutidosis; species Rutidosis leptorrhynchoides. Next base: position 248,379,572 of record NC_092340.1, read on the forward strand.
CATGTTGGATCTCCGACATCGATGGGGCTTTCCGTACCGCGGAGTGTCCTCCCGAGAAGAAGACAAGGTACGGTTCTAGTATGTTGCGTGAAGAGGCCAAGTTGTGGTGGGACGATAAAATTCGATTATATGGGAAAGAGCAATGCATGAGCTTGACGTGGGAAGAGTTTAAAAAGGAATTTTTCAAAGAATACCGAACTCCTTCCGACCTTGATAGATACCGGGACGAGTTGCACAATTTGCGACAAGGTTCATTGGACTTGGTTACTCTCAAGTCTACCTTCTTGGCAAAGACTCGTTTTTGTTCGGAGTATGTTGGTGATGATCACAAGTTGATGCTAGATTTTTATCGTACACTAAGCGATGAGTTGAAGGGTAAAATTAGCCGGGGAATGGCTAAGTCTTTTGATGAGTTATTTGAATTGGCTCGGGGTTTTGAGCCAGAGGTTCCAAAAAGAAGCGACTTCTCTTTCCAAAGAGAAAATTTGAGGGTTTGAGTCATTCGAACTTTTCCAATAAGAAAAACAAGAAGGGTTCCGAAAGTGTGAATAGTGTGAAGAAGGGAGGTTTCGGGAACTTTATCCCTACTTGCTACAATTGTGGGGTACGAGGTCATTTGGCTCGAGATTGTATGAAGCCTTCTACAACAAACAAACTCACTTGTTTTAATTGCAACAAAGAAGGACACCGAAAGTCAGAGTGTCCCGATTTAAACACCGATCATGTTAAATGGTTGGAGAAAGCGGCGGGCACGGCGAGGGGTCGCAATTATTTGATGACGAATAATGAGGCCAAGCAATCTAAAGAAGTTGTCTCATGTACTTTCATGGTTAACTCTAATCCGGCAAGGATACTATTTGATAGCGGTGCTAATTTATCGTTTGTATCTCCAAGATTTGTTTCTAAGCTTGATAAACCGCTAGCTAAGTTAAGTCATCCGGTAGAAGTTGAAATAGTGGATGGTAAGACGGTGCTAGGGGTTGATGTTTGTAATGATTGTGATATTGTGTTTGGTTTCGAAACGTTTAAAATTGATCTTATCCCGATAACCTTGGGTGAATTTGATATTGTTGTTGGTATGGATTGGCCCGATCGTTATAGAGCCGATATTGCATGCCATGAAAAATCTATTCGTGTGAAGACCCCAAGTGGGGGAGAGTTAATTATTCATGGCGAGAGAAGGAGAAGACTTGTGCCATTATGCACTTATGCACGGGCACGTCGTTTTATTGTTAGTGGTGGCATGGCTTTTCTTGCTAATGTAGTTGATACTCGTGAAGAGCCACCATCCATTCGTGAAATTTCGATGGTTAGTGAATTCGAATACGTTTTTCCGGATGAATTACCGGGTGTTCCGGCGGAAAGACAAGTTGAATTTCGCATCGAGTTGGTTCCAGGTGCTACTCCCATTGCTAAAACTCCTTATCGTTTAGCACCAATGGAGATGCAAGAGTTGTTAAATCAAACCCAAGAGTTGCTTGAAAAGAGTTTTATTCGACCGAGTGCTTCACCATGGGGCGCTCCGGTTTTATTCGTGAAGAAGAAAGATGGTAGTATGCGGATGTGCATCGATTATCGTGAGTTGAATAAAGTGACGATCAATAATCGCTATCCATTGCCTCAGATTGACGATTTGTTTGATCAACTTCAAGGCATGACTTATTTTTCTAAAATTGACTTACGGTCCGGCTATCACCAAATGCGGGTCCGTGAGGAAGATATTGAGAAGACGGCCTTTCGAATGCGTTATGGGCATTTAGAGAGTGTAATTATGCCTTTTGGTCTTACGAATGCACCGGCGGCATTCATGGACCTTATGAACCGAGTGTACTAACCTATGTTGGACAAGTCGGTTATTGTGTTCATTGACGACATACTTGTCCATTCGAAGAGTATGAAGGAACATTAACATCATTTGCGTGGTGTGTTGAAGACATTGCGGAAGGAGAAGTTATATGCAAAATTCTTCAAATGTGAATTTTGGCTAAGGGAAGTTCAATTCCTTGGCCATATTGTGAACAAGGATGGTATTCAAGTAGATACGGGGAAGATTGAGACGGTGAAGAGTTGGGGATGACCGACTACGCCTACGAAATCCAAAGTTTTCTCGAATTGGCCGGTTATTATCGTCAGTTTATCCAAGACTTTTCTAAAATTGCTTCTCCTTTGACGAAGTTGAGGAGAAAGAATGCGACATTTAATTGGGAGAACGAGCAAGAAATTGCTTTTCAATTGTTAAAAGAGAAGTTATGTCAAAATCCGGTGTTAGTGTTGCCGGAAGGGGTAGAAGACATGACGGTTTATTGTGATGCGTCTTTAAATGGGCTCGAGTGTGTTTAAATGCAAAGACGTAAAGTCATCATTTATGCCTCTCGAAAATTAAAGGAACACAAAACGAGATATCCGACTCATGATCTTGAGTTGGCGGTGGTTGTTCATGCGTTGAAAATTTGGCGCCATTATTTGTACGGTGTCAAGTGTACGATATATTCGGATCACAAGAGCTTAAAACATCTTTTGATCAACGAGATTTGAATTATCGACAACGTAGGTGGATGGATGTGGTAAAAGATTATGATTGTGAAATACTTTATCATCCGGGTAAGGAGAACGTGGTCGCGGATGCGTTAAGTCAGAAGAGTCAACATCCGGCGATACGAGTAGGATCGTTACGCAAGATTATTACTAACGTTTTTCTTGTAAAGCTCGGTGAGATACAAATGGAAGCTTTTGTTAACAACAAATATGAGGAACGGATCGTGGGCCAAACGGAGTTTATTACCATAGGTCCGCATGGTTTGTTGTTCTTTCAAGGACGAGTGTGGGTGCCTAGAATGGGAGATTTCCGACGGGTGCTACTTGATGAAGCACATAAGTCAAAGTATTCCATTCATCCGGGCACGACAAAAATGTATCATTATTTGAAGAAAGAGTATTGGTGGCCGGGCATGAAACGTGATGTTGTAAAGTATGTTGAATAATGTGTCACGTGTTTGCAAGTTAAGGTCGAGCACCAAAAGTCGTATGGTAAGTTACAATCGTTGGAAGTCCCGAAATGGAAATGGGAGCACATCACCATGGACTTCATTACAAAGTTACCAAAGACGGCGAGAACCCAATTTGATTCGATTTGGGTGATAGTTGATCGGTTGCCGAAAAGTGCCTTGTTTCTTCCCATTCGGGAAACGATATCATCGGAGGCTTTGTCGAAATTGTTTATCAAGGAGGTGATATCGATACATGGGGTTCCTATATCTATTATTTCGGATCGAGACACTCGTTTCACTTCTCGATTTTGGAATAAGTTTCATGAAGATATGGGTACACAATTGAGAATGAGAACGGCGTACCATCCTCAAACGGACTGTCAAACCGAACGTACGAATCAAATAATGGAGGATATGTTACAGGCATGTATTATTGATTTCGGTGGTAGTTAGGATGAGCAGTTACCATTGGTGGAATTCTCGTACAATAATGGTTATCATACTAGTATCGGGATGCCACCTTATGAGATGCTTTATGGGCGGAGGTGTCGAACTCCGATTTGTTGGGGTGAAGTGGGACAAAAGGAAATCGGGAGTACCGATTTGGTTTTGGAGACGAATAGCAAGATTGAGATGATTTGAACTCATTTGACAGCGGCTCAAGATAGACAAAATTCATATGCCGACAAGCGTAGGCGATTGATTGAGTTCCAAGAGGGTGACATGGTGATGCTTAAGGTTTCGCCATGGAAGGGTATTATTCGGTTTCGAAAATGGGGAAAGCTAGCTCCTCGGTTTATTGGGCCATCTAAGATTTTAGCTCGTGTTGGTGAAGTTGCGTATCACTTGAAATTACCCGAAGAGCTTGCGGGGATCCATAATACATTTCATGTTTCCCATCTCCGTAAGTGTCTTGCGGATGATTCTTCATGGATGCCATTAGAGGAAATTGAGCTAAACAACAAGTTAGAGTATGTTGAGGAGCCGATTGCGATACTCGACGAAAAGGTGAAAAGGTTGAGGAATAAGGAAGTGAGAACTTATAAAGTTCAATGGCATCATAATAAAGGTTCCGAGTTTACTTGGGGGCCCGAAGAGTTTGTTTTGGTATATCTTCCTGCTTGTCATGCAGCTTGGATCGCGAGGACGCAATCCGGTTCAAGTGGGGGAGAGTTGTAACATCCTGTTTTCCCAGATGGTTGGGACGCCGTCCAATGTGTGGGACGCCGTCCTGTGTTGAAGGTCTAGACGCCCTCCAGTATTCTGGACGTCGTCCAAATGTACTGGCGGGCCAGCTGTCTAACTTTGGTTATATTAAAGGGGCTTTTTGGTAATTTCACTTATGGAACGAGTTTAAGGCCCCTAGATCAGTTCATTGAGTGTCATCACTCCAATTTCAACCACCACTTCTTATCCACTTAAATTCTAGAGAGAAAGAAGGGTTTTGGTGTGAGAAAGCTCAATCCAAAGAGGAAGAAGCTAGTTTCGGGTCAAGGTGCGTGTTTTAAAGTTGTTCATCTAATCACTATCCACGTTTTGATTGTGGTGGTAAGCTCTAACTTTGATTTCCTTATTTCAATTTGTTTAAGGGTTAGGGTTTGGGTTAGTGATGAACATAAAACCCATATTTGGTGATTTTGGGTGTTCTTGGGTAAGATTGGGTCATGAGGACCCAAGGATGACTAACCTAGGGTTTTGGAAATGTTAAATGGACTTATGAGTCATAATTGGTTAGTTAATTTCTAGCATACCTAGTTATTAAGCAAATGGATGTTAATGGGGTTAGTGGATGACCCGAAATGGGTGTGTGACTTTAAAATGGTTAAATGGGTAATAATTGACCTAGTTGGGAAAGATGGGTATGAAATACCCTAATTGTGTATTAGTTAGTGTTGTGGACCTTAGCCACTAGCTTTTAGTGATGTGTGATGGTCTTGACCTTCAAATGGACGGTTTTGGTGAAAATGGGGCATTAATGCATTTAAGTCATTAAATGCACATGAGTAAATTGTTGGTGTTTAATCCAACTAGTTTGTGTGTTGATTGAGTACTTATTGTATTAGGTACTTTGCTTTGAAGCTTTCGAAAGTATAATAATCGTCACCGAATCGTTAAGGTGAGTGGAATAATTATATATGTATGTATATGATTTATTTGCTTGTGGGGTATGGGTTAAAGTTTGATGTTGACGATACCATATCCTAGAGTATATTGTTTGTTCGTTTTGATGAGGGTTTAAGTTCATTGTTGACGATACCTCATGTATGGATTTAAAGTTCGATGTTGACGAAGCCATACCACTATTGTAGTGACATTCGATGAGGGTTTAAGTTCGATGTTGACGATACCTCATATGTGGGTTTAAGTTCGATGTTGACGATACCACATTAATTAGGACGGATGGGGAATAAGTTCGATGTTGACGATACCATTCGTTGGGCTAGCCTTGGGATTTGAATACTAATGGATGTTGTGAACATCAATGATGTGTATTGTGTTGTAGCATGTTGTATTGTTTGCGTTATATGCTATTGTTATACTAGCTTGTGTTATCGAGGATTTAGCGTTATACATTATGGAGGTATGCTAATTATATTGCTAGTATGTATGCGGATTTGGTATAAGTGTTTGCAAGTAAGTAAGTTATATATGTATATGTATAATTATTGCATTCACTAAGCATTTTGCTTACCCTCTCGTTGTTTACTCTTTTTAGGTTCCGGCGTGGACAGGGGTAAGGGTGTTCGTTTGGATTAGAGGGCTCCCGCTTTGTTTTTGGATAGGGGACGCTTTTGGAAAGTTTAGTTTTCGAAGTTTGACCAAGATGTGGGTAGTTTAACCCCAAACACCATGCTCTAGTGTCGTTTGGAATTTAAACTCTCATGGTCGAAACTTGTATTTTGAACGAAATTTGTAAAACGGCCGATCTGGGCCCGATGTCCTAAAACTTGGTTTTATTGTGGAAAATTCTTAGTTTTAATTATATTATCATGTTGTGAAAAGCGTTTAGTTTAAAAGTGTCGGGAAGTGAGTTTTCCGCTCATGTAATTTGGACACCTTGATCAGAATCTGGCAGTTCATTTGGACGCCGTCCCGATCTTCTGGATGTCGTCCAAGTCTTCTTTGCTGGACGCCGTCCAGATAACTGGACGCCGTCCAGATGTGTTGAAACAGAATTTTTTTTTTGGGTCGTATTTTGGTATAACGAGGTTTGGGTCGTTACACCGTTAACTTGGAATACACTTTTTCGACTACCAATTTCCAGTATTGCAAGTTACTCATTTTTTGACCAATTAGAAGACCGAGGTAGGTGAATGGAAAGCCTTCAACTCGACACCTTATTTATCTAGCCATATCTTCAATACGTTCTTTATCCCGACCCCGTAGAGGCAGCTCTTTGTCATATTTACCTTTTGCCCCGAATATATTTCAAAACATTTTAATTGTCTGAAAAGATTACTGATATTTCTTCTATCCAATTCCCCAAAAAAGCTCGTATCATCGGCGTATTGAAGATGTGATACCATTACTTTTTCATGGGCCACGGTATTATGCTCTCTTTACGAATTCATTCATAGGAGACCCGTTTACTAGCACTGAGATCAATGCAAACGATAAACAATATTTAATCCACTTTATCCATTTTTCCCCGAAACCCATTTTTTCTATAACCTTAAACAAAAGTTCCCAATTGATACTATCGAAAGCCTTTTCGAAGTCGGATTTGAAAATTAAACCTTTTTCTCTTTTGATGTTTCAAGAAACTGGTCACAAGAATACCATCTAAAATGTATCTTCTTTTTATGAACGCACTTTGCTCAAAACCGGTGATCTTTATCAATTACTCGTTGGATCCTTTTTGTGAGGATTTTTGCGATGATTTTGTAGTAAGATCCAATAAGGCTAATTGGACGATATTCTTTAAGGTTGATGGGATCATTCTTCTTTGGGATAAGAGTAAAAAAGGAAGCATCACACCCTTTTGATTCCAATGAGCCCAAAACTATTCGATGGCTTTCATAAGATCGTCTTTTATTAATAAAAAAAAATTCTTATAAAAGCTAAGGTTAAAACCATACGGGCCCGGAGCTTTGCTTGGATCAGATTCCTTTATAGCATTCCACATGTGCGACTCCTGAAACAGTGCTTCCAACATCAAAACATCATATTGTTGTATTTTTTTTATATCTGAATTATTCAAACATTTCATATTGACTGCTTCAGTTCGAAATTGCTGCTGAAAAAATTGTACATGACGAGTATTCAATTCAAAATGTACTATGAAGTATGAATTAGAAACAAATATCATGCATTGTGTATTTGTACTCTATACATCAGTACTTGTACATGATGAGTGAATCTATCAAAAATGAAAGTAAAAATATCATTAATCAGTACTAATTATCACAAGATTTAGATTAACAATCAACATATGTTCAATTAAATTATACTATAAGGTTGCCTCATTAATATTAATGATGTAAGTTCAATTTTGTTTTTTTATTTTTTATCTTTCAAAAATTGGAAATTAAATCAAAATAGATCAAATGATCTACTAATGTTACATTAATATTGAGTAGGACCAGTGTCGTCTGTTTGATTGATAGATCACATGATCTAGTTGGCACAACTCTTAACACTAAATCCAATAACAACTCCAATATATACACAAACAAATTAATTGAATAACTAACACGATATAGAACTAAAACCTCGTAACTACTTCACCCTACCAAAGCGACGCCGTAACGTCTTTGAAGTCCCAAAACAACCAAAGAATCGGGTTGCTACCAGACAACAACAGCCATCGTAAACCACAACCTAACCCGAAGTAGGAATCACCCTAACTACATTTAATAACCCGAATAGTCGCAATCACACGTCCGTGTAATACCTCCAGAAACCGAACTCATTAAGTAAACTGGACCAAATTATGAAAGTCCCTACCAGGGGATTGAAACAGTCAAATGGACACCAAAAAATATATCCTTGTTACCAACGATCCGCGACCAAAAAGTAGAAACGTAACTCCACGATAACAAACCAAGAAAAAAGGTAGCTTTCCGAAGGGAGGGTAACAACACAGGGAGGTATATGATGGAAGGAGATAAATAACAAAATTCATCAACCATAGAGGAAAAGGGGAGCGGGTATAAAAAACACCAACAAAAAATGATTGAATCGTACAACTAAACAAACAATATGTGAACCACACCAACCAAACACACTTAAAAAACATGTATCCAATACAATATTCCACTAAAAAAAGATGAAAGACTAGAGGAAGCAGTTTTGTCGCAAAAGAGAAAACGAAGTCCTCATCGGAAGATCGCATAACCAGATTCGAGAGAACGAGACTCGTCATAGAGATGAGAAAACACCAACCGAATCACATCACCATCGTCGATTTCAGATACAAGTGAACACATATACTCATTGTTAGAAATTGGGTATGAATAGACTGCCTAGATTCGTTCTTGAATCGTGTGTTCACTTTCTCTATAAAGTATTTCGACCCAGCGATTGCCTCGGTTGCACGAAATCTTTACATGGATAAGACAAGAAAGCAATCAGTGTTGGATGACACTAAAATCACCAACAAATCCTCCCCATTTTAGTGTAATCCTTGATTTACAAAAATAATTAAACAAACAGAACAAACAAATGCGTAAATAAAAATGTTTCAGAAATTGAATTTTCACTTAGTATAATATTTACGAGAATTCGAGAATCGGGGTGTTTCAGAAATTGAACCATTCAACTCATATGAAAACTATAAAACACTATACACATCAGATTCTTACATATCCCTAAGACAATCTTGACACTATTATAAGCTATGTGTCCCAATCCTTCAGTAAACATATTGACAGCTAAGTCCAAAGCTCAATTGAAGCGGCAAAACTTCATACTCACATAGGTAGTCCTTTTACATCTTGCACCTGCATATGCAAATTTTCAAAAGAACTATTAAGAAAAATAACTTCAACCTAACTCGACTTGCAGGTCTAAACACATACTTTGTGTAACATCCCAACCCGTAATACAAACGATCACGCGGAAATATCAATTAATTTTTTTTTTGCTGGAACAGCATATGGCGCGGCGCGCCAAACTGGCCTGTCCAAAAAGTCATGAAATGCGAAAATGTTTGACCACTTCCCGACGTATTTAGACAAAACGCTTTTAACCATACATTAATATATGTAGAACTAACACGTTCCATTAATAAAATTAGTTTTACGAAGACCGGGCCCACATCGGCCATTTTACGACTTTCGTACGAAAATACAAGTTTTCAACCACATGATTTGTAATACAAAATAAAGGCCGAGCATGGCGATTGGGGATACGCTACCCAATCCTAATCAATTCAAAAGCAAGCCTTCTAAAGCAAATATGCAAGTCCACTAGTCCCCGCTTACCCGAGCCTCCACATCCATGCAAATCTATAAAAAGGTAAACAACGAGAGGGTAAGCTAACGCTTAGTGAGTGAAAATATACTACATACATATATATGCATAAAATGGACACGCCACACAAATAATCAAATACCGCATACCGGAACATCCAAGCATAAAGGCAAGCTAGTCTAAGCATACCGTACGATCACTAAGCAACAAGCTAACAATGTCAACAATAAGGTAAGTTCACCAACGACGATGTGAACAACGCCATTAAGCTACACCCAGAGGGTTAGCTACATCACAACAATACGACAATATATATATATATATATATATATATATATATATATATATATATATATATATATATATATATATATATATATATATATATATATATATATATATATATCACAATAATACGACAAACATCGATGTTCACAACATCCAAAAGTATTCAAGATCTCAAGGCTAGCTCTACGAATGGTATCGTCAACATCGAACTTAAATCTCATTCGTCCCAATTAACGTGGTATCGTCAACATCGAACTTAAAACCCACGTATGAGGTATCGTCAACATCGAACTTAAAACCCTCATCGAATGAATTAATGTGGTATCGTCAACATCGAACTTAAAACCCACATATGAGGTATCGTCAATAACGAACTTTAAACCCTCATCAACGTCACTACAATAGTCGTATGGCATCGTCAATATCGAACTTAAATTCCATACATGAGGTATCGTCAACATCGAACTTTAAGCCCTCATCAATACCACAATATACTCTAGGGTACAGTATCGTCAACAACAAACTTTAAACCGTTACCCCACAAATAAATAACTCATATACATACGTATATAATTATTCCACTCACAAGCCCATGTTATAATGTACACACGAAGTGTGCACCTCGCCAAAGGTGGTCAACCAAAACGCACAACCGTGCCAATTGGACCATGTACCCAAGTCCATCAAATCCACCTATATGTGAAGTGAGCTCTATAACCGAGAACCACTTCATCCGACCCGCACCCATCCTACACATACATATGCATATAGGATATTAACACTCACCTAGAAGTCTTGATGGATGCCACCGAATAATCCGCAATCGCCGATGGAATGTACCTATTCCATTTATCACATAACAAGTAACACAATTAGGGTGGATATACAAATCAACCCAAATTGACAATTAGTGCAATTTCGACCCAAATGCACTTCCAAGCACAAACCGCGCCCAAACTAACCAATAATCACTAACACAAGTGAGAATGGTCCTAATATGCCAATCAAACCCAATCATAGGTGTTAAACACCTATCTTGCCCAAAATGACACTTAAACCCTAATTTGACCCATAAGAAGTCAATATCATGCCATTAGCAAGTTTTGACACCAAGACATATTTAACTCAGTTCTATGCTTCAACTTAATCCAATTTAAGTTTATAAACCTTATTAAATCGGCAATTGAGTCATAATCATCAACAAACCCTAATTTTTACTCTAGTCAAAGTTAGTCAACCATAAGAACACTAATGGTTTCCAAAACACCAATAATCACTAACACTAGTGATTATACACCATTTACAAGTCTTAAACATGGTTAAATCATTAACCAACCCAAAACCCGCCAAATATCAAAATAGCAAGTTTCCATAAACCCTCTTCATCAATCAAATGAGTTTTACAACTAACAATCTCAAACCCTAACTTGAATATCAAATCTAACAAATGAAATTCGGAGTTAGAACTTACCAATACTACCAAAACATAGCTAGGAGCGAGATGAACAACTTTAAAACCCGAGCTTTGGCTAGAATTCGACTCCTTCTTCTCCAAATCAAGCTCTCTCACTCTAGAACTCCTCCTCTCTCTCTAAATATGGATGAGAGTGTTTGTGTGGGTGAGAAATGAGCTCCAATGGAGTTCCAGATCAGTTTTGGTGACCCTAAACCGACCCTAAATGAAAAGACCAAAGTACCCCTCATTTAGACCTTTTAAAAAGGCTGAAAATTGCATCAGACGGGTTAGGCGCGCCGCGCCAAAAGGTGTAGCGCCGCTCCAACCTACAGGTCAGTTTTCATAAACTTGTTTTGGCCATAACTTTTTGACCGTAGCTCCGTTTTCGATGAATCAAATATCGTTAGAAACGTAATAAGATTTCCTTTCCAATGGTAAGGCTTTGAAACATCAACACAAATTTATTTAGGGTTGAAAAGATATGTACACCCCTTGTCACTTCAGACACGTCCAATTTCCCTCGACGTTCGATCAAGCAACACGTACATGCGTCGTACACTTCATACACATATCGTACACCATAAATACATTATGTACAATAAATATTTGGGTCTTAAAACTCTCCCCCACTTAAAATCGATCACGACCTCGTGATCTTCTCCACTTAACCAATCCGGAACTACTCGACGGCCCTCAATCATAAGTTCCAATCCGAACTTTCCTAAACAATTCTTCCCAATGAATCACCTTTAACAACTAAAATCGTCACCCGCGATATAAAAACCACCATCCGAGCACTAAAACCTGCTCAATTCTCCATATCGGGAAAAACTCAACCAATCTCGTACCGAGATATCAATTCCTTAGCGTACCTTTACCAAGGACAACGCTAAAAGCGACCAAGACTCAACCTAAAGTCAACAATCATCACGTTGAAGATCGAACCGCATGAATCCTTACGGATTACACTTACTACTAAACATCCTTTGTAGTGCGCAATATAACCAATACGCCACTATCTTAACATCATAAGCAACGGCTAAAACCAAAAGCGTCCAAAATGACTATGGCAACGCTAATCCTAAGGTATACAAAATTGACTATTGTCACACCCGTAACAACATGTGAGCGAAACACGGCTATCGCAATCACTAATCACACAACCTGGTCCTCACGATCCCACCAACGGTGTATAAAACGACTGATAGATCACACCACACGGTCCTTAAGAACCCACCATCGGTGTATAAAACAACCGATAGATCACTCAACACCGGATGAAGTCAGCGAACCCCGTCAACGGTCATGCTTCACCGATATAACACTACACCCATGATGAAGTCAGCGGACCCCGAAGGTCATGCTCCACCAATCAACGATCCCATGATGAAGTCAGCGGACCCTGAAGGACATGCTTCATCAATCACTAATACCATGATGAAGTCAGCGGACCCCGAAGGTCATGCTTCATCAATCACTAATACCATGATGAAGTCAGCGGACCCCGAAGGTCATGCTTCATCAATCAACGCCCTTTTGGCCTCGAACGACGAGTAGTGTAACATCGCGCTCTGCTACGCCATATTGAATCCTAACGGATACCACTAACCATTCACACAATCGAGCAAGAACCACCTATATCAAATATAGGCACAAAACATTAATTCTCTAAAAGAGGATCCGATACGCACATCCCTTAACCGAGGGATTTCACCTTGCTCGCCATACCCGTCCATTATCTCTCAACGAGATTTACCACATTACCACCTTGGTGATAATTCAAATCCAAAGTCATAGGTACAATTTAACCGAAATTGTACTCTACCACAAATCGACCAAATCTAGGTCCCGACACAAATTTCGGATCTACCAAAAGCATTGTCCGAAATCTCACACTAAAACCTCCGCGTGCGGGAGTGTAACTCCCCCACTTGGAACTACGTTCCATAACCGCATCTCGTATACCCGCACAATGCTACCAAAGGTAGACTTTACCAATAATTGGGTTCGCACGGCCCATCACCATGTCTTGCTCCAATCTTGAGCGCACAAAGGATTTCAACCAATCCTTAACACTTCGAACGAAAAGTGTACCGTACATTACACAACTCCACTCTCGCAATCATCCAATTGCTATAGCTTGTCAAACTTCACCCAGTCACTCATGTAACTAAGGGTTTCACTTCGGTACCCTAAGTACAATGTAACTGCAACATAATCGGAGTCGAACACCACGCTAGTAGGTATAAAAGAGGCACCTAATGTCGCGTCACGTAGACTCCTTTACCAACATACATCGAGATCCGAAACACTCGATTTCTCGGGTTTCATCCCACCCGTCGAACCTCATGGTTCATCAACTTCAACACGAGAGCGAACACGCTCTAGCATCCGAACACCAAAACCCATTTCCATGGTTTGGTAGAAACATTTCTCAAATACTAAGGAATGCTTGGTTGTACCACGTCTTACACCCTTCGCCCGACAATCAAACGTCACCATAGGGTACTTCCATTAGGAACGTCACCCATATCAATAACATGCACAACACCATTGAGACTTTAAGGGTCTCACTCAAACGAGCTTAACGACCCGATACCAACCAAAATGCTTAAGCACCCAAGGATTCGCACCATAGGATCAAGGCACAACACACCACTTATACACTCTGCTGAGAGCAAACCGGAACCATAAATGTAAACCGCCCGCTTGCTACGAATTATCTCCAATGGAGAATAAAGTTTAATTAAGACTTAAGCCCATACCGCATGTTATTACAAACGAACAACATATAATTTCGTACTAAAAGTACCTGATGTAGAACTGTTGGGCTTCCGTGCTCCACTTCCCATCATGTATTCGCGCTCTAACCTCCTAACCCGATCGTCATGCGATTCGGAACACTCTGACTTCCGGTGTCCCTCCATCCGGCAAATGAAACACCTGATTGAGCCTAAAGGCACCACCATATAATCTTGTGCCAAATGACCCCGTTCCCCACACTTAAAGCACGTGAGCTTGTAACCCTTCTTACTCTTCTTCTTCACATTCCCGACGCCTTCAGGCGTACTTCGTGCCCTCTTACCATGAGCACCATGTAATCCTAACCTTGCAAGTACATCTTCATCATCACTACCTCGAGGTTTAGGAAACCTCTCTTCAAACTCTTCCTTTACAACTTTAGTCACTTGGTCTCGGACCATTTCCGTCATTTGTCCTTCGACCAACTCCTTGGTTACTTCTCTAACTTTGCCGGTGAAAACCGAGACATATTATTCAAACACGGCCTCAATCTTTAACGTTAACTCATCCTTCCCTTCGTGAATAGGCTCACTCATTCCGCATCCATCTTCCGTTTTCATTCTAAGGGATGCAAACGATTAGATCACGAACGTATAGACCACACGCACAACACCGTCCCATCTTGCTAAACACTTGTCGTACATCACTTGTTAGACATGATTTGCACCCGTAATAAGGTTTGCAAGTCCTTATTACGTATACACGCCGTATCAACTCGTTAGTACAACGACCGCCTCGCTCGATGATATAAGCAAACACAAACAAAATTCTACGCGATAAAAACACACGCGAGAATTATTATCACAACACAATAATATATTAATAATATCCGCATTACTAATATAAACGTTAGTCCACTTACAAACAAGGCACTAACTATAACCCATTCTGACCCGTAATCCTACAAGTCCCGCAACAATTTAAGCACATACAGAAGTCTAAGTCTAGGCACCTATCTCAACTTATCTAAATCCCTTAGACCATGCTCTGATACCACTTGTAACATCCCAACCCGTAATACAAACGATCACGCGAAAATATCAATTAAAATTTTTTTTTGCTGGAACAGTATCTGGCGCGGCGCGCCATATGGCAGCGCGGCGCGCCAAACTGGCATGTCCAAAAAGTCATGAAATGCGAAAATGTTTGACCACTTCCCGACGTATTTAGACAAAACGCTTTTAACCATACATTAATATATGTAGAACTAACACGTTCCATTAATAAAATAAGTTTTACGAAGACCGAGCCCACATCGGCCGTTTTACGACTTTCGTACGAAAATACAAGTTTTCAACCACATGATTTGTAATACAAAATAAAGGCCGGGCATGGCGATTGGGGATACGCTACCCAATCCTAATCAATCCAAAAGCAAGCCTTTTAAAGCAACTATGCAAGTCCACTAGTCCCCGCTTACCCGAGCCTCCGCATCCATGCAAATCTATAAAAAGGTAAACAACGAGAGGATAAGCTAATGCTTAGTGAGTGAAAATATACTACATACATATATATATGCATAGAATGGACACGCCACACAAATAATCAAATACCGCATACCGGAACATCCAAGCATAAAGGCAAGCTAGTCTAAGCATACCGTACGATCACTAAGCAACAAGCTAACAATGTCAACAATAAGGTAAGTTCACCAACGACGATGTGAACAACGCCATTAAGCTACACCCAGAGGGTTAGCTACATCACAACAATATGACAATATATATATATATATATATATATATATATATATATATATATATATATATATATATATATATATATATATATATATATATATATCACAATAATACGACAAACATCGATGTTCACAACATCCAAAAGTATTCAAGATCTCAAGGCTAGCTCTACGAATGGTATCGTCAACATCGAACTTAAATCCCATTCGTCCCAATTAACGTGGTATCATCAACATCGAACTTAAAACCCACGTATGAGGTATCGTTAACATCGAACTTAAAACCATCATCGAATGAATTAATGCGGTATCATCAACATCGAACTTAAAACCCACATATGAGGTATCGTCAACAACGAACTTTAAACCCTCATCAACGTCACTACAATAGGCGTATGGCATCGTCAACATCGAACTTAAATTCCATACATGAGGTATCGTCAACATCGAACTTTAAGCCCTAATCAACACCACAATATACTCTAGGGTACGGAATCGTCAACAACGAACTTTAAACCCTTACCTCACAAATAAATAACTCATATACATACGTATATAATTATTCCACTCACAAGCCCATGTGATAATGTACACACGAAGTGTGCACCTCGCCAAAGGTGGTCAACCAAAAAGCACAACATTGCCAATTGGACCATGTACCCAAGTCCATCAAATCCACCTATATGTGAAGTGAGCTCTATAACCGAGAACCACTTCACCCAACCCGCACCCATCCTACACATACATATGCATATAGGATATTAACACTCACCTTGAAGTCTTGATGGATGCCACCGAATAATCCGCAATCGCCGATGGAATATACCTATTCCATTTATCACATAACAAGTAACACAATTAGGGTGGATATACAAATCAACCCAAATTGACAACTAGTGCAATTTCGACCTAAATGCACTTTCAAGCACAAACCGCACCCAAACTAACCAATAATCACTAACACAAGTGAGAACGGTCCTAATATGCCAATCAAACCCAATCATAGGTGTTAAATACCTATCTTGCCCAAAATGACACTTAAACCCTAATTTGACCCATAAGAAGTCAATATCACGTCATTAGCAAGTTTTGACACCAAGACATATTTAACTCAGTTCTATGCTTCAACTTAATCCATTTTAAGTTTATAAACCTTATTAAATCGGCAATTGAGTCATAATCATCAACAAACCCTAATTTTGACTCTTGTCAAAGTTAGTCAACCATAAGAACCCTAATGGTTGTTAAAACACCAATAATCACTAACACTAGTGATTATACACCATTTACAAGTCTTAAACATGGTTAAATCATTAACCAACCCAAAACCCGCCAAATATCAAAATAGCAAGTTTCCATAAACCCTCTTCATCAACCAAATGGGTTTTACAACTAACAATCTCAAATCCTAACTTGAATATCAAATCTAACAAATGAAATTCGGAGTTAGAACTTACCAATACTACCAAAACATAGCTAGGAGCGAGATGAATAACTTTAAAACCCGAGCTTTGGGTAGAATTCGACTCCTTCTTCTCCAAATCAAGCTCTCTCACTCTAGAACTCTTCCTCTCTCTCTAAATATGGATGAGAGTGTTTGTGTGGGTGAGAAATGAGCTCCAATGGAGTTCTAGATCAGTTTTGGTGACCCTAAACCGACCCTAAATGAAAAGACCAAAGTACCCTCATTTAGACCTTTTAAAAAGGCTGAAAATTGCATCAGACGGGTTCGGCGCGCCGTGCCAAAAGGTGGAGCGCCGCTCCAACCTACAGGTCAGTTTTCAGAAACTTTTTTTGGCCATAACTTTTTGACCGTAGCTCCGTTTTCGATGAATCAAATATCGGTAGAAATGTAATAAGATTTCCTTTCCAATGGTAAGGCTTTGAAACATCAACACAAACTTTTTTTGGGGTTGAAAAGATACGTACACCCTTTGTCACCTCAGACACGTCCAGTTTCCCTCGACGTTCGATGAAGCAACACGTACATGCGTCGTACACTTCATACACGCATCGTACACCATAAATACATTATGTACAATAAATATTTGGGTCTTACACTTTGGGATCAGAATATTTATGTGTTTCAATCTTCAGAAAGTAAGCTTACCTCATTGAATTCAGATTCTAGCGTTGTACTAGAAGGGAATTGAGCGTCTCACTTTGGAAGATTTATGTGGACTTCAATCCCACTCCAATAGTCGACTTGTGCACTAAGTCTATGGCTAATGCTTTAGCCAAGTGATCCGCTAAATTTTGTTTTGATCTAACGAAACTTACGGATATCACTCCATGTGAAATCAGCTCACGAACCATAATGTGCCTAACACTAAAGTGTCTAGACTTTCCATTGTACATTTGGCTATAAGCCTTAGCCAAAGTAGCTTCACTGTCACAACGGATGGAAATAGGAGATATTGGCTTTGGCCATAAAGGAATTTCATGAATCAAATTCCTCAACCAATCAGCTTCCTTAACAGCTGCAGCTAAAGCTACAAATTCAGACTCCATGGTTGAATTTGTAATATAAGTTTGCTTCTTAGAAGCCCATGATATAGCACCTCCTCCAAGTAGGAATATCCAACCTGTCGTAGATGAATGATCTTCGATGTTGGTTATCCAACTTGCATCCGAATATCCTTCTAAAAACGAAAGGAACCCAGTATAAGTGACACCATAATCCATAGTACCCTTTAAATACTTGAATACTCTAACCACATCACACTAATGAATAGCATTTGGATTACTAGTAAAGCTACTCAGTTTTCCCACTATGAAAGCAATATCGGGGCGTGTGCTAGTCATAGCATACATCAAACATCCAATTGCTCGAGAGTATTCAAGCTGTGATACAGCTTTACCCGAATGGGGCATAAGCTTCACAGTTACATCAACGGGAGTATTCAAGGGAGAACATCGATTACACTTAAATCATTTCAGAATCTTCTCAATGTAATGAGATTGTGTGATCATGATACCTCTATCATCCCTTTTAATCTTTATGCCTAGGATTACATCCGCTACTCCCATGTCCTTCATGGAGAACTTCGAAGATAAAAAAATCTTTTGTTCTATTAACTTGATCTTTGTCAGTAAGAAGATCAACATGTCATCCACGTATAAGCAAATGATCACACCTTTTTCGGATTGATCGAATTTGCTATATACACATTCGTCAGATTGATCTAGTAAAAAATCATTAGACAACACCACATCATCAAACTTCTGATGCCACTGCTTAGGAGCTTGTTTCAGACCGTACAATGATTTAACCAACTTGCACAACTTATGCTCTTGACCTGGCATAACAAACCCTTCTGGTTGTCTCATATACACTTCCTCTTCCAAATCACCATTCAAGAATGATGTTTTGACATCCATTTGATGGATTAATAGATCATACGTAGCAGCAAGTGCTATCAACAATCTAATCATAGTGATACGAGCAACATGAGCATATGTATCGAAATAATCAATGCCCTCCTTTTGTTTAAAGCCTTGGATAACCAATCTAGCTTTAAACTTGTCAATTGTACCATCGAATTTCTTCTTCTTCTTGAAGATCCATTTGTTTCCGAAAGGTTTGCATCCTGGTAGTAAATCTGTTAATACCAGAGTATTATTCTCCAAAATAGAACTCATCTCGTCTTCAACTGCTTCTTTCCAAAAAGCAACATCACGAGATTTCATAGCCTCATCAAAGGTTCTAGGATCATCATCTATAATATAACAGTATGAAAAGTGTGATTTAACACAACCTCTCGATCCTTCAACTAAGTAAAGTTGAAAATTAGAACCATACAACTTAGGTGTCCTAGTTCTAGTGCCCCTACGAGGTTCTAGTGCCTCACTTGAAATTTATTCCAAGTTAACTCCTTGTGTAGTCTCATTTGAATGAGAAATCACATCCCTTTGTCAAGGTATTGATTTAATATGAGATTCATCAAATATTGCATCTCTTGATTCTATAACGGTGTTAATCGAAATAGAATCATTAGGTTCTCTCACATAAAACCTATAAGCTTTGGAATGCACAACATATCCAATAAAGATGCAATTAATACCTCTTTCACCCAAAGTTTTCCTTTTGGGTTCGGTTAGTCTTACAATTGCACGATAACCCCGAACTCGCAAATAATGCAAGTTTGGCTGTTTCTTGTACTAAAGTTCGTAAGGAGTCGTAGTTCCTCTTTTATTAGGACCTCTATTCAAAATGTGACAAGCCGTTAAGATGGATTCTCCCCAAAATCCATCACTCAAACCCGAGTACGTCATCATGGAATTAACCATTTTCTTGAGAGACCTATTTTTCCTCTACTACACCATTTTGTTGTGGTGTATACGGAGCTGTAGTTTGATGAATAATCCCTACAGATTGGAAATACATTGGATCATAATACTCACCAACTCTATCGGTGTGCAACGTTTTAATTAAACCATTTTGTTGTAATTCCACTTCAGTCTTATAGATTTTAAATTTGTGTAAGGCCTCATATTTAGTATGCAAAAGATAAATATAGCAAAGCCTAGACGCATCATCTATAAATGTGATTGCGTACTTCTTATTTCCTAAAGAAGGTGTAGCATGAAAATCACAAAGGTCACTATGAATTAGTTCTAAATTCAAAGACGTCCTGTTTATGGTCTTAAAAGGTTGTTTCATGATTTTATTCAACATACAAGTATTACATTTTTCAAAACACTTTTCAAAGGTAGGAATTAAATCAACTTTAGACATTTCATACATTCTTTTGTAATGTACATGTCCTAGATGAGCTTGCCATAAACTTGACTCATTAGAACTAGAACTAATCATGCAAGCAGAATTATCAACAACAGGAACATTCTTAAGATTCAACATAAACATACCATTATTATAGTATCCAAATCCAATAAACATGCCACCCTTCAACAAGATATACTTGTTGGATTCAAATACTTGCTTGTAATCACATTTATTTAATATAAGATTGGAAATCAGATTCTTTCTCAACCCAGGAACATACAACGCATTATTTAAAGTAATTGTCTTATTAGAACTAAATTGTAAAACAACAATTCCATGACCAAGGACATGAGTGACTGATTCGTTTCCCATGTGAACCACATCATCATCAGGTTGAAATGTCTTAACCAACAGGGATCTTTACATGCATGACATGTGGCCCCGAAATCAATCCACCACGCAATATTATCATCCTGCACATAAAACGCTTCAGAAATATGTGATACATAATTCTAAACAGAATTTATAATACACTCGAAATTCTAACCTTGGTTAGGAACTTGGTCCTTAGACCCGTTTCTCGAACCCGAACCACTTACTCTATCCTTGTTCTTTCCAACGCGACATTCTTTCTTAAAATGGTCAGGTTTACCACAAATCCAACAAGATTTCTTATCCTTCTTATTGAAACCATCGTGTTTACCTTGAAACTTACGTTTCTTTCCAATGAACCTTTTGTTGTTTTTGTTCCCACGTTTACTATCCTCAATCATGTTAACAGAGGATGATGCAACATTCTTTTCTTTAGTCTTACCACCCTCTTGAACCAGTATTGATTCCTCAATATGTTGGGTGCCTCCCAATTCAGTCAAGGACAATTCTTCTTTCTTATGCTTTAACATGTGTTTGAAAGTCTGCCATGATGGTGGTAGTTTGTCTATTATTGAAGACACTGAAATGGATTCATCCATTTTCAGATTATGTTGTGTAAACTGTCCCAAAATTCGAAGAATTTCATGGAACTGTTCCATAACAGGCCTTGAATCCACCATTTTGTAATTATTGAAATTACTCACAAGAAACTTCTTACTTAAAGCATCTTCGACCATGTATTTGGATTCAAGTGAATCCCACAATTCCTTTGTAGTTTCTACAGATTGGTAAACATCAAAAAGAGCATCAGACATACCATTTAGAATGTGGCCACGACATATGAAGTCATCGTTATCCCGCTTGTTTCTTCTCCTGATTTGATCCACAGTTGCATCATCGGGAAGTTCTGGCATGGGGTGGATAGAACATAAACAACCTTCAATGTAGTTAACAGAAACTGCATCTTCTGTTGCCATCTACAAAAATTAACACCTTCAAATTTCTCTAGTTTTGCAAACTTGCTTGTCATCTCTTTCACCGTTTCCCCAAACACGATTATAAATAGAATAATTATAGATTTGTCAGAAAGTGGGTATGAATAGACTGCCTGGATTCATTCTTGAATCGTGTGTTCACTTTCTCTATAAAGTATTTCGACCCAGCAATTACCTCGGTTGCACAAAATCTTTATAGGGTTAAGACAAGAACGTAATCATTGTTTTTGGCAACGAAATCACTGATCAAATTATCTGAGAGAATTGTGTGTGTTTCTATCCGTTAGAATGAATGCAGAATGAAACAAATGAATGTTCATTAAACTGTTATAGAAAAACTTATAAAACGAAAGGGTGTATCCCTTTGATTTAATGGGAAAAATTGTTGTACCCAAAAGGTATAACTATTGGAATGCACCTTTTCATTAGTAACGAATAGTGCAATTTCGTTTGAGGTTTCGGGGCGCTACCTCGAGCCCCTCGAGGGGCGCTGCCCCCTCGAACCCATTGTTAAGTATAGCTAGCTAATCCTTGCATTCAAGTAAATCACAACTAACTAAAATGCATGTTGGATGACACTAAAATCAACAACACTCATCGCCTGAAAGACTGCAGTGACGACCTTAAAACGTAGCGAATTTTGAAACCCATTGACAATTTAGAGAGAGAACACGGTGGATAACATGAAGAAAGGAACAAAACTATAAAGGAATAAGGAATCCCGACCATCCGTGGATGGAAACAATGACATAGGTGGGAAATCTAAAACTTGAGTTCTTGGGGAATGTGTAGGGAGAGATTAAGTGTGAAAAAAGTTTTGAAACAGTGAATAAATTCAACATTGATGATGACAACTAGGTGGAGCAGGTTGTTTAAGGTGCTTTCTTGTGTTCAAATCTTCATGATAGATGATCATTGATGTGTGCAGCGGTGTATACGAAATACTATTTATTTTTTATTACGAAATATGACGAAATTACACAAGTTTTATTTATTTATTTATGGGATATACCTAAACCTTGCTACAACACTATAGGCAGTGTACCTAATCATAGAGTAGTGTAGTTTTTAGTAAGTCCGGTTCGTTCCACAGGGAGCTAGTGATAACGTACTATATTTTTAACAACTATATTTATACAAATATATATAATTATATATAAGTAGTAATATTATAAAAGGGGGTTTTATCGTTTAATGACCAGTTTGTTGATTTTAAATATTAAGCGTAAAGATAAATGACAATAATTAATGTGCGTAGGATAAATAACAATATTTAAATGACGATATATAAAATTGTGAATAATAAAATGATAGGAAATAAAAGTACGATGAGAAATACAATAAAAGAATTATGCTTATTTAAACTTCCGTAATCATGATGTTTGATGTTTTGATTTTAATTTATTATTACCAGGGTTAATTGTCCTTTGTCCTGGTTTATTTGATACCTATTGGGTTTTTGTCTATAATAGTCTATCGGTCATAATTATAAAATGCTCGTCAAATTAACCTTATTCCCGAAGTCAAATATTCCAACTAAGTAGGGATTCAAACTGTAACAAGGTTTTAATACTTTGTTAATAATTACACCAGGTTATCGACTGCGTATAATCCAAGGTTTTAATACTTTGTTAACAATTACACCAATTATCCTTGTATGTAATCCACCCCTGTTTTAATTAGTCCATGATACATTAATTTATTCACTTTGGCCATAATGAATAATCAATTACCCAATCCAATTGATTAATTAAATAATTGTAAACAATGTCGTATAAACGTGACTAAATAGGACATTCGTAATCATTTTAATAATTATTAGATTAACTAATTTGAAGATAGGTTCGACAGGTTCCAATGAATTGTCATTCAATTAGACAATACCTCCCACCTATTAATAGTCAATAGTCCAATGTTCACAAGTGTCGGTCTTTTGTCCAAACCCTAATTATGGAACAAAATCCAATAACCCCGTCTTAAAATTTTAGCCCAACATCACGATTACTTCGGATCAAATAAGCATAATAATAACTTAGTTACGAGACATTAATTTAAAAAGGAAGAACATAGTTTACAGTAGTGATTAATCGCGTAGCGTTACACGGACAGAGTTTCGACTTAAAACCCGTAAAACATTCTTACAATAACCTTATTATTATTAACTTAAATTAAAATTAAAATTAAAATTATAATTATAAATATATATTACATGATCAGAGAAAGTAAAAGAAAAAGGTTGATGGATTCGGCAGAAGCTCGTGCCTTTTATAGGAGATTTCTGACTTTGGCTGCTCCGCGAGTGCGGAGCTTCGGATTCCAGCTCACCACTTTTTAGCCATTTGCTTGTCGACATAATTAATAAATATATATAATTTATATATAATTTATATAATTATTTATATATTATATTATATTCTTGTGCATAGTTAACTTGTAATTTTAGCTCCGTTGACTCGTGCGTTGATGCTCGGTTCATGTCTAGGTTCCGGATTTTCGAACGCTTTTTCGTATGCTTAGATATCTTGTACTTTGCGTTTCGTGGCTTGTACTTTTGTCATTTTTAGGCGTTTCTCATCAATAAATTGAACCACTTAGATTGTATCTTGTACATTTGAGCTTTTTGGTCATTTGCGTCTTCAAATCGTCATTTTCTTCTTTTGTCTTCGCACTTATTTATTTAAACGATTATTACATAAAAATAGAACAATAGTAACTAAAAGCTTTACATATTGGAAGGATATTGATACTAAATATATGTTCATTTAGAGCACTATCAAATATCCCCACACTTGAACGCTGCTTGTCCTCAAGCAATACAGAGCTTGAAATTAAATCACACTTCACTCGAATCACTTTTTTTTTATTCTCACACTTTGTACAACAGTGATTTTAATACGGCGGTATAAACAATGATAGTAACGATGTGGTTTACAGTCCCACATGACTTATAAAAATTTAGATCCTTTAAGGAAATTGGATCTATATGAAAACATTTGATCTTTTAAAAATTCAAGCCAGATTTTACCCTAGACAAGTTTTCCGATTTAACCCTTTATCGGTGTTTGCAAAATGTTTTTGTGGGTTGTGTGGGTTTCAGATTTTTAAAATTTTAGCTCAAAACTTGCGGTTTTGTGTCACCCACTTGCTAACCTTGTATTAGGAAAGCACACATCCAGTATACTTGCTCCGTATATTACCTTTCAGTAAACTACCGTCCGGTTGTAAAGAAAAGCGATGAACAAGCAACTGTTAAGGCAATATCCCATGACATGCAGATAATTATGGTCAAAAACGTGTCGGATGCAATTACTATACTTTGTAGGAGAAATAGTAAAGATCACTCTATAATTTTTTGGTCTGGCACAAGGTCCTGTCTTCGACCATGCTATGCAACCACCATTCTTACGGTTGACACCCGATTTGATTCAGGTGACCTAATGAATTCCAGGTGAATTCCTAGGATTTTACGTTCAATGGTAATGAACGCATTGAAAATAGATTTTCAGAAAACAAATCAGTTTTAATTTGATCAAAATATTTTCTCGTTCAAGCTCGAGTTTAGATATCATCGAATTTCATGAGTTTGTAATTCTCAATCTTTAAGGTCAATCTCAAGGATTGAGTAATATCAGGCTTAAAAGCTGATTTTTAATCTTTAAGGAGATTATCCTTTCTGAGGGTCTGATTCATTAGTTTTATCAAGCTAATTTGCATGGCGCCCTCCCCATTTTACAAGACATATCCTCTCATGGTTAGGATAAGTCTGACCACTTGGCGATCCTGTTTGATGCTGAGGTCCGTGGATTTCCTGCTGATTTTAGAGATGACTTTTCTAGATTTTTCGTCAACCTACAGCTGGTCTGGACGATAACTTCTTGACCTAAATCAAGAAGCGCGTGTCTTTTTCGGAAGACTTTACTTCCTTTTAATAATGGAATTGATTCATCGTGTAGATCCATCTTTCTTTCAAATATATTACAGTAATTCGGGTAAAACTGATTAGTATCGTCCAAAACAAAAGTACCTGCAATAATCTTGTACAAAAATATGTGATATATGTTTTAAAGAACTTGGTAAATTCTTCCCACACTTAGCTTTTATTTATTCTTTTCTTTGCCTTTTTATTCTCCTTTATTCCATTTTAAATTAATTCAAGCGTTTTGGGTTGTTTCTCAATTTATGTTCACTCCGAGGTAACAATAATTTCGGCATTATCACCTAGTTTTATCGTTCATAAATATGTATAAACATGATTTTGAGTTCATTTAGTTGAAAATTTTCTCAAATTTTCACAAAATTTGGCAATTAAACCAAGTGTAAACCCGAGAGAATTTATAACCCTTCCCCACACTTGAGATCATGCAATGCCCTCATTTGCATGAAATCAGACTATAATTATAAATTCATGAGGGTGATTAGTGTAGAAAAGTGATTAAAAATACCGAGTTTGCAAACATATTATTTTATATCACATTTGATATTTTGCGTCTTGTCGTCAAAATTAGTAGTTTTTGCTGAACTTAATGTCAGTCTTTGAAAGTGCGCTGTTTTACCCTATTTTGTACATTAGATAAACTACAAACATATATATACATACTTTTACATATATATTTTTTATAAAACCTTTATTTATTAAAACAATTTAAATGAATAATTTTTTAAAATTTTGTTTCCTTTTACTTTAGGTAGTTTCAGTATGTTTACCTAGTCCGTCCCTCGACAAAACTTAAAATTTGTCGTTTTTAAAGCGATTGTTTTAAAAGCAAAGATTTTTGGGTTTTTTTTTTAATTTTTTGGTATACTTTAGATCAATAAAATTAAAAATAATGATAACAAAATTTTTTGCCTCGCCCTCGGGTAAAGCAATTTCGGTTCCATGACCTACTCTTTAACTTACGACGAATTTTAGAAATCATTTTTTTAAACTTAATGAAATAAAGTAAATTTTGTTTTTAAAATCACACAAAACTTAAATTTAAAAATGCATATATATTTCATATAAAACCTATAAAACAAAAAATTTAAAATGGGGGGAGAAAACTAGTTCTTTAGTGTCTGCTAGTGGAAAAGACCAATCGGATTCCATTCTCGGAACTACACGAGAACAGAACAACTAACTCTAGACAGCGTTTTCTTTTTAGAACATTTGAATGTCCCCACACTTAGGTAGCTGTGGTGTCGAAATTGTGATTAACTTCATTGTCAATTTCTTTTGGACCATAATCAACTTGCATATATCTGTGACTTTTGCTTTAAGCCATTGGTCGGATTCCTGTGTAATTTCCACAAATTCAACTAGTTTTGCCTTTTCTTTAGACGATAGATTGGATACTAACCGGTTACATAACTTAAAGTTCCCCTTGGTTCTAGCATCACGAATCTGTTTAATAAGTTTCTTCATTGAACTGTTAATAACGGAGTCATTTAATTTCGTATCAACAACGGGGTTCTTTGTTATCAAGTCATCATTAGGTGTTACTTCATTTTCCCCACACTTAGGCGTTTTATTATTGTTAAGCACTACTGTTGGAGTTGGTAAAACAATATGCTTCTCATCGATCGTTTTTATTGGTTCAACGGTTTTGGTTGGTGGAGATTTAGACTTTCGAATCATAAAGGTGATCGATTTGTCACCATCACTAAGTGTCATTCTACCCTCTCTTACATTAATGAACGCCTCGGTGGACGCTAAAAATGGTTGACCTAAAATTAGAGGAATGTTTGAGTCCTCTTCTATGTCAATGACAATAAATTCGACTAGAAAGGTTAAATTACCTACTTGAACGGGTAGGTTATCAGCAATTCTAACTGGGTGCCTAATGGTTTGATCAAAGAGTCAAACACTCATCTCCGTTGGACTTAACTCACCTACTCCTAATCTCTTATATAATGAAAGAGGCATAACACTCACACTTGCACCTAAATCTGCTAGTGCATCATACATGACACAATCACTAAGTAGACAAGAAACAATAAATTCACCCGGATCACCCAACCTGGGTGGAGGTTTTAGTGGAACTGTCTTTACCGGGTTTACTTGTACAGTTTTTGTTTCTTGCACTTTCTTATTCTTCTTCTTCTTCTTTCCAGAGGTATCACAAACTTTATTACCTATTACTTGCTCATACTCAACTCCTTTTCTTGGAAACGGGATGGATGGTCTAGAGGGTGCCACCACTGGTTTTACATACTCGGGTGGTGGTGGTGGTGTAACTTCTTCATGGTTACTTACATCGAAAACCTTCCCATCTTCTGATGCTGGTTTTTCAGAATTCGTTAATACCATATTAACATTCTCATTCTGAGGATTTATTTCAGTATCACTCGGTAGGTTTCCTTGTTCCCTCTCACTCATCATGCTAGCAAGAGTACCTATGTGTTTTTCTAGATTCAAAATGGAAGCTTGTTGAGTTCTTAATGACTGATCAAATCTCTCATTTGTTTGGGTTTGAGATGTAATAAATTGTGTTTGAGATTCCATTAGCTTTGCCATCATTTCTTCTAGATTTGACTTTTTCTCTTCGATTTGTTGTGGTGATTTATATAAGCCAGGTCTTTGTTGATTGAAAGTGTTGTTTTGAGTTGGTTGGTTATTCGGACCTTGTTGGTTGTACACGTTATTGTTGGGTCCATTTGGATTGTAAAGAATGTTTTAATTTCGATTAAAGTTTGGCCTTGACGGTTGATAATTATTTTGATAATTATTCTCTGGCCTTTGGTTCATGTAGCAAACATTCTCACATTGTTCCATCGTTTGCTCAATGTGACAATCTTTCGTTAAGTGTGTTCCACCGCATTGCTCACAACTGATTCGTATTGCGTGAATATCTTTAGTCATCTTTTCCATTCGTCTCTCGAAAGCATCTATTTTTTCGGAAACAGAATCAAAGTCATGGCTAGAATCGGCTCTAGCTGCTTTAGATGAATGAAAGATATCTTTTTTCTGGTGCCACTCATGCGAGTGGGAGGCTGTGTTATTAATAATCTTGTGAGCTTCGGTTGCGGTTTTCTTCATAATGGAACCACCAGGTGCTGTGTCGATGTCTTTTCGTGTAGCAACGTCAACACCTTGGTAGAATATTTGTACTATTTGATAAGTGTCTAAACCGTGCTGAGGACATCCTCTTAACAACTTTCCGAATCTTGTCCACGCCTCATATAATGTTTCATTTGGCTTTTGCGCGAACGTAGCAATTTCTCCTTGAAGTCTCACGGCTTTAGATGCCGGAAAGAATCTTTTAAGAAATTTTTCAACTAAGACATCTCATGTGTCAATCGCTCCTTCGGGTAACGATTCTAACCAATCTTTAGCTTCTCCCTTTAAAGTCCAGGAAAACAACATGAGATAGATTTGTTCATCCTCAACTTCTCTGATTTTGAATAGAGTACAAATCCTATTAAAAGTTCGAAGATGTTCGTTTGGATCTTCTTTTGGTGTACCACTAAATTGGCATTGATTAGTTACCATGTGTAGGATTTGTCCTTTGATTTCATAATTTGGCCCATTAACATCTGGCTTAATAATGGCGTGACCTTGTGATAATGCTAAAAACGAACATATATTTCATAGCATTATTCCTCAAGAAAGACAAGCTTTTAGTTGCAATTGTTCTATTTACAAGTGATATTCGTTTAAATAATAAAAGGTGAAGACAAAAGACAGATTCGACGATTTGAAGACGCAAACGACCAAAAAGCTCAAAAGAACAAAAGACAATCAAAAAGGTTCCAATTATTGATAAGAAACGTCTCAAAATCACAAAAGTACAAGATTCAAAACGCAAAGTACAAGATATTAAATTGTACGCAAGGACGTTCGAAAAACCGGAACCGGGACCAGAGTCAACTCTTAACGCTCGACGCAACGGACTAAAAATTACAAGTTAACTATGTATATAAATATAATATAATATATAATTAATTATATTAATTATATATATATTATATATATATATTTAAAACCGTCGGCAGCAGGAAACTCCAAGGGTGTAAAATGAAAATACCTCTCCGCGACTCGCGGAGTTTGAAGGGCTTTTTGCCGCGAGTCGCGGAGCCCCAAAAATCATTTCTGGCTATAAAGCCAACCGAATTCTGATCGAATTTTACACATATTTTCATCTCTCTCTCAATATATACGAGTAATATATATTTATATTTATAATTTATATTTTAATTTTAATTATAATTCTAATAATAAGGGTATGTTAGCAAATGTTGTAAGGGTGTAAGTCGAAATTCTGTCCGTGTAACGCTACGCTATTTTTAATCATTGTAAGTTATGTTCAACCTTTTTATATTAATGTCTCGTAGCTAAGTTATTATTATGCTTGTTTAAAACGAAGTAATCATGATGTTGGGCTAATTATTAAAATTGGGTAATTGGGCTTTGTACCATAATTGGGGTTTGGACAAAAGAACGACACTTGTGGAAACTAGGCTATGGGCTATTAATGGGCTTTATATTTGTTTAACTAAATGAAAGTTTGTTAATGTTAATATAAAGATTTACAATTGGGCGTCCCTATAAATTACCATATACACTCGATCGGACACGATGGGCGGGGTATTTATATGTACGAATAATCGTTCATTTAACCGGACACGGGAATGGATTAATAGCCACTAGAATAATTAAAACAGGGGTGAAATTACATTCAAGGGTAATTGGTGTAATTGTTAACAAAGTAGTAAAACCTTGGTTTACACGCAGTCGATAACCTGGTGTATTCATTAAACAAAGTATTAAAACCTTGTTACAATTCGAATCCCCAATTAGTTGGAATATTTATCTTCGGGTATAATAATAATTTGACAAGGACACTTGCAATTTATATTTATGACTGATGGACTGTTATGGACAAAAACCAGACGGACATATTGAATAATCCAGGACAAAGGACAATTAACCCATGGGCATAAAACTAAAATCAACACGTCAAACATCATGATTACGGAAGTTTAAATAAGCATAATTCTTTTATTTCATATTTAATTTCCTTTATTTTATATTTAATTGCACTTCTAATTATCGCACTTTTATTTATTGTTATCGCACTTTTAATCATCGTACTTTTAATTATCGCAATTTAATTTTATCGCATTTTTATTATTCGCAATTTCATTATCGTTATTTACTTTACGCTTTAATTTAAAGTCTTGCATTTATTTTATATTTTACATTAGGTTTTAACTGCGACTAAAGTTTTAAAATCGACAAACCGGTCATTAAACGGTAAAAACCCCTCTTTATAATAATAATATTACTTATATATATATTTGTATTTTTATAAAAGTAAACTAATATAGCGTTGAGCTTTGCTTAAAGATCTCCCTGTGGAACGAACCGGACTTACTAAAAACTACACTACTGTACAATTAGGTACACTGCCTATAAGTGTTGTAGCAAGGTTTAAGTATATCCATTCTATAAATAAATAAATATCTTGTGTAAAATTGTATCGTATTTAATAGTATTTTCTGCGTAAAATATAAGCTATTTTATATACACCTCGCGAAACATCAAGTATTTTTGGCGCCGCTGCCGGGGAGTCCTATCTTAAAAGCCGGAAGCGCAACGCTAATAATAAAAAAAAAAAAAGATTTTTTTATCTACTTTTATTAAAAGTCATTTTTGTAAAAATACGTTTTAAATATTCAAAAATATAAAAAGAAAAACAAAAATATAAGTATTTTTAGGATTTTGTTAAATATTTAAGTTTTATAAGTTTCTTTATCTTTATTTTAATTTATAAAAATATAAATTTTATTAAAAATCGTTTATTTAAATTAAAAAGAGAAAACAGAAAATAAAAAAAGAAAAAAAAAAAAAATAAATAAAGAAAAACGCGTAAAAGTACAATCTGTCAACTGAATTCTGAATCCCCGCGACTCGCGGGGTTTTATTCTCTTTTCACCGCAACTCGCGGAGGCCTTCTGACACACGGACAAAAACCCTAATCACGGGTTATTTTTAATTATTATTATTATTAAAACCTAAATATTATTATTATTATTATTAGTTTTAAGTTTTAATTTTATTTAATTTATGTATTTTGTTTAATAAGTTTAATTAAATTATAAAATTAGTAGTTTTATTAAATAAATAATATAAAAATAATTTTTTTTATAAAAATTGTACTTTTTACAACTTTTTGTATATTTTTATATTTTGTACCTTTTTAATCGTTATAGCGTAATATTTGTATTTTTAGCTCATATTTAATTTTAAACTTAGTTTTAGCTATAGTTATTTTTACTCCTAGATTTTTAGGCTTTGCCGTAGAATTCCTTAAGTGCTTTTTCTTTAGACTAAGATTTAGGTGCTTTAGAATTTTACGACGCCTTTTTAAGTTTTAGTTTCTTTTTAAGTTATTTCCATTTGGGATTTAGTTTTTCCTTGTAAGCTTTAATATTTTTAGACCTTTTACTATGTATCAATTATCATTCCAATTAATAATTTCAATTTGCGATTATAATTTTAAGTTAGTTATAGTAATAAGGTTAAATTAGTTAAGTATTTTTAAGTTTTGATAAGTTTCTTTTATTTTTCCGTCACCTTTTATTTTTCAACCATTTTTTTCTTTTTCGACATTTTTCGACTCGCAATCTTTTTCTCTCTTATTTCTCGCTATTCTAGTTTTTAGGACTTAGAATTTTATTCTACTTCTTATCTAAATTTCTAAAAATTACGAAAATTTATTTTAAGTGGTTAAATTGATAGACATCAAAATTTTCTGGTTCGTAGTAATAGTTGGATTTGTACGTGGACCGGGTTATTGGAGCCAAACAGTCCTCAATTATATTGAGACCAAACGAATCCTGCCCCTCTGCTGCATCTTTTGGCTATTCGAAACGTGGGCAAAATCAGAAAAGTCTATTGATTGGATAACTTATTATAATTTTTCTTTCCTTTTAAAAACTAATAGGATATTCTGTGAATGCACCGAGCAAGACGTTCATCACCTTTTGTACGTTCACCACCTGTAACTCGATCAAGACATCGTTTAACAAATATAACCGCCGTTGATTTTTCTTTAGAATCGTCATCCAGTCGACCAAGTACTTCAGTTCAAATTTCCGATAATCCAGTTTTTGAAACAAACCTCACAATTGAGAATCCAGAAAATATTCAGGAACGGTTCAAAGATCCTGAACCATTAAACTTTCCTCCGGAACCACCAATCATTCAAACAGAGATTGTTGAAGAACGAACTATTAAATCAGAATCATCTAGTGATACCGAGTCAACAAATTCAAATATGGAGAATCTGGAACCTTTAAGTATGGAAGACCGAATGAGAGCTAAACGCACTGGCCAAGGTCATGCAATTACTCATCCAGACATTAATGCGCCAGATTATGAAATCAAAGGACAAATTCTACACATGGTAACTAATCAATGCCAATTTAGTGGTGCGCCGAAGGAAGATCCAAATGAACATCTACGTACCTTTAATAGGATCTGCACACTATTTAAAATACGAGAAGTGGAGGATGAACAGATATATCTCATGTTATTTCCCTGGACTTTAAAGGGAGAAGCCAAAGATTGGTTGGAATCGTTACCTGAAGGGGCGATCAATACATGGGATGTTTTAATTGACAAATTTCTTAAACAATTTTTTCCTGCATCTAAAGCCGTAAGACTTCAAGCAGAAATTGTTACGTTCACACAAAAGCCAAATGAAACTCTATATGAGGCGTGGACAAGATATGGAAAGTTACTAAGAGGATGTCCGCAACATGGTTTAGACACCTGTCAAATAGTACAAATATTTTACCGAGGATGCGACATCACTACAAGGAAAGACATAGATATAGCAGCTGGTGGTTCTATTATGAAGAAAACCGAAACTGATGCTTACAAAATTATTGATAACACTGCTTCCCACTCACATGAGTGGCACCAAGAAAAAGATATCATTAGATCATCTAAAGCAGCTAGAGCCGATTCTAGCCATGACTTAGATTCCATTTCCGCAAAGATAGATGCTTTCGAGAGACGAATGGAAAAGATGACTAAAGATATTCATGCTATACGAATTAGTTGTGAGCAGTGTGGAGGACCACATTTGACAAAAGATTGTCTCAGTATTGAATTAACAATGGAACAAAGAGAGAATATTTCATACATAAACCAAAGGCCTGGAAATAATTATCAGAATAATTATCAACCGCCAAGACCGATTTACAATCAAAACCAGAATTATAACCGAAATATTCCATACAATAACCAACAAGGTCCTAGCAATCCACAATTATCCAATAATACTTACAATCAGCAAAGACCGAATTTTCAAAACAAACCACCACAACAAACCGATGATAAAAAGCCGAATTTAGAAGATATGATGACGAAGCTAGTTGAAACTCAAACGCAGTTTTTCACATCTCAAAAACAAACAAATGAACAAAATGCACAAGCATTTAGAAATCAACAAGCTTCTATTCAAAATCTGGAACAAGAAGTAAGTAACCTAGCAAGGTTAATAGGTGAAAGAAAACCGGGAAGTTTACCTAGTGATACAAACGCTAATCCCCGGAATGAAACAGCTAAAGCTATTACCACAAGAAGTGGTACAACACTTAAACCACCTGAAATACCTGTAACTTCTGATGAAACTATTCCTACTCCACAAGAACCACAACCTGATCAAGATAAGGAAAAAGAACCGGTAGTTGAAAAGGTTAATGAAGATAACACAGTTAAGGATAAACCTTATGTTAAACCATACCAACCACCACTTCCTTACCCGAGTAAAATGAAGAAAGAAAAACTAGAAGCCGAGCAATCCAAATTCTTGGATATGTTTAAACAGATAAATGTAAATCTTCCTTTCATTGATGTGATTTCAGGAATGCCAAGATATGCTAAATTCTTGAAAGATCTAATCACAAATAGAAAGAAAATGGAAGAACTCTCGGCTGTTACTATGAATGCTAATTGTTCAGCAGTGCTGTTGAATAAGATACCAGAAAAACTATCTGATCCAGGAAGTTTCACAATTCCATGTTTTCTGGGTAGTCTTAGTTCAATAGAAGCATTGGCAGACTTAGGTGCTAGTATAAATCTAATGCCGTATTCACTATACGCTAAACTAGACCTTGGAGAATTGAAACCAACCAGAATAAGCATACAACTAGCCGATAGATCAATAAAATATCCTAGAGGGATAATGGAGAACATGCTAGTTAAAGTTGGTAATTTAGTATTTCCAGTAGATTTTGTTGTTTTGGACATGGAAGAAGATTCTCAAGTTCCTCTCATATTAGGAAGACCATTCTTAAACACGGCTAAAGCAATGATAGACGTGTTCGGTAAGAAACTGACCCTAAGTATAGAGGATGAGAGTGTTACCTTTTCAGTTGATAGAGCCATGCAACAACCACAATCTGCAGATGATACATGTTATTATATTAAAACTATAGATGCACATGCAGAATTATTAGAAGAATTTCCAGAATTACAAGGAACAGGAGAATGTTCTTTAGGAGAAGGAAATGAACCAATTGATGAAGCTGAAATGTTAGCTACACTTATAGCTAATGGATATGAACCAACAACAGAAGAAATTCAAATGCTAAAAGAAGAAGACAGATATCGATATAAATCATCGATAGAAGAACCTCCAAAATTAGAGTTAAAGCCACTTCCAAACCATTTGGAATACGCTTATTTACATGGTGAATCTGAATTACCTGTAATAATATCGTCTTCTCTTACTAAAAATGAGAAATCACAGCTCATTTCTGTGTTGAAAGCTCATAAACCAGCCATTGCATGGAAGATTCATGATATTAAAGGAATAAGTCCTTCGTATTGCACACATAAAATCCTTATGGAAGAAGGTCATAAAACGTATGTGCAACGCCAACGAAGACTGAATCCTAATATGCAAGATGTAGTTAAGAAAGAGATTATTAAACTGCTAGATGCAGGTTTGATATATCCAATTTCTGATAGTCCATGGGTAAGCCCAGTTCAATGCGTGCCTAAGAAGGGTGGCATGACTGTCATCACAAATGAGAAAAATGAGCTTATTCCTACTAGGACTGTAACAGGATGGCGTGTATGTATTGATTATAGAAAATTAAATGACGCCACCAGAAAAGATCACTTCCCCTTACCTTTCATAGATCAAATGTTGGAAAGATTAGCCGGAAATAGTTACTATTGTTTTCTAGATGGATTTTCCGGATATTTTCAAATTCCAATAGCACCCGAGGACCAAGAGAAAACCACATTCACGTGCCCTTATGGTACTTTTGCTTACAAACGCATGCCATTTGGACTTTGTAACGCCCCTGCAACCTTTCAAAGGTGCATGATGGCGATTTTTCATGACATGATAGAAGAATGCATGGAAGTATTCATGGATGACTTTTCAGTCTTCGGTGATACATTTAAATCATGTCTAGTTAATCTGGAACGAATGCTAATTAGATGCGAAAAATCAAATCTAGTACTTAATTGGGAGAAATGCCATTTCATGGTTAAAGAAGGCATCGTTCTTGGACATAAAATTTCAAAAGAAGGAATTGAAGTGGATAGAGCTAAAGTAGATGTAATTGCTAAACTTCCACATCCCACCAATGTTAGAGGAGTTAGGAGTTTTCTAGGGCATGCCGGTTTTTACCGACGTTTCATAAAAGATTTTTCTAAAATTGCCACTCCTATGAATAAACTCCTAGAAAAGGATGCACCATTCATCTTTTCAGATGAATGTATCAAATCTTTTAATATTCTTAAAGAAAAACTCACTAATGCACCAATCATGATAACACCAAATTGGAATCTACCATTTGAACTAATGTGCGATGCAAGTGATTTTGCAATGGGAGCCGTTTTAGGACAAAGGATTGAAAAACGATTTCAACCTATATATTATGCTAGTAAGACATTACAAGGAGCACAAACGAACTATACAACTACTGAAAAAGAACTCCTTGCTATTGTCTTTGCTTTTGACAAATTTCGATCATATCTCGTTCTAGCAAAAACGGTGGTCTATACCGACCATTCTGCTCTTAGATACCTATTTTCAAAACAAGATGCTAAACCAAGATTAATCCGTTGGATCTTACTCTTACAAGAGTTTGATATTGAAATCCGAGATAAAAAAGGAGCAGAAAATCTCGCCGCTGATCATCTTTCTCGTCTTGAAAATCCCGAATTAGAAGTTCTAAATGAATCGGCCATACAAGACAACTTTCCTGATGAATATCTATTGAAGATAGATTATAAAGAAATCCCATGGTTTGCAGACTATGCAAACTACTTAGTTTGTGGATTCCTTGAAAAAGGATTATCGTACCAAAGACGAAAGAAATTCTTCAGTGATATAAAACACTATTTCTGGGAAGATCCACATCTGTTTAAAAGTTGTCCCGATGGAATAATACGCCGATGTGTATTTGGAAATGAAGCTAGTAAAATTTTAAACCATTGTCACACAGGACCAACAGGAGGGCATTATGGGCCTCAACTAACAGCAAGAAAAGTTTATGAAGCTGGATTCTATTGGCCTACAATTTACAAAGACGCACACCTTCTTTGCAAATCCTGTGATGCATGTCAAAGGGCCGGAAGAATAAGTCAACGTGATGAAATGCCACAAAATGTCATCCAAGTATGTGAAGTATTTGACATTTGGGGTATTGACTTTATGGGTCCATTTCCAAAATCTCATAATAATCTGTATATACTCGTAGCCATTGATTATGTATCTAAATGGGCGGAAGCACAAGCTCTCCCAACTAATGATGCACGAGTTGTAGTAAACTTTTTAAAACGTCTTTTTGCAAGGTTTGGAACACCGAAAGCTTTAATAAGTGATCGGGGTACTCATTTCTGTAATAATCAACTTGAGAAAGTTCTTAAAAGATATGGAGTAACTCATAAAATCTCCACCGCATATCATCCACAAACAAGTGGACAGGTTGAAAATACAAACCGAGCTTTAAAACGTATTCTTGAGAAAACCGTAGGATCAAATCCTAAGGAATGGTCCATTAAATTGGAGGATGCACTCTGGGCTTTTAGAACAGCCTACAAAACTCCACTTGGAACCACACCTTTTAGACTTGTTTATGGAAAAGCATGTCATCTTCCAGTAGAAATTGAACACAAAGCATTTTGGGCTTTGAAGACATGTAATCTTGATTTACATGAAGCCGGACGTCTACGATTAAGTCAACTAAACGAATTAGAAGAATTAAGACATGAAGCATACGATAATTCGTTAATCTATAAAGAAAGAACGAAGAAATGGCATGATAAAAGAATCAGAAGTTCAAAAGAATTTAAAGAAGGAGACAAAGTTCTTCTTTTCAATTCACGATTCAAGCTATTTCCTGGAAAATTGAAATCAAGATGGTCTGGACCATTCATAGTCAAAAGAGTTTTCCCATACGGAACAATAGAATTAATAAATTCAAATGGGATTGAATTTAAAGTTAATGGTCACAGAGTTAAACATTACATACAGGGTCCGATGGAAGTCGACAACGAAGTTAATCACAATTTCGACACCACAGCTAACTAAGTGTGGGGAGAATCAAGTCTTTAAAGGATAATATATATTTCTGTTAGAGTTAGATTGTCTGTTTTCGTGTAGTTCTCGAAAATGGAACACGTATGGTCTTTCCCTAGCAGACCCTAAAGAACTAGTCTTCTCCCCCCATTCTGAATTTTTATTTTTTTAGGTTTTTACGAAATGAAGACTGCCTGTGAACTAAACCATGGTCTAATGCTACACGCTTTGATCACTAAAAGAAATAATGACATACTCCCGAGTGAATTAGTATCAGTAATCAGAGAAAGAATGGACGGAGTTAGAAAAGGATCCAGATGCGAAGATAATAAGTTACAATTTGGTAAAGGAAAATCAAAATCCGCAGCGAAAAGAAGAGCACGACACCTAGAAAAATGTCACAAATGCGGAAAATGGTCACATGGAGGTAAATGTTCAAATAATCAAACCTATTCAAATACCGAATTTGTTACTTTATGCAGAGACGGACCATTCATATGTTTAGAAGAAAAGACAATGAATGCTCGAGGTTACGCCTATGCAGCCATGGAAGACCAATTAAACCGACTATCTTATGAATATAATAGATCATATAACTAAGAAATCTATTTCACAGGTATGTCTGTACAGTTTTTATTTTTATTTTTATTTTTAACCTTTTGATAATAAACGCTAATTTGTTCGCTAAAAAGTATTAAATTGGTATTAAATAAAATTAGGTTTGGCGACCGAAATTATTGATATCGTTCAAAAATTTATTACATCACTGCGAAATTTAACGTTTATTCTTAAGGTATAAATATCTTTAATCAATCAACCCAAAATATTTCAAAAATTCGTCATGAGTTAAATTAGGTCTTGAAACCGAAATTACTTTACCGAAAAGAGGGGCGCATATTTTTGATAATATTTGATTGATTAAAGTGGGATAAAAAGACAAAAAGATTTTTAATTTTATTTTTACCATGTTTTTAATCTTAATATTTAAACCTTAAATTAATATTGTAAACTTTATAAAAACAATATATTTAAAATTGTAAATATTTGAAAAATTAATATAAGTTTGATATGAATTTATGAATTTTTAAATTAAGTTTGGTGTGAATTTTTAATTTTTAAAATATGAATTTTAATTTTATGCATTTCAAATTTTAAGTTTGGTGTGAATTTTTAATTTTTAATTTTTTTTAATTTTGAATTTTATATTTAAGTTGTGTGAATTTAAAAAAAAAAAATTTACTTTATCTCATTAAGTTAAAAATATGAATTTTAAAATTCGTCGTAAGTTGAAGACTAGGTCTTTGAACCGAAATTGCTTTACCCGAGGGAGGGACGAGAACTTTTATTATCAATATTTTTAATCTTGTTGATTTAAAGTATGCCAAAAACATAAAAAAACCCAAAAATCTTAGCTTTTAAAACAATCGCTACAAAAAGACAAATTTTAAAAATTTTGTCGAGGGACGGACTAGGACATCGATCCGAAACGACCTCGTCCTAAATAACAAGGGAAACAAAATTTTAAAATTAATTTCTTAATTGTTTTATAAGTTAAAGATTATAAAAAAAAAAAAAAAAAAAAAAAAAAAAAAAAAAAAAAAAAAAAATAACTCCGCGACTCGCGGAGTTTTCAGTGAAAACCTCCGCGACTCGCGGAGGGACCAAATTACAGAAAAAAATAAAACAGCTGCACACGATCAGTTCACTCCCACCAACACCACACACACATACTGCACTTCGGAAAAACCCGAAAAACCCACAAAAATCATCCCAAAAACTCAATTTTTCACCGTTAATCTTCAAATTTTTCACTACAATCATGTTGAGAAGGATGATATCTAGGAACTACTCAAGAAAACAGGTACAATTACACCCCAAATCACCTTTAAATCCGAATTTTAGTGTGTTCTTGAGCATATTTTCATAATTTGAATTTTGTTAATTTTTAGTGTAATTAGTGTTAAATTGTTAGTATATTATGCATGTATAACCTAGATTGATGCTTGTTAACATGATTTGAAGCCAAAAACTTCAAAATCTTTAGAATCTAGGGTTTGTGTTCTTGAGCAATTTGGGGCTTTTTGATATAAACAGGTTATGGCCGATTTTTGTCATGAATTGTTGCTAAATTGAGTAGTGTAACATGTCTAGGTAGTTAAATGATCCAAACTTTGAGCCTAAACATGATTTTGAGAATTAAAGTGGACTTTTTCAAGTCCAAAATTCATGAACTTGATTTTTGAAAGATAATGCCATTTGAGACTTGTTTATTTGCTAGTAATGATTATTTTGACATGTTATTTGAGTTGAATGCTTATGAACTTGGCGAAAATTTTCGTATATGCTTATTTGAAAAAGTGTAGATTTGATAAAAATGTGAAAATAAGCTTAAGTTTGATATAAATTGATAATGTCATTGTAATTATTTTAATTGATGATTTTGCTGACACTAATGCATATTTGGATGCACAAAATTTGTGTTTGATGTGTTTTGCAGAGTGAAAGGGGTGAATCTTCATCCCAAGCCCGCCATGCTCCTGCTGAGAACTTGGAACAACAGGAGGTAGATAACTACTACAAGCAGGATGTACCTCATCCAGTCATGACCTTTTCAGATATGCACTTGGAACAGTTACACCCGAACCTGCGATTTGACAGACTTTGGATAGATTATCCAAAATATCAACGGGGTTTGCATACTCTTCACTCTAAGGTTATTGAGGTACCAAGGGTCATAGAATGGGGACCCTTGGAAGCTGTAGAATTGGCCGGGCCAATTAGGGAATTACTGGTACAGAGGTATGGTAATTCTTCTTTTAATGACTGGATATGTTTATTCACCATACGCAGACCTGTATATAAAGTATGGTGTGAAGAGTTGTTATGTAGTATAGAGTTGAATGATCGGGTAGCTAGTTTAACCGATCGTTCTTTTATTAGATTTTTGTTAGGCGGTTCGATGCGCCACATGTCTTTACTGGACATGGCTCAGGCTTTACGTATATATACGCCTGAGGAATTAGCATCTGCCGATTGTAGAGGATTGATACTAAACGGTAGGAAAATAGATGAGAATTTTGATACACACGGTGTGTGGAGTCAAATGACAAGCCATCACCGTTTTAAAGGGGGAAACTACTCTTATTTGGATATAGATAGAGCCGAATTAAGAGTAATACATAGATTTTTAGCTAACTCGATTACACAAAGGGGTAAAAACAAAGAAAAGGTAAATGAACAAGATTTGTTTTACCATATGTGTATTCGAGACCCACACAGCGCTGTAAGTATACCATATTGTGTGGGTTATTATTTATCAGCTATGGTTCGAGGGATGCGTCCACATAGCATAATAGGAGGTGGTATTTTTATTACTTTGATTGGTGAATATCTCGGTGTGGATATAAGTCGGGGGGGATTATTAGTAGAAGAGCCGGAACCCCGCGACACTATAGGTTTAAATGTATACCATGGTGCGAAAGTGTTGAAGCGGCGAAATAACGCCGCAGTACGATACAATGGTAGACATCCACAGGTAGAGAGAAACCAGGAACAAGGTAATGTAGGAGGGGGGAACCAGATGCAAGAAATGCAAAGGTTTATAGCTTCTCAGGAATACGAAAATGCTAGACAGAGAGCATTTGAAGATTGGCAAGTTCATCAGAACCAGATCATAGCGCATTGCCAACATATAGGTAGAAACTATATTCCTACACCGAAACCCGTCTTCCCTCCTTGGTCGATAGAGATGCAGCCACCATATCCTACGTATGACCCTGCCGAGGCATTCTATAGCACTTATGGTTATGCGTGGAACCCCTATTGGTACCAATATCATCCTTAGTTTACTTATTTTTATTTTTATTTTGTAATTTGTAATTATTGATATGTTTAATATTTTTTGTTAATATTGTAATCATTTTTATATTTATCTAACTTTTATTCTTAGATTTTAATAATTTTTGAATGTGGGGTAATATACCAAACTTCAAAAAAATGTATATATGTTTGCAGTTTATCTTATGTACACAACAGGGTAAAACAACGCATTTTCAAAGACTGGCATTAAGTTCAGCAAAAGCAAGTAATTTTGACGACAATGATGCAAAATGTATATGAAATAACAACAAGACGGAATGAACAAATGACGTGCACCATTTATCATTCAGCAAACAAACGCCAATATATTTGGAAACTTTGGTAAAAATTTAATCATTTTCACACAAATCACCCTCAATAATTTAAATTGTTACTGATTTCTTGCAAATGAGGGCATTGCAAGATCTTAAGTGTGGGAAGGGATTAAATTCTTTCGGATTTTAAAATTTTTATATTAAACACTTGGTTACCATTAAAAATACTAGTAAAGCAGTAGTTGTATTAGAATCTAGTGCTCTCTGATAATAAAGAACAGCCCTGGTCTTATATACTGACTACCCAATTCTAGTAAAATTTTTCAAAATTTTCAATTAAATGAATTCAAAAACATGTTTATACATATTTATGAACGATAAAACTAGGTTTTAACACCGAAATTATTGTTACCTCAAAAAGGACATAAATTGAGAAACAAACTAAAACGTCAAAATTCATTTAAAATGGAATAGAGGACGATAAAAAGAAAAATAAAAAGCCAAGTGTGGGAAAATTTACCAAGTTATTTTAAACATATGCCACATATATTTGTAACAAATAACTGAAAATACTTTTGCTTTGAACTAAACTAAACTGTTTTACCCAATGAAAGAAAAGAAGAGATGGATCTACACGATGAATCAATTCCATCATTAAAAGGAAGTAAAGTCTTCCGAAAAAGACACGCGCTTCTTGATTTAGGTCATGAAGTTGTCGTTCAGACCAGCTGTAGGTTGACGAAAAATCTAGAAAAGTCATCACTAAAATCAGCAGGAAATCCACGGACCTCAGCATTAAACAGGGTCGCCAAGTGGTCAGATTTATCCTAACCATGAGAAGGATTTATCTCGTACAATGGGGAGGCACCATGCAAAATTAGCTGGATAAGACTAATGAATCAGATCCCCAGAAAGGATAATCTCCTTAAAGATTAAAAATCAGCTTTTAAGACTGATATTACTCAATCCTAGAGATTGACCTTAAAGATTGAGAATTCAAACTCATGGAATTCAATGATATCTAAACTCGAGCTTGAACGAGAAAATATTTTGATCAAAATTATAAACCGATTTGTTTTCTGAAAACCCATTTTCAATGCGTTCATTACCATTGAACGTAAAATCCTAGGAATTCACCTAGAATTCATTAGGTCACCTGAACTAAATCGGGTGTCAACCGTAAGAACGGTGGTTGCATAACATGGTCAAAGACAGAACCTTGTGCCAGACCGAAAAATCATAGGATGATCTTTACTATCGCTCCTACCAAGGATAGTTCTAGCATCCGACACGTTATAGACCATAATCAAAAGCATGTCACGGGACATTGCCTTAAACAGTTGCTTGTTCAACGCTTTCCTTTACAACCGGACGGTAGTTTGCCGAAAGGTAATATACGGGACAAGTAAACTGGACGTGTTGCTTTCCTAATACAAGGTTAGCAAGTGGGTGACACAAAACCGCAAGTTTTGAGCTAAAATTTTCAAATCTGAAACCCACCAAACCCACAAAAATATTTTGCAAACACCGGTAAAGGGTTATTCCGGAAAACTTATCTAGGGTAAAAACTAGATTTAATTTTCAAAAGATCAAATGTTTTCATAAAGATCCAATTTCCTTAATGGATCTAAATTTTTATAGTCATGTGGGACTGTAAACCATATCGTTACTACCATTGTTTATACCGCCGTATAGAAATCACTGATGTACAAAGTGTGAAGAATAAAGAAGTGATTCTAGTATTTCAAGACAATATTGCTTGAGGACAAGCAACGCTCAAGTGTGGGAATATTTGATAATGCTAAAAACGAACATATATTTCATAGCATTATTCCTCAAGAAAGACAAGCTTTTAGTTGCAATTGTTCTATTTACAAGTGATATTCGTTTAAATAATAAAAGGTGAAGACAAAAGACAGATTCGACGATTT
Organism: Rutidosis leptorrhynchoides; assembly: GCF_046630445.1. Classification (NCBI taxonomy): domain Eukaryota; kingdom Viridiplantae; phylum Streptophyta; class Magnoliopsida; order Asterales; family Asteraceae; genus Rutidosis; species Rutidosis leptorrhynchoides. Next base: position 248,423,907 of record NC_092340.1, read on the forward strand.
GAAGACGCAAACGACCAAAAAGCTCAAAAGAACAAAAGACAATCAAAAAGGTTCCAATTATTGATAAGAAACGTCTCAAAATCACAAAAGTACAAGATTCAAAACGCAAAGTACAAGATATTAAATTGTACGCAAGGACGTTCGAAAAACCGGAACCGGGACCAGAGTCAACTCTTAACGCTCGACGCAACGGACTAAAAATTACAAGTTAACTATGTATATAAATATAATATAATATATAATTAATTATATTAATTATATATATATTATATATATATATTTAAAACCGTCGGCAGCAGGAAACTCCAAGGGTGTAAAATGAAAATACCTCTCCGCGACTCGCGGAGTTTGAAGGGCTTTTTGCCGCGAGTCGCGGAGCCCCAAAAATCATTTCTGGCTATAAAGCCAACCGAATTCTGATCGAATTTTACACATATTTTCATCTCTCTCTCAATATATACGAGTAATATATATTTATATTTATAATTTATATTTTAATTTTAATTATAATTCTAATAATAAGGGTATGTTAGCAAATGTTGTAAGGGTGTAAGTCGAAATTCTGTCCGTGTAACGCTACGCTATTTTTAATCATTGTAAGTTATGTTCAACCTTTTTATATTAATGTCTCGTAGCTAAGTTATTATTATGCTTGTTTAAAACGAAGTAATCATGATGTTGGGCTAATTATTAAAATTGGGTAATTGGGCTTTGTACCATAATTGGGGTTTGGACAAAAGAACGACACTTGTGGAAACTAGGCTATGGGCTATTAATGGGCTTTATATTTGTTTAACTAAATGAAAGTTTGTTAATGTTAATATAAAGATTTACAATTGGGCGTCCCTATAAATTACCATATACACTCGATCGGACACGATGGGCGGGGTATTTATATGTACGAATAATCGTTCATTTAACCGGACACGGGAATGGATTAATAGCCACTAGAATAATTAAAACAGGGGTGAAATTACATTCAAGGGTAATTGGTGTAATTGTTAACAAAGTAGTAAAACCTTGGTTTACACGCAGTCGATAACCTGGTGTATTCATTAAACAAAGTATTAAAACCTTGTTACAATTCGAATCCCCAATTAGTTGGAATATTTATCTTCGGGTATAATAATAATTTGACAAGGACACTTGCAATTTATATTTATGACTGATGGACTGTTATGGACAAAAACCAGACGGACATATTGAATAATCCAGGACAAAGGACAATTAACCCATGGGCATAAAACTAAAATCAACACGTCAAACATCATGATTACGGAAGTTTAAATAAGCATAATTCTTTTATTTCATATTTAATTTCCTTTATTTTATATTTAATTGCACTTCTAATTATCGCACTTTTATTTATTGTTATCGCACTTTTAATCATCGTACTTTTAATTATCGCAATTTAATTTTATCGCATTTTTATTATTCGCAATTTCATTATCGTTATTTACTTTACGCTTTAATTTAAAGTCTTGCATTTATTTTATATTTTACATTAGGTTTTAACTGCGACTAAAGTTTTAAAATCGACAAACCGGTCATTAAACGGTAAAAACCCCTCTTTATAATAATAATATTACTTATATATATATTTGTATTTTTATAAAAGTAAACTAATATAGCGTTGAGCTTTGCTTAAAGATCTCCCTGTGGAACGAACCGGACTTACTAAAAACTACACTACTGTACGATTAGGTACACTGCCTATAAGTGTTGTAGCAAGGTTTAAGTATATCCATTCTATAAATAAATAAATATCTTGTGTAAAATTGTATCGTATTTAATAGTATTTTCTGCGTAAAATATAAGCTATTTTATATACACCTCGCGAAACATCACCTTGGCCCGTGCGTGTGGCTCTCATTCGGTCTTCCATACTTAGAGGTTTCTGATTTTCCATGATTGAATTTGTTGAATCTGAATCACTAGGGGATTATGATTTAATTGTTTCTTCCCCGACAATCTCTGGATGAGTAATTCGTGGTTCAGGAGGAATGATTAGTTATTCAGGATCTCTGAATTGTCCTTGAATATCCTCCGGGTTCTCAATTGTGAGGTCGGGTTCAAAAAATGGATTATCGGAAATTTGAATTGGAGTACTTGTTCGACTAGATGATAATTCTAAAGAAAAATCAACAACGGCAATATTAGCTAGATGTCTTGATCGAGTTACAGGTGGTGAACGTATGAAAGGTGGTGAACGTTTTGCTCGGTGTATTCACTGAATATCCTATTAGTTATAAAAATAAAAATTATATAAGTTATCAAATTAATAGACTTTTCTGCTTTTGCCCATGTTTCGAATAGCCAAAAGATGCAGCAGGGAGCCAAGATCCTTTAAGTCGGAAAAATCCACAACTCAGCCACTAACAAATCTAACTATTACTACGAAGCAGAAAATTTTGGATGTCTATCAATTTAACCGCTTAAAATAATTTTTTCGTCGAAATTTAAAGAAAATTTTGAAAATTCTATGTCCTAAAAACTAGAGCGTAGAAATGAGAAAGAAAAGAGTGCGTCGAAAAACGTCGAAAAATAAAAAGTCGAAAAATAAAAATAAGAAAGTAGAGCGTCGAAACTTAAAAGTCTAAAAACTAAATATTAAAACTTGCGTCTAAAGGTATTAAAGCTTAAAAGGAATTCTAAACAGAAAACGGCAATTACTTAAAAGGCACTAAAATTTATTTAAAACTAAAGCGATAAGCGACGTCGTAAAATTCTAAAACGCCTAAATCTTAATCTAAAGAAAAAGCACTTAAGGGATGCTACGGCAAAGCCTAAAAATCTAGAAATATAAAATAACTACGGAAAAACTAAACTTAAAACTAAATACGAATGACAAATATACAAATTACGAATTACTGATAAAAAATACAAAAAGAAATTAAAGTGATAAAAATACAATTTTTATATAAAAAATTATTATTTTTATAATATTTTTTTATAAAAATATTATTCTATATATTTAATAATAATTAATAAACTTAATATTACTAATTAAAACTAAAAACTAATTAATAATAATAATAATTAAAATTAAACCCTAATTAATAAATAATAAAAAAACCCTAATGCAATTAATGCGTACTAGGTATCAGCTGTCAGACATTGCTACGTGATTGCGTAGCTTTATGTCTGTTTTGCTCTGCAATCGCGGAGCTGAACAGTGTTGGATCCGGTACTGGGCTAAAAACAGGTCGGCCCAGTTCGTTTTTTATATTTATTTGATTTTTTTAGTTTTATAAAATAATAGATATATAATTTCTATAAAAATAAACTTATATTTTAAAAATCTAAATAAAAATAATTTTTAATTTTATAAACAAAATCTTAAAAATATATAATTTTTTTTTTAATTTTTATATTTAAATTTAAAACTTATATAAAATTATATTTTTTTTACAAAAATAGATTACAAAAATATAGCGTTTTTATGGCGTCCCCGGCAGCGGCGCCAAAAACTTGATGTGTGCAGCGGTGTATACGAAATACTATTTATTTTTTTATTACAAAATACGACGAAATTACATAAGTTTTATTTATTTATTTATGGGATATACCTAAACCTTGTTACAACACTATAGGCAGTGTACCTAATCGTAGGTAGTGTAGTTTTTAGTAAGTCCGGTTCGTTCCACAGGGAGCTAGTGATAACGTACTATATTTTTAACAACTATATTTATACATATATATATAATTATATATAAGTAGTAATATTATAAAAGGGGGTTTTACCGTTAAATGACCGGTTTGTCGATTTTAAATATTAAGCGTAAAGATAAATGACAATAATTAATGTGCGTAGGATAAATAACAATATTTAAATGACGATATATAAAATTGCGAATAATAAAATGACAGGAAATAAAAGTACGATGAGAAATACAATAAAAGAATTATGCTTATTTAAACTTCCGTAATCATGATGTTTGATGTTTTGATTTTAATTTATTATTACCAGGGTTAATTGTCCTTTGTCCTGGTTTATTTGATACCTATCTTGTTTTTGTCTATAATTGTCCATCGGTCATAATTATAAAATGCTCGTCAAATTAACCTTATTCCCGAAGTCAAATATTTCAACTAATTAGGGATTCAAACTGTAACAAGGTTTTAATACTTTGTTAATAATTACACCAGGTTATCGACTGCGTGTAATCCAAGGTTTTAATACTTTGTTAACAATTACACCAATTAACCTTGTATGTAATCCACCCCTGTTTTAATTAGTCCATGATACATTAATTTATTCACTTTGGCCATAATGAATAATCAATTACCCAATCCAATTGATTAATTAAATGATTGTAAATGATGTCGTATAAACGTCACTAAATAGGACATTCGTAATCATTTTAATAATTATTAGATTAACTAATTTGAAGATAGGTTCGACAGGTTCTAATGAATTGTCATTCAATTAGACAATACCCCCACCTATTAATAGTCAATAGTCCAATGTTCACAAGTGTCGGTCTTTTATCCAAACCCTAATTATGGTACAAAATCCAATAACCCCGTCTTATTATTTTAGCCCATCATCACGATTACTTCGGCTCAAATAAGCATAATAATAACTTAGTTACGAGACATTAATTTAAAAAGGAAGAACATCGCTTACAGTGGTGATTAATCGCGTAGCGTTACACGGACAGAGTTCTGACTTAAAACCCGTAAAACATTCTTACAATAACCTTATTATTATTAACTTAAATTAAAATTATAATTATAATTATAAATATATATTACATGATCAGAGAAAGTAAAAGAAAAAGGTTGATGGATTCGGCTGAAGCTCGTGCCTTTTATAGGAGATTTCTGACTTTGGCTGCTCCGCGAGTGCGATACTTTTGTGCCTTACAGCTCTGCGAGTGCGGAGCTTCGGATTCCAGCTCACCACTTTTTGGCCATTTGCTTGTCGACATAATTAATAAATATATATAATTTATATATAATTTATATAATTATTTATATATTATATTATATTCTTGTGCATAGTTAACTTGTAATTTTAGCTCCGTTGACTCGTGCGGTGATGCTCGGTTCATGTCTCGGTTTCGGATTTTCGAACGCTTTTTCGTATGCTTAGATATCTTGTACTTTGCATTTCGCGGCTTGTACTTTTGTCATTTTTAGGCGTTTCTCATCAATAAATTGAACCACTTGGATTGTATCTTGTACATTTGAGCTTTTTGGTCATTTGCGTCTTCAAATCGTCGTTTTCTTCTTTTGTCTTCGCACTTATTTATTTAAACGATTATTACATAAAAATAGAACAATAGTAACTAAAAGCTTTACATATTGGAAGGATATTGATACTAAATATATGTTCATTTAGAGCACTATCAATCATGTAGTGTGTTCTAATAGAAAATAGTGCAGCAAAACACTTAATGTTGTACATATTACCATCAATTTTTATTTGTACACTTTAAATTTAAAATTTTTTATCTGTACACTTCAAAATTAAAATTTGTATCCGTACACCTTAAAAATTAATTATCTTATCATGTTATAGAATACAACGCTTTAAAATATATTTGATGATATATAGATAAAAATTGATGATGTGGGAATCACACTTAAAATAACAGTGGAATGATATAGTATAGAAGTATAGTGTTAAGATAAAAATTGGTGATCATATGTTATTGGTTTAGGCTTCAAAAATACATGGAGATCTTGGATTATGACTAACACTCGCTCTTTGGTTTTGATTAATAGAAACCCAACGAGAAGATATTTCATTAAACGAGGTCTTCGTAATGGGGATTCCTTTAAACCCTTTTTATTCCTCTTAATTATGGAGGGATTGCATATTTTTGTGGAGATAAAGTAGATGTGGATGTTATTAAAGGTGTTTATACGGCTAATACAGGAGTCAAAGTATCTCATCTTTTTATACAGATGACGTGATAATCATATCTGATTGGAAAAAAGACGGTCTCGCTAATACCGTTCGTGTTTTTAATGACGTTTGTTATTTTTCAGGTTTAAAGATAAATGTCATTAAATGTCACTTCCTTGGTCTTGATGCGAATATAGAAGACGCAGTGCAGGAATTAGGATGTTCAAAAGGTACTTTTCTGTTTACCTATTTAGGTCTTCCAATAGGAGTAAATATCAATATTTCTTCGAGTTGGAAGCCATTATGTGATAAGTCTCGTTAATGATGATCGGTTTGGAAAGGTAATATGGTATCCAATGGTGGTAGATATACCTTGTTAAAAGCGATAATGGGTAGTTTGGGGATCTATTATATGTCTTTATTTAAGTGTCCAAATGCAGTACTTAAGGAGTTACAAAATTTGCGGGCTAATTTCTTTTGGAGAAGTCACAATGAAAATAAGAAGATTCATTGGGTTAAATGGGATCTTATTCATAATTCTTTGGATCGAGGGGGGTTGGATGTTGATATCGCTCCATTTACACATGATTTATCTCGCGATATCTCCCTCACTTTATCGGTTTTTGATGATCTTAGATCCTATTTTGTGTGCTATTGAGCTAAATGGCAATTTGGGGGCTAAAGACTTGATTTGGTGTAAAATTGACCAAATCTTGATAAAAAATGGCTATGGAAATGGCAAGTGCAAAATTTAACATCAAAAGCGCCGCTCCTGTGGAGCAAAATCACCGCACCTACATCAAAAGCGACGTTCTTATGCACGTTTTGGCTCCGTTTTCCATCAGTGGCCAGAAGCGCCGTTCCTACAGCCAAAAGCGCCGCTCCTATCCAGACAATAGTGGCGCTCCTAAAGAAAAAAAGCACCGTCCCTGAATTGTGCCAAAAGCGGCGTTCCTGCTCAAAAGTGCCGCTCCTCACTTAAGCCAAAATCGCCGCTCCTGGGTCAAAAGCGTCGCACCTGTCGCTGTTTCAGCCCAGATTTTCAGCACTATAAAAGGAACAAAATTAGGTTATTTTTCATGTGTATCTTTAGAGAGCAGCTACCACAACTCCGAATTTCACATACAAAATCCTAACTTCATCATCCATTGGTGTTTAAGGGTGGATTCAAAGAAGCTAGCTCAAGATTCATCTTAGATTTACTCTAGATCTTCATCATTTACATTTTGGGTTGTAATCTCCACTTTTTCTTCATTTACTTTTCATTAATTACTTGTAATAACTTTAAGATGATGATTGTTTTTGTTTCTATGCTTCTTATTAGTTTGATCTTAGCCATGATTGGCTAAATCTCTTGTGTTTGCTTATCTATGAATCTCTAACGCTAATGTTTGCCCCAAAATCAATTGAATAATGTTATTTGGATGAATTACATGATCATGTGGTATTGTCTTAGCTAAAGATCCATTGCTATGAGTTTGTTTTAGGCTTTACTTTGATTACATATGTTGAGTAGGTCTCTTAGACAACTAGTTTAGGAATTTTAAGTGATTGTGTTCTTGATCTAGGTTGGTTTTCAATTGGCCTTTAGTCAACATAGTAGTGCCAATTATCTTAAGTGATTTCGATAGTTGGGGGTTTTAAGTGATTTTAACCCAAGCTTAATCTCAATAACCAATTATGCTTAAATTGATATTAGAATACAATGCTTATGTGAATTCGCAGAGTGTTATTTGATTTGAGGTTTGGTAGCAATGTTAAACATTTAACAGTTCAACAACTAGTGCGATAGCAATTTGGGCAAAACTGGTCAATCCAAGCATAGAGAGGATTAGATAAGTGTTAGTTAATTTGATTTAAGTCTTAATACTTCGTTACTTGTTACTTGCTACTAGTTTACTTGTTAAGTTTAAGTTTGTTTAATTGTGCAAGTTTTAGTTGTTAATTACAATTAATCAACCCCCTCCCCCCCCCCAAATCAAACAAACCCTAGGACAATTGATAGTTTCAAATATTCGACTTACACCACTCTCTTGGGACGAACATGATAAGAATACTTACATTGAAGTGCTATAATAACCGGGTTCTAAGTGCTCGTTAGTTGTGTGTGCTTATTTATAGTGTTTGAATCATATATAAATTTTGAGGGTAAAAGATGTATCGTTGCACAACACCATCACACTTTGTTGGCGCCGCTGCCAGGGAGCAGTTAGCTTAGTTGGATATTTATTTTAAACTTTTGATTGTTCGATCCTTTCGTAGGGGTTTACCCTTGCGAAAGTTACTTTTTGTGTTTTATATATTATTTTTATTTGGAAAACCGCTTGTGTTTATGTTGAGATTGAAGGATAGGTACCTTTGGTGTATGAAAATAAGGTCCCACAAAGATCAAGAGTTCATACATCCATTCTCTGATTCGGAAAAACACGTGCACGGGGTTTATAATCGTAGAGAAGAAAGGGTATTAAGGAAAAATTTCGAAGCTTTGCCATTTTGTTTAAAAGATATGGATCCAAATGGTCAACCGATTCTCAATGAAGAGGGTAATCCGATTAATCCGGTTAATCTAGAGTTATTGAATGATCTGAACGACACGCCAATGTGTAACGCTAGATTAGTGGCACCAACGATGATAGCACCGGCTATTACAAAAGTACCAATTGAAGCGGATAATTGGAAGATTGAGGGTAACTTTTTCACGTTGATCAAAGATACTTACTTTCATGGGTTAATAGACGAGAATCCGTTCGAACACATCCAACATTTTAATGATCTTTGTGATATCTACAAAAACAAGGATGTCACCGATGATGCTTTTAAGTTAAGGGCATTCCCCTTTACACTTCAAGGAGAAGCGAAAGTTTGGTTAAGGAGCTTGCCATCCGATTCCATAAGAACTTTTCAAGATTTAACTAATGAGTTTATCAATCACTTCTTTCCACCGTCAAAAGTAGAACGACTTCGAATGGAGATTAATGGATTCACCCAACGGGGTGATGAGTCTTTGTATGATGCGTGGGTACGATTCAAGAAAATGCTAAGAGCTTGCCCACCGCATGGTTTGACGAAGAAGGAGTACATCAACACATTCTACCGGGGTACTAATGCTTTGACAAAGCAATATCTTGATTCTTCATCCGGTGGGGTATTTATGTATAAATCACCAAATGCGACTGAAATCTTATTGGAAGACATCTCGGTTAACACATTTGAATGGGCACTTCACCGCGAGGTTTGACAAGGAAAAGTGTAGCACAAATCGAGAGTGATAATGGACAAGTGATGCTTGCAAGCTTAAACAATCAATTTCAAACGTATGAGAAAGAGTTGAAAAAGCTTCAACAAACGATAGTAGCAATACAAGTAGGTTATCAACGATGTGAGGGTCCACATCTCACGAAGAATTGTCCTCAAATTACTCAATGCAATCATGTTGATCTAGATGACATTCGAATGAATTCGGATGCTCATGTGAACTACGTGAGTAATCAAAACTATCAACGGGGAGTAACATCAAACCAAGGCTACTACAATCCTAATCGAAAGCAAGTTTTATTCAACGATCAAACCAATACACCGCCCAGATTTGCAAACTGAAACCAAGGTTACAACAACTATAACCAAAACCAAAACAACAACTTTCAATACCAAAATCAACAACCTTACAACAACCAAGCCAATTCGAATTATCAAAATAACCAAGGTTATAGTCAACCATACAATAACCAAGGTTACAATCAACAACTTCAACAAAACGTTCAACAATCCCAACCTTCGAAGAGTTTAGAAGAAATCATGCAAAACTATATCAAGAAGGTAGAATCAAGCTTTCCTAATGAAAGAGAACGAGCTATTGAAGCAACAAATATGAAACCAACAAGCCTCATTTCAAAACATTGAAAGTGCCGTTGGAAGACTTTCAAATCAAGTTGCCGAAAGACCACAAGGAACTTTATCTTCAAACACTCAAGTTAACCCGATCAACAACTACAACAATAGCTGACAACACAACCAAAACAAACAAAACAACAACACAAGAGTGGTTTCTATCGAAGGCACCAACTAAAACCCTAACTACCCAAACCAAAACGAAAATGTCAAAGCAATAACCAATCGAAGCGGTTTGACCACTAAAGGGTTGAAGATCCCCATCCACAACCCTTTATAACTCATGAACCACTACCAAGTTTTATTGAAGAGTAAACCGAGGTTAGTAAGGAGAAGGGTAAAGAAAAGGTCAACTCAACTGAGGATACGCGTAATTATGAATCGGGTAAGAAAAATGGTGATGAGTCTCCAAAGGCAACGAGATCAGTGCCATATCCAAAAGCTTTAAAGAAGGACAAGTTGGCGGCTCAATACAAAAAGTTTCAAGGAATGATGAAAAACGTCTCCGTTAACTTGCCGATCACCAATGTGCTCAAAGGAATGCCAAACTACGGTCGGTTCATCAAGGAGCTAATATCCCAAAGGGGGTAAATATCACGACGAAACTTCTTTCTTTATTGAAGAGAAATGCAACAAGATTCTTGCATCAAGGCCACGGATTCCTAAGAAGTTAGGAGATCCAGGAAAATTTGTTTTCCCTTGTAAGTTCGATGAATCGGAAGTGTTCAATGCACTTGCCGATTTGGGTGCAAGCATTAACCTAATGCCCCACTCACTTTACGAGAGACTCAGTCTTGGACCTCTTAAACCTAGATGGATTAGGATAAGATTAGCTAATCATTCATTTGACACCGCTATTGGTATCATCGAGGACATCTTGGTTAGCATTGACACCTTGGTGTTCCCGGTTGATTTTGTTATCATGGAGATGAAGGAGTACCTTCAATTCCCCCTCATCTTAGGAAGACCATTTTTGGCAACTGCCGACACCATCATCTTAGTGCAACACTACCAACTCAACATTGGAGTTAGTAAAGAGCGTGCGATCATCAATATCCGAGAAGCTATGAAGCAACCGAGTAACACCGATGATGATGAGTGATATGCTTTTGACCACATTGACCTTTATGTGCATAACGAACTTGAAAAGCTTTTAAAAGTTGATACCACGGGGTTAGATCAAACTTGTGATAATGAAATTATGGATTTAGAGGCCGATTTTAGAGAATTGATGAATGTTAATATTGATGAATTTGAAAGTGAAAATGAGGCCATTTGGGAAGAGTCATTTGAGTCTATATCCCTCATGAAGATAGAATTTGAATCAAGTCTTCATGGGAGGAGCCTCCCACTCTTGAGCTTAAAGAGCTCCCCGGGCATCTTGAATACGCTTATCTCAAGGAAGAAAACCAACTTCCGGTGATTATTTCTTCGAAACTCACTAAAGACCAAAAGACCCGACTTGTCTCACTACTTAAGTTGCACCATAAGGCCATAGCATGGAAGACCACGGACATCCCGAGGATCATGTAGCGACCCCGACAAATCGTCAAGTGACGGCGTCATCTACATGGGTCCCATTACCTGGTCATAAGTCTTTATGACAACGTTTGACCAAAATATGTCGCCTTCATTTCAACATAAAGATTGTTTCCAAAGTTTAAAAGAATTGTTCAACCAAAAGTTAAGTTACAAGGTTATAAGTACAAATGAAATCTAGGCGACACGGTTTAAAGTAAAGTCATAAGACGCTCCATGAAATGCATGTATACTCGACATCCAATGCAAGTATCAAATAATGAGCGGAAGCATGTATCACATATCGTGCAAGACCTGAGAAAAATATAGAAATCTGTCAACGAAAACGTTGGTGAAATCATAGGTTTAAGTAAGTAAGTGAGTAAAAGTAAGTAAGTCGAACCACAAGGTTTGCAAAGTTGAAATAATAGTAATACATTCTAAAAGTTAATATTCACGAGCACCCAATTATCAAAGCTTAACATTCCATCCATTGTATACCCCATCCATAGTGCTAGAACAAACACTGATTCTCGAAAATATATTTCATCCGTAGACGGTAGCGAACCGTCAAAGATGAGGGTTGTCAACCCATATGGCCATATAACATAAGTTCTCGCTTACACCCGGCAAGTGTAACTAATGATAATCGAATTGAGGATTTTTGTTTTAAACTCGTATGTAGAATGTTTGTTTTCCCGTTCTTGTGTTCACTTAGTTCAAAAGAATCGTTTATGTTTTCTCATCCCAAATATAAGTTCAAAAAGAGTAAAAGTGGGACTATGATCTCACCTTTGATTGCAAGAGTAAGTAAGTACTTCAACAAGTAAACGCGTGCAAAGACGAAGCTAGTCTTGACCTAAACATATAGGTTATATCAATAACGGTAAACACAAACGGTCAAAGATGTTCAATTAGTCCTATGGCTCGTTACGACTTGATTATGTAGCATGTGAATCAATTAGTCAAGTTTCATGCACGATACAAGTAACTAAGCATGTTAGAACGATCGTATAATTGTTTGATTAAGTTTGACTAAAAGTCAAACTTGGTCAAAGTCAAGGTCAACGAGGTCGGGTCGGGTATCCGACAATTTTCCCATGATGAGAAATCATTTATGAGCAGAATGGCCAAGTTTCATGTTAATCGGAGTTACGGTTAAGCGGGAAACATTTTGTGAAAGGAAAAATAAAAACAAAAATGAGCTGGGCATATGCGCGGCGCGCTTTGGGTTGCGCGGCGCGCACCCAAGTGTAAATCCTGGTCAGAACTTAACCACGAAGGCAAACATCTGGGATTTCTAATTCTGCACGGCGCGCGGGTATATGCGCGGCGCGCAATACCTGGGAAACATGCAGTTTACAGAAAAATGGTCCAAGTCACGAACCAAAGCTCAAATTAACATATTTTATGAACCGAAAACATCCAAAATGCATACTATATATCGTTGGAAAGGTAATTTGACAAGGAAAACAACTAAACACGTTTCATCAAACAAAAGCATCAATTTCAATAACCGATTTTCCGTCAAGTGATCATTAAGAATCCATTTTCAAAGTTTCAAGTTCATCAAATGCATTTTAAGTTTCGGGAATCCAATTCACACATGTGATATGCCGTTTCGAAGGTAATTAAGCATACAACACAACCTAACACTTACAAGTAACATTAACAAGCATTTAATGCATCAAAAATTCAATTTACTTCTATCAAACCCTAACCCAAAATCACAAATTCAACAATCTTGCATATGAAACTAATCCATGTCAATCTACATACCAATTTGAAGCTAGTGATGTTAGGAACACAATTAAAACATCAACTTTTAACATCTAACAACATATGATCATCCTAAATTCGAGAACAACGCACCAAAATTCAAGTTCATGCTAGTTACACTAAAACAACGAGATCGAGCATATAAATTACACACACGACATCACAATGAGCCATAGACACTAACTAACACCATTTCAAGTCAAAAACACGAATTTAGAGAAATCTAGAGTTTTAGAAATGTTACCCAAACTTGATGATATTGGTATCAAAATGTAGAGGATGAAGAGAGGATCACGAAAATGTAATTTGTTTTGATGTTTGCTTCTCCAATCGGATTTAGATGATGATTTTATGTTTGAGGGTTTTGAGTTCAAAAATGGGAACTAGAGAGAAAGAGGAGGATGAAGGTGGGAGGTGGAGATGAAATGAATGGATGTGGTAAGTGGGTTGACTAGTTGACCTAGTCAACTAGTTTGCCCATTTGGCAATCTCGGTCCCTCGAGTTTCAAAGCGGGTGCGGGAATTAACCCAACGAATATTTTAAAAACGTTCGAGTAACGGATGACTTTATAATTAGATAACGAGAATATTATGAACGTTAGTTAACGAAAGATACAAATTTGAATAACGAAAGATATTATATAATAAAAAAAAAACGGTGTTAAAATAAATTTAACGAAAAATCACGGGATGTTACATTATCCACACCTCAAAAGAAATTTCGTCCCGAAATTTAGTTGGAAGTAATAGTCGATGTCTCTTACTCGAGACCTAGTGTAGTAACTCTACGAATGATTGAAGGTACTTTCTTAGACATTCCACGAATCCGGATAGTCGGGGTGTTACGTTGTATTAGGGCTTGGTTTTACGATCCACAAGTTCAGCCGGTTTTTCCTATGAGGAGGAGTTTGTCATCAATAGTTGGTGCATCTAGAAGGATTGCACGTTCCTGTTCCGCAGGACACGTTTCTAAGTTTGTTACACGAAATGTAGGGTAAACGGAAACTTAATTGAGTCGGCCGTTCTAAATGGTAGGAAGCGGCTCCAATACGCCCCAAGGTTTCAAAAGGTTCAATATTGCGGATATAACCTTCCTCGATTTCCCAAAATGAATTACACCTTTCCAAGGTGCGGTTTCTCAATATTACGCGGTTACACACTGGGATTTGTGAGGTTTTCATCTAAGTTTGGTATAACTCTTTTGGGCGACTACGGGTCGTCTCGAGCCCTTCTCGGACTTGGATTATCTCAATTGTTGTTTCTTGGATGAGTTAAGATTCGGTGTTTTGTTTGCCACATGCTTTGGTCCAACGAATAGGGGTATGACATTAGCGGTCATATAGGGTTTCGGAAAGTGCGTGTGAACACACGAGTGGTAACTACTGTTGTAAGAGGGATCTACTAAAAGCGACCATGCAAGTTTGAAACATGTCTTTCGAAGACGTAAATCGTTCGTTTGTTCGGTTCGTCTGTTTGTGGGTGGTACGCGGTACTCATGTCTAAGCGGTCTCCAAGGTTTCTTGTAAAACTAGAAGTGAAACGAGTATTTCGATACGGGATAATTGACAAGGATACACAGTGTTGGAATAGAATCTCTTAAGATATGTTTGAACAAGTCAGTTAGGGTTCACAAAAAAAAATGTTCGTTAGGACTATTCACCCTCGTGGCGAATACTAATGTAATGTGAGGAGTTTCTCTATCCATGGAGAAATGTTACAAGGAGTTTCCTTAAACGGAAATGCGAGCGATAAAGATAGGAGTGAAATGAGGACTGAGAATAGGATGAGCTTACATCTCGAGGTTGCCATAACGCGCCTCTAGTTGTCGAAAATTGAAGTCTGGAAGAGAAACAAGATAGTACACGTAATTGTATAGTTCAGGGTTGAATAATAGTTGGCCGATTATCAGAAACACAAGGACGTTAAGTCAAAGAAGAGTGAAGTATCGTTGGATTGTGTGTTATCTTAAATCCCCGTAATATCAGACAGTAACGGTGAAATAACAGAGGTATGTGTGTGGTACGGGATGACGAGAAAATTGATCGGATCCACAATTTAGTATTCGAATTCTTCGTGCAAAATAACGAATTTCAGTTATGTTGATTTTTGAGTCGAGAGAGTATGCCTTTCGGCGTTCAAGTAGAAATATTTCCATGTTTGAGTTCCATCTGTTGCTATACGATTTTAACTAGAAATGTTGGTGTGAAGAATCACGCTCAAGGTTCGAACACGGAGAGGTTTAGAGTTTTCCTTAGCGAGTTAACGAGTTTAAAAGTCGTGTGACACGAGAAAAGTCAGAAATGAATCTTCGGTAAAAATAGACGAGATCTAAGATTTTACGAATACAAGTCTGAGTTGGGAGAGTTTCCTGGTTACATGTGGCTTGATTTCGAGATTGATTGTAATGCCTTGACCATTAACATCATGGTCTAGAAAATTGGACTTCGTTCAATAGAAATTCTCACTCGGAGAATTTGGTATAGAGTTGCTCTTTTCTCAAAAGTTCGAGCTTAAGATGGTGATGTTGTTTGTTTTCCTTCTTTACTTGAATAGGTTAAGATGTCATCTATAAATACGATAACAGATTAGTCTATATGAATTTGCATACGCGGTTCAAGAGGTTTATGGATACGGGCGAGCCCTAAATAAATCAAACGGTACTAAGAGAGATTTACTACTAACGTTGCGAGTTCGGAAAGTGGCTTAGGAGACATCGTCTCACTTAACCCCCAATTGATGATAACCGGAACAGAGGTCGATTTGGAACATACGGGATTCGTGCAAATAATCATGAGGTCATGGATGCGAGGGAGAGGGTATCGGTTTCCAACCGAAAATTTCTTAGTTCACAATAATCTATACATAAATGTAGGGCAACAATTTCTCCTTAATGAATAGGTTTTGAGTTCCTTAGTTCTATTGGTGTCGAGTTCAATTTCTTAACGTATATCCTCCGATAATATTTATAGGCACACAATATTTTTCCGTTGGTCGCTTAAATTGCCTAAGTAGTATCTAAGGGAAAAAGGTGGAATGTAATGAGTACAAGTCAAAGTCTTGGTTGTAAAACGTCTAGCGGTAATTGAATCGAATAAGTATGAAACATACGGTTTGTTGTGAAGAAACGTACCCGTTACTAGTCCATCGTCGTTCCGGGCATCCTAGGTGTCGATGTTGAAGGTTCAACGGCGTGCGTTGGGGTTGATTTCTTCTTTGGGCACACATTCCTAAAATGACCCAGTTGGCCACATTCGAAGCAAGCACCCGTTCTGTGTGCGTTGGGCATCTTTCGAGCGACGGGTCCTTGGTGCCGGTGGCGAAACCTGCCACATCCTTCAAAGTGATGCTTGTGGCATTCGTTACAAAAAGGTAGTTTTCCGGTATAGCCTTTCTTGTCGTTGGAGGCGAAAGGCTTCTTGGAGAGGTTGTTGTGGTTGTGGTTGCTTGATTGAGAGGCTTCCCATGTTCTTTTATTGCCGCTGGATTGGTTCTCGACCATTGGTGCCGGCGTTTCCATTTCATTCGCCGTGTCTAAAGTATGGCGGGCCATTGTTAAAGCCTCTTGTAGGTTAGTGGGTCGAGGTGTCATTACCCTGTGTTGAATGCTCTTAGGGAGGCCATCCATGTAAAGTTCGACTCTTAGGGATTCGGGAGTCATGATATTTGGACACATTGTGACTAGTTCGGTAAACCGTTGATTATAAGCTTCGAGGTCGTTCCCGACCGTTTTTAAATTCCTTAGCCCTTGCTCGAGCCTTCGAGTCTCATCGCGCGGGAAGTATTCGGTGATCATTCTTTCTCTTAATTCGGTCCAAGAGAGTGTAAGGGCTTCATCGATACCCACTGATTGTACATACGTGTTCCACCATGAGAGAGCGATACCGGTAAGAGTGAGGGTGGAAAACTTGACCTTATCCTGGTCCTGACAACCGCTTATGCTAAAAACGGATTCTGTTTGTTCAAACCATCGGGTGAGAGTAACCGGTCCCCCGGTTCCATCGAAAGTGGGAGGATTGTACTTCATGAAGTTCTTGTAGGAGCAACCTTCGTTTGAATTACCGGTTCCATGATTGTTGTTGTTAGAAAAGTGATCGGCCACGGCCGTACCCACGGCGGTGGTTATCATTCGTTGAAGAGCTTGTTCTAGGGTTTCGAGAGGAGTATTGTGTTGACCTTGGTGAGCCATTGTTCCTTCATGACACAAGAATATCGTTGGTTAGTATTTTCAACAATACTAACCGGAGTATGGAATAAGGATAGAGAGGAAATTTTTCCTTGACTCGCCTTAAATTCTTTACGTCATAATGTCGGAACGTCCATGTGAATCACCGTAATATAATCCCGGAAATTATATTACCCTGATTCTCATGTGCATTTAACATTACTTCATAAAGTCAAGGTGGCGCATCAACAAAATTTATCAACGTAAGATCAAGATCGAATACGAGACATATATGATAGAAGAGTTCGAGTATAAATGCACAAATAGTCAAGTAATTCCTACTTCAGTCTATATGCCGGTTGTAGTCTAGATTCACCTATGTACCCTATGACTCGGGGTGGACACAAATGAACTCTAAATCCCTACAACCAAGGCTCTGATACCACTTGTAGCGACCCCGACAAATCGTCAAGTGACGGCGTCATCTACATGGGTCCCATTACCTGGTCATAAGTCTTTATGACAACGTTTGACCAAAATATGTCGCCTTCATTTCAACATAAAGATTGTTTCCAAAGTTTAAAAGAATTGTTCAACCAAAAGTTAAGTTACAAGGTTATAAGTACAAATGAAATCTAGGCGACACGGTTTAAAGTAAAGTCATAAGACGCTCCATGAAATGCATGTATACTCGACATCCAATGCAAGTATCAAATAATGAGCGGAAGCATGTATCACATATCGTGCAAGACCTGAGAAAAATATAGAAATCTGTCAACGAAAACGTTGGTGAAATCATAGGTTTAAGTAAGTAAGTGAGTAAAAGTAAGTAAGTCGAACCACAAGGTTTGCAAAGTTGAAATAATAGTAATACATTCTAAAAGTTAATATTCACGAGCACCCAATTATCAAAGCTTAACATTCCATCCATTGTATACCCCATCCATAGTGCTAGAACAAACACTGATTCTCGAAAATATATTTCATCCGTAGACGGTAGCGAACCGTCAAAGATGAGGGTTGTCAACCCATATGGCCATATAACATAAGTTCTCGCTTACACCCGGCAAGTGTAACTAATGATAATCGAATTGAGGATTTTTGTTCTAAACTCGTATGTAGAATGTTTGTTTTCCCGTTCTTGTGTTCACTTAGTTCAAAAGAATCATTTATGTTTTCTCATCCCAAATATAAGTTCAAAAAGAGTAAAAGTGGGACTATGATCTCACCTTTGATTGCAAGAGTAAGTAAGTACTTCAACAAGTAAACGCGTGCAAAGACGAAGCTAGTCTTGACCTAAACATATAGGTTATATCAATAACGGTAAACACAAACGGTCAAAGATGTTCAATTAGTCCTATGGCTCGTTACGACTCGATTATGTAGCATGTGAATCAATTAGTCAAGTTTCATGCACGATACAAGTAACTAAGCATGTTAGAACGATCGTATAATTGTTTGATTAAGTTTGACTAAAAGTCAAACTTGGTCAAAGTCAAGGTCAACGAGGTCGGGTCGGGTATCCGACAATTTTCCCATGATGAGAAATCATTTATGAGCAGAATGGCCAAGTTTCATGTTAATCGGAGTTACGGTTAAGCGGGAAACATTTTGTGAAAGGAAAAATAAAAACAAAAATGAGCTGGGCATATGCGCGGCGCGCTTTGGGTTGCGCGGCGCGCACCCAAGTGTAAATCCTGGTCAGAACTTAACCACGAAGGCAAACATCTGGGATTTCTAATTCTGCGCGGCGCGCGGGTATATGCGCGGCGCGCAATACCTGGGAAACATGCAGTTTACAGAAAAATGGTCCAAGTCACGAACCAAAGCTCAAATTAACATATTTTATGAACCGAAAACATCCAAAATGCATACTATATATCGTTGGAAAAATAATTTGACAAGGAAAACAACTAAACACGTTTCATCAAACAAAAGCATCAATTTCAATAACCGATTTTCCGTCAAGTGATCATTAAGAATCCATTTTCAAAGTTTCAAGTTCATCAAATGCATTTTAAGTTTCGGGAATCCAATTCACACATGTGATATGCCGTTTCGAAGGTAATTAAGCATACAACACAACCTAACACTTACAAGTAACATTAACAAGCATTTAATGCATCAAAAATTCAATTTACTTCTATCAAACCCTAACCCAAAATCACAAATTCAACAATCTTGCATATGAAACTAATCCATGTCAACCTACATACCAATTTGAAGCTAGTGATGTTAGGAACACAATTAAAACATCAACTTTTAACATCTAACAACATATGATCATCCTAAATTCGAGAACAACGCACCAAAATTCAAGTTCATGCTAGTTACACTAAAACAACGAGATCGAGCATATAAATTACACACACGACATCACAATGAGCCATAGACACTAACTAACACCATTTCAAGTCAAAAACACGAATTTAGAGAAATCTAGAGTTTTAGAAATGTTACCCAAACTTGATGATATTGGTATCAAAATGTAGAGGATGAAGAGAGGATCACGAAAATGTAATTTGTTTTGATGTTTGCTTCTCCAATCGGATTTAGATGATGATTTTATGTTTGAGGGTTTTGAGTTCAAAAATGGGAAGTAGAGAGAAAGAGGAGGATGAAGGTGGGAGGTGGAGATGAAATGAATGGATGTGGTAAGTGGGTTGACTAGTTGACCTAGTCAACTAGTTTGCCCATTTGGCAATCTCGGTCCCTCGAGTTTCAAAGCGGGTGCGGGAATTAACCCAACGAATATTTTAAAAACGTTAGAGTAACGGATGACTTTATAATTAGATAACGAGAATATTATGAACGTTAGTTAACGAAAGATACAAATTTGAATAACGAAAGATATTATATAATAAAAAAAAAAACGGTGTTAAAATAAATTTAACGAAAAATCACGGGATGTTACAGATCAATCCATCATATTGTACACACAAGATTCTCATGGAAGAGAACTTCAAACCGGTTGTCCAACGACAATGAAGACTTAACCCAAACATGAAGGAGGTTGTCAAAAGGAAGTGATCAAATTGTTGGACGCGGGGTTTATTTATCCAATATCCGACTCACCATGGGTGAGTCCCGTCCAAGTGGTTCCCAAAAAGAGTGGGACCACGGTGATCTCCAAAATGAGCTTGTCCCAACCTGAACCATCACGGGATGGAGGGTGTGCATTGACTATAGTCGTTTAAATGATACCACACGAAAAGACCATTTCCCACTCCCTTACATCGATCAAATGATCGAACGTTTGAGCGGGAGAGAGTTTTATTGCTTTCTTGATGGGTTTTCGGGATACTTTCAAGTCCTGATAGACCCCGAGGATCAAGAAAAAGACGACCTTTACATGCCCCTATGGTACATTTGCGTATCGAAGGATGCCTTTTGGGCTATGCAATGCCCCGGGAACATTTCAACGATGCATGCTTGCTATTTTCTCGGATATGGTTAAGGATACTATGGAGGTATTCATGGATGACTTTTCGGTATTCAGAGATTCATTCGACCATTGTCTTAAAAATCTAGAAAAATGTTAACTCATTGTGAAAGTGCAAATTTGGTTCTTAATTGGGAAAAATGCCACTTCATGGTCAACGAAGGGGTAGTTTTGGGACACACAATTTCTAAGGCAAGAATTGAGGTAGACAAAGCTAAAATTAGTGTGATAAAAGACTTACCGGAACCGTCAGATGTGAAAGTAAACCGAAGTTTTCTTGGGCACGCGGGATTTTATAGACGGTTCATAGAAGATTTTTCGAAAATCACTCGCCCTATGACCAAGTTGTTAGTAAAAGACCAACTTTCTTGTTTGATGAGGAATACACCAAAGCTTTTAACTTGTCGAAAGAAAAGCTCATTAACCCACCAATTCTTGTTTCTCCTGATTGGGATAAAGACTTTGAATTGATGTGCGATGCGAGCGATTATGCGCTTGGTGCGGTGCTTGGTTAAATAGTTGACCAACACTTTAGACCGATTTACTATGCAAGCAAGACTTTAACCGGGGCCCAATTGAATTACACCACTACCATAAAGGAACTTCTTGCGGTAATATTTGCTTTTGATAAGTTTAGATCTTATCTTGTACTTTCCAAAACGACCGTATACACAGACCACTCTGCGTTGCAATATCTTTTTCAAAAACAAGATTTGAAACATCGTTTAATTAGGTGAGTCCTTTTACTACAAGAGTTTGATATAGAAATAAGGGATAAATAGGGAGCCGAGAATGTGGCGTCCGACCACTTACTGAGGTTAGACAATCCCGGGCTTCAACCTTTAGACGAATCAAAGATTCGGGATACTTTCCCCGATGAACATTTAATGAGAATTGACCTAGTCGATGAAGTCCCATGGTTTGCCGATTTTGCAAACTACTTGGCCTCAAATGTTTTACAAAAAGGTTTGTCATACCAACAAAAGAAAAAGTTTTTCAACGATTTACGGTATTACTTTTGGGAAGAACCACACTTGTTCCACATTGGGGTGGATCAAGTAATTCGGAGATATGTTTATGGACAAGAAGCCCGCGAGATTTTAGGGAGTTGTCATAGTGGACCTACGGGAGGGCATTTTGGTCCGAACCACACCGCTAATAAGATGTTCGATTCCGGTTTCTATTGGCCGACGATACTCAAGGACTCCCATGAATTGGTGAAACATTGTGATTCTTGCCAAAGGTCCGGTTCCATTTCA
Source organism: Rutidosis leptorrhynchoides (assembly GCF_046630445.1). Taxonomy (NCBI): domain Eukaryota; kingdom Viridiplantae; phylum Streptophyta; class Magnoliopsida; order Asterales; family Asteraceae; genus Rutidosis; species Rutidosis leptorrhynchoides. The sequence goes on from NC_092340.1 coordinate 248,445,812, forward strand.
AAGAGGGATGAGATTCCTCAAACCGACATTCAAATATGTGAGGTATTCGACGTATGGGGTTTAGATTTCATGGGTCCATTCCCGAACTCAAATAAGTGCGTCTATATTTTAATAGCGGTAGATTATATTTCTAAATGGGTCGATGTGACGCCCCGTACAAAATTAACGTGTACAGATCATCAACAACAGGATCATTACCAGGTCAAACACTATATGCTGTTTGAAAACCAGTTTTGCATTCATGAAAAGATAACGTTTTACAAAAGAACACGTGCTTCCTATGAATTGAAGCATTAACATAAGTATGTGACCCAAAGGTCGTTACAAAACCATTATTTGAAAATAACGTAAGTTGCGAATGCAAAAATCAAAGTTCCATGATTGGGACATCTCTAAGTAATGCAGCGGAAGTCTAACACAGCAAGTTTGTAACACCAAGGCAGCAAGTCTAACAGTGGAAGCAACAACGTCTAAGCACCTGAGAAATACACGCTTAAAATGTCAACACGAATGTTGGTGAGCTATAGTTTGTCTGTAATCAGTAATGTAATGTAGGCTACGAGATTTTCAGTGCTTCAACTAGCAGTTTAAATCAGTAAGATAAAGTATATGTTCAACCGTGGGCACTTGGTAACTAACTTAACGTAAATATCACCCCTAATAGTACACTTGGCGAGTGCGTATGTTTACGAAATATTAAACACCTGTTAAATGCTAGCGCGACTAGCCCGAGTGGGGATGTTAAATCCTATGGATCCATATCTAAGATTCGCGTTCACCGGTTCAAAGACCAATGACTAAACGTTATCGAGCTAAGGGGAAAGTTTATGCCGTTGTATAATCCACACATATATAAAGTTTAAGTACTCGTGCCTAGTATGTAAAACGTAAAATGCGCATGTATTCTCAGTTCCCAAAATAGTTAAAGTAAAAAAGGGATGCTATAACTCACAGTGAAAAGTAGTTAAGTTGATACGAGATAAGTTTGCAAGTAGTTGCTCCGAAAGGTCCTCAACCTAAGTCAAAAGTTACTAAGTCAGTAAATCGTTCCCAAAGATTTAAAAGTATGTAAATTAGGTCTTAAGTATCATCATCATTCATCATAAGTCTAAAAGGGTAAAGTAAGTTTCACTCAAGAATAGAGATCGAAACAAAGGCTGACTTTGATCAGCTGTTACGACCTCTACGTAAATCGAAAAGATGCGTAATCAGTGGCTATGGCTCCGTATGTGAGTCCACTAGTTTATGACCCAAATTCAGAACCAAACTCATCTTCGTTTGACTGTGGCAATGGTTTAAGTGCGAGTAGGTCAGAAATTTCAGCACAACGTTACAAAGGTGTAGTGACTTTCGGAAGGCTATAAATCCTAAACCGTAAATCGGATTAAGACGAGCCTTAAACGAAAAGTCATCTACTCGAACCGAACGATCTAAAAATTAACTTTTCCAGTAGTCCAGGTTACTGATCAGTTCCAGAAAACAGTAGGTAAGGTGCTCCGGTGGGTTCTTGGTGCTTGATGCTCATCACGGTTCTCATCCTTGATGCTTGTAGCTTCAAGTGTACAACTCGTTGATGGGTTTGCATCATCTTTACCAAGTTTTGACCATCATAACACTAGTTTATGTCTAAGATATGTAGTACAACTCATTTAAGTGTTGTAAGTAGTTTAATGAACCAAAGTTACATCAAGATCTTAGATCCGACACATACATGAGTTCTATTAGTAATAGAAAGCTATAACTGATAATGCTAAAAACGAACATATATTTCATAGCATTATTCCTCAAGAAAGACAAGATTTTAGTTGCAATTGTTCTATTTAAAAGTGATATTCGTTTAAATAATAAAAGGTGAAGACAAAAGACAGATTCGACGAATTGAAGACGCAAACGACCAAAAAGCTCAAAAGTACAAAATACAATCAAAGAGGTTCCAATTATTGATAAGAAACGTCTCGAAATTACAAGAGTACAAGATTCAAAACGCAAAATACAAGATATTAAATTGTACGCAAGGACGTTCGAAAATCCGGAACCGGGACCAGAGTCAACTCTCAACGCTCGACGCAACGGACTAAAAATTACAAGTCAACTATGCACATAAATATAATATAATATTTAAATAATTCTTATAATTATTTATATATTATATAAATAATAAAAAAACCGTCGGCGAGAAAGACTCCAAAGTTTGTGAGCTGTATTTACAAACTCCGCGACTCGCGGAGTTTGAAGGGAAAAAGGGCCGCGAGTCGCGGAGCCCCAAATTCTGAAACTCCCTATAAAAGCAAACGAATTCTGATCGCAAAAACACTCATATATCCATCCTCTCTATATCTATACGTAAATATTTATATTTATATTTTAATTTTAATTTTAATTTAATCCTAATAATAAGGGTATGTTAGCGAATATTGTAAGGGTGTAAGTCGAAATTCTGTCCGTGTAACGCTACGCTATTTTTAATCATTGTAAGTTATGTTCAACCTTTTTAATTTAATGTCTCGTAGCTAAGTTATTATTATGCTTATTTAATCCGAAGTAATCATGATGTTGGGCTAATTACTAAAATTGGGTAATTGGGCTTTGTACCATAATTGGGGTTTGGACAAAAGAACAACACTTGTGGAAATTAGACTATGGGCTATTAATGGGCTTTATATTTGTTTAACTAAATTATAGTTTGTTAATGTTAATATAAAGATTTACAATTGGGCGTCCCTATAAATTACCATATACACTCGATCGGACACGATGGGCGGGGTATTTATATGTACGAATAATCGTTCATTTAACCGGACACGGGAATGGATTAATAGCCACTATAATAATTAAAACAGGGGTGAAATTATGTACAAGGAAACTTGGTATAATTGATAACAAAATATTAAAACCTTGGGTTACACTCAGTCGACATCCTGGTGTAATTATTAAACAAAGTATTAAAATCTTGTTACAGTTTAAGTCCCCAATTAGTTGGAATATTTAACTTCGGGTATAAGGATAATTTGATGAGGATACTCCCACTTTATATTTATGACTGATGGACTGTTATGGACAAAAACCAGACGGACATATTAAATAATCCAGGACAAAGGACAATTAACCCATGGGCATAAAACTAAAATCAACACGTCAAACATCATGATTACGGAAGTTTAAATAAGCATAATTCTTTTATTTCATATTTAATTTCCTTTATTTTATATTTAATTACACTTCTAATTATCGCATTTTTATTGTTATTGTATTTAATTGCACTTTTAATTATCGTACTTTTTAATTATCGCAAGTTTATTTTATCGCACTTTTATTATTCGCAATTTCATTATCGTTATTTACTTTACGCTTTAATTTAAGTCTTGTATTCATTTTTAATATTTTACATTTGGTTTTAACTGCGACTAAAGTTTTAAAATCGACAAACCGGTCATTAAACGGTAAAAACCCCCCTTTATAATAATAATATTACTTATATATATATTTGTATTTTTATAAAAGTAAACTAATATAGCGTTAAGCTTTGTTTAAAGATTTTCCCTGTGGAACGAACCGGACTTACTAAAAACTACACTACTGTACGATTAGGTACACTGCCTATAAGTGTTGTAGCAAGGTTTAAGTATATCCATTCTCTAAATAAATAAATATCTTGTGTAAAATTGTATCGTATTTAATAGTATTTCCTGCTAAAAAAATAATAGCTATTTTATATACACCTCGCGAAACATCAAGTATTTTTGGCGCCGCTGCCGGGGAACAATCTAGCTTAAAAGCCGGAAGCGCAACGCTAATTAAAAAAAAAGATTTTTAGTTTACTTTTATTAAAATTCATTTTTATAAAAATACGTTTTAATTATTCGAAAATATAAAAAGAAAAACAAAAATATAAGTATTTTTAAGATTTTGTTAAATATTTAAGTTTTATAAAGTTTCTTTATGTTTATATAAGTTTTATTTAAGTATTTTGTTTTTATTTAAAAAAAACATAAAAAAAAGAACCGAAAAAAATATATATATATAAATCTAGTTTTACAATTTTTATTTATAAAATTATAAAGTAGTTCTATTTTTTTTTAGTTTTTAAATATAAGTTTTTATTATATAAATATTTAGATTTTAAAACAGAAAAATATAAAAACAGAAAATATAAAATAAATAAATAAATAAATAAATAAAATCAAATTTAAAACTGTACCAGAGTTGAATTTTGAAACCCCGCGACTCGCGGGGTTTGCTGCTTGGAATACCGCGACTCGCGGAGACACTCTGACACACGTGACAGAACCCTAATTTCACATTAATTACGGATTTTATTATTATTATTATTATTAAACCCTAATTAGTTTAATTATTATAATTAGTTTAATTTTTTTAAATTAAATTGTATTTTAAATTTTAATTAGTTTTATTATATATAAAATTAATAGTTTTAATAAATAAATAATATAAAAATAATATTTTTATAAAAATTGTACTTTTTATAACTGTTTGTATATTTTTATATTTTGTCCCTTTTTAATCTTTTTAGCGTAATATTTATATTTTTAGCTCATATTTAGTTTTAAACTTAGTTTTTGCCATAGTTATTTTTACTTCTAGATTTTTAGGCTTTGCCGTAGAATTCCTTAAGTGCTTTTTCTTTAGACTAAGATTTAGGTGCTTTAGAATTTTGCGACGCCTTTTTAAGTTTTAGTTTCTTTTTAAGTTATTTCCATTTGGGATTTAGTTTTTCCTGTAAGCTTTAATATTTTTAGACGACTTTTACCTATGTATCAATTATCATTCCAATTAGTAATCTCAATTTGCGATTATAATTTTAAGTTAGTTGTAGTAATAAGGTTAGGGTAGTCAAGTGTTTTTAAGTTTTATAAGTTTCTTTTATTTTTCCGTCACCTTTTATTTTTCAACCATTTTTCTTTTTCGACCTTTTTCGACGAACTCTTTTTCTTTCTTATTTCTCGCTATTCTAGTTTTTGGACATAGATTTTTATTCTACTTCTTATCTAAATTTCTTAAAATTACGAAAATTTATTTTAAGTGGTTAAATTGATAGACATCAAAATTTTCTGGTTCGTAGTAATAGTTGGATTTGTACGTGGACCGGGTTATTGGAGCCAAACAGTCCTCAATTATATTGAGACCAAACGAATCCTGCCCCTCTGCTGCATCTTTTGGCTATTCGAAACGTGGGCAAAATCAGAAAAGTCTATTGATTGGATAACTTATTATAATTTTTCTTTCCTTTTAAAAACTAATAGGATATTCAGTGAATGCACCGAGCAAGACGTTCACAACCTTTTGTACATTCACCACCTGTAACTAGATCAAGACATTTAGCAAATATTACCACCGTTGATTTTTCTTTAGAATCGTCATCCAGTCGACCAAGTACTCCAGTTCAAATTTCCGATAATCCATTTTTTGAACCCGACCTCACAATTGAGAATCCGGAGAATATTCAGGAACGATTCGTAGATCCTGAACCACTAAACTTTCCTCCGGAACCACCAATCATTCAAACAGAGATTGTTGAGGAACGAACCATTAAAGCAGAATCCTCTAGTGATTCCGATTCAACAAATTCAATTATGGAGATTCTGGAACCTTTAAGTATGGAAGACCGAATGAGAGCTAAACGCACTGGCCAAGGTCACGCAATTACTCATCCAGACATTAATGCGCCAGATTATGAAATCAAAGGACAAATTCTACACATGGTGACTAATCAGTGCCAATTTAGTGGTGCGACGAAGGAAGATCTAAATGAACATCTACGTACCTTTAATAGGATCTGCACACTATTTAAAATCCGAGAAGTGGAGGATGAACAGATATATCTCATGTTATTTCCCTGGACTTTAAAGGGAGAAGCCAAAGATTGGTTGGAATCGTTACCTGAAGGGGCGATTGATACATGGGATGTTTTAGTTGAAAAATTTCTTAAACAATTCTTTCCTGCATCTAAAGCCGTAAGACTTCAAGGAGAAATTGTTACGTTCACACAGAAACCAAATGAAACTCTATATGAGGCGTGGACAAGATTTGGAAAGTTATTAAGAGGATGTCCGCAACATGGTTTAGACACCTGTCTAATAGTACAAATATTCTACCAAGGATGCGACATCACTACAAGGAAAGACATAGATATAGCAGCTGGTGGTTCTATTATGAAGAAAACTGAAACTGATGCTTACAAAATTATTGATAACACTGCTTCCCACTCACATGAGTGGCACCAAGAAAAAGATATCGTTAGATCATCTAAAGCAGCTAGAGCCGATTCTAGCCATGACTTAGATTACATTTCCGCAAAGATAGATGCTGTCGAGAGACGAATGGAAAAGATGACTAAAGATATTCACTCAATACGAATTAGTTGTGAGCAGTGTGGAGGACCACATTTGACAAAAGATTGTCTCAGTATTGAATTAACAATGGAACAAAGAGAGAATATTTCATACATAAACCAAAGACCTGGAAATAATTATCAGAATAATTATCAACCGCTAAGACCAATTTACAATCAAAACCAGAACTATAACTGAAATATTCCATACAACAACCAACAAGGTCCTAGCAATCAACAAGTATCCAATAATACTTACAATCAGCAAAGACCTAATTTTCAAAACAAACCACCACAATAAACCGATGATAAAAAGCCGAATTTAGAAGATATGATGACGAAGCTAGTTGAAACTCAAACGCAGTTTTCAACATCTCAAAAACAAACCAATGAACAAAATGCTCAAGCATTTAGAAATCAACAAGCTTCTATTCAAAATCTGGAACAAGAAGTAAGTAACCTAGCAAGGTTAATAGGTGAAAGAAAACTGGGAAGTCTACCTAGTGATACAAATGCTAACCCCCGGAATGAAACAGCTAAAGCCATTACCACAAGAAGTGGTACAACACTTAAACCACCTGAAATACCTGTAACTTCTGATGAAGCTATTCCTACTCCACAAGAACCCCAACCTGATCAAGATAAGGAAAAAGAACCGGTAGTTGAGAAGGTTAATGAAGATAACACAGTTAAGGCTAAACCTTATGTTAAACCATACCAACCACCACTTCCTTACCCGAGTAAGATGAAGAAAGAGAAACTTGAAGCCGAGCAATCCGAATTCTTGGATATGTTTAAACAGATAAATGTAAATCTTCCTTTCATTGATGTGATTTCAGGAATGCCTAGATATGCTAAATTCTTGAAAGATCTAATCTCAAAGAGAAAGAAAATGGAAGAACTCTCGGCTGTTACCATGAATGCTAATTGTTCAGCAGTGCTGTTGAATAAGATACCAGAAAAACTATCTGATCCAGGAAGTTTCACGATTCCATGTTTTCTGGGTAGTCTTAGTTCAATAGAAGCATTAGCAGATTTAGGTGCTAGTATAAATCTAATGCCGTATTCACTATACGCTAAACTAGACCTTGGAGAATTGAAACCAACCAGAATAAGCATACAACTAGCCGACAGATCAATAAAATATCCTAGAGGGATAATGGAGAACATGCTAGTTAAAGTTGGTACTTTAGTATTTCCAGTAGATTTTGTTGTTCTGGACATGGAAGAAGATTCTCAAGTTCCTCTCATATTAGGAAGACCATTCTTAAACACGGCTAAAGCAATGATATACGTGTTCGGTAAGAAATTGACCCTAAGTATAGAGGACGAGAGTGTTACCTTTTCAGTTGATAGAGCAATGCAACAACCACAATCTGCAGATGATACATGTTATTATATTCAAACTATAGATGCACATGCAGAATTATTAGAAGAATTTCCAGAATTACAAGGAACAGGAGAATGTTCTTTAGGAGAAGGTAATGAACCAATTAATGAAGCTGAAATGTTAGCTACACTTATAGCTAATGGATATGAACCAACAACAGAAGAAATTCAAATGCTAAAAGAAGAAGACAGATATCGATATAAATCATCGATAGAAGAACCTCCGAAATTAGAGTTAAAGCCACTTCCAAACCATTTGGAATACGCTTATTTACATGGTGAATCTGAATTACCTGTAATAATATCATCTTCTCTTACTGAAAATGAGAAATCACAACTCATTTCTGTGTTGAAAGCTCATAAACCAGCCATTGCATGGAAGATTCATGATATTAAAGGAATAAGTCCTTCGTATTGCACACATAAAATCCTTATGGAAGAAGGTCATAAAACGTATGTGCAACGCCAACGAAGACTAAATCCTAATATGCAAGATGTAGTTAAAAAAGAAATTATTAAACTGCTAGATGCAGGTTTAATTTATCCAATTTCTGATAGTCCATGGGTAAGCCCAGTTCAATGCGTGCCTAAGAAGGGTGGCATGACTGTCATTACAAATGAGAAAAATGAGCTTATTCCTACTAGAACTGTAACAGGATGGCGTGTGTGTATTGATTATAGAAAATTAAATGACGCCACCAAAAAAGATCACTTTCCCTTACCTTTCATTGATCAAATGTTGGAAAGATTAGCCGGAAATAGTTACTATTGTTTTCTAGATGGATTTTCCGGATATTTTCAAATTCCAATAGCACCCGAAGATCAAGAGAAAACCACATTCACGTGCCCTTATGGTACTTTTGCTTACAAACGCATGCCATTTGGACTTTGTAACGCCCCTGCAACCTTTCAAAGGTGTATGATGGCGATTTTTCATGACATGATAGAAGAATGCATGGAAGTTTTCATGGATGACTTTTCAGTCTTCGGTGATACATTTGAATCATGTCTAGTTAATCTGGAACGAATGCTTATTAGATGCGAACAATCAAATCTAGTACTTAATTGGGAGAAATGCCATTTCATGGTTAAAGAAGGCATCGTTCTTGGTCATAAAATTTCAAAAGAAGGAATTGAAGTGGATAGAGCTAAAGTAGATGTAATTGCTAAACTTCCACATCCCACCAATGTTAGAGGAGTTAGGAGTTTTCTAGGGCATGCCGGTTTTTACCGACGTTTCATAAAAGATTTTTCTAAAATTGCCACTCCTATGAATAAACTCCTAGAAAAGGATGCTCCATTCATCTTTTCCGATGAGTGTATCAAATCTTTTAATATTCTTAAAGAGAAACTCACTAATGCGCCGATCATGATAACACCAAATTGGAATCTACCATTTGAACTAATGTGCGATGCAAGTGATTTTGCAATGGGAGCCGTTTTAGGACAAAGGATTGAAAAACGATTTCAACCTATATATTATGCTAGTAAGACGTTACAAGGAGCACAAACGAACTATACAACTACTGAAAAAGAACTCCTTGCTATTGTCTTTGCTTTTGACAAATTTCGATCATATCTCGTTCTAGCAAAAACGGTGGTCTATACCGACCATTCTGCTCTTAGATACCTATTTTCGAAACAAGATGCTAAACCAAGATTAATCCGTTGGATCTTACTCTTACAAGAGTTTGATATTGAAATCCGAGATAAAAGAGGAGCAGAAAATCTCGCCGCTGATCATCTTTCTCGTCTTGAAAATCCCGAATTAGAAGTTCTAAATGAATCGGCCATACAAGACAACTTTCCTGATGAATATCTATTGAAGATAGATTATAAAGAAATTCCATGGTTTGCAGACTATGCAAACTACTTAGTTTGTGTATTCCTTGAAAAAGGATTATCGTACCAAAGACGAAAGAAATTCTTCAGTGATATAAAACACTATTTTTGGGAAGATCCACATCTGTTTAAAAGTTGTCCCGATGGAATAATACGCCGATGTGTATTTGGAGATGAAGCTAGTAAAATTTTAAACCATTGTCACACAGGACCAACAGGAGGGCATTATGGGCCTCAACTAACAGCAAGAAAAGTTTATGATGCTGGATTCTATTGGCCTACAATTTACAAAGACGCACACCTTCTTTGCAAATCCTGTGATGCTTGTCAAAGGGCCGGAAAAATAAGTCAACGTGATGAAATGCCACAAAATGTCATACAAGTATGTGAAGTATTTGACATTTGGGGTATTGACTTTATGGGTCCATTTCCAAAATCTCATAATAATCTATATATACTCGTAGCCATTGATTATGTATCTAAATGGGCGGAAGCACAAGCTCTCCCAACTAACGATGCACGAGTTGTAGTCAACTTTTTAAAACGTCTTTTTGCAAGGTTTGGAACACCGAAAGCTTTAATAAGTGATCGGGGTACTCATTTCTGTAATAATCAAATTGAGAAAGTTCTTAAAATATATGGAGTAACTCATAAAATCTCCACCGCATATCATCCATAAACAAGTGGACAAGTTGAAAATACAAACCGAGCTTTAAAACGTATTCTAGAGAAAACCGTAGGATCAAATCCGAAGGAATGGTCCATTAAATTGGAGGATGCACTCTGGGCTTTTAGAACAGCCTACAAAACTCCAATTGGAACCACACCTTTTAGACTTGTTTATGGAAAAGCATGTCATCTTCCAGTAGAAATTGAACACAAAGCATTTTGGGCTTTGAAGACATGTAATCTTGATTTACATGAAGCCGGACGTCTACGATTAAGTCAACTAAACGAATTAGAAGAATTAAGACATGAAGCATACGATAATTCGTTAATCTATAAGGAAAGAACGAAGAAATGGCATGATAAAAGAATCAGAAGTTCAAAAGAATTTAAGGAAGGAGACAGAGTTCTTCTTTTCAATTCACGATTCAAGCTATTTCCTGGAAAATTGAAATCAAGATGGTCTGGACCATTCATAGTTAAAAGAGTTTTTCCATACGGAACGATAGAATTAATAAATTCAAATGGGATTGAATTTAAAGTTAATGGTCACAGAGTTAAACACTACATAGATAGTCCGATGGAAGTCGACAACGAAGTTAATCACAATTTCGACACCACAGCTAACTAAGTGTGGGGAGAATCAAGTCTTTAAAGGATAATATGTATTTCTGTTAGAGTTAGATTGTCTGTTTTTGTGTAGTTCTCGAAAATGGAACCCGAATGGTCTTTCCCTAGCAGACCCTAAAGAACTAGTCTTCTTCCCCCATTCTGAATTTTTATTTTTTTAGGTTTTTACAAAATGAAGACTGCCTGTGAACTAAACCATGGTCTAATGCTACACGCTTTGATCACTAAACGTAATAATGACACACTTCCGAGTGAAATAGTATCAGTAATCAGAGAAAGATTGGACGGAGTTAGAAAAGAATCCAGATGCGAAGATAATAAGTTACAATTTGGTAAAGGAAAATCAAAATCCGCAGCGAAAAGAAGAGCACGACACCTAGAAAGATGTCACAAATGCGGAAAATGGTCACATGGAGGTAAATATTCAAATAATCAAACCTATTCAAATACCGAATTTGTTACTTTATGCAGAGACGGACCGTTCATATGTTTAGAAGAAAATACACAGAACGCTCGAGGTTACGCCTATGTAGCTATGGAAAACCAATTAAACCGACTATCTTATGAATGGGATAGATCATATAACTAAGAAATCTATTTCACAGGTATGTCTGTACAGTTTTTTTTTTATTTTTTTTATTTTTAACCTTTTGATAATAAACGCTAATTTGTTCGCTATAAAGTATTAAATTGGTATTGAATAAAATTAGGTTTGGCGACCGAAATTATTGATATCATTCAAAAATTTATTACATCACTGCGAAATTTAACGTTTATTCTTAAGGTATAAATATCTTTAAACAATCAACCCAAAATATTTCAAAAATTCGTCATGAGTTAAATTAGTTCTTGGAACCGAAATTACTTTACTGAAAAGAGGGGCGCATATTTTTGATAATATTTGATTGATTAAAGTGGGATAAAAAGCGAAAAAGATTTTTAATTTTATTTTTACCATGTTTTTAAAATTAATATATAAATCTTAAATTAATATTGTAAACTTTGTAAAAACAATATATTTAAAATTGTAAATATTTGAAAAATTTATATAAGTTTGGTGTGAATTTATAATATGAATTTTTAAAATTAAGTTTGGTGTGAATCTTTAATTTTTAAAAAATATGAATTTTTAATTTTATGCATTTCAAATTTTAAAGTTTGGTGTGAATTTTTAATATTAATTTTGAATTTTATATTTAAATTGTGTGAATTTAAAAACAAAAATTTACTTTATCTCATTAAGTTAAAAATATGATTTTTAAAATTCGTCGTAAGTTGAAGACTAGGTCTTTGAACCGAAATTGCTTTACCCGAGGGAGGGACGAGAACTTTTATTATCATTATTTTTAATCTTATTGAATTAAATTATGCCAAAAACATTAAAAAAACCCAAAAATCTTAGCTTTTAAAACAATCGCTACAAAAAGACAAATTTTAAAATTTTGTCGAGGAACGGACTAGGACATCGATCCGAAACGACCTCGTCCTAAATAACAAGGGAAACAAAATTTTAAAATTAATTACTTAATTGTTTTAATTAGTTTAAGATGTAAAAAAAAAAAAAAAAAAAAAAAATTCCGCGACTCGCGGAGTTTGAAGGTTTAAACCCCGCGACTCGCGGAGGGACCGAATTACAGAAAAAAATAAAAGGAGCTGGAACAGTTCAGTTGCAACCCACCAACAAGAAAAATACTGCGAAAATACTCCACAAAAACTCGAAAAAACACCCCCAAAATCACAATTTTTAACCGTTAATCATCAAATCTTTTACTAAAATCATGTTGAGAAGGATGCTATCAAGGAATTACTCAAGAAAAACGGTAAATTTCTACACCTAAACACCATTTAATCCGAAAATTAGTGTTCTTGAGCAATTTTTTTTCCCCAATTTGATTTTGATTAGTGTAATTATTCTTAAATTGTTTATGTATTATGCTTGTATAACCTAGATTGATGCTATTTAACATGATTAGAAGCCTTAAACTTCAAATTTAGAGTAATCTAGGGTTTGTGTTCTTGAGCAAATTTGGGGTTTTTTGATATAAACAGGTTATGGCCGATTTTTGTCATGAATTGTTGCTAAATTAAGTAGTGTAACATGTTTAGGTAGTTAAATGATCCAAACTTTGAGCCTAAACATGATTTTGAGAATTAAAGTGGACTTTTTCAAGTCTAAAAATTCATGAACTTGATTTTTGAGAGATAATGCCATTTGAAACTTGTTTAATTGCTAGTAATGATTATTTTGACATGTTATTTGAGTTGAATGCTTATGAACTTGGCGAACATTTTCGTATATGCTTGTTTGAAAAAGTGTAGATTTGATGAAAATATGAAAATGAGCTTAAGTTTGATATAAATTGATCATGTCATTGTAATTATTTTGATTGATGATTTTGCTGACACTAATGCATATTTGGATGCACAAAAATTGTGTTTGATGTGTTTTGCAGACTGAAAGGGGTGAATCTTAATCCCAAGCTCGCGATGCTCCTGCTGAGAATGCGGAACAACAGGAGGTGGATAACTACTACAAGCAAGATATACCTCATCCAGTCATGACATTTTCTGATATGCACTTGGAAGATTTGCACCCGAACCTGAGATTCGACAGACTTTGGATAGATTATCCAAAATACCAAAGGGGTTTGCATACTCTTCATTCTAAAGTTGTTGAGGTACCTAGGGTCATAGAATGGGGACCATTAGAAGCTGTAGAATTGGCCGGGTCAATTAGGGAATTACTTGCACAGAGGTATGGTAATTCTACTTTTAACGACTGGGTACGTTTATTCACCATGCGTAGACCTGTATATAAAGTATGGTGTGAAGAATTGTTGTGTAGTATAGAATTAAATGATCGGGTAGCTAGTTTAACCGATCGATCTTTTATTATATTTTTGTTAGGAGGTTCGATGCGCCACATGTCTTTACTAGACATGGCTCAGGCTTTACGTATATATACGCCTGAGGAGTTAGCATCTGCCGATTGTAGAGGGTTGATACTAAATGGTAGAAAGATAGATGAAAATTTTGATACACATGGTGTATGGAGTCAAATGACAAGCCATCACCGATTCAAAGGGGAAAATTACTCTTATTTGGATATAGATAGAGCTGAATTAAGAGTGATTCATAGGTTTTTAGCTAATTCGATTACACAAAGAGGTAAGAACAAGGAAAAGGTAAATGAACAGGATTTGTTTTACCATATATGTATTCGAGACCCACAAAGCGCTGTAAGTATACCTTATTGTGTGGGTTATTATTTATCAGCTATGGTTAGGGGGATGAGACCGCATAGCATAATGGGAGGTGGTATTTTTATTACTTTGATTGCTGAATATCTCGGTGTGGATATAAGTCGGGGGGGGGGGGGGATTATTAGTAGAAGAACCAGAACCCCGCGATACAATAGGTTTAAATGTATACCATGGTGCGAAAGTTTTGAAGAGGCGAAATAACGCCGCAGTACAATACCATGGTAGACATCCACAGGTTGAGAGAAACCAACAGCAAGGTAATGTAGGAGGGGGAAATGAAATGCAAGAAATGCAAAGGTTTATAGCTTCACAGGAGTACGAAAATGCTAGACAGAGAGCATTTGAAGATTGGCAAGTTCATCAAAACCAAATCATAGCTCATTGCTAACATATAGGTAGAAACTATATTCCTACTCCAAAATCCATATTCCCTCCCTGGTCTATAGAGATGCAACCACCGTATCCTACGTATAACCCAGCCGAAGCATTCTATAGCACCTATGGTTATGCTTGGAACCCCTATTGGTATCAGTATCATCCCTAGTCTACTTAGTTTTATTTATTTTGTAATTTGTAATGTTGATACGTTTAATACTTATGTTAATATTGTAATAGTTTTTATAATTTTCTAACTTTTATTCTTAGATTTTAATAATTTTTTAATGTGGGGTAATATACCAAACTTCAAAAATATGTATATATGTTTGCAGTTTATCTTATGTACACAACAGGGTAAAACAACGCATTTTCAAAGACTGTCATTAAGTTCAGCAAAAGCAACTAATTTTGACGACAAGATGCAAAATATATGTGAAATAACAACAAGACAGAATGAACAAATGATGTGCACCATTTATCATTCAGCAAACAAACGCCAATATATTTAGAAACTTTGGTAAAAATTTAATCATTTTCACACAAATCACCCTCAATAATTTAAATTGTTACTGATTTCTTGCAAATGAGGGCATTGCAAGATCTTAAGTGTGGAAAGGGGTTAAATTCTTTCGGATTTTATAATTTTTATCTTAAACACTTGGTTACCATTAAAAATACTAGTAAAGCAGTAGTTGTATTAGAATCTAGTGCTCTCTGATAATAAAGAACAGCCCTAGTCTTATATACTGACTACCCAATTCTAGTAAAATTTTTCAAAATTTTCAATTAAATGAACTCAAAATCATGTTTATACATATTTATGAACGATAAAACTAGGTTTTAACACCGAAATTATTGTTACCTCGAAAAGGACATAAATTGAGAAACAAACCAAAATGTTAAAATTCATTTAAAATGGAATAGAGGACAATAAAAAGGAAAATAAAAGCCAAGTGTGGGAAAATTCTCCAAGTTATTCAAAACATATATCACATATTTTTGTACAAATAACTGAAAATACTTTTGCTTTGGACTAAACTAAAAAGTTTTACCTGATTTACTGTAAGAAAGATGGATCTACACGATGAATCAATTACATCATTAAAAGGAAGTAAAGTCTTTCGAAAAAGACACGCGCTTCTTGATTTAGGTCAAGAAGTTGTCGTCCAGACCAGCTGTAGGTTGACGAAAAATCTAGAAAAGTCATCACTAAAATCAGCAGGAAATCCACGGACCTCAGCATTAAACAGGGTCGCCAAGTGGTCAGATTTATCCTAACCATGAGAAGGATTTATCTCGTAAAATGGGGGGGGCACCATGCAAATTAGCTGGATAAGACTAATGAATCAGATCCCCAGAAAGGATAATCTCCTTAAAAGATCAAAAATCAGCTTTTAAGCCTGATATTACTCAATCCTTGAGATTTACCTTAAAGATTGAGAATTACAAACTCATGGAATTCGATGATATCTAAACTCGAGCTTGAACGAGAAAATATTTTGATCAAAATTACAAACCGATTTGTTTTCTAAAAACCCATTTTCAATGCGTTCATTACCATTGAACGTAAAATCCTAGGAATTCACCTGGAATTCATTAGGTCACCTGAACTAAATCGGGTGTTAACCGTAAGAACGGTGGTTGCATAGTGGTCAAAGACAGGACCTTGTGCCAGACCGAAAAATCATAAGGGTGAGGTTTACTATTGCTCCTACCAAGGATAGTAATTGCGTCCGACACGTTATAGACCATAATTAAAAGCATGTCAGGGGACATTTCCTTAATAGTTGCTTGTTCAACGCTTTCGTTTACAACCGGACGGTAGTTTACCGAAAGGTAATATACGGGACAAGTAAACTGGACGTGTTGCTTTCCAAATACAAGGTTAGCAAGTGGGTGACACAAAACCGCAAGTTTTGAGCTAAAATTTTCAAATCTGAAACCCACCAAACCCACAAAAATATTTTGCAAACATCGGTAAAGGGTTATTCCGGAAAACTTATCTAGGGTAAAAACTAGATTTAATTTTCAAAAGATCAAATGTTTTCATAAAGATCCAATTTTCTTAATGGATCTAAATTTTTATAGTCATGTGGGACTGTAAACCATATCGTTACTACCATTGTTTATACCGCCGTATAGAAATCACTGATGTACAAAGTGTGAAGAATAAAGAAGTGATTCTAGTATTTCAAGACGATATTGCTTGAGGACAAGTAACGCTCAAGTGTGGGAATATTTGATAATGCTAAAAACGAACATATATTTCATAGCATTATTCCTCAAGAAAGACAAGCTTTTAGTTGCAATTGTTCTATTTAAAAGTAATATTCGTTTAAATAATAAAAGGGGAAGACAAAAGACAGATTCGACGAATTGAAGACGCAAACGACCAAAAAGCTCAAAAGTACAAAATACAATCAAAGAGGTTCCAATTATTGATAAGAAACGTCTCGAAATTACAAGAGTACAAGATTCAAAACGCAAAATACAAGATATTAAATTGTACGCAAGGACGTTCGAAAATCCGGAACCGGGACCAGAGTCAACTCTCAACGCTCGAAGCAACGGACTAAAAATTACAAGTCAACTATGCACATAAATATAATATAATATTTAAATATTTCTTATAATTATTTATAAATTATATAAATAATAAAAAAACCGTCGGCAAGAAAGACTCCAAAGTTTGTGAGCTGTATTTACAAACTCCGCGACTCGCGGAGTTTGAAGGCAAAAAGGGCCGCGAGTCGCGGAGCCCCAAATTCTGAAACTCCCTATAAAAGCAAACGAATTCTGATCGCAAAAACACTCATATATCCATCCTCTCTATATCTATACGTAAATATTTATATTTATATTTTAATTTTAATTTTAATTTTAATTTTAATCCTAATAATAAGGGTATGTTAGCGAATATTGTAAGGGTGTAAGTCGAAATTCTGTCCGTGTAACGCTACACTATTTTTAATCATTGTAAGTTATGTTCAACCTTTTTAATTTAATGTCTCGTAGCTAAGTTATTATTATGCTTATTTAATCCGAAGTAATCATGATGTTGGGCTAATTACTAAAATTGGGTAATTGGGCTTTGTACCATAATTAGGGTTTGGACAAAAGAACAACACTTGTGGAAATTAGACTATGGGCTATTAATGGGCTTTATATTTGTTTAACTAAATGATAGTTTGTTAATGTTAATATAAAGATTTACAATTGGGCGTCCCGATAAATTACCATATACACTCGATCGGACACGATGGGCGGGGTATTTATATGTACGAATAATCGTTCATTTAACCGGACACGGGAATGGATTAATAGCCACTAGAATAATTAAAACAGGGGTGAAATTATGTACAAGGACACTTGGTATAATTGATAACAAAATATTAAAACCTTGGGTTACACTCAGTCGACATCCTGGTGTAATTATTAAACAAAGTATTAAAATCTTGTTACAGTTTAAGTCCCCAATTAGTTGGAATATTTAACTTCGGGTATAAGGATAATTTGACGAGGATACTCGCACTTTATATTTATGACTGATGGACTGTTATGGACAAAAACCAGACGGACATATTAAATAATCCAGGACAAAGGACAATTAACCCATGGGCATAAAACTAAAATCAACACGTCAAACATCATGATTAAGGAAGTTTAAATAAGCATAATTCTTTTATTTCATATTTAATTTCCTTTATTTTATATTTAATTGCACTTCTAATTATCGCATTTTTATTGTTATTGTATTTAATTGCACTTTTAATTATCGTACTTTTTAATTATCGCAAGTTTATTTTATCGCACTTTTATTATTCGCAATTTCATTATCGTTATTTACTTTACGCTTTAATTTAAGTCTTGTATTCATTTTTAATATTTTACATTTGGTTTTAACTGCGACTAAAGTTTTAAAATCGACAAACCGGTCATTAAACGGTAAAAACCCCCCTTTATAATAATAATATTACTTATATATATATTTGTATTTTTATAAAAGTAAACTAATATAGCGTTAAGCTTTGTTTAAAGATTTTTCCTGTGGAACGAACCGGACTTACTAAAAACTACACTACTGTACGATTAGGTACACTGCCTATAAGTGTTGTAGCAAGGTTTAAGTATATCCATTCTCTAAATAAATAAATATCTTGTGTAAAATTGTATCGTATTTAATAGTATTTCCTGCTAAAAAAATAATAGCTATTTTATATACACCTCGCGAAACATCAATAACCTTGAAAGTAAACTAAATAAACAAGATCTTAAGTTGTAGAACCTTGATCATAGTTAGATCTTAAAGATCCTAGACTAGAAAGTCTAGATCTAGTGTTCTTAAGTTAGATCCTAAGTTATAAGACTTGGATCCTTACTTTAATAAAACCATAAGTTATGAAACTTAGATTTTAATCTTGTAAAATGTATATAAACTTATAAGCTCTTGTTTACAACAAAATTGGAAGACCATAAGCTATAGAAACTTAGATCTAACATAAGTGTATGAAGTTATAACTAGAAAATTATACTTCTATGTTCTTGAAATTATAAAGTTTAACTTTAGTTTCAAGAAATATGAGATCAAGTTTAACTAGTAATAGTTGATCAAATTAACAACATCACAACTTTAAATAAATAAAATGAAGAAATAAACTAAAGTTACAAGTATTATGTTCATGTTTGTTTCATACTTGAGAAGATTCAAATCAAAGTTTGGATCTTAAGGAAATAAACTTTAAGTCTACAAAACATGAACACAAGTAAGCTCTCAAGGCTTATGAGTTTTAGATCTTTAAAATATTTAAGTGTAGAACCATAAGTTATAAAAACTTAGATCCTTGTTCTTGGTTCTTCATCAAACAAAGATGGAAGTAACAAGATTACATGAAGATACAAGCTTGATAACATGATCTTTAACAACAACAAACAACAAGTAATAAATAAAATGATGATGAACTTGATGATTTTTAAAGGAAAAAGAAGAAAGAAAAGTAATGTTTCTTACTTACAAAGTAGAGAGAAAAGATGAGAGAAAAGAGTAGTTCAAGTATGTGTGTGTGGAAAATGAAATGATACTTGCAAATAAGTAACAAAATTGAAAAAAAAGAACTCCCTCCCCATGCTTGAAAGCCTAAGGTTTTGGGGGGTTAAACAGGGAAGTCAAAAGCCAACTTTCAAGTATTGAGAGATGGTGTAAGCTTAAAATGGATTAAAGTTAAATGTATGGGAAAGAGGTCTTGCATGCTTGAAACATTTTTGTCTCCAACTTAGCTTAATTAATCTAGTTTAGTCTTAATAAATTACTAGCATAAAAGTGGGCTCCTAATAGTCCATTAAGAAAAGTAGGGTGTGCTTCCAAGTCTAAAAATAATAAGGGCCCAAGTAAGTAAGCAACAAATTAATAAAGGCCCAAGTAATTAACTACTTACATTAGTTAATTAAAAATGATTAATAAAAAAATTAATCATGAACGTAAATAATATTCGAAATATTATTCGTGAAAGGCGTGTGTCACAAAGACAAGTCGGGCCATGGAAACTCAATTACGGTGTTAAGTCCATTAAGGTAACTAGTAAGCATTAGTGAACACTAAGCTTAATTAAATAAGCCCTTAAGCCAAGTAATTGTTATAATAAATAACAATCAAGTTTACGCAGTCATAATATTTCAATTATGACAAAAGTTTAACGTGTACCAAGTACGTATCTCGTTTAAAAAGATAAGTGATACCAACGGTCGTAAAAGCATTCGAGGATCAAGTTAAGTGATTACACACTTAATAGCACGTAGTAAGATATTAATGAGAGTACTTAATCATGATAAAAGATCCCAGAGCATAAGCTAGCTCAGTACGCACAAATACGCAGTTTCGTGAAAGCACAAAGCACAAAAGCAAGTCGAAAAAGTCGGGTCGTTATAGCCGAGGCCAAAGCCTTGCCAACCAACGATGCGAGAGTAGTTGTTAAGTTTTTGAAAGGATTGTTTGCTAGGTTTGGTGTGCCAAAAGTGTAGTGACCCGAACTTTTCCATGTTTATATATATATTAAATGAAATTGTTATTTACATGATTAAGTGTTTTCAACATATTAAGCAATCAAACATGTTAAGACTTGATTAATTGAAATAGGTTTCATATAGACAATTGACCACCCAAGTTGACCGGTGATTCACGAACGTTAAAACTTGTAAAAACTATATGATGACATATATATGGTTATATATATAGTTAACATGATATTATGATAAGTAAACATATCATTAAGTATATTAATAATGAACTACATATGTAAAAACAAGACTACTAACTTAATGATTTTGAAACGAGACATATATGTAACGATTATCGTTGTAACGACATTTAATGTATATATATCATATTAAGAGATATTCGTACATCATAATATCATGATAATATTATAATTTAAAATCTCATTTGATATTATAAACATTGGGTTAACAACATTTAACAAGATCGTTAACCTAAAGGTTTCAAAACAACACTTACATGTAACGACTAACGATGACTTAACGACTCAGTTAAAATGTATATACATGTAGTGTTTTAATATGTATTCATAAACTTTTGAAAGACTTCAAGACACTTATCAAAATACTTCTACTTAACAAAAATGCTTACAATTACATCCTCGTTCAGTTTCATCAACAATTCTACTCGTATGCACCCGAATTCGTACTCGTACAATATACAGCTTTTAGATGTATGTACTATTGGTATATACACTCCAATGATCAGCTCTTAGCAGCCTATGTGAGTCACCTAACATATGTGGGAACCATCATTTGGCAACTAGCATGAAATATCTCATAAAATTACAAAAATATGAGTAATCATTCATGACTTATTTACATGAAAACAAAATTACATATCCTTTATATCTAATCCATACACCAACGACCAAAAACACCTACAAACACTTTCATTCTTCAATTTTCTTCATCTAATTGATCTCTCTCAAGTTCTATCTTCAAGTTCTAAGTGTTCTTCATAAATTCTACAAGTTCTAGTTTCATAAAATCAAGAATACTTCCAAGTTTGCTAGCTTACTTCCAATCTTGTAGAGTGATCATCCAACCTCAAGAAATCTTTCTTATTTACAGTAAGATATCTTTCTAATATAAGGTAATACTTATATTCAAACTTTGATTCAATTTCTATAACTATAACAATCTTATTTCGAGTGAAAATCTTACTTGAACTTCTTTTCGTGTCATGATTCTACTTCAAGAACTTTCAAGCCATCCAAGGATCCTTTGGAGCTAGATCTATTTTTCTCATTTCCAGTAGCTTTATCCAGAAAACTTGAAGTAGTAATGATGTCCATAACATCATTCGATTCCTACATATAAAGCTATCTTATTCGAAGGTTTAAACTTGTAATCAATAGAACATAGTTTAGTTAATTCTAAACTTGTTCGCAAACAAAAGTTAATCCTTCTAACTTGACTTTTAAATCAACTAAACACATGTTCTATATCTATATGATATGCTAACTTAATGATTTAAAACCTGGAAACACGAAGAACACCGTAAAACCGGACATACGCCGTCGTAGTAACACCGCGGGCTGTTTTGGGTTAGTTAATTAAAAACTATGATAAACTTTGATTTAAAAGTTGTTCTTCTGGGAAAATGATTTTTCTTATGAACATGAAACTATATCCAAAAATCATGGTTAAACTCAAAGTGAAAGTATGTTTTCCAAAATGGTCATCAAGATGTCGTTTTTTTGACGGAAATGACTACCTCTTTAGTAATTGACATGTAACTTAAATTTTCGACGATAAACCTATACCTTTTCTGTTTAGATTCATAAAATAGAGTTCAATATGAAACCATAGCAATTTGATTCACTCAAAACGGATTTAAAACGAAGAAGTTATGGGTAAAACAAGATTGGATAATTTTTCTTGTTGTAGCAACGTGAAAATTGGTAACAAATCTATATTAATCATATCCTAGCTAACTTATATTGTATTATACATGTATTCTAATATATTATGTAATCTTGGGATACCATAGACACGTATGCAAATGTTTTGACATATCATATCGACCCATGTGTATATATTATTTGGAACAACCATAGACACTCTATATGCAGTAATGTGGGAATTAGCTATACAGGGTTGAGGTTGATTTCAAAAATATATATACTTTGAGTTGTGATCTAGCCTGAGACGTGTATACACTGGGTCGTGGATTGATTCAAGATAATATATATCAATTTTTTTTGTACATCTAACGTTGGACAACTAGTTGTAGGTTACTAACGAGGACAGCTGACTTAATGAACTTAAAACATCAAAATGTATTAAAAGTGTTGTAAATATATTTTGAACATACTTTGATATATATGTACATATTTGTTATAGGTTCGTGAATCAACCAGTGGCCAAGTCTTACTTCCCGACGAAGTAAAAATCTGTGAAAGTGAGTTATAGTCCCACTTTTAATATCTAATATTTTTTGGATGAGAATACATGCAGGTTTTATAAATGATTTACAAAATAGACACAAGTACGTGAAACTACATTCTATGGTTGAATTATCGAAATCGAATATGCCCCTTTTTATTAAGTCTGGTAATCTAAGAATTAGGGAACAGACACCCTAATTGACGCGAATCCTAAAGATAGATCTATTGGGCCTAACAAACCCCATCCAAAGTACCGGATGCTTTAGTACTTCGAAATTTATATCATATCCGAAGGGTGTCCCGGAATGATGGGGATATTCTTATATATGCATCTTGTTAATGTCGGTTACCAGGTGTTCACCATATGAATGATTTTTATCTCTATGTATGGGATGTATATTGAAATATGAAATCTTGTGGTCTATTGTTACGATTTGATATATATAGGTTAAACCTATAACTCACCAACATTTTTGTTGACGTTTAAAGTATGTTTATTCTCAGGTGAATATTAAGAGCTTTCGCTGTTGCATACTAAAATAAGGACAAGATTTGGAGTCCATGTTTGTATGATATTATGTAAAAACTGCATTCAAGAAACATATGTCGATGTAATATATTTCTATTGTAAACCATTATGTAATGGTCGTGTGTAAACAGTATATTTTAGATTATCATTATTTGATAATCTACGTAATGCTTTTGAAACCTTTATTGATAAAATAAAGGTTATGGTTGTTTTAAAAATGAATGCAGTCTTTGAAAAACGTCTCATATAGAGGTCAAAACCTCGCAATGAAATCAATTAATATGGAACGTTTATAATCAATATGAACGGGACATTTCAAAAAGCGTTGATCTTAGATTGAGGGACGCATTTTGCTAATAGTTTTATGGAGAGAGTCATGGAAAAATACGGTGTAACACATCATTTTTCGACCCCTTACCATCCCCAAACTAGTGGTCATGTTAAAAACACGAATCATGCTTTTAAAAGAATTTTAGAAAAGACTGTTAGTAATAACCCTAAGATTTGGTCAACCAAGCTAGATGACGCATTGTGGGCATTTAGAACTGCTTACAAGACACCCATAGGAACGACATCGTTTCGTCTAGTGTATGGGAAGGCATGTCACATCCCGGTTGAGGTTGAACACAAGGCATTTTGGGCGATTAAGGAGATAAACCTAGGTCCTAGAATGAGCTAAGGAAAAATGGGTGATGCAAATGCACGAATTAGAGGAGCTTAGGTTAGAGGCATATGATAACTCTTTGGCATACAAAGAGAAAACTAAGCGTTGGCACGATGCCCGACTCAAAGGTCCTAAAGAATTTCACCCAAACGATAAGGTCTTAGTTTTCAACTCCCGTTTTAAGTTCTCACCCGGTAAGTTAAAGTCTAGATGGACGGGTCCATACATTGTTAAGAAGGCTTATCCTACGGGTTATGTGGAGTTGTATGGAAATTGGAACACTTTTAAGGTAAACGGTCATAGGTTAAAGGTTTATAAGGATGACATCAATGCTATTGAGTTTGATGACATCAAGCTCTACCCAAAGTAACACATTTGCGCTAAAACAGGTCAAGTGATAGACTCGTGATCAAAACAATCACACTTGTGTATATTTGTGCATTTAGGATTGCATTTCATATAGACTTGTATGATATTATGTTTAAATAGGTTGCATTTTCATATAGTTGCATTTCATGCATTTGGGTAATTTGGAAAACTGCAAAAATAGCTTTTGAATGAGTTGAAATGGATTTTAAAACTGCAAAAACTACATCAGGTTAAAAAGTGGCGCTTTTGAACTAGAAGCAACGCTTTTGGATTCCAAGAGCGGCGCTCCTGTTTCAAAAAGCGAAGCTTTAACCTGTGATTTTGGATCAAAAATGGGCAGTAGGCAGAAGCGAAGCTTTCTCATTGAAAAACAGTGCTTTGTTTTCTCAAGAGCGACATTTTTACTTGAAAAGCGGCGCTTTTATCTTTTCAGGAACAACACTCTTGTTACAAGAGCGGCGCTCCTGGACCTGGGCAGTCAAGTTTTAAATACGACCCAAACACTTCATTTTCTCCACCTACTTCATTTATTCTTCCATATTGCGGCTAAGTCTCAGCAACTTTGACCCCTAGCACTAAATTAACATCTTTTGTGTAGATTTCTTGCATTCTTATGATCATCTAACATGAGTAAAGTAAGATTCATGCTTCATTAACACTTATCTTCAATTGTTTGCATGATTCTTGTTATGTTCTTGTTTCTTCTTATTTCTAGATCTCTAAGCAATTGATGATGATTATGCTAATTTGGTGATGAAGCCTTGTTATTATCATGATTCCTAACATGATTTACATGTTTTATTTTGAAAATTTGCACTTTGAATTTTTAGGGTTCTTCCTAATTTGGGGGTTTTCAAAGATGATGTTTAATTGAGAATGTAATGATACAATTGGTCATTCTATGCTTATATGTTATGTCTAGATAAAAAAGGAACCAACTTTCATGCTTGTATGTGGTTAAATTGAATTTAGGGTTCTTGATTCTTTGACTATTGACTAAGTTTGACCAATTGGGGTGTAATTGCAATTGAACCTTACTTGTTAATGATTATACTTGAGATGATATGACTAATTGTTATACTAAAATGCATGCTCCTAGCTTTAAGCCTAATTTAACTTTTGACTTTGACTAGAGTTGAATTTTTGCAATTTAGTCATATCGTTCATGATTGCATGTGGTGAAGCCCTTGTCCTGAAATTGAATGTAGGGGGCATATTACCCCATCAATGGTTGAATGCGATATAATTAATTGATGCTAATGTAATGGAATCATTTTTGCGTGTATTTTTTGTTGAGTTTATCTCAGGGAAGTGATAAAGGAAAGGGATATGAACGATCCACCGATGCTCATGAATGGTTGCAACTGCTTTTAAAGGATGAAACAATTCAAGATCAAGTGGTTAATAGGATGAATATGCCGGTGTGCCCGGCCAAGTACGTCAATTGGACCAAATTTGAATTAGCGGGGTTAGGTCACCAGATTCTAGATACATTCACGGTTGAAGATGGTAATAAAGTTATGCGCCCATGGGTGTTTCTCCCTTACATGAAAGGAGATGTTTACATGTTGCTAACCCGTGAGTTCTTAGTAAACCTGAGGGTTAATTTCAAGGTTGGCTCACCATGGCTCTACAACTACCTCACATTCAGGCTAGGGGTGCGAAAAGGTAAATGAACATGAGCCAATTCATGGCTTGTCTATGTCTCTACACAGATTCTCATCCCAATTCCACCTTCATGTACTTGGTAAAATGTGAAACCTTCAACCCAAACGAATTTGATCTCAAGCAAGCGTGGAATGAAATTATTCATGTCAAGCTAACCCCCGCTAATCAAGTCCCTAGTGCGCTCAAAAGCCCCATACTTCGTTGCATCTAAAGGTTCTTCACTCAGTCGGTCTTCCACCGAACAGAGGATGTTGATAAGATGACATTGTTCGATATTTAGTTGATTCATAGCATTCACAAGAAGAAGCACATTCATCTTCCCAACCTTATCACGAGTTATATATTCGACGCAAGTGGCTAGAAGTCGACACTCCTAAGTGTTGGTGATCTTTACGTGAATCGAATTGCGAAGTTCTTAAAAGTTAATTTCAGTGAGTCGGAGGAGATGCCCATGGATCGCCTGGGTTATCATGAGTGCATTTGGAAGCGCGTCTAGATGTCAAGCTGACATTCGATGAGTATTTGGTAATCAATCTTCATTATGGTTTGTGAGTAATTTATCTTTTAATTTGGCATGTAACTCGACTTAATTTGGTAATTATGTGTGAAACTTGGAATTATCGATTCGGTGTGAGGTAGTATACTTATATTGCTACTCTCACACATGATCATTTCTATGTTTGTAATAATTCGACAATAGGCGTGCATGGATATTCTTGTGGTTGTTTGTATTCCTCTTGCTTGTTTTGGTTCTTAGTGGCAGGACACACTTATTCTATCGTTTCAATGCAATGAGGGCATTGCATCAAACTAAATGTAGGGGGAGACTTAAAATATCAGGCCATTTTGAACTTTTTCGGGTAAACGTATCACATACACTACAAAGATGGAAGCTTGCAATGTTGATTAATTTTTGGAACAAGTTTTTAACCATTACATTAAATCATATCATAAACACTTAAATGGTTAAAACTTGTAAAATTTTCAAAAGTTTTGGGAAAAGTAAAGTCTTTTCCTTATTTTTCAAAACTTAATTGTTTCATACTTGCAATTCACAAAGTGAAAGTTGAAATGTCCCGTTCATATTGATTATAAACGTTCCATATTAATTGATTTCGTTGCGAGGTTTTGACCTCTATATGAGACGTTTTTCAAAGACTGCATTCATTTTTAAAACAACCATAACCTTTATTTTATCAATAAAGGTTTTAAAAACATTACGTAGATTATCAAATAATGATAATCTAAAATATATTATTTACACACGACCATTACATAATGGTTTACAATAGAAATATATTACATCGACATATGTTTCTTGAATGCAGTTTTTACACAATATCATACAAACATGGACTCCAAATCTTGTCCTTATTTTAGTATGCAACTGCGGAAGCTCTTAGTATTCACCTGAGAATAAACATGCTTTAAACGTCAACAAAAATGTTGGTGAGTTATAGGTTTAACCTATATATATCAAATCGTAACAATAGATCACAAGATTTCATATTTCAATACACATCCCATACATAGAGATAAAAATCATTCATATGGTGAACACCTGGTAACCGACATTAACAAGATGCATATATAAGAATATCCCCATCATTCCGGGACACCCTTCGGATATGATATAAATTTCGAAGTACTAAAGCATCCGGTACTTTGGATGGGGTTTGTTAGGCCCAATAGATCTATCTTTAGGATTCGCGTCAATTAGGGTGTCTGTTCCCTAATTCTTAGATTACCAGACTTAATAAAAAGGGGCATATTCGATTTCGATATTTCAACCATAGAATGTAGTTTCACGTGCTTGTGTCTATTTTGTAAATCATTTATAAAACCGGCATGTATTCTCATCCCAAAAATATTAGATTTTAAAAGTGGGACTATAACTCACTTTCACAGATATTTCCTTCCTCGAAAGTAAGACTTGGCCACGGATCGATTCATGAACCTATACAAATATGTACATATATATCAAAGTATGATCAAAATATAATTACAACCATTTTTATTATGTTTTAAAGATTTGAGTGTATTAAGTCAGCTGTCCTCGTTAGTAACTTACAACTAGTTGTCCACAGTTAGATGTACAGAAATAAATCGATATATATTATCTTGAATCAATCCACGACCCAGTGTATACACGTCTCAGGTTAAATCACAACTTAAAGTATATATATTTTTGGAATCAACCTCAACCCTGTATAGCTAACTCCAACATTACTGCATATAGAGTGTCTATGGTTGTTCCAAATAATATATATACATGGGTCGATATGATATGTCAAAACATTTGCATACGTGTCTATGGTATCCCAAGATTACATAATATATTAGAATACATATATAATACAATATAAGTTAGCTAGGATATGATTTGTATAGATTTGTTAAACATTTCCCGTAGCTAAAAAGATCAAAAATATCCAATCTTGTTTTACCCATAACTTCTTCATTTTAAATCCGTTTTGAGTGAATCAAATTGCTATGGTTTCATATTGAACTATAATTTAAGAATCCAAACAGAAAAAGTATAGGTTTATAGTCGGAAATTTAAGTTACATTTCAATTACTAAAGAGGTAGTCATTTCCGTCGAAAGAACAACATCTTGATGACCATTTTGAAAAACATACTTTCACTGTGAGTTTAACCAAGATTTTTGGATATAGTTTCATGTTCATATGAAAAATCATTTTTCCAGAAGAACAACTTTTAAATCAAAGTTTATCATAGTTTTTAATTATCCAAACCAAAACAGCCCCCGGTTTTACTACGACGGCGTATATCCGATTTTATGGTGTTCATCGTGTTTCCAGGTTTTAAATCATTAAGTTAGCATATCATATAGATATAGAACATGTGGTTAGTTGATTTTAAAAGTCAAGTTAGAAGGATTAACTTTTATTTGCGAACAAGTTTAGAATTAGCTAAACTATGTTCTAGTGATTACAAGTTTAAACCTTCGAATAAGATAGCTTTATATGTATGAATCGAATGATGTTATGAACATCATTACTACCTCAAGTTTTCTGGATAAAACTACTGAAAATGAGAAAAATGGATCTAGCTTCAAAGGATCCTTGGATGGCTTGAGAGTTCTTGAAGCGGAATCATGACACGAAAACAGTTCAAGTAAGATTTTCACTCAAAATAAGATTGTTATAGTTGTAGAAATTGAATCAAAGTTTGAATATGAATATTAACTTGAATTAGAAAGATAACCTAATATAAATAACAAAGGTTCCTTGATCTTAGATGATTACTTGGAATGGATTAGAAATCTTGGAAGTAGACTTGCAAACTTGGAAGTATTCTTGATTTTTATGAAACTATACTTATGGAATTTATGAAGAACACTTAGAACTTGAAGATGGAACTTGAGAGAGATCAATTAGATGAAGAAAATTGAAGAATGAAAGTGTTTGTAGGTGTTTTTGGTCGTTGTTATATGGATTAGATATAAAGGATATGTAATTTTGTTTTCATGTAAATAAGTCATGAATGATTACTAATATTTTTGTAATTTTATGAGATATTTCATGCTAGTTGCCAAATGATGGTTCCTACATGTGTTAGGTGACTCACATGGGCTGCTAAAAGCTGATCATTGGAGTGTATATACCAATAGTACATACATCTAAAAGCTGTGTATTGTATGAGTACGAATACGGGTGCATACGAGTAGAATTGTTGATGAAACTGAACGAGGAAGTAATTGTAAGCATTTTTGTTAAGTAGAAGTACTTTGATATGTGTCTTGAAGTCTTTCAAAAGTTTAAGAATACATATCAAAACACAACATGTATATACATTCTAATGGAGTCGTTAAGTCTTCGTTAGTCGTTACATGTAAGTGTTGTTTTGAAACCTTTAAGTTAACGATCTCAATTAATGTTTTTAACCCAATGTTTATTATATCAAATGAGATGTTAAATTATTATATTATCATGATATTATGATGTATGAATATCTCTTAATATGATATATACATTAAAATATCGTTACAACGATAATAGTTACATATAAGTCTCGTTTCGTAATTCTTGAGTTAGTAGTCTTGTTTTTACATATGTAGTTCATTGTTAACACACTTAATGATATATTTAAATATCATTTTATCATGTTAAATATAGTATATCAATATCTTAATATGATACATATATATTTAGTAGACGTTATCATAACGATAATAGTTATATATATCATTTCGAGTTTCTTAACTTAGTAATCTCATTTCTTATGTATATCACACATTGTTAATATACTTAGTGAGATACTTACTCATCATAATCTCATGTCAACCATATATATATGTCTATATATACCACAACATGTAGTTTTTACAATTTTGTAACGTTCGTGAATCGCCGGTCAACTTGAGTGATCAATTGTCTATATGAAACTTATTTCATTTAATCAAGTCTTAGCAAGTTTGATTGCTTAACACGTTGAAAATATTTAGTCATGTAAATATCAATCTCAATTAATATATATAAACATGGAAAAGTTCGGGTCACTACAGTACCTACCCGTTAAATAAATTCCGTCCCGAAATTTTAAGCTGTTGAAGGTGTTGACGAATCTTCTGGAAATAGATGCGGGTATTTCTTCTTCATCTGATCTTCAGGCTCCTAGGTGAACTCGGGTCCTCTACGAGTATTCCATCGAACCTTAAAAATCGGTATCTTGTTTTGCTTAAGTCTCTTAACCTCACGATCCATTATTTCGACGGGTTCTTCAATGAATTGAAGTTTTTCATTGATTTGGATTTTGTCCAATGGAATAGTGAGATCTTATTTAGCAAAACATTTCTTCAAATTCAAGACGTGGAAAGTGTTATGTACAGCCGTGAGTTGTTGAGGTAGCTCCAGTTGGTAAGCTATTGGTCCGACACCTAAGGCCGAGGATAAATCGGGCGGCAACAAAAGAAAGTGGGAACCCTCCCAATCAAGCAACAACAACTTTGCTAAGAAGCCTTACACCTCCGACGGCAAGAGGGGTTATGCCGGGAACCTACCTCTTTGCAACAAATGCAACAAACATCACTTTGGTGAATGTGGCAAGTTAATTTGCCACCGGTGCCAAGGAGTTGGTCATAAGGCCAACGATTGTAAAAGTGCCACTCCCGTTGCTCGAAAGTGGCCCAATGCACCAAAGACGGGCACTTGTTACGAATGTGGTCAAACGGGTCATTATAGAAATGCATGCCCGAAAAAGAAAGATAACACCAATACGCGCGGCCGAGCTTTCAACATAAACACCGAGGAAGCCCGGGATGACACTGAACTAGTCACGGGTACGTTTCTTCTCAACAATTCTTATGTCTCTTGCTTATTCGATTCAGGTGCCGATAAATGCTTTGTATCCAAGACTTTGACTCATTCTTTTAGCACCCCACCTCTCCCATTAGATACCACTTACACCATTGAAGTGGCTAACGGGAAACTATTAAGTGCCGACACATATTACCGGGGGTGTACGATAAACATTTTGGGTAAGGAATTTGAAATTGATTTGATACCCATGGAACTAGGAAGCTTTGATGTAATAATCGGTATGAATTGGTTAGTCAAAACGAAATCTCACATTCTTTGTGATCTTAACGCAATCCGAATTCCTATCGAGAATGGTGAACCTTTGATCGTCTATGGCGATAAGAGTTGCACCGGACTCAACCTCGTTTCGTGTGTTAAAGTTAGAAAACTACTCCGTAAGGGTTGTTTTGCGATCCTTGCTCACGTTAAGAAAGTCGAGTCCGATGAGAAGCACATCGATGATGTGCCAATTGTTAGTGACTATTCCGATGTATTTCCCGACGAATTGCCGGGTCTTCCGCCTCATCGACCGGTTGAATTCCAAATCGATCTTATTCCGGGAGCCGCACCCGTAGCACGTGCACCATATAGACTCGCTCCATCTGAAATGCAAGAATTGCAAAGTCAAATCCAAGAACTACTTGACCGAGGTTTTATCCAACCTAGCCATTCACCTTGGGGCGCTCCGATTTTGTTTGTTAAAAAGAAAGACGGATCCCTACGAATGTGCATTGATTATCATGAACTAAATAAATTGACGGTTAAGAACCGATATCCTCTTCCTCGCATCGATGACCTCTTTGATCAACTACAAGGGTCTTGTGTATATTCGAAAATCGATCTCCGCTCGGGTTATCATCAATTAAGGGTTAAGGGGGAAGATGTCTCCAAAACCGCTTTCCGGACTCGCTATGGTAGTTATGAATTCCTCGTCATGCCATTTGGTCTCACTAACGCACCGGCGGTGTTCATGGATCTTATGAACCGCGTGTGCAAACCGTATCTCGATAAATTCGTTATTGTGTTCATCGATGATATATTGATCTATTCTAAAAATGAAGAAGAGCACGAACAACATCTCCGACTTGTGCTTGAACTTTTAAGACAAGAACAACTCTATGCCAAATTCTCCAAGTGTGAATTTTGGTTAAAGGAAGTTCAATTTCTTGGTCATGTTGTAAGTGATCAAGGTATTAAAGTCGATCCCACGAAAATCGAAGCCATTAGTAAATGGGAGACTCCTACTACTCCTACTCACATTCGTCAATTCTTGGGTCTCGCCGGGTACTATCGTAGATTCATCGAAAATTTCTCTTTGGTTGCACGTCCTCTAACCGCATTGACTCACAAGGGAAAGAAATTCATTTGGGCGACCGAACATGAATCCGCATTCCAAATCTTGAAAACGAAGCTAACCACCGCTCCTATCTTGTCACTTCCCGAAGGCAATGATGACTTTGTTGTATATTGCGATGCCTCGAAACATGGTTTTGGGTGTGTATTGATGCAACGAACGAAAGTCATTGCTTATGCTTCTCGACAACTCAAAATTCATGAACGAAACTATACGACACATGATCTCGAACTCGGAGCCGTTGTCTTTGCACTTAAAATGTGGAGACACTATCTTTATGGAACCAAGAGTACTATCTTCACCGATCACAAAAGCCTTCAACACATTTTCGATCAAAAGCAACTAAACATGAGACAACGAAGGTGGATTGAAACCTTAAACGATTACGATTGCGAGCTTCGTTACCATCCCGGGAAGGCAAATGTAGTAGTCGACGCCTTAAGTCGAAAATAAAGAGCGGTGCCTCTTCGTGTCCGAGCCTTAAACATCACCATCCACACAAACCTTAATAGCCAAATTCGGGTAGCCCAAGATGAGGCTCTCAAGGATGAAAACATCTCTCTCGAACACTTGAACGTCCTCACCTCTCGATTCGAAGTTAAAGAAACCGGACTCCGATATTTCGCCGGAAAAATTTGGGTGCCTAGTTATGGGGATCTACGAAGCCTTATTTTAGATGAAGCCCATAAGTCACGATACTCGATTCACCCCGGTGCCAATAAGATGTACCACGACCTTAAACAACTATATTGGTGGCCGAACATCAAAAGGGACGTAGCTACTTATGTTTCCAAGTGTTTGACATGTTCCAAAGTCAAAGCCGAACACCAAAGACCGTCCGGACTACTTCAACAACCCGAGATCCCGCAATGGAAGTGGGAAAGGATAACGATGGATTTTATCACCAAGCTACCAAAAACGACGGGCGGTTATGATACCATTTGGGTTATTGTTGACCGTCTCACCAAATCCGCACACTTCCTTGCCATGAAAGAAACGGACAAAATGGAGAAACTTGCACAACTTTACATTAAGGAGATCGTAGCCCGACACGGTGTACCATTATCGATTATCTCCGACCGAGATGGCCGTTTCGTTTCTAGATTTTGGCATACATTGCAAGAAGCGTTGGGAACGCGTTTAGACATGAGCACCGCATATCATCCTCAAACCGATGGACAAAGCGAACGTACAATTCAAACCTTAGAGGACATGTTACGAGCTTGCGTGGTTGATTTCGGAAAAGCTTGGGACAAGCACTTACCTCTCGCCGAGTTCTCTTACAACAATAGTTATCACGCGAGTATTAAAGCCGCACCTTTTGAAGCGCTATATGGCCGCAAGTGTCGTTCACCTCTTTGTTGGGCCGAGGTAGGCGACGTACAAATCACCGGACCCGAACTCATTCACGAAACCACCGAGAAAATCGTTCAAATCCGAGATAGGCTTAGGACGGCCCGAAGTCGTCAAAAGAGCTATACCGACAAACGACGCAACGACCTTGAATTTCAAGTCGGTGACCGAGTAATGTTAAAAGTCGCGCCTTGGAAAGGTGTAATCCGTTTTGGGAAATGCGGGAAGCTAAATCCGCGGTATATTGGTCCTTTCGAAATCCTGGAGCGTATTGGAACCGTTGCTTATCGTTTAGATCTTCCGCCTCAATTGAACTCTGTTCATCCTACCTTCCATGTATCTAACTTGAAAAAGTGTCTTGCCGAACCCGATATCGTCATCCCTCTCGAAGAACTTACTATTGATGACAAACTTCATTTTGTGGAGGAACCGGTTGAAATTGTGGACACCTCCGTCAAGACATTGAAACAAAGCCGAATCCCGATTGTCAAGGTTCGTTGGAATGCCAAAAGAGGACCCGAGTTTACTTGGGAAAGACAAGATCAAATGCAAAGGAAGTATCCTCATCTATTCGTGAATTCGGAAACGCAAGATCTCGAGGAAGAAACAACGACTACTACGCCTACCTAAATTTCGGGACGAAATTTCTTTTAAGGAGTAGGTAATGTAACATCCCGCCTTTTTCCATTTACTTTTCCGTTATACTAATATAAAGTCCGTTATATGTTTATAACATCTCCCGTTGATACGCGTTTTTAAATTATCTCGTTTAGGTAATTCCCGCACCCGAACGAAAGTTGAGGGACTAAACTTGACAAGGGATCAAACCCTTGACTAGGTCAAAGGGTCAAACCCCTTTCACCTATTCATTTCCACCTCCATCTCTCTCTTTCTCTCTAGCAAGAACACACACACCCAAAACCAAATTCATTCAATCATCATCTAAATTCGATCTAGGAGGCTTACAACAAAATAAATTACATATTCGTGATCCTCTCTTCATCCTCTTCGTTTTGGTACCAACTTCATCTCATTTGGGTAACTTTCTAAAATCACTAGATTTTGTGTTCTTGATGTTTTTAACTTATAAAAGTGTTAATTAGTGTCTATGGCTCAAGTCTAACATGAATATATGATTTGTATGCTCGATCTCGTTGTTTTAGTGTAACTAGCATGAACTTGAATTTTGGTGTGTTGTTCTTGAATTTTGGATGATCATATGTTGTTAGATGTTGAAAGTTGATGTATTAAAAGTGTTACTAGTATCATTAGCTTCGTTTTGATGTATAGGTTGATTAAGGAAACTCCAAGAACATGATTAGTGATTTTGTGAACTTGGATTAGGGTTTGATAAGCTTTAGATGAACTTTTGATGCACCAAATGCTATGAAATATTGTAGATAAGAATTTTGTTGCAATGTGTGTATGATTACCTTCGAAACGGCATATCATACATGTAAATTGGTTGCCCGAATCATAAAATGCATTTGATGAACTTGAAACTTTGAAAATGGATTCGTAATGATCACTTGACGGAAAATCGGTTATTGAAATTGATGTTTTTGTTTGATGAAACGTGTTTAGTTGTTTTCCTTGTCAAATTACCTTTCCAACGATATATAGTATGCATTTTGAATGTTTTCGGTTCCTAAAATATGTTAATTTGAGTTTTGGTTCGTGACTTGGACCATTCTTTTCTGCAAACTGCATGATTCCCAGGTATTGCGCGCCGCGCATTTACCCGCGCGCCGCGCAGAATCAGAAATCTCAGATGCTTCCCTTCTTGGTTGAGTTCTGACCAGAAATTGCACTGGGTGCGCGCCGCGCAACCCATTGCGCGCCGCGCATATGCCCAGCTCATTTTTGTTTTTATTTTTCCTTTCACAAAATGTTTCCCGCTTAACCGTAACTCCGATTAACATGAAACTTGGCCATTCTGCTCATAAATGATTTCTCATCATGGGAAAATTGTCGGATACCCGACCCGACCCCGTTGACTTTGACTTTGACCAAGTTTGACTTTTAGTCAAACATAACCAAACGATTATACAATCGTTCTAACATACTTAACTACTTGTATCGTGCATGAAACTTGACAAATTGATTCACATGCTATATTAATCGAGTCGTAACGAGCCATAGGACTAATTGAACATCTTTGACCGTTTGCGTTTACCGTTATTGATACAACCTATATGTTTAGGTCAAGACTAGCTTTGTCTTTGCACACATTTACTTGTTGAAGTACTCTACTACTCGTGCATTCAAGGTGAGATCATAGTCCCACTTTTACTCTTTTTGAACTTACATTTGGGATGAGAAAACATAAACATTTCTTTTACTAAGTGAACACAAGTACAGGAAAACAAACATTCTACATACGAGTTTAGAACAAAATCCTCAATTCGATTATCATTAGTTACACTTGCCGGGTGTAAGCGAGAACTTATGTTGTATGGATCCATATGGGTTTGACAAACCCTCATTCAAACGGTTCGCTACCGTTTACGAATGAAATATATTTTCGAGAAACAGTGTATGTTCTAGCACTAAGTGATGGGGTTCAATGGAAGGAAATGTTAAGCATTGATAATTGGGTGCTCGTGGAACAAACTTTTGGAATGTATTACTATTATTTCATTGATGCAAATCTTGTGGTTCACTTGTACTTACTTACTTAAACCTATGATTTCACCAACGTTTTCGTTGACAGATTTCTATGTTTTTCTCAGGTCCTTGAACGATATATGATACATGCTTCCGCTCATTATTTGATACTTGCATTGGATGTCGAGTATATGTGCATTTCATGGAGCGTCTTTTGACTTTACTTTAAACCGTGTCGCCTAGATTTCATCCGTATTATAACGTTGTAACTTAACTATTGGTTGAACAATTCTTGTAAACTTTGGGAACAATCTTTATTTTGAAACGAAGGCGACATATTTTGGTCAAACTTTGTCTTAAAGACTTATGACCACGTAACGGGACCTAAGTAGACGGCACCGTCAAACATGATTTGGTCGGGTCGCTACATGTGAGCCATTCTACATGCCTTTTGTATGGAAGGCTCGTGTGAACTTATATCTTCTTGGATTCTCTTCGGTAACCCGTTCACAAGCGCGTCGATCTTCTCTTCCTCATATTCGAACGCTCTCAGACACAATAGGCACAATTATGTGAATCGTCTTTTGTACGAAGTAATATCGAATCCTTGTGTTCGTAACCCTCTAAGTTCTGACTTGAGCTTATTGACCTCGGTTCTGGGACGGTACTTCTCGTTCATCAAGTGCTTGAATGCTGACCACGGTAGCGCGTAAGCAGCATCTTGTCCCACTTGCTCTAGATAGGTATTCCACCATGTTAACGCAATACCTGTGAAGGTATGCGTAGCGTACTTCACTTTGTCTCCTTCAGCACACTTACTTATGGCAAACACTGATTCAACTTTCTCGGTCCACCGTTTCAATCCGATTGGTCCTTCGGTCCCATCAAATTCTGAAGGTTTGCAGGCAGTGAATTCCTTGTAGGATCATCCTACACGATTTCTTGTGCCGTTAGCTGTATTGCTAGATTCTGAGTTATTGTTGGTATGTAGCGCGGCCTGTACTGCGGCTATGTTTGAAGCAAGAAAGGCACGAAATTCCTCTTCGCTCATATTCAAGGTGTGTCGAGTAGTCGATGCCATTTCCTTCAAAATAGTCAAATGAAACAAGTTAATCATACAGAATATTAAGAGTAGTCAATAGTATCTCGTAGCATAATATGAACTCATTGATAAAAGCTTTTTCTTCATATTAGCGTTTTATAAGTTTAAATTCGGGTACTACCTACCCGTTAAGTTCATACTTAGTAGCTAATATACAATTCAACTACTACAATTCCATAAGAAAAACTGATTATAATAATATATCACATACAAATATTCTTCAAACTTACAACTTCGCTATATTACATATAACATGAAATATAGTACACTATGATATAGGACAGTTTTGAAGATAAATCTAGTTAATACGCAAGTTGTTCAGCAAAGAAAATAAAGACACATAATTCATAAGTCCAGAAACAAGTCATGCTTTCTGGTTTTACTAAGACGACTTCCCATCCTTGGTCTTGTGGAAAATAACCGTTATGACCATTGGCTAGGCAGCATGTTGTAATGTCGTCAAAAGGACGAGGGTTTCGTAATGTCTAACAGCCCCGTAATAATCTAAAAACCTTGTTTCTCACCCCAACTACTGAATCCGTCACTTGTGGGAAAGTTTTATTTAAAAGCTGCAATCCGATGTTCTTTTTCTCACTTTGGTAAGAAGCGAACATCACTAACCCGTAAGCATAACATGCTTCTTTATGTTTCATGTTAGAAGCTCTTTCTAATTCACGAAATCCTATGTTGGGA
Source organism: Rutidosis leptorrhynchoides (assembly GCF_046630445.1). Taxonomy (NCBI): domain Eukaryota; kingdom Viridiplantae; phylum Streptophyta; class Magnoliopsida; order Asterales; family Asteraceae; genus Rutidosis; species Rutidosis leptorrhynchoides. The sequence goes on from NC_092340.1 coordinate 248,484,431, forward strand.
TATGTTGAGTCAAAATAGGTTCTTAACCCGTAGCGTAAAATTGCATTTGGGTTCCCCGCATTTAACGCTTTAAAGAAAACACGGCGTAACTTAAAGTCTTCCCAATGTGATATACCCCACCTATCAAAGGAAAGCCTTTTATAAACTAAGGAATTTCTGGAAAGTCTTTCAAATGTTTGACAAGTTAATTTCGCCATAACTAAATGTGATGATGAATTCTGACCGACTCTAGACAAGATTTCCTCAATCATATCCTCTGGTAGGTCTTCTAAAATATTCGGTTGTCTACCCTTAACGTCCATTTTGTTTTTATACTGTAAAATAGACAAGGATTAGATTCGTAATAACAAAAAATACAAGCAATTTTTACATAGAACATAAAAGTACAAGCACACTACAATACATTTATTACACAACATGCTCACACCCCTCTAATCTGAATCACTGGTTTCTTCTTCTTCGGACTTGGTTCTTTTTCCTAATCTTCTAGGGATATATGATGTTCCTCTAATACGAGTCGCCATTTTTCACATTGGTTTAGAAAAACCTGGTGGTTTAGAGTTTCCCGGGTTATTGTCACGATATTGAAAATACGGGTGTTGACGGTACATATAAAGTTCATCGGGGTCGGAATCAGATTTCTCTATTTTGATGCTTTTTCCCTTATTATTTTCTTTTGCCTCATTAAATTGGGTCGGGGTAATATCTATAACATCATCGGAATCCTCATCAGGATCCGATTCATCGGAAAATTGGTAATTTTCCCAATATTTTGCTTCCTTAGTGGAAACACCATTGACCATTATTAACTTTGGTCCATTGGTTGAGGATTTTCTTTTATTTGACCGGTTTTCTGTGGTTCCTATTATTCCCCCCTCCGGAACCTCCTCTTCTTCCGGTTCCTCTTCTTCTGGTTCCTCTTCTTCCGGTTCCGCTTCTTCCGGTTTCGTTTCCTCTTCTTCCGGTTCTTCGGGAACTTGTGAATCTTGCCAATATATATTCGACTCTTCGTTATTATTAGGTGAGTCAATGGGATTTGTACTAGAGGTAGACATCTATCACACAATATTAAACATGTTAAGAGATTAATATATCACATAATATTTACATGTTAATAATATATAGTTTCCAACAAAAATGTAAAGCAATCATTTTTAAAGAAAACACGGTCGAAGTCCAGACTCACTAATGCATCCTAACAAACTCGATAACACACACTAATGCAAATTTTCTAGTTCTCTAAGACCAACGCTCGGATACCAACTGAAATGTCCCGTTCATATTGATTATAAACGTTCCATATTAATTAATTTCGTTGCGAGGTTTTGACCTCTATATGAGACGTTTTTCAAAGACTGCATTCATTTTTAAAACAACCATAACCTTTATTTTATCAATAAAGGTTTTAAAAACATTATGTAGATTATCAAATAATGATAATCTAAAATATATTGTTTACACACGACCATTACATAATGGTTTACAATAAAAATATATTACATCGACATATGTTTCTTGAATGCAGTTTTTACACAATATCATACAAACATGGACTCCAAATCTTGTCCTTATTTTAGTATGCAACAGCGAAAGCTCTTAGTATTCACCTGAGAATAAACATGCTTTAAACGTCAACAAAAATGTTGGTGAGTTATAGGTTTAACCTATATATATATATATATATATATATATATATATATATATATATATATATATATATATATATATATATATATATATATATATATATATATATATATATATATATATATATATATATATATCAAATCGTAACAATAGACCACAAGATTTCATATTTCAATACACATCCCATACATAGAGATAAAAATCATTCATATGGTGAACACCTGGTAACCGACATTAACAAGATGCATATATAAGAATATCCCCATCATTCCGGGACACCCTTCGGATATGATATAAATTTCGAAGTACTAAAGCATCCGGTACTTTGGATGGAGTTTGTTAGGCCCAATAGATCTATCTTTAGGATTCACGTCAATTAGGGTGTCTGTTCCCTAATTCTTAGATTACCAGACTTAATAAAAAGGGGCATATTCGATTTCGATAATTCAACCATAGAATGTAGTTTCATGTACTTGTGTCTATTTTGTAAATCATTTATAAAACCTACATGTATTCTCATCCCAAAAATATTAGATTTTAAAAGTGGGACTATAACTCACTTTCACAGATATTTCCTTCCTCGGAAATAAGACTTGGCCACGGATTGATTCACGAACATATACAAATATGTACATATATATCAAAGTATGATCAGAATATAATTACAACCATTTTTATTATGTTTTAAAGATTTGAGTGTATTAAGTCAGCTGTCCTCGTTAGTAACCTACAACTAGTTGTCCACAGTTAAATGTACAGAAATAAATCGATATATATTATCTTGAATCAATCCACGACCCAGTGTATACACGTCTCAGGCTAAATCACAACTCAAAGTATATATATTTTTGGAATCAACCTCAACCCTGTATTGGTAACTCCAACATTACTGCATATAGAGTGTCTATGGTTGTTCCAAATAATATATATACATGGGTCGATATGATATGTCAAAACATTTGCATACGTGTCTATGGTATCCCAAGATTACATAATATATTAGAATACATGTATAATACAATATAAGTTAGCTAGGATATGATTTGTATAGATTTGTTAAACATTTCCCGTAGCTAAAAAGATCAAAAATATCCAATCTTGTTTTACCCATAACTTCTTCATTTTAAATCCGTTTTGAGTGAATCAAATTGCTATGGTTTCATATTGAACTCTAATTTAAGAATCCAAACATAAAAAGTATAGGTTTATAGTCGGAAATTTAAGTTACATGTCAATTACTAAAGAGGTAGTCATTTCCGTCAAAAGAACGACATCTTGATGACCATTTTGAAAAATATACTTTCACTATGAGTTTAACCAAGATTTTTGGATATAGTTTCATGTTCATATGAAAAATCATTTTCCCAGAAGAACAACTTTTAAATCAAATTTTATCATAGATTTTAATTATCTAAACCAAAACAGCCCCCGGTTTCACTACGACGGCGTATATCCGATTTTATGGTGTTCATCGTGTTTCCAGGTTTTAAATCATTAAGTTAGAATATCATATAGATATAGAACATGTGTTTAGTTGATTTTAAAAGTCAAGTTAGAAGGATTAAATTTTATTTGCGAACAAGTTTAGAATTAGTTAAACTATGTTCTAGTGATTACAAGTTTAAACCTTCGAATAAGATAGCTTTATATGTATGAATCGAATGATGTTATGAACATCATTACTACCTCAAGTTTTCTGGATAAAACTACTGAAAATGAGAAAAATAGATCTAGCTTCAAAGGATCCTTGGATGGCTTGAAAGTTCTTGAAGCAGAATCATGACACGAAAACAGTTCAAGTAAGATTTTCACTCGAAATAAGATTGTTATAGTTGTAGAAATTGAATCAAAGTTTGAATATGAATATTACCTTGAATTATAAAGATAACCTACTATAAATAACAAAGGTTCCTTGATCTTAGATTATTACTTGGAATGGATTAGAAAGCTTGGAAATAGACTTGCAAACTTGGAAGTATTCTTGATTTTTATGAAACTATACTTATGGAATTTATGAAGAACACTTAGAACTTGAAGATGAAACTTGAGAGAGATCAATTAGATGAAGAAAATTGAAGAATGAAAGTGTTTGTAGGTGTTTTTGGTAGTTGTTATATGGATTAGATATAAAGGATATGTAATTTTTTTTTCATGTAAATAAGTCATGAATGATTACTAATATTTTTGTAATTTTATGACATATTTCATGCTAGTTGCCAAATGATGGTTCCTATATGTGTTAGGTGACTCACATGGGCTGCTAAGAGCAGATCATTGGAGTGTATATACCAATAGTACATACATCTAAAAGCTGTGTATTGTACGAGTACGAATACGGGTGCATACGAGTAGAATTGTTGATGAAACTGAACGAGGAAGTAATTGTAAGCATTTTTGTTAAGTAGAAGTACTTTGATATGTGTCTTGAAGTCTTTCAAAAGTGTAAGAATACATATCAAAACACAACATGTATATACATTCTAATGGAGTCGTTAAGTCTTCGTTAGTCGTTACATGTAAGTGTTGTTTTGAAACTTTTAAGTTAACGATCTCAATTAATGTTGTTAACCCAATGTTTATTATATCAAATGATATGTTAAATTATTATATTATCATGATATTATGATGTATGAATATCTCTTAATATGATATATACATTAAAATATCGTTACAACGATAATCGTTACATATAAGTCTCGTTTCGTAATTCTTGAGTTAGTAGTCTTGTTTTTACATATGTAGTTCATTGTTAACACACTTAATGATATATTTAAATATCATTTTATCATGTTAAATATAGTGTATCAATATCCTAATATGATACATATATATTTAGTAGACGTTATCATAACGATAATCGTTATATATATCATTTCGAGTTTCTTAACTTAGTAATCTCATTTTTTATGTATATCACATATTGTTAATATACTTAGTGAGATACTTACTCATCATAATCTCATGTCAACCATATATATATATATATATATATATATATATATATATATATATATATGTCTATATATACCACAACATGTAGTTTTTACAATTTTGTAACGTTCGTGAATCGCCGGTCAACTTGGGTGATCAATTGTCTATATGAAATTTATTTCATTTAATAAGTCTTAACAAGTTTGATTGCTTAACACGTTGAAAACATTTAGTCATGTAAATATCAATCTCAATTAATATATATATAAACATGGAAAAGTTCGGGTCACTACAAAAGTAAAGTCTTTCACTTCTCATATGATTTTGTGCTAAAATGATAAAAATCTTGAGAAAAATCAAACTTGTGCTTGAAAGTTAAAGTCTTTCAAGCACGTTGCTCCAAAAATCAAGTGTTTAAAGCTTCGTGCTTTAACACTTCTGGATGAATCGATTCCATCCATTATAGGGAGTCAAGTCTCCCGAATTTCGTTTTACTTGGTGTGGGAGACTTCCTAATCCACACCATTTTATATTGACATTAGTTGTCTCATCATTTCACGATGTTTCAACCGATGTATCATACCGTGAGAAGAGGAGCCACCGATCTTCACAAAGTGCTATCCTTTTTAGGAGCAATGGCCTCGTGCTAGTGTTGCTTGACAACACACGCCATAGCCAAAAGCTATGGCACACTTGTGCATTCAATTAACAGAAAGGTAGTAGCTACTTCCTACCTTTTCTCAATATAAGCATAAAAGCTTGTTATGTAGGAAGTAGATGAGTGAATAAAAGCTTTAAGCTTTGACACTCCCGTGAGAGTCAAGTCCTCCCAATGTCTCATTTTGGAAGTCAAGTCTTCCAAACTTGGAAGTAAAGTCTTCCAGGTTCTTTTGTGTTCCAAGCTAGGGAGTAAAGTCTCCCAAGTCTAGCTCGATAATTTTTAAGGAAGTTAAAGTCTTCCTAGTGCTTCAAATCTTGGAATTGGCGGACTCTCTTATTTAGCCACGTGGGGCCCTAATTCCACGAACCTCCGTCAATGCTTTCGCCCTACTATGAGAGAAACCATAGAGTTGTGATAGAAAGCTTAATGAGTGCCAGTCATCCCGAGCTCGGGGTGACCAATAAAGATAGGGGTACCAAGTCCCCTAGCTTTGGCACACCCACCTTAACCCTAAACTTGGAATTGACGATTATAATTTGGAATTGACGACCATTATTTGGAATTGACGCAAATAGATGTTTTGAGGGCATGGAGGTGGAAGAGGGATAGCCATCGCGGGTTGACTAGGTGAGCATATCTATTTGGAGGCATATTCTTTACATGATGTATTCCTTGATGAGTGGTTATTTGTATGATATTCATGGCCCTTGTTAATTCGGGGTGCATTTGGGATCATTTTAGGTACACCTTGAGTTCATTTGAGTAGGTTTATGTTAAATTGTGATTGATTTAGAGATTTGATGTGATTGATTAGTTTGATGAGTTTATGGCTATCCCGTGAATCCTACATATTTGGTCAAGGCCAAGGAGGTCTAAGTTGAGTTTGTGTAGATTTGATACTTTGTGATTGATGTTTGATGACCTTCTCGTAGATGAAGTTGACTTTAGATGGGGGAATGATTGATTCGAGTAGACTTAGGCTTGAAATGTGTTTGTGTTAGTGTTTGAGGATTGAAGATTTGAAGGTGTGCTAGTGAAGAGATTATTTGGAGCTTGCTTTGAGCTTGTGTTAGTAGAAGAAGCTGATGTTTGTGCTTGGTCCTAAGCAAGTGCAAGTTTTTGGAGAACACTCTATCCATCAAGTGCATATTCATGAAGGTATCAATTTGTGCCCAAACTTTTTACGCTTTGGCATTGATCACTTATTTGTTATCTATCTCCAAAGCTTGTTTTGTCGAATTGTTTGCTTGAGGACGAGCAAAGATTCAAATGTAGGGGGTTTGATATCGCTCCATTTCCACATGATTTATCTCGCGATATCTCCCTCACTTTGTTCGGTTTTTGATGATCTTGGAGCCTATTTTGTGTGCTATTGAGCTAAATGGCAATATGGGGGCTAAGGACTTGATTGGGTGTAAAATCGACCAAATCTTAATCTAAAGTGGCTAAGGAAATGGCAAGGACAGAATTCAGCATCAGAAGCGCCGCTCCTGTGGAGCAAAAGCATCGCACCTACATCAAAAGAGACGTTCTGATGCACGTTTTGGCTCCATTTTCCATCAGTGGCTAGAAGCGTCGTTCCTACAGTCAAAAGCGCCGCTCCTATCCAGACAAAAGCGGCCCTCCTAAAGAAAAAAAGCGCCGCCCCTAAAATGTGCCAAAAGCGTCGTTCCTGATCAAAAGCGACGCTCCTCACTTAGGCCAAAAGCGCGGCTCTTTGGTCAAAAGCGGCGCTCCTGCCGCTGTTTCAGCCCAGCACTATAAAAGGAACAAGATTAGGTTATTTTTCATATGTATCTTTAGAGAGCAGCTACCACAACTCCGAATTTCATATACAAAACCCTAATTTCATCATCCATTGGTGTTTAAGGGTGGACTCAAGGAAGCTAGCTCAAGATTCATCTTAGATTTACTCTAGATCTTCATCATTTACATTTTGGGTTGTAATCTCCACTTTTCTTCATTTACTTTTCATTAATTACTTGTAATAACTTTAAGATGATGATTGTTTATGTTTCTATGCTTCTTATTAGTTTGATCTTAGCCATGATTGGCTAAATATCTTGTATTTACTTATCTATGAATCTCTAATGCTAATGTTTGCCCCAAAATCAATTGAATAATGTTGTTTGGATGAATTACATGATCATGTGTTATTGTGTTAGCTAAAGATCCATTGCTATGAGTTTGTTTTAGGCTTTACTTTGATTACATATGTTGAGTAGCTCTCTTAATGATTTGAGAAGTGAATCAATGTATGCTTCAACACCTTGAGTGATCTAGACAAGTAGTTTTGGAATTTCAAGTGATTGTGTTCTTGATCTCGGTTGGTTTTCAATTGGCCTTTAGTCAACATAGTAGTGCCGATTATCTTAAGTGATTTCGATAATTGGGGGTTTTAAGTGATTTCAACCCAGGCTTAATCTCAATAACCAATTATGCTTAACTTGATCTTAGAATACAATACTTATGTGAATTCGCGGAATGTTATTTAATTTGAGGTTTGGTAGCCATGCTAACATTTAATAGTTCAACAACTAGTGCGATAGCAATTTGGGTAAAACGGGGCAATCCAAGCATAGAGAGGATTAGATAAGTGAACACTTCTTAGTTAATTTGATTTAAGTCTTAATACTTCGTTACTTGTTACTTGCTACAAGTTTACTTGTTAAGTTTAATTTTGTTTAATTGTGCAAATTTTAGTTGTTAATTACAATCAATCAACCCCCCCCCCCCCCCCCCCAATCAAACAAATCCTAGGACAATTGATAGTTTCAAATATTCGACTTACACTGTAACAGACTCGTCCCACATCGGTGGGAGAGGAAAACAAAGCACTCCTTATAAGGGTGTGGATACCTCTTCTGGTATGACGCGTTTAAAACCGTGCGGGTAGGTGCGATCCGGGGAATGTGTCCTGTCGGTGATCGGCCTGTGGCCCAAAGCGGACAGTATCATGCTTCCGAGCTGCTGCGCACTCTGACAAGACGCGTTTAAAGCCGTGCGGGTAGGTGCGATCCGGGGCAAGTTGGCCTGTCGGTGATCGGCCTGTGGCCCAGAGCGGACAGTATCATACCAGTTGTGCTGCGCACTCTGTGATGACGCGTTTTGAGGGTGTTTACCCGAGAAGCAAATCCGTGAGGTAGAAGTGCGATCCGGGGTTGTACTCGTGCGCGGGTAGCCCGTCGGTGATCGGCTTGTGTCCAAAGCGGACAATATCATACTACGGGCTGATGGTGATGTTACTTATGGTATCAGAGCTGGGGCCCGCATCGATGTGCACTGCGGGGACGCAGTGTCCCGAAGGGGGGGAGAGTTGTAACAGACTCGTCCCACATCGGTGGGAGAGGAAAACAAAGCACTCCTTATAAGGGTGTGGATACCTCTTCTGGTATGACGCGTTTAAAACCGTGCGGGTAGGTGCGATCCGGGGAATGTGTCCTGTCGGTGATCGGCCTGTGGCCCAAAGCGGACAGTATCATGCTTCCGAGCTGCTGCGCACTCTGACATGACGCGTTTAAAACCGTGCGGGTAGGTGCGATCCGGGGAATGTGTCCTGTCGGTGATCGGCTTGTGTCCAAAGCGGACAATATCATACTACGGGCTGATGGTGATGTTACTTACACCGCTCTCTTGGGACGAACTTGATTAGAATACTTACATCGAAGTGCTATAATAACTGGGTTCTAAGTGCTCGTTAGTCGTATGTGCTTATTTGTAGTGCTTGAATCATATATAAATTTTGGGGGTAAAAGATGTATCGTTGCACAACACCATCAGATGTCAGTATTTTACGCGCGTTTAATCTGAGGCTCATTTACGAATGGCTATAGCGCTAAGTCTCTGGTCCCAACACACTGTGAGTTTCAGTATTAAATGCCTTATATGATAATCCACTGGCTTGTGATGGTGGTATAGTAAGAAATGGCATTTGGCATAATATCTTATCCTCATTTGGTAAGCGTAAAACCATTGGCCTATTACCTTACGATGTTTTACGAATGAATATTTGTGATAGTACATGTAAACATTTTCAGAAAGAACATTGGATTAGAGAAGGTATTCTAAAGGATAAATATAGAATACTTTATCACCTTGACTCATCCAAAAATTGCTCTTTGGCAACCCATTGACGTTGTCAGGTGTACAAGATGCATGGAAGTGAAAATTTTCTAACAAAATAGGGTGTTCGGTAAGCTTAATGAGGCCGGAAGTAGATAGAAAGTTGCCTCTTGTTTCAAATTTATATGTGTTTTGGGTTAAAGAATTACCTTGTATTAATCTTTCACTTCGCAGTATTGAGCTCGATCATATGGGTTGTTTATCGTCCAATTATGGTGTTGAATCGCTGCACCATGTTTTGTTCGATTTCAAAGTGGCAGTAGACTTGTGACGTAGAGTGAAGATATGGTTAGATATTGATTTGTCTAGGTTCGTGAATTGGAGTGAGTGGATTACATCGTATGAAAACTTGCGCGCTTTAACAAACAAAAGACAAGACTTTATATCATCATTGCCTCAATGGATATTATTCCGTTCTCAAGAGATAGATGAAGAAGGATGGCTTTTTTGATTCTATTTGTTTGTTTGTTTGTTTGTTTGTTTGTAATTGCTTGTATAGTAGAGGTAAGTCATTTGTAGATAGGATGTGATATTTCCAAACGTACTTTTGATAGATTCACCATAATTTGTTGGTATCTTACAAAAATACCCTCTAATACATTCTATTTAAAAAATTGTGCAACAATTGACTTAAGGATAATTTAGTACATTTGAGTGGATCTATCAATATTAATGTCATAAATATCATTTCCCTTTGTAAATTGAAACAATTAGCTCAATAGATCATTGTAATGTTTTGGGCTTGCCTAGCTAGGGATGAGTAAAAATACCAAAAAACCGAAATCGTACCGATACCAACCGGTATCGGTACCGAAATACCGTACCGACGGTATTCGATATCGGTATCGGTTCCTAGTTTACACAAAATTCGGTTTCGGTACTATGAGGTTCGGTACCGATTCGGTACCGGTATTCCCGATATAAAAATCGAAATATAAAGTTTATCCGTAGGTGATTGAAATATTGAATACATCTTAAATGCATTATGATTATCCACTTTTATTTGATTTCATTTTGTATGTGCATGAGTGTAATTTACTTTTCTTAGTGTGACTAATTTTCACCGGGGCATCCGAGTCGACATTTAGTACATGCGGTTGTGTACTTGACCCGTATAGAAGAAGGTTGTTAACCCAAATAGTGGAAGCTTTGATTTGCACCCAAGATTGAATAAAACAATCAAGTACTCCTATATTTGAAGATGAACTAATTGATATAATGAAAGATGACGACGTCGCAATTGATAAAATATTGTGCATTACTTATTTTGTTTCTGTAAAATATTTGCATATGTTTGTGTGATAATTAATGACCAATTAACAAAATTTGTGTCTTTTTATTATATGGAGATAGAAGAGGCGATCAATAAACAAAATAAAAAGGGGAAAAAGAAGACGACCTCCGAAGCTTGGCTGGTTTTTGTTGTTAAACTTATGATTTTTTTCAATTTTTTTTATAGATAGTACATGTACGCAATTTTTGTTTTATCAAATTTTTTCCGCTTAACTTATATTTGTTTATTGCATGTTCATGTTCATCTTATATATTTATATATCATTGTTCTTTAACAAATAATCTACACTATATATAATGTAAAAAAATAATGTATATGTACATACATCATACCATGTCACTCGTACTATTTACACCATTGTCAAAGAATTGCGGTACCAAGTGGGTAAAATACCGAAAAATACCGGTCCCGTACCGGTACCGAAACCGGTACCGTATTAAAATTGCGGTACGGTTTCGGTTCTCCATTTTACCCAATTTCGGTACCGGTACTAACCGGTTCCGGTACGGTTCGGTACGGTTCTGGAACCGATCTCATCCGTGTGCCTAGCTAGTCGGTAGGTAATTTTGTTTTGATAATAAATATTTTGGTCGTTTCAATAAAAAACAAAGATAAATGTCAATTGTTGTAGAATTAGTTGACAAGTGTTCCATCAAGTATATCAGATTAGTGAAGTGTTTTCGATAAAAAGGTTAATGCCACAATCTTAATCACAATTCATTTACTTACAATTGTTAGCAGGCTCTTGCCGCTTACATTTTTTTAAAGAATGAAACAAGGAATCTACACTAAGAGTAGAATAAGGCATGGTTCATGTTTCTAAAGGTGATCATCCATGGACCTTTCAGGTTCATTAATTTTTTATATCTTAAATCCATATTTAATTAATTGATTAATTAATGATTAATTAGTTTGTTTTACAAAAGCATCCTAGTATATTTAAACAAATAATTTATCAAACCGTGTAGTCTTGTACCATGCTTCAAATGGTGATCACCCGTGCATGTTCTCTACCTAACAGAATTTTGCAATATTTTTATTCTTGATCGTATTATTAAAAAAATATAATAAAAATTATAATATTATAGTATACATAATTATATATATATATATATATATATATATATATATATATATATATATATATATATATATATATATATATATATATATATATATATTGAACCTCAGTCTGTAAAAAAAATAAAAAATTTTAAATCTTTTTCTAATTCACGTGACACGGATTAAGCTTTAATATGTCCACAGATTAAGCTCAATTTGTTACGGATTGAGGTCAATCTGTTGTGAATTGAGTTCAGTCTGTTGTGGATTGACCTCAATCTGTTGCAGATTGAACTCAATCTTTTACAGATTGAGGTCAATCTGTTGCAGGTTGAGCTGAGCAGATTGAGTTTATCTATCATATGCACTTACTGGAGAAGACATAGTTAAATTAGGTGCATATGGTAGATGCATCTCACAAAAATAATGTATATGGCCAAAATTAAAAATGCAGATATGTTAGAATTCATCTCGTGAGTAACTCTGCAAAGTTTTAGATTCTAACTATTAGATTCGAGCTCGAATTCACGAGTCAAAGGTTTGGGAAAAAAAGAGTCAACAATTTCTACATGATTCAAATTTATAATCTATATGATCTTTTAGCTTAAATTGACGATTGACGAGCATTAGATGCAACATTTTAAGCAACTTTTATTTTGGAATCATCATCTAAAACACTTTGAATTGACGAATTGAATTCATGTTCGTCGTTCATCATAGCGACTTTTATTTTTTGCTATGGTTCTCTGGGTTCCTCCTATCAAAAGTTCGCTCCAAATCCTTTCACTATATATTAAAATTATAGTTATAATTATTATTATTCTTACATACTAAAAGAGCTTATTATATATATATATATATATATATATATATATATATATATATATATATATATATATATATATATATATATATATATATATATATATATATATATATATATATATATATATATATATTGTGATATGTGATGGCCGGTTATTCTTCTAAAAATTAAAAATAATACTAAGAATGTTTAGTTGTTAGATATGTATGTGTTATATACTTATATAAAAGGTTTATCTAGCTACTTGTCAAACAAATTAAAAAATTTGGGCGTAATTTTTAATTCATACATATCTTCTAATTTAATAAACTGTGAAAGGAAATTGATAGATGTAGAGTAACTATTATCTGAATCTTTTCTATTAATTTCACTTCTCACTCTCGCAGTATGCTCTTTATGATCAAATTTAAAATAAGTAGTGTACAATTTGAGTAATACTTTATAACTTTTTTTCCCGAAAAATAATGTTTACCTCCATAAAGTCATTAATTTAAAAATATATGAGATCTTATTTCTAAATTTAGCGGTATCCTCTACGATTTAAGTAGTATAATGTAAAAAAAATTACATTAGTCGGGTCGAAAGACCCCACTCCTTATGCACTACATTCCTCATTATTATTAATAATATGAATCATTTTTTTTTCTTTTTGCAAATAATGAAAATTATCTGAACCAGCCCTTTTCTTGAAAAAATAAAAGAGCTAAATAACCAAACAAGCAATAAACGAATTAGCTCAAGAAAACAAAAATGAACCTAACATCCACATAATAAACTAACCAAACTAAACCTGGGTCGACCCACTAACTACCAAAACCCACTACGAATACAACGAAGCACTAAGGAAATAACGAAATTACAAAACCAACAACCAAACCAAACAAAATGAACCCGACGATCGAACACCAGATTACTCGACCATCGATTTACCTTTGCGAGAATTGGAAATAAGCATGGATTCCACATCATCCACCTTGTTTTAGTTGATCAAGTTGAAAAAATAAGTCAATGCGTTCAACGAAGGATGCCCGATAAGCGTACCCGAAGAAGGAGGCTCACCTCGCTAACCCCTCAAAAAACTGGTTTACCCTTTCCGCTAAAAGGAACTTCATCCGGCTTGTCACAAAATAGGTTTTGAACTGCTTCGTCGTAATCTAAGTCGTTTTCATAATCCCGTAAACGAAACAAAACACCGTTACCTTTCTTACCCCTTTCATGTACCGATCTCTAAGCTTCACCTTTTAACGAAGAAACTTCACCACGAGAACCCGAATCTTCTTGTGATGAATGAACCAATCCCTACAAAAACCTTTATAGGCAACGTTTGAACAAACGTATATTTTTATACTCGAACCTTTACCAACGACAAAAATCGAAGACAATGTCATCTCGCCTTGAATATGACTGATTTTGTAACGAAAAATCTATGAGGAAAGGAACAATTCTTAAATATCACTATAAAGCTAAAATTAGATTCTTTCTTATCGGTTGGTGCTATAGCGTCAACTATAAAGAGTTCGGACCGCGCGTTGCGGCGGTTGCATCTGGATATACGTTGCTTTGTATGTGTTTGTAGTATCAGACGATATTTATGTACAAAATTGTAACAACCCAACATTGATTTACCAAAAACACGACACAAAAAAAAATTTCTGTAACTGCCCATCTGGACGGCGTCCAGAAATCGGGACGGCGTCCAGCCTTTACAACTGGGACGGCGTCCAAGGATTTGGGACGGCGTCCCAATGAACTAAAAAGTACTGATCAGTTTTTGTTTACACGCGAGCGAAAAACTCGCTCCCCGACACTTTTCAACGAAACCATTTTCACAATATGACATATTAAGTAAAACTAAGATATTGTCACCATAAAAACAAGTTTTACAACCCCGGGCTCACAATGACCCGTTTTACAAATAAAGTAGCAGTTTCGACCCATTTATCTCTTTAGACGGATTAGAACTCTACAACCCAACCCGATACCAAGAGCATAATCCCGGGGACTACCAAAACCCCCATCCGCGTCCAATTATCCGAAAGCTACCCCATCAAGCCCAACCGCTCCTGCACGTCTAGTCTAACAACTAGCTAGCATCAATAACACAATACCTGTAAAAAGGTAAACAACGAGAGGGGTAAGCCGAGGCTTAGTGAATGCAATAATTATACACATACATATATAATATACCTACTTGCAAACACTTACTCACATACCGCATACATGCTAGCAACACAATTAGCTTATCATCACAATTACAAGCTATAACCTCCAATAATCAAGCTAGCATAACAAAAGCATATATAATATGAACAAATATAATATGCTTACGCTACAACACAAATAACCATGGTTAACCAATAGTACAAGGGAACGGCGCTCGCAAAAACGTCATCGGTGTTCATAACATCCGTTAGGGCACTTAACATCTCGCACCACTAACCCCTAGGGTGGCACCTTAACACCTCGGCACATCACCCCGAGTGGCATCTTAACACCTCGATGCAACACTCATTATTTTACGGAGTGGTGTCTTAACACCTCGACACTACACTCCTAGGTGGCATCTTAACACCTCGATGCTACACCCAAGTGGCATCTTAACACCTCGATGCTACACTCTTCACGTGAAACATGGTGTCTTAGCACCTCGACACTACACATTTCACGCTACAACAAATAGATACATTATATACCTACACATATAATTATTCCACTCACCTCGAATTGCCCGCACAAGTCATAAACGTAAATCGCCTCCAAAAGCAACCGAGCAAACCTTTTACCTATAATACGCATATAGATATACAAACAATCAACATACATTCTCTACGAGAGAATTCGACTTCAACACCCTTAACCAAGGGTTTACACCTATCACCACAAACCGCCCATTTAGACACATAAAGTGGACTTCACCAATTACTACTACGGGTGGTAATTCCGACCCATCCAACAAGTACAATTTAACCAAAATTATATTTGACACCATTTAAACCAATCTAGGTCTTAACCAAAATTGCTTATCATCCAATTAATCCAAAATTAAAGTCATTACCAAATTTGACCCATCTAAGTCAACCCATTTTGACATAAGTCCCAAAAACATCTTTAATCACTAACGGCTAGTGACTAACTTTCCAAAATACCATTTAACACTTGAATCAAACATTTATATACTTGGTTCATCAAATCTTGACCCATAACTTAGTTTGACACCGAATCAAGCTCACTTGACCCAAAATACCCATTCGACCCATTTTGACCTAGATTAGGGTTTACACCCAAAAATCAAGTCAATACAAGTGTTCTAAGGTTTAACTAACACATGCAAGGTCCAAACTAACAATTCCATCAATTGAAACCCTAAGTCACCAATTCGGGTTTACATACATGAATCTTCCCCAAAAACCCCCAAACTTCACAATAAATGGGTTATAACTCTAACTAGCACAACTTTAACTCAAACAATAATCTTAACAAAGAAATTCGGATTTAGACCTTACCAACACTACCACCACGTAGCCGTGAACGAGGTGAACAACTTTAACTCTTGAGACCCGACCCGAATCACACTTCTTCTTCTCCAAATCCCCAACTCTCTCTCGCTAGAACCTCTCTCTCTCACTAGGGTTTGATGAGAGTGTTTGAGAAGGTGAAATGGGGATAGGAATGAGAGTGGATCAGTTTTAATGGCTCAAAACTGACCCCCAAGTGAAAAGACTCAAATACCCTCTTTTAAAACTTTTAAAATACAGCTGCTGGCCTATCAGGCACTTTGGACGGCGTCCAAAATGGCCGGACGGCGTCCCACCCTTCATTCTTGGACGGCGTCCCAAAGTCTGGACGGAGTCCCAATGAACTGAGCCTGAAACTGAACTTGTTTTGGTCGTAACTTTCAAACCGTAGCTCCGTTTTTGATGAACCAAATATCGTTGGAAACGTAATGAGATTTACTATCCAATGGTAAGGTTTTAGAACATCAACTCTAATTTTATTTGGGATCCAAATATACGCTTACATGCCTCGTATTTCGAATGACGCTCGAAATAACGTGTAACTGAAAAACGGGTGTTACAACTCTCCCCCACTTAAATTGGATCACGTCCTCGTGATCCGCACCTACGTTAAAAGTCAGGCACTTCTCCCTCGAACATTTCCGCTTCCTGCGCGGAGTCACATAAGTAGTAATCACGCATTCGAAATTCTCTCTTCGTACACTAATGCATCATAATACAACAATATTGGGTAATCAACCCACGAGTCGAAACAACCGTAACCGTTGATCCTACGCCGAGTATCCAAACTCGTACCATCCACTTCACAATCATCCTAAGAGTAGAACAATTTACCGACAAACATCGTCGTCACGCCTCACGATCTTACGAAACACAACCAAGCCCGACATCCATAACATCTTCTACAAATCCGAAGATCTAACCACACGCTAATAATCACTAGCGTGCACTACCACAACAAGCGATAACTCATACACTCAACGTCCAGAGTTTCTATATAGGAAAATAAGAAAATCACTACATATACCTTCAAGTTCTCTCGGCTACAACTCGCCACAAGCTACGTCCGTAACCATATCACTCAATCAGTCAATCCGCACACGACCAATCCGTCACTGGATTAATCCAGGACAACAATAATACACCAAGTGCTGAGCAAAACATCAACACTCGACGAGGGTTCCTCCTCTAAACCCTACGACACAACCACACCAGACGGCTTCCTAGTACTAGCATGGAGACTAATCATATACTAGAATCCCGTCAAGGCAAATTATCATCACAAAATTCCGCAATTCGCCACACGATCTACAAAAATATTTACCACACCGGGTGGACCTTCCTACCTAGACCGTCCGTTAAAGATGGTCTCGACATTTCAATGCAACTAACAGTCGCATTACTAGGGAACACACTCTTGCAAACAAACAACATCCGCGTGTCTCGATGTGAGACAATCAGAATCGACACTCTCCGCCTCACATTCCTCCATAAAGTGGAATAATCCACTGACAATCTCCACGATTGCGTTTCCCGATAGGGAAAATACGATATTCATCACGATATCGAACTTGTTCTCATTCAATTATACTGTCCGGGTTTCACGACAACCCAGATTTTTCACTACGGGAGCACCCGCAACGACAACTTCATTCTCTCACTCCGGGATCTCAAACTTCACATTTGGTCTCATACCGCACATTGGTACTACACGACCACCTTACATAGGAAGTCTTACACTTCCTTCGATCCCATCATCACAATCTTCACGCATAACATTCCAGAGTTGTAACTCACAATCGTAAAGCACGATCTCGAGTCGACATTAGCAACCCGTCACTCTTCCTCGTTAGGAACTCTGAATACCTATTGAGGCTTAGCACGGTACGCTCCAACATTTCACTATACATAACACCACTGGAGTTTTCCTCGGGCGGCAGTAAAAACTCCCCCACTTAGGATTTATCTCCCTATTCTCACCGCTAAGATGATAACATCCCGCGGAATTGTAATTCCACGTCACACCTGACCATTCTCACCGTTGGCCATAAACATCAATTCACCGCAAATTCTCTTTAGGCTCTCAGAGCCGACATGCACAATCACTTGAGACGTCGTACACGCGATGACATCACACATTCATACCACAATTCACAACTAACTACCTTAATTGTTTGAAAAGCAAACTCCACCAAAGTCCTACATATGCCTCTAAGCCTAGGCATATGTCACTCCACTTACTCAGTCGTGCATCTCAGTCGAGATCACCCGCCCTTCCACACAACGAACTTTTTCAACAATTGCTCACTCTCATGGAGAAGAGTGACCAATTTCGACACCATAATTGCGTCCACCACAATGTCAACACTTCATCATATCCTTCGGACTAACCGACCATTAAGTCCGTCACCGGCTCACCGGTCATCTCTACCCGTCTATCACTTAAGAGCAACAAGATTCGCTCACCCGTCACTTCATAAGAAGTATTCGTCACAATGCTCTTAAACTTCGACTTTCGCAACCGTCGAATTACCATCACCCGTCGATCACTATTATAATCTCCGATGCTTCCAAGGGTATCTCACGGGCACCCTAAGCACAAAGTGATCACACCACTACCGGAGTTGAACATTACACTAGCAGGTATAAAAAGGCACCTGATGCAGTGCCATGCAGACTCCCACCACAATCAAATGAATTTTAGAAAATCGATCTTTAGATTCCATACACCCGATGTCACCCATCTCTCTATAATAATGACCCGAAGTCATACCTACCCGACAACCTTATGGTTTATTGTCTTATCGAAAGTTCCTAGCGATCACACGCTACCCGCAGTTTCCACAAGGCCAAACGATATAGCCTAATGAGGTCCTTCATCTAACACAAGGAGATGCTCGGGGATACCAAGTCTTACACCCTTCTACATCTCGATAAAACCACTACTACAAGGGATATTCCATTAGGAATGTTGCCCTATAATCTACAACACACTAACGCAATCAACATTACACGGGTCCCACTCCCATGAGTTTAACGACCCGAAGACTCCTCGATTCGCCAATTCCAAGGCGACTCACAACAAGAATCCTAACACGATTCTCTAACCACACACTCTACCGAGTGTAACTCAGAACTACAATCATTAGACTTGTCGCATTCCATTACAGAATTCAAGTCCTCGTCGCACACACGCAAACGTAAATCGATCTTCCTAGTTACGATGGGTAACTAAAACCAATAACAATCTCAATAATGCACCCACTACTTAGGGTGGCTAAGCACGCACCAAACTTTGAGTTGGCTAACTCACTTAACTAACCGAATCCATCGTAACACTTCACGACTCGCAACGAACCCGATGCGACTACAAGCACATCACTCGAGACTACTATATCCTAGGAACCAATAAAAGATTCCTAATTCGTCCCGTTCTACCCCAACCATGCCACGTCTCCTCCGTTCGGTACTTGTCATGTCATGCTTGATGTCAAGATACACTTTCGTAATAATGGTGATCGATCACTATTACAAATGCGTACCTTACCATTTCCACATGGTCACGCAAAGTATTTTACCCGGACTGACGCAACATTCACACAAAATAACACGCGATAACTCCTAGTACCCGAATGACCAAAGTCCTTACCGTGAACTTGATCACTCAAAACCGCCAAACATACGAATCTCCCCAATAGATTCATCCCTAGGATACCGCACAAAAGATACCTGTATATATACACCTGTATACAACATAATAATAAATATACACAAGTACACCGCAATAACACGTCATCCTACAGCCTAGGTGACTATCACTAAAAAAACGTCCCCGTTCGCCTACTTACCTTAGGCACTAACAATCTAAGGCACTAATTTACTTACGAAATAAGGCCCCACATAATCCCACATTGGACAAGCACTAGTCCTAGTTAGTCACCTACTCTAAGGCACTAACAAATCTCAATCCGACCCGTACTCCTACAAGTCTCGCAAATAACGCACCACTGTCAATAAGTTTAAGACTATGCACCTATTCCAAGGTCACCTAATTCCCTTAGACTATGCTCTGATACCACCTGTAACAACCCAACATTGATTTACCAAAAACACGACACAAAAAAAAATTTCTGTGATTGCCCATCTGGACGGCGTCCATAAATCGGGACGGCGTCCAGCCTTTACAACTGGGACGGCGTCCAAGGATTTGGGACGGCGTCCCAATGAACTAAAAAGTACTGATCAGTTTTTGTTTACACGCGAGCAAAAAACTCGCTCCCCGACACTTTTCAACGAAACCGTTTTCACAATATGACATATTAAGTAAAACTAAGATATTGCCACCATAAAAACAAGTTTTACAACCCCGGGCTCACAATGACCCGTTTTACAAATAAAGTAGCAGTTTCGACCCATTTATCTCTTTAGACGGATTAGAACTCTACAACCCAACCCGATACCAAGAGCATAATCCCGGGGACTACCAAAACCCCCATCCGCGTCCAATTATCCGAAAGCTACCCCATCAAGCCCAACCGCTCCTGCACGTCTAGTCTAATAACTAGCTAGCATCAATAACACAATGCCTGTAAAAAGGTAAACAACGAGAGGGGTAAGCCAAGGCTTAGTGAATGCAATAATTATACACATACATATATAATATACCTACTTGCAAACACTTACTCACATACCGCATACATGCTAGCAACACAATTAGCTTATCATCACAATTACAAGCTATAACCTCCAATAATCAAGCTAGCATAACAAAAGCATATATAATATGAACAAATATAATATGCTTACGCTACAACACAAATAACCATGGTTAACCAATAGTACAAGGGAACGGCGCTCGCGAAAACGTCATCGGTGTTCATAACATCCGTTAGGGCACTTAACACCTCGCACCACTAACCCCTAGGGTGGCACCTTAACACCTCAGCACATCACCCCGAGTGGCATCTTAACACCTCGATGCAACACTCATTATTTTACGGAGTGGTGTCTTAACACCTCGACACTACACTCCTAGGTGGCATCTTAACACCTCGATGCTACACCCGAGTGGCATCTTAACACCTCGATGCTACACTCTTCACGTGAAACATGGTGTCTTAGCACCTCGACACTACACATTTCACGCTACAACAAATAGATACATTATATACCTACACATATAATTATTCCACTCACCTCGAATTGCCCGTACAAGTCATAAACGTAAATCACCTCCAAAAGCAACCGAGCAAACCTTTTACCTATAATACGCATATAGATATACAAACAATCAACATACATTCTCTACGAGAGAATTCGACTTCAACACCCTTAACCAAGGGTTTACACCTATCACCACAAACCGCCCATTTAGACACATAAAGTGAACTTCACCAATTACCACTACGGGTGGTAATTCTGACCCATTCAACAAGTACAATTTAACCAAAATTATATTTGACACCATTTAAACCAATCTAGGTCTTAACCAAAATTGCTTATCATCCAATTAATCCAAAATTAAAGTCATTACCAAATTTGACCCATCTAAGTCAACCCATTTTGACATAAGTCCCAAAAACATCTTTAATCACTAACGGCTAGTGACTAACTTTCCAAAATACCATTTAACACTTGAATCAAACATTTATATACTTGGTTCATCAAATCTTGACCCATAACTTAGTTTGACACCGAATCAAGCTCACTTGACCCAAAATACCCATTCGACCCATTTTGACCTAGATTAGGGTTTACACCCAAAAATCAAGTCAATACAAGTGTTCTAAGGTTTAACTAACTTTAACTAACACATGCAAGGTCCAAACTAACAATTCCATCAATTGAAACCCTAAGTCACCAATTCGGGTTTACATACATGAATCTTCCCCAAAAACCCCCAAACTTCACAATAAATGGGTTATAACTCTAACTAGCACAACTTTAACTCAAACAATAATCTTAACAAAGAAATTCGAATTTAGAGCTTACCAACACTACCACCACGTAGCCGTGAACGAGGTGAACAACTTTAACTCTTGAGACCCGACCCGAATCACACTTCTTCTTCTCCAAATCCCCAACTCTCTCTCGCTAGAACCTCTCTCTCTCACTAGGGTTTGATGAGAGTGTTTGAGAAGGTGAAATGGGGAGAGAATGAGAGTGGATCAGTTTTAATGGCTCAAAACCGACCCCCAAGTGAAAAGACTCAAATACCCTCTTTTAAAACCTTTAAAATACAGCTGCTGGCCTGTCAGGCACTTTGGACGGCGTCCAAAATGGCCGGACGGCGTCCCACCCTTCATTCTTGGACGGCATCCCAAAGTCTGGACGGAGTCCCAATGAACTGAGCCTGAAACTGAACTTGTTTTGGTCGTAACTTTCAAACCGTAGCTCCGTTTTTTATGAACCAAATATCGTTGGAAACGTAATGAGATTTACTATCCAATGGTAAGGTTTTAGAACATCAACTCTAATTTTATTTGGGATCCAAATATACGCTTACATGCCTCGTATTTCGAATGACGCCCGAAATAACGTGTAACTGAAAAACGGGTGTTACAAAAATGCCCGTACGTATGTTTAGTACTTATTACATACATACATAATGTTGTACATTTGAACATTTTAAACACGATATTTAAAGAAAACACAAATTGAAGATAACGTTCTTTTTGTTGATTCTTCTTCTTCTTCTTTATTTCTATCAAAACTAAATAGTGACAACATGATAGATTATATTGTTTTCTTCAACTATCCCCAATAAAAACAAATATACTTAATGCTCGTGCATTGCGGTTGAACATTTTAACGTCTTTTATGAAACTGATGTTGTGCGAGAACCAAGAAACAAATTGCGAAAAAAAAGAAAAAAAAGGGGCATGAGGACTCGAACTCAGGTCTTTTCCCTTACAAACTCATGAACTTAACACTTGTTCTAGCTATCCACTTGATATAATTAGTTACGTTTTCCTTATTATAATATATATATATATATATATATATTTAATTTATCCAAAATGTTTTCTTTAAACACTTCGTTTCAAATATAATTAGTTGCGTTTTATTAAAAAAATTATTTTGAGTTGAATAGTGATGATGGAGAAACCTAATTGGCGACGACAAAGAAAAGATATTCCGTTAAAAAATTGGATGGATTTTATTTAGTGATTATTATATAAAATTAAAAAGTTACATTTTAGCCCCCAAGTTATCCTTAGTTACAACTTCTACCCTTACAAAGTTACAATTTTTCTTCTAAAGTAAAACGCAATTGGCTAAAATCCTTTGTAGCGTAAACGACATCTACCATGTGTACAAACGACCAAAACTTTTGTGCCATTTAGTATATATAGAAATGGCATTTTTATACAAAAAAATTTATTAATCGCGATTTGATGTTTATTTGCATTTCCTAGTATGTCACGTGAAGATCATGTGAAGTTTGTTTTTCTTCGAGTTTTAAACATCAATTCTTTTTTTAGTTTTTAATTATTTATTTTCTTTAAAAAATGTATTACAATTTGATATGCTAAATCAGGTTATATAATTTAAATAACAAGAAAAATACCAAATCCACCTAACGTATAACTATATGTAAGTGTACCCGATCATGTATAGCATAAAACTGATAATTTCAGATTTCATTCCTAGAGACAATAACTAATAATTAATCTTAATGATCAATAACATGAAAATCTAAATTACAGGAAAACAGTTTATCAGGGGGTTTAACGTCGAAGCAATGATTTAATCAAGAATACGGAAGATGAACGCAAACTAGATAAAACAGCAAGAAAATCAATATCAAACAAGTATGTTTACATAGGAACTTTGGCACTTTTCACTTTCTTATATTAAGATTTCATACAGGATAGATAATTTCATATCATGCATTCATACTCTAATCATGTATTCGAGACGCAACTACATAAATTAGCATTTAAAAGTGTCACTCATTCTTATACTAATCATGCAACAGACGGTACATACACTTTCAAATACTCGTCAACTGAATTATTAATCTAGAACAATTGCGCTAACTGGTCATCGCAACAATTCACACGTGCTGGTTTCTCTAATCAATCAGTTTCAGCTAATTGTCAGATAACATGCATAACCCTATTGTCACTTTGTTATAGACTATTAATTATACCCTATGAATTGTCAGTTCAATCATACAAAATTAATAATCAAACATCATAATTAAATAATACCATGCAAGAGTCGATCTATACTAAACAATAGTCTATCACTCAATCAAATCCAATATCATAAATTTAAAACAATCCCAACATAATAAGTATATCGGCCTAAGTAAACATAACAATTTTAGCCAACAACCATGAAAAAATAGCTAAAAACATATTTAAGTAGAATCCATAATCATAGAAACAAGAATTAAACTTAAAAATAAAGTGTTTGTAAAATCAACCGATGTTAATAGCCTCTTCTCCATGATTGCAAGGTGTTAGAATGCTCCAAAGTGCCTTGAAAACTCTCAAAAATAGCCTAGTATCAGCCCTTGTATGAAATCCTTCTCAAAAAGTGTATATGGCTTCAAAACCCTAAGGCCCGTATTTATAGTTTTCCGAAACCAATAGAGGCAAGCACCGCTTTAGAAGCCCAAGCGGCGCTTCTGTGGCAGAATTTCACTCAAACCCTATCTGTAAGCGGCCCTTCATGGCACTTTCTCTTTGTAAGCAACACTTTGTCATCCTAAGATGCGTCGTGTTCATCATATTTAACTCATCAGCTAACAATTCAAGCATCGCTTCACCAGCCAAGCGGCGATTGTATCTGATCTTCTCAAGTTCTGTCCGAAATTCTACACGGCACTTTCTGTCCAAGTGGTGTAGTGACCCGAACTTTTCCATGTTTATATATATTAATTGATATTGATATTTACATGATTAAATGTTTCCAACATGTTAAGCAATCAAACTTGTTAAGACTTGATTAATTGAAATATGTTTCATATAGACAATTGACCACCCAAGTTGACCGGTGATTCACGAACGTTAAAACTTGTAAAAACTATATGATGACATATATATGGTTATATATATAGTTAACATGATATTATAATAATTAAACATATCATTAATTATATTAACAATGAACTACATATGTAAAAACAAGACTACTAACTTAATGATTTTGAAACGAGACATATATGTAACGATTATCGTTGTAACGACATTTAATGTATATATATCATATTAAGAGATATTCGTACACCATAATATCATGATAATATAATAATTTAAAATCTCTTTTGATATTATAAACATTGGGTTAACAACATTTAACAAGATCGTTAACCTAAAGGTTTCAAAACAACACTTACATGTAACGACTAACGATGACTTAACGACTCAGTTAAAATGTATATACATGTAGTGTTTTAATATGTATTTATACACTTTTGAAAGACTTCAATACACTTATCAAAATACTTCTACTTAACAAAAATGCTTACAATTACATCCTCGTTCAGTTTCATCAACAATTCTACTCGTATGCACCCGTATTCGTACTCGTACAATACACAGCTTTTAGATGTATGTACTATTGGTATATACACTCCAATGATCAGCTCTTAGCAGCCCATGTGAGTCACCTAACACATGTGGAAACCATCATTTGGCAACTAGCATGAAATATCTCATAAAATTACAAAAATATGAGTAATCATTCATGACTTATTTACATGAAAAAAAAATTACATATCCTTTATATCTAATCCATACACCAACGACCAAAAACACCTACAAACACTTTCATTCTTCAATTTTTTTCATCTAATTGATCTCTCTCAAGTTCTATCTTCAAGTTCTAAGTGTTCTTCATATATTTTACAAGTTCTAGTTACATAAAATCAAGAATACTTTCAAGTTTGCTAGCTCACTTCCAATCTTGTAAGGTGATCATCCAACCTCAAGAAATCTTTGTTTATTACAGTAGGTTATCATTCTAATACAAGGTAATAATCATATTCAAACTTTGGTTCAATTTCTATAACTATAACAATCTTATTTCAAGTGATGATCTTACTTGAACTTGTTTTCGTGTCATGATTCTGCTTCAAGAACTTCGAGCCATCCAAGGATCCATTGAAGCTAGATCCATTTTTCTCTTTTCCAGTAGGTTTATCCAAGGAACTTAAGGTAGTAATGATGTTCATAACATCATTCGATTCATACATATAAAGCTATCTTATTCGAAGGTTTAAACTTGTAATCACTAGAACATAGTTTAGTTAATTCTAAACTTGTTCGCAAACAAAAGTTAATCCTTCTAACTTGACTTTTAAAATCAACTAAACACATGTTCTATATCTATATGATATGCTAACTTAATGATTTAAAACCTGGAAACACGAAAAACATCGTAAAACCGGATTTACGCCGTCGTAGTAACACCGCGGGCTGTTTTGGGTTAGTTAATTAAAAACTATGATAAACTTTGATTTAAAAGTTGTTATTCTGAGAAAATGATTTTTATTATGAACATGAAACTATATCCAAAAGTTATGGTTAAACTCAAAGTGGAAGTATGTTTTCTAAAATGGTCATCTAGACGTCGTTCTTTCGACTGAAATGACTACCTTTACAAAAAAGACTTGTAACTTATTTTTCCGACTATAAACCTATACTTTTTCTGTTTATATTCATAAAATAGAGTTCAATATGAAACTATAGCAATTTGATTCACTCAAAACGGATTTAAAATGAAGAAGTTATGGGTAAAACAAGATTGGATAATTTTTCTCATTTTAGCTACGTGAAAATTGGTAACAAATCTATTCCAACCATAACTTAATCAACTTGTATTGTATATTATGTAATCTTGAGATACCATATACATGTATACAATGTTTCGACCTATCATGTCGACACATCTATATATATTTCGGAACAACCATAGACACTCTATATGTGAATGTTGGAGTTAGCTATACAGGGTTGAGGTTGATTCCAAAATATATATAGTTTGAGTTGTGATCAATACTGAGATACGTATACACTGGGTCGTGGATTGATTCAAGATAATATTTATCGATTTATTTCTGTACATCTAACTGTGGACAACTAGTTGTAGGTTATTAACGAGGACAGCTGACTTAATAAACTTAAAACATCAAAATATATTAAAAGTGTTGTAAATATATTTTGAACATACTTTGATATACATGTATATATTGTTATAGGTTCGTGAATCAACCAGTGGCCAAGTCTTACTTCCCGACGAAGTAAAAATCTGTGAAAGTGAGTTATAGTCCCACTTTTAAAATCTAATATTTTTGGGATGAGAATACATGCAGGTTTTATAAATGATTTACAAAATAGACACAAGTACGTGAAACTACATTCTATGGTTGAATTATCGAAATCGAATATGCCCCTTTTTATTAAGTCTGGTAATTTAAGAATTAGGGAACAGACACCCTAATTGACGCGAATCCTAAAGATAGATCTATTGGGCCTAACAAACCCCATCCAAAGTACCGGATGCTTTGTACTTCGAAATTTATATCATATCCGAAGGGTGTCCCGGAATGATGGGGATATTCTTATATATGCATCTTGTTAATGTCGGTTACCAGGTGTTCACCATATGAATGATTTTTATCTCTATGTATGGGATGTGTATTGAAATATGAAATCTTGTAGTCTATTATTATGATTTGATATATATAGGTTAAACCTATAACTCACCAACATTTTTGTTGACGTTTTAAGCATGTTTATTCTCAGGTGATTATTAAGAGCTTCCGCTGTCGCATACTTAAATAAGGACGAGATTTAGAGTCCATGCTTGTATGATATTGTGTAAAAACTGCATTCAAGAAACTTATTTTGTTGTAACATATTTGTATTGTAAACCATTATGTAATGGTCGTGTGTAAACAGGATATTTTAGATTATCATTATTTGATAATCTACGTAAAGCTTTTTAAAACCTTTATCTATGAAATAAAGGTTATGGTTTGTTTTAAAAATGAATGCAGTCTTTGAAAAATGTCTCATATAGAGGTCAAAACCTCGCAACGAAATCAATTAATATGGAACGTTTTTAATCAATAAGAACGGGAAATTTCAGTTGGTATCCGAGCGTTGGTCTTAGAGAACCAGAAAATTTGTATTAGTGTGTCTTATTGAGTTTTTTAGGATGCATTAGTGAGTCTGGACTTCGACCGTGTTTTCTTTAAAAATGATTGCTTAACATTTTTGTTGGAAACTATATATTTTTAACATATGAATATTATGTGATATATTAATCTCTTAACGTGTTTGACATTATGTGATAGATGTCTACCTCTAGAACAAGTCCCATTGACTCACCTAATAATAATGAAGAGTCAAATGTAAATTGGAATGATTCGTGGACTGATTCACAAGTTCCCGAAGAGGAACCGGAAGAAGAGTCGGAACCGGAAGAAGAATCGGAACCGGATGAAGAAATAGAACCGGTGGGGGAAATAATAAAACGGTTAAGTAAAAGAAAATCCTCAACCAACCGACCAAGGTTAATTATGGTCAATGGTGTTTCCGCCAAGGAAGCAAAATATTGGGAGGATTACCAATTCTCCGATGAATCGGATTCCGACGAGAATTCCGATGATATTATAGAAATTACCCCAACTGAATTTAAAAAGGCAAAAGAAAATAATAAGGGAAAGGGCATAAAAATAGAGAAATCTAATTCCAACCCCGATGAACTTTATATGTATCGTCAACCCCCGAAGTCCTTAAGTTGTAACAATGACCCGGGAACCTCTAAACCACCAGGTTTTTTTAAACCAATGTGGACAACGACATTTAGTATTAGGGGAACATCATATATCCCTAGAAACTTGGCAAAACGAACCAAAACTGAAGAAGAAGAAACGAGCGAGTCGGAATAAGATAGTTGTATTCGTGTGGTGTAATATATGTAATATAGTGTGCTTATGCTTTATGATATATGTAAAAATTGCTTGTATTAATAAGTATTTTTTTATGAATCTAACTCTTGTCTATTTTACAGTTTAAAAACACAAAATGGATAGACAACCCTATATTTTAAGAGACCTACCCGGAGACATGATTGATGAAATCTTGTCTAGAGTCGGTCAGAATTCCTCGGCACAACTATTTAAGGCGAGATCAGTTTGTAAGACATTCGAAGAACGTTCCAAGAATGTCTTGGTTTATAAGAGACTTTCGTTTGAAAGATGGGGGATATCACATTGGAAAACCCATAAGTTACGATGTGTTTACTTTGACGCATATATTGCGGGGAACCCAAATGCTATTTTACGCAACGGGTTAAGAAATTATTTTGACTCAATATATCCGAATATTGGACTTCGTGATTTAGAAAAAGCGGCTAATATGCAACATAAAGAAGCATGTTATGCTTACGGATTAGTAATGTTCGCTTCTCATCAAAGTGAGAACAAGAACATCGGGCTACAACTATTAAAAAAAACGTTCCCACAAGTGACGGAGTCGGTAATTGGGGTAAGAAATGAGGTTTTTAGATTGTTACGGGACTGTTGGACATTACGTAACCCTCGTCCCTTTGACGACGTTACAACACGCTGTCTTATCAACGGCCATAACGGTTATGTTCCACAAGACCAAGGATGGGAAGTAATCCTAGTAAAACCAGAATGCATGACTTGTTTCTGGACGTATGAATTACGTGTCTTTATTGCCTTTGCTGAACGACTTGTGTACTAGCTAGAATTATCTTCACAACTATCTTGTATCAAAGTTATTGCGTGCTATATTTCATGCTTTATGTAAAATAAGCGGTATAGTAAGTTTGTAAAATATTGTATAAAAGTTTGAACGCGAAATATTATTATAATCAGTTTTTCATATAGAATTATAGTAGTTGAATTGTATATTAGCTACTAAGTATGAACTTAACGGGTAGGTACTACCCGAATTTAAACTTATAAAACGCTAATATGAAGAAAAAGCTTTTATAAATGAGTTCATATTATGCTACGAAATACTATTAACTACTCTTAATATTCTGTATGATTAACTTGTTCCATTTGAATATTTTGAAGGAAATGGCACCGACTACTCGACACACCGTGAATATGAATGAAGAGGAATTCCGTACTTTTCTAGCTTCAAACATAGCCGCGGTACAGGCTGCGCTACATACCAACAATAACCATGGATCTAGCAGTACAGGAAATCGTGTAGGATGCACCTACAAAGAATTTACTGCCTGCAAACCTTTGGAATTTGATGGAACCGAAGGACCGATCGGATTGAAACGGTGGACCGAGAAGGTCGAATCGGTGTTTGCCATAAGTAAGTGTACTGAAGAGGACAAAGTGAAGTACGCTACGCATACCTTCACAGGTTCTGCGTTAACATGGTGGAATACCTATCTAGAGCAAGTGGGACAAGACGATGCGTACGCACTACCGTGGTCAGCATTCAAGCACTTGATGAACGAGAAGTACCGTCCCAGAACCGAGGTCAATAAGCTCAAGACAGAACTTAGAGGGTTACGAACCCAAGGATTTGATATTACCACGTACGAAAGACGATTCACAGAATTGTGCCTATTGTGTCCGGGAGCATTCGAAGATGAGGAAGAGAAGATCGACGCGTTTGTGAAAGGATTACCGGAAAGAATCCAAGAAGATATAAGTTCACACGAGCCCGCCTCTATACAACAGGCATGTAGAATGGCTCACAAACTAGTGAACCAGATTGAAGAAAGAATTAAAGAACAGACTGCTGAAGAGGCCAATGTGAAGCAAGTCAAAAGAAAGTGGGAGGAAAATGGTGATAAGAATCACCAATACAACAACAACAGCAATTACAACAATAATCGCAACAATTATCCCAACAATCGCAACATCAATCGCAACTACAACAAACGGCCCAACAACAACAACAACAACAACAACAACAACAACAACAACAACAACAACAACAACAACAACAACAACAACAACAGCAACTACAACAATCATCCCAACAACAATAATAACCGCAACAACAATAACAATCAGAAGCAGCTATGCCAAAGGTGTGAAAAGTATCACTCGGGGTTCTGCACCAAATTTTGCAACAAGTGTAAAAGAAATGGTCATAGCGCGGCGAAGTGTGAGGTCTACGGACCAGGGGTTAATAGAACGAAAGGAACAAATGGTGTCAGAACGAGTAATGGCGGAGCAAGTAGTGTCGGAGCAAGTTATGCCAATGTAGTTTGTTATAAATGTGGAAAACCGGGCCATATCATTAGAAATTGCCCGAACCAGGAGAACACGAATGGACAAGGCTGCGGAAGAGTTTTCAATATTAATGCGGCAGAGGCACAGGAAGACCCGGAGCTTGTTACGGGTACGTTTCTTATTGACAATAAATCTGCTTACGTTTTATTTGATTCGGGTGCGGATAGAAGCTATATGAGTAGAGATTTTTGTGCTAAATTAAGTTGTCCATTGACGCCTTTGGATAGTAAATTTTTACTCGAATTAGCAAATGGTAAATTAATTTCAGCAGATAATATATGTCGGAATCGAGAAATTAAACTGGTTAGCGAAACATTTAAGATTGATTTGATACCAGTAGAGTTAGGGAGTTTTGATGTGATAATCGGTATGGACTGGTTGAAAGAAGTGAAAGCAGAGATCTTTTGTTACAAAAATGCAATTCACATTATACGAGAAAAAGGAAAACCCTTAATGGTGTACGGAGAAAAGGGCAACACGAAGCTACATCTTATTAGTAATTTGAAGGCACAAAAACTAATAAGAAAAGGTTGCTATGCTGTTCTAGCACACATCGAGAAAGTACAAACTGAAGAAAAGAGCATCAATGATGTTCCCATTGCAAAAGAATTTCCCGATGTATTTCCGAAAGAATTACCGGGATTACCCCCACATCGATCTGTTGAATTTCAAATAGATCTTGTACCCGGAGCTGCACCAATAGCTCGTGCTCCTTACAGACTCGCACCCAGCGAGATGAAAGAACTGCAAAGCCAATTACAAGAACTTTTATAGCGTGGTTTCATTTGACCAAGCACATCACCGTGGGGAGCTCCTGTTTTGTTTGTCAAGAAGAAAGATGGTACATTCAGGTTGTATATCGACTACCGAGAGTTGAACAAACTTACCATCAAGAACCGCTACCCACTACCGAGAATCGATGACTTATATGATCAACTACAAGGCTCGTCTGTTTATTCAAAGATTGACTTACGTTCCGGGTATCATCAAATGCGGGTGAAAGAAGATGATATTCCAAAGACTGCTTTCAGAACACGTTACGGTCATTACGAGTTTATGGTCATGCCGTTTGGTTTAACTAATGCACCAGCTGTGTTCATGGACCTTATGAACCGAGTGTGTAGACCATACCTTGATAAGTTTGTCATTGTTTTCATTGATGACATACTTATTTACTCAAAGAATGACCAAGAACACGGTGAACATTTGAGAAAGGTGTTAGAAGTATTGAGGAAGGAAGAATTGTACGCTAAGTTTTCAAAGTGTGCATTTTGGTTGGAAGAAGTTCAATTCCTCGGTCACATAGTGAACAAAGAAGGTATTAAGGTGGATCCGGCAAAGATAGAAACTGTTGAAAAGTGGGAAACCCCGAAAACTCCAAAACACATACGCCAGTTTTTAGGACTAGCTGGTTACTACAGAAGGTTCATCAAAGACTTTTCCAGAATAGCAAAACCCTTGACTGCATTAACGCATAAAGGGAAGAAATTTAAATGGAATGATGAACAAGAGAAAGCGTTTCAGTTATTGAAGAAAAAGCTAACTACGACACCTATATTGTCATTGCCTGAAGGGAATGATGATTTTGTGATTTATTGTGACGCATCAAAGCAAGGTCTCGGTTGTGTATACGACGCATGATTTGGAATTAGGCGCAGTTGTTTTTGCATTAAAGACTTGGAGGCACTACTTATATGGGGTTAAAAGTATTATATATACCGACCACAAAAGTCTTCAACACATATTTAATCAGAAACAACTGAATATGAGGCAGCGTAGGTGGATTGAATTATTGAATGATTACGACTTTGAGATTCGTTACCACCCGGGGAAGGCAAATGTGGTAGCCGATGCCTTGAGCAGGAAGGACAGAGAACCCATTCGAGTAAAATCTATGAATATAATGATTCATAATAACCTTACTACTCAAATAAAGGAGGCGCAACAAGGAGTTTTAAAAGAGGGAAATTTAAAGGATGAAATACCCAAAGGATCGGAGAAGCATCTTAATATTCGGGAAGACGGAACCCGGTATAGGGCTGAAAGGATTTGGGTACCAAAATTTGGAGATATGAGAGAAATGGTACTTAGAGAAGCTCATAAAACCAGATACTCAATACATCCTGGAACGGGGAAGATGTACAAGGATCTCAAGAAACATTTTTGGTGGCCGGGTATGAAAGCCGATGTTGCTAAATACGTAGGAGAATGTTTGACGTGTTCTAAGGTCAAAGCTGAGCATCAGAAACCATCAGGTCTACTTCAACAACCCGAAATCCCGGAATGGAAATGGGAAAACATTACCATGGATTTCATCACTAAATTGCCAAGGACTGCAAGTGGTTTTGATACTATTTGGGTAATAGTTGATCGTCTCACCAAATCAGCACACTTCCTACCAATAAGAGAAGATGACAAGATGGAGAAGTTAGCACGACTGTATTTGAAGGAAGTCGTCTCCAGACATGGAATACCAATCTCTATTATCTCTGATAGGGATGGCAGATTTATTTCAAGATTCTGGCAGACATTACAGCAAGCATTAGGAACTCGTCTAGACATGAGTACTGCCTATCATCCACAAACTGATGGGCAGAGCGAAAGGACGATACAAACGCTTGAAGACATGCTACGAGCATGTGTTATTGATTTCGGAAACAGTTGGGATCGACATCTACCGTTAGCAGAATTTTCCTACAACAACAGCTACCATTCAAGCATTGAGATGGCGCCGTTTGAAGCACTTTATGGTAGAAAGTGCAGGTCTCCGATTTGTTGGAGTGAAGTGGGGGATAGACAGATTACGGGTCCGGATATTATACAAGAAACTACCGAGAAGATCATCCAAATTCAACAACGGTTGAAAACCGCCCAAAGTCGACAAAAGAGCTACGCTGACATTAAAAGAAAAGATATAGAATTTGAAATTGGAGAGATGGTCATGCTTAAAGTTGCACCTTGGAAAGGCGTTGTTCGATTTGGTAAACGAGGGAAATTAAATCCAAGGTATATTGGACCATTCAAGATTATTGATCGTGTCGGACCAGTAGCTTACCGACTTGAGTTACCTCAACAACTCGCGGCTGTACATAACACTTTCCACGTCTCGAATTTGAAGAAATGTTTTGCTAAAGAAGATCTCACTATTCCGTTAGATGAAATCCAAATCAACGAAAAACTCCAATTCATCGAAGAACCCGTCGAAATAATGGATCGTGAGGTTAAAAGACTTAAGCAAAACAAGATACCAATTGTTAAGGTTCGATGGAATGCTCGTAGAGGACCCGAGTTCACCTGGGAGCGTGAAGATCAGATGAAGAAGAAATACCCGCATCTATTTCCAGAAGATTCGTCAACACCTTCAACAGCTTAAAATTTCGGGACGAAATTTATTTAACGGGTAGGTACTGTAGTGACCCGAACTTTTCCATGTTTATATATATATATTAATTGAGATTGATATTTACATGATTAAATGTTTCCAACATGTTAAGCAATCAAACTTGTTAAGACTTGATTAATTGAAATATGTTTCATATAGACAATTGACCACCCAAGTTGACCGGTGATTCACGAACGTTAAAACTTGTAAAAACTATATGATGACATATATATGGTTATATATATAGTTAACATGATATTATGATAATTAAACATATCATTAATTATATTAACAATGAACTACATATGTAAAAACAAGACTACTAACTTAATGATTTTGAAACGAGACATATATGTAACGATTATCGTTGTAACGACATTTAATGTATATATATCATATTAAGAGATATTCGTACATCATAATATCATGATAATATAATAATTTAAAATCTCTTTTGATATTATAAACATTGGGTTAACAACATTTAACAAGATCGTTAACCTAAAGGTTTCAAAACAACACTTACATGTAACGACTAACGATGACTTAACGACTCAGTTAAAATGTATATACATGTAGTGTTTTAATATGTATTTATACACTTTTGAAAGACTTCAATACACTTATCAAAATACTTCTACTTAACAAAAATGCTTACAATTACATCCTCGTTCAGTTTCATCAACAATTCTACTCGTATGCACCCGTATTCGTACTCGTACAATACATAGCTTTTAGATGTATGTACTATTGGTATATACACTCCAATTATCAGCTCTTAGCAGCCCATGTGAGTCACCTAACACATGTTGGAACCATCATTTGGCAACTAGCATGAAATATCTCATAAAATTACAAAAATATGAGTAATCATTCATGACTTATTTACATGAAAACAAAATTACATATCCTTTATATCTAATCCATACACCAATGACCAAAAACACCTAAAAACACTTTCATTCTTCAATTTTCTTCATCTAATTGATCTCTCTCAAGTTCTATCTTCAAGTTCTAAGTGTTCTTCATATATTTTACAAGTTCTAGTTACATAAAATCAAGAATACTTTCAAGTTTGCTAGCTCACTTCCAATCTTGTAAGGTGATCATCCAACCTCAAGAAATCTTTGTTTCTTACAGTAGGTTATCATTCTAATACAAGGTAATAATCATATTCAAACTTTGTTTCAATTTCTATAACTATAACAATCTTATTTCAAGTGATGATCTTACTTGAACTTGTTTTCGTGTCATGATTCTGCTTCAAGAACTTCGAGCCATCCAAGGATCCATTGAAGCTAGATCCATTTTTCTCTTTTCCAGTAGGTTTATCCAAGGAACTTAAGGTAGTAATTATGTTCATAACATCATTCGATTCATACATATAAAGCTATCTTATTCGAAGGTTTAAACTTGTAATCACTAGAACATAGTTTAGTTAATTCTAAACTTGTTCGCAAACAAAAGTTAATCCTTCTAACTTGACTTTTAAAATCAACTAAACACATGTTCTATATCTATATGATATGCTAACTTAATGATTTAAAACCTGGAAACACGAAAAACATCGTAAAACCGGATTTACGCCGTCGTAGTAACACCGCGGGCTGTTTTGGTTTAGTTAATTAAAAACTATGATAAACTTTGATTTAAAAGTTGTTATTCTGAGAAAATGATTTTTATTATGAACATGAAACTATATCCAAAAATTATGGTTAAACTCAAAGTGGAAGTATGTTTTCTAAAATGGTCATCTAGACGTCGTTCTTTCGACTGAAATGACTACCTTTACAAAAACGACTTGTAACTTATTTTTCCGACTATAAACCTATACTTTTTCTGTTTAGATTCATAAAATAGAGTTCAATATGAAACTATAGCAATTTGATTCACTCAAAACGGATTTAAAATGAAGAAGTTATGGGTAAAACAAGATTGGATAATTTTTCTCATTTTAGCTACGTGAAAATTGGTAACAAATCTATTCCAACCATAACTTAATCAACTTGTATTGTATATTATGTAATCTTGAGATACCATATACACGTATACAATGTTTCAACCTATCATGTCGACACATCTATATATATTTCGGAACAACCATAGACACTCTATATGTGAATGTTGGAGTTAGCTATACAGGGTTGAGGTTGATTCCAAAATATATATAGTTTGAGTTGTGATCAATACTGAGATACGTATACACTGGGTCATGGATTGATTCAAGATAATATTTATCGATTTATTTCTGTACATCTAACTGTGGACAACTAGTTGTAGGTTATTAACGAGGACAGCTGACTTAATAAACTTAAAACATCAAAATATATTAAAAGTGTTGTAAATATATTTTGAACATACTTTGATATACATGTATATATTGTTATAGGTTCGTGAATCAACCAGTGGCCAAGTCTTACTTCCCGACGAAGTAAAAATCTGTGAAAGTGAGTTATAGTCCCACTTTTAAAATCTAATATTTTTGGGATGAGAATACATGCAGGTTTTATAAATGATTTACAAAATAGACACAAGTACGTGAAACTACATTCTATGGTTGAATTATCGAAATCGAATATGCCCCTTTTTATTAAGTCTGGTAATTTAAGAATTAGGGAACAGACACCCTAATTGACGCGAATCCTAAAGATAGATCTATTGGGCCTAACAAACCCCATCCAAAGTACCGGATGCTTTAGTACTTCGAAATTTATATCATATCCGAAGGGTGTCCCGGAATGATGGGGATATTCTTATATATGCATCTTGTTAATGTCGGTTACCAGGTGTTCACCATATGAATGATTTTTATCTCTATGTATGGGAAGTGTATTGAAATATGAAATCTTGTGGTCTATTATTATGATTTGATATATATAGGTTAAACCTATAACTCACCAATATTTTTGTTGACATTTTATGCATGTTTATTCTCAGGTGATTATTAAGAGCTTCCGCTGTCGCATACTTAAATAAGGACGAGATTTGGAGTCCATGCTTGTATGATATTGTGTAAAAACTGCATTCAAGAAACTTATTTTGTTGTAACATATTTGTATTGTAAACCATTATGTAATGGTCGTGTGTAAACAGGATATTTTAGATTATCATTATTTGATAATCTACGTAAAGCTTTTTAAAACCTTTATCTATGAAATAAAGGTTATGGTTTGTTTTAAAAATGAATGCAGTGTTTGAAAAATGTCTCATATAGAGGTCAAAACCTCGCAACGAAATCAATTAATATGGAACGTTTTTAATCAATAAGAACGGGACATTTCAAGTGGCACTTGTATCTGTCACTTTATCTCCATATCTAAGTTTAGGAAGCGCCGCTTTGTAATGCAGGCGGCACGTCCTACTCTTTTTTAGCGGATCAGATTTCTTCAATCTTCTCACCCAGCTTCCTCCCGTCCATCTGCATTCTTACCAAAATCATATGAAATCACCTATAAATCATTAAGTATTGAAAGTTCATATAATTGACTCCAAAATACTTAAAACAAACGGGATATCACCCATAAATGATATACAAAACATGTACAAAATAGGCGATATCAATTCCCTTCATACTTGACTTTGCTTATCTTCAAGCAAATAAAGACAAGACAATTTTGAACGATACTCCCTAGGCCATAATCAATTAATCCTTCATCTTCAAAAAACTTTACATTAAGTTCATAAGTGCACGAAAAATAATATCCTTCAAAATTTTGAAGACTAACTTTAACATTTTTCAAAATCACCTAAGTATATATCAAAAGGAATATTAAAAATGGGTAACAACTAAGTGGGTTAAATGGGTTGGTCATGACACGGATAAAGTTGGTGTAAAATGGTTACAAATGTTGAATCAATCAAACTTTATAAGGTTTAGAAATTTTAACGTGACTCTTATTCGTACAAAGATAAATAAAATAGTGCTATCATAGACAATAAAACTACAAAATCTAAATTGAAATGTCAAGCATAACTAGAATCAAATATATGTTTGTATTTTTGTTCTCCTTAACTTCTTAGGTAGCTAAACTCACACTCTTGTCAACATTAATATTAAGTGCATAAGGATTCGTCAAAAACAATTAGGTTAAGATTAACTAGTGAACCTCTCAAGTCTTGTTAGAAATGCCCTACATCACAAGCCATTGGTGTGCGCCTCGCCTAACAATGAAAAATGTAAAATAAACACTATAGTCTTCAACTCAAATGTATCGGTAAGCGCAATAAGAACAAGTCATATGCCTAAGTGGGTTCATGCTTATTATGCCCTACTGGTAGGGGCTACAAGTCGACAATCGTTTAACATATTTGGCATTTAAATATCTTTTCTTTGCACTCGTCTCATATAAGTGTATTCTCATATCTTCAAACAGCAGTGCTGAACGTAATGTATAATCATCTAAATATATAACGAGAACAATATGATGGTGATGATATATGGTGTAATGGATGATGTTTATGATGTATAACGGTAATGTGTGGTGGTGAATTGTGACATAAAAGCATTATCGTTCGATCTTTGCCTAGGAAAAAGTAAACTCTACAAAGTGTTGTACGTAATGTATAATCTTCTAAATATATAACGAGAATAATATGATGGTGATGATATATGGTTTAATGGATGATGTGTATGATGTATAATGGGAATATGTGGTGATGACTTGTGATATAAAAGCATTTACGTTCGACCTTTGCCTAGGAAAGAGTAAACTTTACAAAGTGTTGCACTAGTGATATTTATTATGATTATGCATTTATTATTAATGAGTAAATTGCGAAATCCGATGTGGAACCTACGAAACCACTCTAAGTCAAGCTAACTTGAAGTTCTAACTTAATCCAATAATTTCTCAGTAAAAATGAGTTGCATTGTCACCTAATGTTACTAAATATAAACATGATAAAGTAAGATTAAATTTGACATCAATAACCAAATATAAGGGACAGAATGGGAATTAGGTTTCATTTGGTTTTCTAAAGGCTAAGACTTCTAATGGTAACTATTTAGTTCTTGTAATGGACGAATAGTATGGCAAGCAGTAGAGTGGGTATGTTCAAAAACAAGAGTTGGTGCAGTTGGCGTGGTTCGAAAACACTTAACATAATTCAAGTTAAATCAGGAGATACAAAAATAAATAAATAAATAAATAAATAATTAGAAAATGGATCAACACATTTGACTCATGAATTCGTCTACATATCTCCGAGTCTCATAGGAACGAAAATATATAGACAGTTGCATTCTCTGCTGCCATTTCTTGTAGTTTACACTCCTAATCAGTTCATATAGTTCATATACGCTTTGTGTAAGTCTGTAATGATTGTACAGTTTTAGTCATTCATATGACTACATGTAATGTATCTGATCATTATATTAATAATATTAATAATAATAATAATAATAATAATAATAATAATAATAATAATAATTGTTTTCTTTTTGAAAAAAACAAAGCCATTTCTTATCAATAAAAAATGCATGTTAATCACATTCCATTAAATTCTTTCAGATTTCAATTCTTTTAACACATCCATTCATTCCAAAAATTCTTTCAAGTAAACTGGGTCTTAATGGTTAATTTAGGATTAAAATTCGCATAAATAACATAACAGAATTATTTTTTGGCTAAAATAACACATACTATAAACAAATCCAATTTATCGAATGAGAAGATGAACAAGAATACAACCCAAGAACTCGCATCACGGCTCGTGACCCACTAAAACAAACTCCAACTAATCGATCAAAATTTAACAAAAACCAAGCCTTACACAACGGGGCAAAAAACAACCCCACATCAACTAAGTTACGATAGAAACAACACAACCTACTAAACCTAGAACAACAATAACATGAACGCAAGCTACAAAACAGAAAAAAATAACTGCAACTACACCAAGCCGAATAAAACAAATGAAAATAAAAATACTGACGACCGCTTTACCCTTCTAAGATTTTTTGATCGACATCACGACCATACCATCGACTTTCATACATCCTAAAGGCTTACCCAGAGCTAAATTCAATCGAATATGATAATACATTCGTCGATGCACTACTAATGAGGGTTCAGAGAGAGGGATGAATCAACCCTTCCTTCGTTAGACCCTTGAAAAAAGCACATTTCTCATCCAACACATCAAAATTAACATCATCTCATGACACAAACTCAACCTCATTCGTCGAAGTATTTGAAGAATCCACCTGCTTTGTCTTTGTCTAACGACCCAAACCTCGTTATACCAAAAACACGCCCCAAAAAAAAAATTTGGATCAGTACATCTGGACGGCGTCCAGAATACTAGACAGCGTCCAGCTCTGAAGGCCAGGACGCCGTCCAATCATTTGGGATGGCGTCCCAATGAACTATCAGTTTCTGATCCCCGTGCTCAACTTACGTGAGCGGAAAACCCGCTTCCGACACTTTTAGATGAAACCCTTTTCACAACATGTTAACATAATTAAAACTAAGAGTTTTCCACAATAAAATCAAGTTTTACAACATCGAGCCCACATCGGCTGTTTTACGAGTTTCGTTCAAAAATAAAAGTTCGACCATAAGAGTTTAAATTCCAAACGACACCTAGAGCATGGTGTTTGGGGTTAAACTACCCAAATCTTGGTCAAACTTCAAAAGCTAAACATTCCAAATGCGTCCCCTATCAAAACAAAGCGGGACGCCACTAATCCAACCGAACACCCTTACCCTTGTCCACGCCGGAACCTAAAAAAAGTAAACAACAAGAGGGTAAGCAAAGCTTAGTGAGTGCAATAGTTATACACATACATATATAACCTACTTACCTGCAAACACTTATACCAATCCGCATACATACTAGCAATATAGTTAGCATACCTTCATAACGTATAAAGCTAAATCCTCGATAACATAAGCTGGTATAACATTAGCATATTACGCAAACATTACAATATGCTACAACACAATACACAAACATCGATGTTCACAACATCCATTAGAATCTAAATCCCAAGGCTAGCCCAACGAATGGCATCGTCAACATCGAACTTATTCCCCATCCGTCCTAATTAATGTGGTATCGTCAACATTGAACTTAAACCCACATATGAGGTATCGTCAACATCGAACTTAAACACTCATCGAATGTCACTACAATAGTGGTATGGCTTCGTCAACATCGAACTTTAAATCCATACATGAGGTATCGTCAACATCGAACTTAAACCCTCATCAAAACGAACAAACAATATACTCTAAGATATGGTATCGTCAACATCGAACTTTAACCCATACCCCACAAGCAAATAAATCATATACATACATATATAATTATTCCACTCACCTTAACGCCTTTGGTGAGTTAATCAAGCACGCAACCTTCAACGCAACGTACCTAGTACATTATGTATATAATTAATATACAATTCGTTGGACTAAACACCAACAATACACTCTTGTGCATTTAATGACTTAAATGCAATAGTTGACCAATTTATACCAAAACCGTCCATTTAAGGTCAAGACCCATCATATATCACTAAAAGCTAGTGATTAAGGTCTAACAACACCGACTAACACAAACTTAAGACATTTCTCACTCATCTTGCCCAACTAGGTCAACAATTACCCATTTAATCATGTTAAAGTCAACACGCCCATTTCGGGTCATCCACTAACCCAATTAACACACTTTCACATAATATCAAGGTGTGCAAGTAATTTACTAACCAATTAAGGCTCATAAGTTCAATTTACCATTTCAAACCCTAGGTTAGTTATCATTGAGTCTTTGTGACCCAAACTCACCCAAAACCCCCAACTCGCAAATAAACGGGTTTTTAAGTTCACCACTAACCCAAACCCTAACCCTTAAATAATTAAAGTAAGGAAATCGAAGTTAAGGCTTACCACTACAATCAAAACGTAGCTAGGGAGTAGATGAACAACTTTAAAACACGCACTTTGACCCGAAACTAGCTTCTTCCTCTTTGGATTGAGCTTTCTCACACTAAAACCCTTCTCTCTCCCT
This sequence comes from Rutidosis leptorrhynchoides, assembly GCF_046630445.1. NCBI lineage: Eukaryota > Viridiplantae > Streptophyta > Magnoliopsida > Asterales > Asteraceae > Rutidosis > Rutidosis leptorrhynchoides. Next base: position 248,527,137 of record NC_092340.1, read on the forward strand.
AGAATTTATGTGGATAGGAAGTGGTGGTTGAAAATGGAGTGGTGACACTTAATGAACTGGTCTAAGGGCCTTAAACTCGTTCCATAAGTGAAATTACCAAAAAGCCCCTTTAATATAACCAAAGTAAGACAGCTGGCCCGCCAGTACATCTGGACTGCGTCCAGAATACAGGACGGCGTCCAGTCCTTCAACACAGGACGGCGTCCCACACATTGGACGGTGTCCCAACCATCTGGGAAAATAGGATGTTACAACTCTCCCCCACTTGAACCGAATTGCGTCCTCGCGATCCAAGCTGCATGACAAGCAGGATGATATACCTAAACAAACTCTTCGGGCTCCCACGTAAACTCGGAACCCTTACTACGACGCCATTGAACTTTAAAAGTTCTCACCTCTTTGTTTCTCAACCTTTTGACCTTCTCATCGAGTATAGCAATCGGCTCCTTAATATACTCTAACTTATTGTTTAGCTCAGTCTCGTCTAAAGGCACCCATGAAGAATCATCCGCAAGACACTTACGGAGATGGGAAACATGAAATGTATTATGGATCCCCGCAAGCTCTTCGAGTAATTCCAAACAATACGTAACTTCACCAACACGAGCCAAAATCTTAAACGGCCCAATAAACCGAGGAGCTAACTTTCCCAGTTTTCGAAATCGAATAATACCCTTCCATGGCGAAACCTTAAACATCACCATGTCACCTTTTTGGAACTCAATCAATCGCCTACGTTTTCCGGCATACGACTTTTGTCTATCTTGAGCCGCTTTCAAATGAGTCCGAATCTTCTCAATCTTGCTATTCGTCTCTAGAACCAAATCGGTACTCTCGATTTCTCTTTGACCCACTTCACCTCAACAAATCGAAGTTCGACACCTACGCCCATAAAGCATCTCATAAGGTGGCATCCCGATACTAGTATGATAACTATTATTGTACGAGAATTCCACCAAAGGCAAGTGCTCATCCCAACATTCCCTGAAATCAATAATGCACGCCCGTAACATATCCTCCAAGGTTTGATTCATACGTTCGGTTTGACCGTCCGTTTGAGGATGGTACGTCGTGCTCAATTTCAATTGTGTACCCATATCTTCATGAAACTTTTCCCAAAACTGAGATGTGAAACGAGTATCTCGATCCGAAATAATAGATATAGGAACCCCGTGTCTCGATATCACCTCCTTGATAAACAACTTAGCCAAGGTCTCCGACAATATCTCTTCCTAAATGGGAAGAAACAAAGCACTTTTCATCAATCGATCAACTATCACCCAAATCGTATCAAATTGGTTCCTCGCCGTCTTTGGTAACTTTGTGATGAAATCCATGGTAATGTGCTCCCATTTCCATTTTGGAATTTCTAACAGTTGTAACTTACCATACGGCTTTTGGTGCTCAGCCTTAACTTGCAAACATGTAACGCATTGTTCAACATACTTTACAACATCACGTTTCATACCCGGCCACCAATACTCTTTCTTCAAATCAAGATACATTTTCGTCGCGCCCGGGTGAATGGAATACTTTGACTTATGTGCTTCGTCAAGTAGAACTCGTCGGTAGTCACCCATTTTAGGCACCCACACTCTTCCTTGAAAAGACAACAAACCATACGGACCTAAGGTAATAAACTCCGTTTGGCCCACGATTCTTTCCTCATGTTTGTTGTTAACAAAAGCTTCAATTTGAATCTCACCAAGCTTTACAAGAAAATTGTTAGTAATAATCATGCGTAACGATCCTACTCGTATCGTCGAATGTTGACTCTTCCGACTCAACGCATCCACAACCACATTCGCCTTACCCGGATGATAAAGTATTTCACAATCGTAATCTTTTACCACATCCATCCACCTACGTTATCGATAATTCAAATCTCGTTGATCAAAAAGATGTTTTAAGCTCTTGTGATCCGAATATATCTTACACTTGACACCGTACAAATAGTGGCGCCAAATTTTCAATGCATGAACAACCGTGGCCAACTCAAGATCATGAGTCGGATATCTCGTTTCGTGTTCCTTTAGTTGTCGAGAGGCATAAGCGATGACTTTACCTCTTTGCATTAGAACACACACGAGCCCATTTAGAGACGCATCACAATAAACCGTCATGTCTTCTACCCCTTCCGGCAACACTAACACCGGAGCTTGACACAATTTCTCTTTTAACAATTGGAAAGCAATTTCTTGCTCGTTTTCCCAATTAAATCTCGCGTTCTTTCTCGTTAACTTTGTCAATGGAGAAGCGATTTTAGAAAAGTCTTGGATAAATCGACGATAATAACCGGCCAATCCGAGAAAGCTTCAGATTTCTGTAAGCGTAGTCGGCCGTCCCCAACTCTTTACCATCTCAATCTTCCCTGGATTTACTTGAATACCATCTTTGTTCACAATATGGCCAAGGAATTGAACTTCCCTTAGCCAAAATTCACATTTGGAGAATTTCGCATACAATTTCTCCTTCTGCAACGTCTTCAACATACCACGCAAATGATGTTCATGTTCCTTCATTCTCTTCGAATAGACAAATATGTCGTCAATGAACACAATCACCGACTTGTCCAACATAGGTTGGCACACTCGGTTCATAAGATCCATGAATGCCGCCGGTGCATTCGTATGACCAAAAGGCATAACTACAAACTCAAAATGCCCGTAAAGCGTTCGGAAAGCCGTTTTCTCAATATCTTCCTCACGGACCCGCATTTGGTGATAGCCGGACCATAAGTCAATTTTAGAGAAATACGTCGCACCTTGGAGTTGGTCAAACAAATCGTCAATCCGAGGCAATGGATAACGATTCTTGATCGTCACTTTGTTCAACTCCCGATAATCGATGCACATCCACATACTACCATCCTTCTTCTTCACAAATAAAACTGGAGCGCCCCATGGCGAAGCACTCGGTCGAATAAAACCCTTTTCAAGCAACTCTTGGGTTTGATTTAACAACTCTTGCATCTCTGTTGGTGCAAAACGATAAGGAGTTTTAGCAATGAGAGTAGCACCCGGAACCAACTCGATGCGAAATTCAACTTGTCTTTCCGCCGGAACACCCGGTAATTCATCCGGAAAAACGTCTTCGATTCACTAACGAACGGAATTTCATGAATGGATGGTGGCTCTTCACGAGTATCAACTCCATGAGCAAGAAAAGCCATGTCACCGCTAACAAGAAAACGATGTGCCCGTGCAGAAGTGCATAATGGCACAAGTCTTCTCCGTCTCTCGCCATGAATAATTAACTCTCCCCCACTTGGGGTCTTCACAAGAATAGATTTTTCATGGCATGCAATATCAGCTCTATAATAATCGAGCCAATCCATACAAACGACAATATCAAATTCACCCAAGGTCATCGGGATAAGATCAATTCTAAACGTTTCGGAACCAAACACAAGATCACAATCATTACACACATCAACCCTTAGCACCGTCTTACCATCCGATATTTCGACTTCTACCGGATGACTTAACTTAGCTAGCGGTTTATCAAGCTTAGAAACAAAACGCGGAGACACAAACGACAAATTTGCATCGCTATCAAATAGTATCCTTGCTGGATTAGAGTTAACCATGAAAGTACCTGAGACGACTTCGTTAGATTGCTTGGCCTCATCATTCGTCATCAAATAATTTTGTCCTCTAGCCGTACCCGCCGCCTTCTCTAATCGTTTAACATGGTCGGTGTTTAAATCGGGACATTCCGACTTTCGGTGTCCTTCTTTGTTGCAATTAAAACAAGTGAGTTTGTTTGTTGACGAAGGCTTCGTATAATCCCGAGCCAAATGACCTCGTACCCCACAATTGTAGCAAGTAGGGATAAAGTTCCCGAAACCTCCCTTCTTCACACTATTTACACTTTCGGAACCCTTCTTGTTTTTCTTATTGGAAAAGTTCGAATGACTCGAACCTTCAAATTTTCTCTTCGAGAAAGAGAAATCGCTTCTTTTTGGAACCTCTGGCTCGAAACCCCGAGCCAATTCAAATAACTCGTCAAAAGACTTAGCCATACCCCAGCTAATCTTACCCTTCAACTCATTGCTTAGCGTACGATAAAAATCTAGCATCAACTTGTGATTATCACCAACATACTCCAGAGAAAAACGAGTCTTTGCCAAGAAGGTAGACTTGAGAGTAACCAAGTCCATTGAACCTTGACGCAAATTGTGCAACTCGTCCTGAATTCTATCAAGGTCAGAAGGAGTTCGGTATTCTTTGAAAAATTCCTTTTTAAACTCTTCCCACGTCAAGCTCATGCATTGCTATTCCCCATATAATCGGATTTTATCGTCCCACCACAACTTGGCCTCTTCACGCAACATACTAGAACCGTACCTCGCCTTCTTCTCGGGAGGACACTCCGCGGTACGGAAAGCCCCCTCAATGTCGGAGATCCAACATGTGCTTTTCAATGGATCCCTTACTCCATTAAACATAGGAGGTTGAGCATCCTAAAAAATTTTGTAATGGAAGTCTCGCCTTCCATGTCCACCGTTACCATCACCCCCTTCACCACGAGGAAAAATATTTCTAGTTTCTAATACATCCTCGATTGTGGCATTCATTCGTTCGTTTATTAACTCGGTTACTTGTCCATCAACCGATTCTTGGAAAACCTTTCGGACATCCTCAAGAAATTCCGCTCTTTGCTTTTAATGATGGCCTCAACTTTGGCCGTAAACTCGAGGTCCTCGCTCGTACCTCCTTCATGGTTCTCGGGTTCGTTTCTCGTCTTCATACTATAAAACGGAAATCGGTTAAACAATGAAACGAAAGTACATAACACAAAGTATATATATATATATCACACCGCCCCATCTTGCTCAAAAATCGTCGTACATCGCTTGTTTGACACGATTTGAACCCGTAACAATGGTAGCTAATCATTGTTACGCTAGCACGTCGTATTAACTCGCTAGTACAACGTCTATCTTGCTTGATGATTGCAAAACACAATACAAACAATTAGCGCATAGTTAGTTCACCTAAACCTAGGCACTAACCAATCCCCGGTCTGACCCGTCTCCTACAAGTCCCGCATGAAGCGCATACACAATAAAGTCCAAGTCTAGGCACCTATCTCAAGTCGCCTAAATCCCTTAGATCATGCTCTAATACCACTTGTAATGACCCAAACCTCGTTATACCAAAAACACGCCCCAAAAAAAATTTTGGATCAGTACATCTGGACGGCATCCAGAATACTGGACGGCGTCCAGCTCTGAAGGCCAGGATGGCATCCAAACATTTGGGACGGTGTCCCAATGAACTGTCAGTTTCTGCTCCCCGTGCTCAACTTACGTGAGCGGAAAACCCGCTTCCCGACACTTTTAGACGAAACTCTTTTCACAACATCTTAACATAATTAAAACTAAGAGTTTTCCACAATAAAATCAAGTTTTACAACATTGGGCCCACATCGGCCGTTTTACGAGTTCGTTCAAAAATACAAGTTCGACCATAAGAGTTTAAATTCCAAACGACACCTAGAGCATGGTGTTTGGGGTTAAACTACCCACATCTTGGCCAAACTTCAAAAGCTAAACATTCAAAATGCATACCCTATCAAAACAAAGCGGGAGGCCACTAATCCAACCGAACACCCTTACCCTTATCCACGCCGGAACCTAAAAAAAAGTAAACAATGAGAGGGTAAGCAAAGCTTAGTGAGTGCAATAGTTATACACATACATATATAACCTACTTACCTGCAAACACTTCGATAGTGCTCCAAATGAACATATATTTAGGCACAATATCCTTCCAATATGTAAAACTTTTAGTTGCAATTGTTCTATTTTTATGTAATATTCGTTTAAATAAATAAGTGCGATGACAAAAGAAGAAAACGACGATTTAAAGACGCAAATGACCAAAAAGCTCAAATGTACAAGATATAATTCAAGTGGTTCAATTTATTGATGAGAAACGTCTCAAAATTACAAGAGTACGAGCCGCAAAATGCAAAATACAAGATATTAAATTGTACGCAAGGCCGTTCGAAAATCCGGAACCGGGACATGAGCCAACTATCAACGCGCGACGCAACGGAGCTAAAATTATAAGTCAACTATGCACATAAATATAATATAATATATAAATAATTCTTAAAATTATATATATATTATATTATATAATAAAACATCGGTAAAACTAGAAAACAAAAGTAGGTGGCCTAATCCAGCTGGCCATGCGATCGCATGGTCAGGAAGACCATTTTTCATGCGATCGCATGAAGCCAGATTCCTGGCCAGGTCCTATAAATTCAGCATTTTTTGACGAGTAAAAGACACCTTTTTCTTTTCCTTCATATGTAACGTAAATATATATATATATATATATATATATATATATATATATATATATATATATATATATATATATATATATATATATATATATATATATATATATATATATATATATATATATATATATATATATATATATATATATATTTATAATATAATTTTAATTTTAAGTTAATAATAATAAAGTTATTTTAAGAGTGTGTTTGGCGCGTAGCTTATTGGAGATTATGGAAGTTTATAAGAGCTTGAGCTTATGATTTTAATAAGCTCCAAGTCATAAGCTTCATTTGGTATACAAAAAAAGTAGAGCTTATGAAAATCATAAGCTCTGGAAAAAATAAGCTACTTGTAGTAGCTTATGAAAAAAGTAGAGCTTATGAACTGAAAAATAAGCTCCAGCTAGTTTACCAAATATTTATAAAAAATAATAAGCTCCAGCTACCAGCTTCAAAAATAAGCTCCAGCTCCAGCTCCTGTTCATAAGTTCCAGCTCTAGCTATAAGCTCCAGCTCCAGCTACTCTCGTCCAAACACACCCTAAGAATGTTTTACGGGTTTTAAGTCAAAATTCTGTCCGTGCAACGCTACGCGATTAATCACCACTGTAAGCTATGTTCTTCCTTTTTAAATTAATGTCTCGTAACTAAGTTATTATTATGATTATTTGAGCCAAAGTAATCGTGATGTTAGACTAAATATTAAGACAGGGTTATTAGATTTTGTACCATAATTAAGGTTTGGACAAAAGACCGACACTTGTAGACATTGGACTATTGACTATTAATAGATAGGGGGTATTGTCTAATCGAATGACAACTGATTAGAATCTGTCGAACCTATCTTCAAATTAGTTAATCTAATAATTATTAAAATGATTATGCATGTTCTATTTAGTGACGTTTATACGACATCTTTTACGATCATTTAATTAATTATTCGGGTTGGGTAATTGATTATTCATTCTGATCAAGTGGGTAAATTAATATTCATATCTCATTAAAACAGGGGTGGATTACATACAAGGATAATTGGTGTAATTGTTAACAAAGTATTAAAACCTTGGATTACAAGCAGTCGATAACCTGGTGTAATTATTAACAAAGTATTAAAACCTTGTTACAGTTCGAATCCCTAATTAGTTGGAATATTTGACTTCGGGAATAAGGTTAATTTGACGAGCATTTTATAATTATGACCGATGGACTATTATGAACAAAAACCAGATAGGTATCAAATAAACCAGGACAAAGGACAATTAACCCGGGTAACAATTAATTAAAATCAAAACGTCAAACATCATGATTACGGAAGTTTAAATAAGCATAATACTTTTATTTCATATTTCATCGTACCTTTATTTACTGTCATTTTAATTATTGCAATTTACTTTATCGCAATTTAAATTCTGTCATTTATATTATCGTCATTTATCTTTACGGTTTATTTAAAATCGACAAACCGGTCATTAAACGGTAAAACCCCCTTTTATAATAATATTACTACTTATATATATATATATATATATATATATATATATATATATATATATATATATATATATATATATATATATATATATATATATATGTGTGTGTGTGTGTGTGTGTGTGTGTGTGTGTATATATATATATATATATATATATATATATATGTGTGTGTGTGTATATATATATATATACAAATATAGTTTAAAATAAATATAGCGTTAAACTTGGCTAGCTCCCTGCGGAACGAACCGGACTTACTAAAAACTACACTACTGTACAATTAGGTACGCTGCCTATAGTGTTGTAGCAAGGTTTAGGTATATCCACTCTAATAATAAATAAATAACTTGTGTAAAATTGTATCGTATTTAATAGTATTTCGCAATAAAAATATAACTATTTCGTACCCCTCTGCTTTAACATCACACTTATACCAATCCGAATACATACTAGCAATATAGTTAGCATACCTTCATAACGTATAACGCTAAATCCTCGATAACATAAGCTAGTATAACATTAGCATATAACGCAAACATTAGCATATAACGCAAACATGTACAAGATATAATTCAAGTGGTTTAATTTATTGATGAGAAACGTCTCAAAATTATAAGAGTACGAGCCGCAAAACACAAAATACAAGATATTAAATTGTACGCAAGGACGTTCGAAAATCCGGAACCGGGACATGAACCAACTATCAACGCGCGACGCAACGGAGCTAAAATTACAAGTCAACTATGCACATAAATATAATATAATATATAAATAATTCTTAAAATTATATATATTATATTATATAATAAAACGTCGGCAAAACTAGAAATCAAAAGTAGGTGGCCTGATCCAGCTGGCCATGCGATCGCAAGGCCAGGAAGACCATTTTTCATGCGATCGCATGAAGCCAGATTCCTGGCCAGGTCCTATAAATTCAGCATTTTTCGACGAGTAAAAGACACCTTTTTCTTTTCCTTCATATGTAACGTAAATATATATATATTTATAATATAATTTTAATTTTAAGTTAATAATAATAAAGTTATTTTAAGAATGTTTTACGGGTTTTAAGTCAAAATTCTGTCCGTGCAACGCTACGCGATTAATCACCACTGTAAGCTATGTTCTTCCTTTTAAAATTAATGTCTCGTAACTAAGTTATTATTATGCTTATTTGAGCCAAAGTATTCGTGATGTTAGACTAAATATTAAGACGGGGTTATTAGATTTTGTACCATAATTAAGGTTTGGACAAAAGACCGACACTTGTGGACATTGGACTATTGACTATTAATAGATAGGGGTATTATCTAATCGAATGACAACTCATTAGAATCTGTCAAACCTATCTTCAAATTAGTTAATCTAATAATTATTAAAATGATTATGTATGTTCTATTTAGTGATGTTTATACAATATCTTTTACGATCATTTAATTAATTATTCGGGTTGGGTAATTGATTATTCATTCTGATCAAGTGGGTAAATTAATATTCATATCTCATTAAAATAGGGATGGATTACATACAAGGATAGTTGGTGTAATTGTTAACAAAGTATTAAAACCTTGGATTACACGCAGTTGATAACCTGGTGTAATTATTAACAAAGTATTAAAACCTTGTTACAGTTTGAATCCCTAATTAGTTGGAATATTTGTCTTCGGGAATAAGGTTAATTTGAAGAGCATTTTATAATTATGACCGATGGACTATTATGGACAAAAACCAGATAGATATCAAATAAACCAGGACAAAGGACAATTAACCCGGGTAACAATTAATTAAAATCAAAACGTCAAACATCATGATTACGGAAGTTTAAATAAGCATAATACTTTTATTTCATATTTCATCGTACCTTTATTTACTGTCATTTTAATTACTGCAATTTACTTTATCGCAATTTAAATTCTGTCATTTATATTATCGTCATTTATCTTTACGCTTTATTTAAAATCAACAAACCGGTCATTAAACGGTAAAACCCCCTTTTATAATAATATTACTGCTTATATATATATATATATATATATATATATATATATATATATATATATATATATATATATATATATATATATATATATATATATATATATATATATATATACAAATATAGTTTAAAAATAAATATAGCGTTAAACTTGGCTAGCTCCCTGCGGAACGAACCGGACTTACTAAAAACTACACTACTGTACGATTAGGTACACTGCCTATAGTGTTGTAGCAAGGTTTAGGTCTATCCACTCTAATAATAAATAAATAACTTGTGTAAAATTGTATCGTATTTAATAGTATTTCGCAATAAAAATATAACTATTTTGTACCCCTCTACTTTAACATCAAGTTTTTGGCGCCGCTGCCGGGGAACGCCGAAGCGAAACGCGATATAAAAAAAAAGATTTTTATTAAGTTTTAATTTCTTTTTGTAAAAATACGTTTTAAATATTAAAAATACAAAAATATAAAAAGAAAAACGAAATATATATATTTTTAAGTGTTTGTTTAAAATATAAAGTTTTTCTATTTCTATTTTAGTTTTTAAAAAAATTAAGTTTTTATTTATTTTATATAAATAAATTAAAAACAAAAAAAATATAAGTAAAAGTAAACGGGCTACACTGTAGCAGCCCAACAATTGGCCTGGTACCCGAAGCCTTGCGACCGCATGGGATTCCTACACACAATCCATGCGATCGCATGGATTGATTTGACAGCCCAGGAACCTCAGCCAACGAATTAGGGTTACGGAGTATTAATTATTAACAATTATTATTATTAATTAATTATAATTAGGGTTTTTAATTTAATAATAATTAGTTTTAGTTTTATTTAATTTGTAATATTTAGTTTAAAGTAGTTTTATTAATTATAAATTGATACTTTTATACAATAAATAATATAAAAATAATATTTTTATAAAAATTGTATTTTTATAACTTTAAGCTTATTTTTATTTTTATATCTTTTTATTAGTTTAATTTGTAATTTGTATTTATCATTTGTAATTAGTTTTAAGTGTAGTATTTTGCCGTAGTTATTTTTATTTCTAAATTTTTAGGGTTTGCCGTAAAATCCCTTAAGTACTTTTTCTTTAGACTAAGATTTAGGTGCTTTAAAATTTTACGACGTCGCTTATCGCTTAAATATTTAATAGATTTTAGTGCCTTTTTAAGTTATTGCCGTTTTAGATTTAGAATTCCTTTAAGCTTTAATACCTTTAGACGTAAGTTTTAATTTTTAGTTTTTAAACTTTTAAGTTTCGACGCTGCATTTTATTATTATTATTTTTCAATTTTTATTTTTCGACGCTTATTTTTCGACCTTTTATTTTTCGACATTATTCGACGCGCTCTTTTTCTTTCTCATTTCTACGCTCTAGTTTTTAGGACATAGATTTATATCTTCTTTAAATTTTGACGAAAAATTATTTTAAGCGGTTAAATTGATAGACATCCAAAATTTTCTGATTCGTAGTAATAGTTGGATTTGTTAGTGGCGAGTTGTAGGCTTCCGATTTAAAGGGTCCTGGCTACCTGCTGCATCTATTGGCTATTCGAAACGTGGGCAAAATCAGAAAAGTCTATTAATTTGATAACTTATATAATTTTTTTTTATTTTTATAACTAATAGGATATTCTGTGAATGCACCGAGCAAAACGTTCACCACCTTTCATACGTTCACCACCTGTAACTCGATCAAGACATCTAGCCAACATTGTCGCCATTGATTTTTCTTTAGAATTGTCATCTAGTCAAACAAGTACTCCAACTCAAAATCCCGATAATCCATTTTTTGAACACGACTTCACAATTGAGAACCCGGAGGATATTCAAGGACAAATCCAAGATCCTGAACTACTAATCATTCCTCCTGAACCACAAACCGTTAAATCAGAATCTTCTAGTGATTCGGATTTAACATTTTTAAATATGGAAATAATGGAACCTCTAAGTATGGAAGACCGAATGAGTGCCACACGCACGGGCCAAGGTCACGCCATTATTAAGCCAGACATTAATGCGCCAGATAATGAAATCAAAGGACAAATCCTACACATGGTAACTAATCAATGCTAATATAGTGGTACGCCAAACGAAGATCCAAACGAACATCTTCGAACCTTTAATAGGATCTGTACTCTATTCAAAATCAGAGAGGTTGAGGATGAACAAATCTATCTCATGTTGTTTCCCTGGACTTTAAAGGGAGAAGCCAAAGATTGGTTAGAATCGTTACCTGAAGGGGCGATTGATACATGGGATGTTTTAGTTGAAAATTTTCTTAAACAATTCTTTCCGGCATCCAAAGCTGTGAGACTTCAAGGAGAAATTGTTACATTCACGCAGAAGCCAAATGAAACTCTATATGAGGTGTGGACAAGATTTGGAAAGTTGTTGAGAGGATGTCCTCAGCACGGTTTAGATACTTATCAAATAGTACAAATATTCTACCAAGGATGTGACATTACTACATGAAAAGACATCGAGATAGCAGCTGGTGGTTCCATTATGAAGAAAACCGCAACTGAAGCTCACAAGATAATTGATAATACAGCCTCCCACTCTCATGAGTGGCACCAAGAAAAAGATATTTTTCGTTCATCTAAAGCGGCTAGAGCCGATTCTAGCCATGACTTTGATTCTGTTTCCGCAAAAATAGATGTTTTCGAGAGACGAATGGAAAAGATGACTAAAGATATTCACGCAATACGAATCATTTATGAGCAATGCGGTGGACCACACTTAACGAAAGATTGTCACATTGAACAAACGATGGAACAATGACAGAAGGTTTCCTACATGAACCAAAGGCCGGGAAATAATTATCAAAATAATTATCAATCGCCAAGGCCAAACTTTAATCAAAATCAAAACATTCTTTACAATTCAAATGGACCCAACAATAACTCGTACAACCAACAAGGTCCGAATAACCAACCAACTCAAAACAACACTTTCAATCAACAAAAACCTAGCTTGTATAAATCACCACAACAAACCGAAGAGAAAAAGCCAAATCTGGAAGAAATGATGGCAAAGTTAATGAAATCTCAAACACAATTTATTACATTTCAAACCCAAATGAATGAGAGGTTTGATCAGTCATTAAGAACTCAACAAGCTTCTATTTTAAATCTAGAAAAACACGTAGGTACTCTTGCTAGCATGATGAGTGAGAGGGAACAAGGAAAGCTACCGAGTAATACTGAAGTAAATCCTCGGAATGAGAATGTTAACATGGTGTCAACAAATTCTGAAAAACCAGCATCAGAAGATGGGAAGGTTTTAGATGTGAGTAACAATGAAGAAGTTATAACACCACCACCACCTTGTATGTAAAGCCAGTGGTGGCACCATACAGACCACCCATCCCGTTTCCAAGAAAAGGAGTTGAGTATGAGCAAGTAATACGTAATGAAGTTTGTGATACCTCTGGAAAGAAGAAGAAGAATAAGAAAGTGCAAGAAACAAAAATCGTAAAAATAAATCCTGTGAAGACAGTTCCACCAAAACCTCCACCCAGGGTGGGTGATCCGGGTGAATTTATTGTTCCTTGTCTACTTAGTGATTGTGTCATGTATGATGCACTAGCAGATTTAGGCGCGAGTGTGAGTGTTATGCCTCTATCATTATATAAGATATTAGGTGTAGGTGAGTTAAGTCCAACAAAGATGAATGTCCGACTCTTTGATCAAACCACTAAGCACCCAGTTGGAATTGCTGATAACCTACCCGTTCAAGTAGGTAATTTAACCTTTCTAGTCGAATTTATTGTCATTGACATAGAAGAGGACCCAAACATTCCTCTAATTTTAGGTCGACCATTCTTAGCGTCCACCGGGGTGTTATTTGATGTAAGAAAAGGTAGACTGACACTTAGTGATGGTGACAAATCGGTCACCTTTGTGATTCGGAAGTCTAAATCTCCACCAACCAAAACCGTTGAACCAACAAAAAAGATTGGTAAGAACCACATTGTTTTACCAACTCCAACGGTAGTGCTTAACAATAATAAAACGCCTAAGTGTGGGGAAGATGAAGAAACACCTAATGATGACCTGATAACAAAGAACCCCGTTGTTGATACAAAATTAAATGACCCCGTTATTAATAGTTCAATGAAGAAACTTATTAAACGGATTCGCGATGCTAGAACCAAGGGGAACTTTAAGTTATGTAACCGGTTAGTATCCAATTTATCGCTTAAAGAAAAGGCGAAACTAGTTGAATTTGTGGATATTACACAGGAATCCGACCAATGGCTTAAAGCAAAAGTCACAGATATGCAAGTTGATTATGGTCCAAAAGAAATTGACGATGAGGTTAATCACAATTTCGACACCACAGCTACCTAAGTGTGGGGAGATTCAAATATTCTAAAAAGAAAATGCTGTCTAGAGTTAGTTGTTCTGTTCTCGTGTAGTTCCGAGAATGGAATACGATTGGTCCTTTCCACTAGCAGACACTAAAGAACTAGTTTTCTTCCCCCATTCTGAATTTATTTTTGTAGGTTTTGTATAAAATTAATACGCTTTTTAAATTTATGTTTTGTGTGAATTTAAAAACAAAATTTATTTTATTTCATTACGTTTAAAAAAAATAATTTCTAAAATTCGTCGTAAGTTAAAGACTAGGTCATGTAACCGAAATTGCTTTACCCGAGGGCGGGACGAAAAATTTTGTTATCATTATTTTTAAGATTATTGATCTAAAGTATACCAAAAAAATTAAAAAACCTAAAATCTTTGCTTTTAAAACAAACGCTTTAAAAACGACAAATTTTAAATTTTGTCGAGGGACGGACTAGGTAAACATACCGAAACTACCTAAAGTAAAAGGAAACAAAATTTTAAAAAAATTATTCATTTAAATTGTTTTAATAAATAAAGGTTTTATATATATATATATATATATATATATATATATATATATATATATATATATATATATATATATATATATATATATATATATATATATATATATATATATATATATATATATATATATGTTTGTAGTTTATCTTATGTACAAAACAGGGTAAAACAGCGCATTTTCAAAGACTGACATTAAGTTTAGCAAAAGCTACTAATTTTGACGACAAGACGCAAAATATCAAATGTGATATAAAATAATATGTTTGCAAACTCGGTATTTTTAATCACTTTTCTACACTAATCACCCTCATGAATTTATAATTATAGTCTGATTTCATGCAAATGAGGGCATTGCATGATCTCAAGTGTGGGGAAGGGTTATAAATTCTCTCGGGTTTACACTTAGTTTATTTGCCAAATTTTGTGAATATTTGAAAATTTTTCAATAAAATGAATTCAAAATCATGTTTATACATATTTATGTACGATAAAACTAGGTTTTATTACCGAAATTATTGTTACCTCGGAGAGAACATAAATTGAGAAATAACCCAAAACGCTAGAATTCATTTAAAATGGAATAGAGGAGAATAAAAAGGCAAAGAAAAATATAAATAAAAGCTAAGTGTGGGAAGAATTTACCAAGTTCTTCAAAACATATATTACATATTTGCACAAGATTATTGCAGGTACTTTTGCTTTGGACTAAACTAATCAGTTTTACCCGATTTATTGTAATACCTTTGAAAGAATAGATGGATCTACACGATGAATCAATTCAATCATTAAAAGGAAGTAAAGTCTTCCGAAAAAGACACGCGCTTCTTGATTTAGGTCAAGAAGTTGTCGTCCAGACCAGCTGTAGGTTGACGAAAAATCTAGAAAAGTCATCTCTAAAATCAGCAGGAAATCCACGAACCTCAGCATCAAAAAGGGTTGCCAAGTGGTCAGACTTATCCTAACCATGAGAGGGTCTGTCTTGTAAAATGGGGAGGATGCCGTGCAAATTAGCTTGATAAGACTAATGAATCAGACCCCCAGAAAGGATAATCTCCTTAAAGATTAAAAATCAGCTTCTAAGCCTGATATTACTCAATCCTTGAGATTGACTTTAAAGATTGAGAATTACAAACTCATGGAATTCGATGATATCTAAACTCGAGCTTGAACGAGAAAATATTTTGATCAAAATTAAAACCGATTTGTTTTCTGAAAACCTATTTTCAATGCGTTCATTACCATTGAACGTAAAATCCTAGGAATTCACCTGGAATTCATTAGGTCACCTGAACCAAATCGGGTGTCAACCGTAAGAACGGTGGTTGCATAGAATGGTCGAAGACAGGACCTTGTGCCAGACCGAAAAACTCTAGGATGATCTTTACTATTGCTCCTACAAAGGATAATAATTGCATCCAATACGTTATAGACCATAATCAAAAGCATGTCACAGGACATTGCCTTAACAGTTGCTTGTTCAACGCTTTCCTTTACAACCGGACGGTAGTTTACCAAAAGGTAATATACGGAGCAAGTATACTGGACATGTTGCTTTCTCAATACAAGGTTAGCAAGTGGGTGACACAAAAACATAAGTTTTGAGCTAAAATTTTCAAATCTGAAACCCACCAAACCCACAAAAACATTTTGCAAACACCGGTGAAGGGTTATTTCGGGAAACTTATCTAGGGCAAAAGCTAGAATGAATTTTCAAAAGATCAAATGTTTTCATAAAGATCCAATTTCCTTAAGGATCTAAATTTTTATAGTCATGTGGGACTGTAAACTACATTGTTACTATCATTGTTTATATCGCTGTATCAAAATCACTGATGTGTAAAGTGTGAGAATAAAAAAGTGATTCGAGTGAAGTGTGATTTTATTTTAAGTTCTGTATTGCTTGAGGACAAGCAACGCTTAAGTGTGGGGATATTTGATAGTGCTCCAAATGAACATATATTTAGGCACAATATCCTTCCAATATGTAAAGCTTTTAGTTGCAATTGTTCTATTTTTATGTAATATTCGTTTAAATAAATAAGTGCGAAGACAAAAGAAGAAAACGACGATTTGAAGACGCAAATGACCAAAAAGCTCAAATGTACAAGATTTAATTCAAGTGGTTCAATTTATTGATGAGAAACGTCTCAAAATTACAAGAGTACGAGCCGCAAAATGCAAAATACAAGATATTAAATTGTACGCAAGGACGTTCGAAAATCCAGAACCGGGACATGAGCCAACTATCAACGCGCGACGCAACGGAGCTAAAATTATAAGTCAACTATGCACATAAATATAATATAATATATAAATAATTCTTAAAATTATATATATATATTATATTATATAATAAAACGTCGGTAAAACTAGAAAACAAAAGTAGGTGGCCTGATCCAGCTGGCCATGCGATCGCATGGTCAGAAAGACCATTTTTCATGCGATCGCATGAAGCCAGATTCCTGGCCAGGTCCTATAAATTCAGCATTTTTTGACGAGTAAAAGACACCTTTTTCTTTTCCTTCATATGTAACGTAAATAAATATATATATATATTTATAATATAATTTTAATTTTAAGTTAATAATAATAAAGTTATTTTAAGAGTGTGTTTGGCGCGTAGCTTATTGGAGATTATGGAAGTTTATAAGAGCTTGAGCTTATGATTTTAATAAGCTCCAAGTCATAAGCTTCATTTGGTATACAAAAAAAGTAGAGCTTATGAAAATCATAAGCTCTGGAAAAAATAAGCTACTTGTAGTAGCTTATGAAAAAAGTAGAGCTTATAAACTGAAAAATAAGCTCCAGCTAGTTTACCAAACATTTATAAAAATAATAAGCTCCAGCTACCAGCTTTAAAAATAAGTTCCAGCTCCAGCTCCTGTTCATAAGTTCCAGCTCTAGCTATAAGCTCCAGCTCCAGCTACTCTCGTCCAAACACACCCTAAGAATGTTTTACGGGTTTTAAGTCAAAATTCTGTCCGTGCAACGCTACGCGATTAATCACCACTGTAAGCTATGTTCTTCCTTTTTAAATTAATGTCTCGTAACTAAGTTGTTATTATGATTATTTGAGCCAAAGTAATCGTGATGTTAGACTAAATATTAAGACAGGGTTATTAGATTTTGTACCATAATTGTGACGCCCCGTACAAAATCATCGTGTACGGTACATCAACAACAGGATCATTACAAGGTCAAACACTATATGCTGTTTGAAAACCAGTTTTGCATTCATGAACAGATAACGTTTTACAAAAGATGAATAGGAAACATTAACATAAGTACATGATACTAAGGTCATTACAAAGCTATTGTTTTGAAAATAACATAAGTTGGGAATGCAAAGTAAAAGTTTCATGCTTGAGACATCTCTAAGTAATGCAGCGAAAGTCTAACACAGCAAGTCTGTAACAGCAAGTCTATACACTGAGACTAGAACAGCAAGGCTAACAGCAGAAGCAACAACGGATTTTATGTCTGGATAGTGTTAGCCACGAATTTTACTAGAACAGCAAGGAAACATTACCATGCGATTTGATGTCTGGATAGTGTTAGCCACGGATTTTACTAACCCCTTGATTTCGGAAAGAGACCATAGGCATAAAGAACTCGATATTTAAGAACGTTTCATTTGACTATATGAATTGAAACTTTTGCTGAAAGTGAATAATCGGACTTATATGCAATGCAAGCCATAATTATCTATAGTGCCTTCAGGACGGTCTGAACGAACAATGAAGGATATCACCCAGTTTACCATACTGCAGGTGAACTTATCCTTAGATGGAATGAAAGAACAGTTCCATAATGTAACTTTATCCTTTCAGTTACATGTTGAAGTTAGGGTTAACATTAACTAGAACAACATATAGTTGCAACCAACGAAGAAAGGAATGTGTAGAGTAACCATATCCGTATTACAGATATTTTAAGCAGTCCCTTCCAAGAGGATAACAAGATTCATAGATTCCTAAAGTATGTTACTTTACATTTCCGAAAGAGAATCGCACGAAAGGTGTGATCTTTGAACCAGGGTGAACTCTTCGAGCGGTTTGTTCTGAATTTATCCTTATACTTAAGGAGATGCGCGGACAAGAAGATACGTGGACCCTTGGTCGTAAAGAACGGTTTACTCTAAGTGAAAAGAATCTCAAAACGATTCCTTGTACCTCAACCTACTAATTCATAGATATGATTTTTACGAGGATGTTGCGATTAGCCGTGAAATATTGAGAATAGAAACCCACCTAGTGCCCTTCCTACAATGGGGTGACCATTGAGTGTACCTCAAAAAACTGATTTATCGGCCCGCGATTTTGCCATGTTTAACCTTAAAAGGAACATTTTTGGAGTACAAAGACTTCCTAACAAATTTTTTTTTTTTATAAATCTGCCACCCAAAGTGGCTCAAGCATTTTTAACAAGGATTTTAATAGTAAGCTTCATCCCTAACGGAGGGAGAGAAGAAGTGTGATCCCTACATGGTGTAGTCTAATACGGAAACCTTTAATAAAATCAACCGAGGAAGTTTTGAAAAACCTTTAAACGTTTGATGCGACAACATAAATGGAACGAAGTTCTTGGTAAATTTAGAAGTATGTATAACGAGTACCATTTGCACAAAATTATTTGACTTAAAACAACTCAATAAAGGAGCGATTTTTAATCATCTTGAAGGTATAACTTATTATGTACTAACCCAAAATAAGTAAGGGTAAATTTATACATATATGATTTTATAAATCGCGTAAGTGATAGAAAAATTTTTAGTACTTTCATTTGTCCATAAATCTCGTGAGGACCGCACAAATAAGCAACGTGTAAATCAACGTGTAAAAATTTTGATAAACATAGTTTTTCGTATTTCAGAGGTTACGAGTTGAAAAAGGTCGAGTGAAAAATCTTTGAATCATCGGTTGACATGTTACTAGGTAATGAAAACTAATGAATTAAATGTAGTTTTGATGATTATCCGAACTTAAGTCTTTGGCCCAAAAATATTTACGTGCTAAGCCGTTGCTAAAAAGTGAGGTATGAAGGATAGAGCATGAGGATGAGAATTTAATCGCATCTTGACTTTGCAGAATGCCACACAGGTTATGGCTAATATTAAAGTCGGAATACTAATGATGTTAATATCGCTAGATGAGAATTTCCTTGGAATAGGTCAGGACTTTGAGTTATGTAAGATAGAGCATCACTCCGACAGGTGTGAAGAATAAGATCCCTGGGGTAACGCAGTAATTTTGAATGGTTTAAGTGTTTGTGGATGCCCGAAGGCTCTGCATGATGTGGTAGTAAGTGCCTTCATCACATACACACATGAATCTCTTAGTTTCGACAGTTGTCTGTCTTCATGATGACTTGGATACGAATAAGCAACGAAAAATTTTATATTGACAAGCAACGAAAATTTTATAGAATTCGTTTAAGGTGACGATGTAAGAAAAGAAATTAAGTTCTTAGCAAACTAGGGTTATGTACAACACGTACCATTCAAGGTAAAATATCCTTTGAATAAAAGATTTGATTTGTAAAAGTGAAAGTAAAATTTCATATGTATTTGTCAAAAAGAAGTAATTATTTACTTTATTTTATATAACGTATACGATTTCAAAAATTTGCACGAATGGCAAATAAAATAAATTTATTTTTATTAAGTTTTGAGAGGATCGCACAGTAAAATAGTGTAAGTAAAATTTTGGCAAACAAAATTTTCATATTTCGGAGGTTACAAGTTGAAAAAAGATTGATGAGAATCGAGTAAAAGACTTTTGAAAATCTCGGGTGATATTTGAGCAAAAATGTTATGAGGTAATGAAAACTGTTGAATTTTAATGTGGTTGATGACTATTAGTAGAGCATAAGTCCTTCGACCAAAAATGCTTAAGTATAAGGTTGTTGCTTATAAGTGAGACACGAAAGGGAGAGTATGAGGACGGGGATTAACTACCCATTGATTTTGGAAATTCCGAACTGGTATGACTAATATCGAAGTAAGAAGGGTGATGATGTGATTATCATTGATTAAGAATTCTCTCGGAATAAGTTAGGATTCAGTGTCGCATAAGAATGAGCATCAAATACGATTCTTGGGTAGTATAGAATTTGAATTGCTGAAGTGACGGGATACAATTTCCTTTATGTATCGTTGTCCATTGTATCGGTTTCTTTCATGGCTAGAAAGTGAGAAGATTTGGTGAGGCAATCAACGATAACCCCGATAGTGTCATAACTGCCGACTGTTTTCGGTAGTTTCTGAATGAAATCCATCGTCATCCCTTCCCATTTCCATTGTGGGATCTCGGGTTGTTGAAGTAATCCAGATGGCTTTTGGCTCACCATTCTCGCGAGGTATACGAATAATCTTCTTACTATAAATAACTTTCTCTTTCGTCCTTGAAAGTTAGTCCGTTCCAACTATTTCCTCAAAGCTTTCTAACTCGATGAGTATTAGGTTAATTTTAAGGTCCATTCCAACCAAATCTTATTATAGTGCCGTGAAAATTTTTATCAACCTTCTCAAATAACATCTGCTTGTGCGCAGGTAACTAATCCTTTCCAACTACTACTATAAAACTTCCAAGTTTTGTTGGCATGAGGTCATCTCCAAATGACCCACCTGTTAATTTTTAAGGTACTATCTTAAATTACTCCTCTATCTCTGCCAACTTACCATTAGCTTGTCCTATAGAATACTTAACTCTTATGGTTGTTAATGGCTTATTAGTCATCACACTAGGATTCTTAGATATAAGGTTTCTATCACTCTAGTATTAAACAATTCCGAGACGATAAATCGTTGTGAAGAAACGTACCCTAACTAAAATCAGGATCCATGCGAGTCTCCATAGCTGAGATAATGATTGCTCTATCGTATGTGAGTCCAAAGTTTTTTTTATCCCTATTTGAGAACTTTTTCCTTAAGTATCCAGGGTGTCTATATCTATAACAAATCTTCGGGTTATCAATTCTGCAGTCCAGGCCCTTCTCGTACAGTATCTAGACTAAGTGGTTATTCCTGCCTTTATCAGACCATAATGCGTATACTCAAGTGGTTCCTACCAAAATTTCCTTTGAATCGCTTCATATTCCTTATGTAGTAACATTGGGACTTCTGCATGATTCACTTCAATATAATTACGCTGGCCTGGCGTCATTATATTGTACTAAATCGTACGTTCATTCCAATATCACTCCATATGGTCAATGTAACGTGATCACTTTCAGTTCTACTCAATTTCATCCAACGGTGCTTTATCTATGCTATCTCAAAACAAAATCTACATAATTAATCTCACGGTTTCTCAGTGTGGGTGCGTAAGTTCCGTAGGTCATGCACCAATGCCTAAATGTCCCGAAATTTCTTCAAAATGTTCAGGTTCAGGTAACATCGTTAGGTTCCTTTCTAGAAATTCAATCTGGGTCTCGCGTCGAGTTGTATGTGTAGCAAGTAGTAGTACGATATGTCTTGAGGCGACTCCCAAGTCTTTGGGTATGGTTGAGCATTAGTAGAAGGCACTCTGACCTTGTGAAAGGAGATGTCCTCCCGACTTCCCCAATGCCTAAGAGTGTTAGGGTACTAAATCCAGAAATGTCGTCAGATCGTCGAGTAGTGGTGAAGAACGAAAGAGATAAGTGACGGTCATGAAAGCGTACGAGATACGAGCCATCTTGCAAGAACTGAACAACCTTCGAATGTTCACACGTCGTACGTGGCTATTTAGAGTGAGCTCGGGGTGCGGTTACTCCGACAAATCCTCCAATATCTCCTCCTCCGAGGATCGACTTTAGTGGGCGTGTAATCCGAGGGGTACTCCTCCTAGATTGCGTGAAGAATCGTTTCGATCTCTGGAACGGTGGAACAGTAGTAACAGGTGGATTACAATACTAATCCTTAGGGTTAGACGTGTGGGAAATGGGTTAAGAAGAACATCTGAACTAGGAAAGGTAAGTTTTTCCAAGTCGGTGCAGCGAATAGCAGGCATGAAGCAAGCACGTAATCAGGCACTACAGCAACCTAGCTCATTTACAGCAGTATATAGCATGACAATATTAACAGTACTAAACAGAAGTAACATGCAATCGAAAGCAGATAGTAGCATGCAGTAGCTAGAATAAGCAAAATCATGCAGCGAGTTTACATAGCAGTAAAAGGAAACGGTAGCATGCAGCAAGTTCATACGGTAGTAAAAGTAAGCAGTGGCATGCAGTAGTAGTAAGCAGTAACATGTAGTAATATAACACAGTAGCATGCAGCAGGTTCCGCAGAAACAAGTAAACTAGCAAGTTGTAGATTAGTCCTATTAGTGAATCCTACTCGGGTCGGTCCTAGACTCACTAATGCAACCTAATTCCCTACAACCAATGCTCTGATACCAACTGTGACGCCCCGTATAAAATCATCGTGTACGGTACATCAACAACAGGATCATTACAAGGTCAAACACTATATGCTGTTTGAAAACCAGTTTTGCATTCATGAACAGATAACGTTTTACAAAAGATGAATAGGAAACATTAACATAAGTACATGATACTAAGGTCATTACAAAGCTATTGTTTTGAAAATAACATAAGTTGGGAATGCAAAGTAAAAGTTTCATGCTTGAGACATCTCTAAGTAATGCAGCGAAAGTCTAACACAGCAAGTCTGTAACAGCAAGTCTATACACCGAGACTAGAACAGCAAGGCTAACAGCAGAAGCAACAACGTCTAAACACCTGAGAAATACATGCTTAAAAAGTCAACACGAATGTTGGTGAGCTATAGTTTGTTTGTATTCAGTAATGTAATGTAGGCCACGAGATTTCCGTGTTTCAAACAAGCGTTTCAAATCAGTAATTCAAATCAGTATGATAAAGTATATGTATAACCGTGGGCATCCGGTAACTAGACTTAACGTTTATAACCCCCTGAAAGTACACTTGGCGAGTGCGTATGTTCACGAAGTATTAAACACTCGTTAAATGCTAGCGCGACTAGCCCGAGTGGGGATGTCAAACCCTATGGATCCATATCTAAGATTCGCGTTCACCGGTTCAAAAACCAATGACTAAACGTTACCGAGCTAAAGGGAATGTTTCTGCCGTTGTATAACCCACACATATATAAGTTTAAGTACTCGTGCCTAGTATGTAAAACATAAAATCTGCATGTATTCTCAGTTCCCAAAATAAGTTAAAGTAAAAAGGGAATGCTATAACTCACAGTGATAAAAGCGGTAAAGTCGGTAATGAAAGTACGCAAGTAGTAAGTCGGTCCGAAAGGTTGTCAACCTAAATCAAGGGTTACTAGGTTAGTAGGTTGTTTTTATAAATTCTAATAGTGCATAAAGTAAGTTTAAGTGTCATCATCATCATCATTCATCATCATAAAAGCTAAGTAAGTTCGACAAGAATAGAGATCGAAACAATAGGCTGACTTCGGTCAGCTGCTGCGACCACTACGTAAATCGAAAAGATGGATAGTCAGTGGCTATGGCTCCGTATGTGAGTCCCCTAACCGCTGACCAATTTTCAGAACCTAACTCGTCTTCGTTTGACCGTGGCGACGGTTTAAGTGCGAGTAGGTCAGAAATTTCAGCACAACGTTAATAGGGTGTAGTGACTCTCGGAGGGCCATAAATCCTAAACCGTAACTCGGATTAAGATGAGGCATAAACGGAAAATCATCTACTCGAACCGAACTAACTGAAAATCAACTTTCCAGTAGCCCAGGTGGTCTGATCAGATACGAAAATCAGTGGACAAGTGCTCCGGTGAGGTTCTTGGTGTTTGATGCTCATCACGGTTCTCATCCTTGATGCTGTAGCTTCAAGTGTACAACTCGTTGATGGTTTAGCATCACTTTTGACCAAGATTCTACCATCAATACACAATATGTTAAGACCAAGTGGTAACACAACTCATTTAAGAGTCTTAGATGGATGATGAACCAAGGTTACATCATATCCTTAGTGTTAACACAATTACAAGTCCTATTTACAAACAAAGTTACAAACTTTACATCAATCAAACAAGTATGAACATGATCCAAGTCAAAAGAGGTGATGGAACCCTAATCTAGAGAGCTTGGATCCCTTTCACACAATTTATAAGGTCACAAAGCTAGAAAGCTTGAACCTTTAGTGTTCTTGAAGATCTTGAAGCATAAAGCTTGGATCTTTAAGATATATGAAGATAACAAACAAAAGTTTGAATCTTTATCACAAAATAACAAGATTAAAGTAAAAGAAAGATGAATCTACAAAGTTGGTGAAGATTCAAAGCTAGAAAGCTTGAATCTTCCATGTTCTTGAAAGATTCATGCTTGAATCAACAAGATATAAGCAAGATCAAAGCTAAAAGGAACTTTGATCTCCATAATATGATGATGATGGCCACGAAAATGAAAGGAAAAGAAGAAGAAAAAGAAGACTTACAAGCAATACTAGAAAGGAAAGAAAGAAAGAACAAGTGTGTGTGAAAACCAAATGAGCAAGTGATTTGAATGAGAGGTAAATGGCTAGTATTTATAAGCAAGGAATTTGACAAGGATTGATGACATGGACAAGGGCTAGTATTTATAAGCAAGGAATTTGACAAGGATTGATGACATGGACAAGGGCTAGTATTTATAAGCAAGGAATTTGAAAAGGATTGATGACATGGACAAGGGCTAATTAATTGGGTCACTAGCTAGAGTAGGGTGGGCTTAAGCCCAACAAGGTAGAAAGTCCAACAAGACTAACTATTGTGCATAATTAAATTACTACGCGTAATTAAGCATCCAAAAACCCAGGTAATTATTATTATAAAATAATAATTAATATTTCGCAGTCATAATATTCCGATTATGACAAAAGTTAAACGTGCGCGCAAGTTCGCGGTTTATTCGAAACGTCAAATAACACTAACGGTTATAAAGGCTTCCAATGATCAAGTTATGTATCCTACGTACTCTAAGGCACGTTTTAACATATAAATGGAAGTAAACCACGTAAATCAAGTTTCCAGAGTATAAAGTAACACAGTACGCACAAATACGCAGTTTCGCAAAAACACAAGGCACAAAAGCAAGTCGAAAAAGCCGGGTCGTTACAATAATTAAGGTTTGGACAAAAGACCGACACTTGTAGACATTGGACTATTGACTATTAATAGATAGGGGGTATTGTCTAATCGAATGACAACTGATTAGAATCTGTCGAACCTATCTTCAAATTAGTTAATCTAATAATTATTAAAATGATTATGCATGTTCTATTTAGTGACGTTTATACGACATCTTTTACGATCATTTAATTAATTATTCGGGTTGGGTAATTGATTATTCATTCTGATTAAGTGGGTAAATTAATATTCATATCTCATTAAAACAGGGGTGGATTACATACAAGGATAATTGGTGTAATTGTTAACAAAGTATTAAAACCTTGGATTACAAGCAGTCGATAACCTAGTGTAATTATTAACAAAGTATTAAAACCTTGTTACAGTTCGAATCCCTAATTAGTTGGAATATTTGACTTCGGGAATAAGGTTAATTTGACGAGCATTTTATAATTATGACCGATGGACTATTATGAACAAAAACCAGATAGGTATCAAATAAACCAGGACAAAGGACAATTAACCCGGGTAACAATTAATTAAAATCAAAACGTCAAACATCATGATTACGGAAGTTTAAATAAGCATAATACTTTTTTTTCATATTTCATCGTACCTTTATTTACTGTCATTTTAATTATTGCAATTTACTTTATCGCAATTTAAATTCTGTCATTTATATTATCGTCATTTATCTTTACGGTTTATTTAAAATCAACAAACCGGTCATTAAACGGTAAAACCCCCTTTTATAATAATATTACTACTTATATATATATATATATATATATATATATATATATATATATATATATATATACACAAATATAGTTTAAAATAAATATAGCGTTAAACTTGGCTAGCTCCCTGCGGAACGAACCGGACTTACTAAAAACTACACTACTGTACAATTAGGTACGCTGCCTATAGTGTTGTAGCAAGGTTTAGGTATATCCACTCTAATAATAAATAAATAACTTGTGTAAAATTGTATCGTATTTAATAGTATTTCGCAATAAAAATATAACTATTTCGTACCCCTCTGCTTTAACATCACACTTATACCAATCCGAATACATACTAGCAATATAGTTAGCATACCTTCATAACGTATAACGCTAAATCCTCGATAACATAAGTTAGTATAACATTAGCATATAACGCAAACATTACAATATGCTACAACACAATACACAAACATCGATGTTCACAACATCCATTAATATCCAAATTCCAAGGCTAGTCCAACGAATGGTATCGTCAACATCGAACTTATTCCCCATACATCCTAATTAATGTGGTATCGTCAACATCGAACTTATACCCACATATGAGCTATCGTCAACATCAAACTTAAACTCTCATCGAATGTCACTACAATAGTGGTATGGCTTCATCAACATCGAACTTTAAATCCATAAATGAGGTATTGTCAACATCGAACTTAAACCCTCATCAAAACGAACAAACAATATACTCTAGGATATGGTATCGTCAAAATCGAACTTTAACCCATACCCCACAAGCAAATAAATCATATACATACATATATAATTATTCCACTCACCTTAACGCCTTTCGTGAGTTAATCAAGCACGCAACCTTCAACGCAACGTACCTAGTACATTATGTATATAATTAATATACAATTCGTTGGACTAAACACCAACAATACACTCTTGTGCATTTAATGACTTAAATGCATTAGTTGACCAATTTATACCAAAACCATCCATTTAAGGTCAAGACCCATCATATATCACTATAATCTAGTGATTAAGGTCTAATGTAACGACCCGACTTTTTCGACTTGCTTTTGTGCTTTGTGTTTTTGTGAAACTGCGTATTTGTGCGTACTGAACTATATTATACTCTAGAAACTCCCTACATGTTGATTACTTTCATTTATATGTTAAAACGTATCATTAGGTACATAGGATACTTAACTTAACCCCCGGAAGCCTTTATGACTGTTAGTGTTACTTGACGTTTTTTAACGAACTGCGTACTGCGTACACGTTTAACTTTTGTCGTAATCGGAATATTATGACTACGAAATACTAATTGTTATTTTATAATAACAATTACTTGGGTTTTTGGATGCTTAATTACGCTTAGTAATTTACTAGAGCACACTAGTTAGTCTTGTTGGACTTTCTACCTTGTTGGACCTTAGCCCACCCTACACTAGCTAGTGGACTATTTAATTAGCCCAATTACAAATAACTAGTGACCCATTAATAAGTAAGATAAATGCCCATTTATTAGAGGGAACATACTAGCATTTTTGTCAAGTATTATCCTTAATGTTGCATGGGATCCTAACATAAGCACCAACTTTAGACAACCATTAACCAAAAAGCAAAAAGGTGTCCCCCTTGTCCCCCATACAACCCACGGCCACCACCACCCACCCTCACCCTCACCACCTATAAATACAAGCCTTATTCCATCTATTTTACACTTGCTCTCATTTGCATTTTACACACTCTTACTCTCTAATTCTTTCTCTGGTCTTTCTCTCTCTAAAAAGTGTAAGTATTTGATTTTTCTTCTTCTTCTTCCCTTCTCTTTCACGAAATCATCATCATCATCAAAGGGTCTAGCTTTTTAGCTTTGATCTTGATTACATCTTGTAGATTCAAACATGGATTTGAATCCTTCAAGAACATGGAAGATTCAAGCTTTCTAGCTTTGAATCTTCACCTATTTTGTAGATCTAAATCTTTTAGCTTTAATCTTATTATTTTATTATAAAGAGTCAAACATGTGTTTGTAATCTTCATGTAACTTAAAGATCCAAGCTTTATGCTTCAAGATCTTCAAGAACAACCAAGATTCAAGCTTTCTAGCTTTGAATCTTCATTTCTTTTATTGGATCTAAGTTTTCTAACTTATGATCTCATTATTTTGTTATAAAGATCAAAACTTGTGTTTATGGTCTTCATGTAACTTAAAGATCCAAGCTTTATGCTTCAAGATCTTCAAGAACACCAAAGATTCAAGCTTTCTAGCTTTATAATCTCATAACTTGTGTGAAAAGGATCCAAGCTCTCTAGCTTAGGGTTCCATTACTTTATTTGATTAAGATTGTGTTCATACTTGTTTGATTGAAGTAAAGTTTGTAGTTTTAGTTGTAAATAGAATTTGTATTTGTGTTAAGACTAAGGATATGATGTAACCTTGGTTCATCATCCATCTAAGACTCTTAAATGAGTTGTGTTCTTACTTGGTCTTAACATATTATGTGTTGATGGTTGAATCTTGGTCAAGGTGATGCTAACCCATCAATGAGTTGTACACTTGAAGCTACAAGCATCAAGGATGAGAACCGTGATGAGCATCAAGCACCAAGAACCCCACCTGAGCACTTTTTTACTGTTTTTCGGGATATGATCAGATTCCTGGACTTCTGAAAAATTGATTTTCAGTTAGTTCGTTTCGAGTATATGACTTTTTGTTTAGGCCTCGACTTAATCCGATATACGGTTTAGGATTTATGGCCTTCCGAAAGTCACTACGCCTTTGTAACGTTGTGCTGAAATTTCCGACCTACTCACACTTAAATCGTCGCCACAGTCAAATGAAGACGAGTTAGGTTCTGAAAATTGGTCAGAGGTTAGAGGACTCACATATGGAGCCATAGCCACCGACTATGCATCTTTTCGATTTGTATAGAGGTCGTAACAGCTGTCCGAAGTCAGCCTTTTGTTTCGATCTCTATTCTTGTTAAACTTACCTTAGTATTGATGAATGATGATGATAATGATGATGTCGATGATGACACTTAAACTTAATTTATTCACTCTTAAACTTTTGGGACAACATACTGACCTAGTGACCTTTGACTTAGGTTGACGACCTTTCGGACCGACATACTACCTGCATACGTTTCATATCGACTTTTACTGCTTGATCACTGTGAGTTATAGCTTCCCTTTTTACTTATACTATTTTTGGGACTGAGAATACATGCGCTTTTTATGTTTTACTTACTTGACACGAGTACTTAAACTTTACATATGTGTGGGTTAGATAACGGCATAAACATTCCCCTTAGCACGGTAACGTTTAATCATTGGTTTTGAACCGGTGAACACGAATATTAGATATGGATTCATAGGGTTTGACATCCCCACTCGGGCTAGTCACGCTAGCATTTAATGGGTGTTTGATACTTCGAGGACATACGCACTCGTCAAGTGTACTTTTAGGGGGTATTACTATTACGTTAAGTTAGTTACCGGGTGCCCACGGATAAGTATATACTTTTCATACTGTTTTGAATATGATAACTCATGGTCTACATTACTTTACTGATTACAAACTATAGCTCACCAACATTCGTGTTAACTTTTAAGCGTGTATTTCTCAGGTGCTTAGACGATGTTGCTTCCGATGTTAGACTTGCTGTTCTGGTGTTATAGACTTGCTGTTATGGACCTGCTGTGTTAGATTTCCGCTAAATTACTTAGAGATGTCTCAATCATGAAACTTTTATCTTGCATTCATAACTTATGTTATTTTCAAATAATGACTTTGTAACGACCTTTGTGTCACGTTATCTTTTGTAAACGCTATCTTTTTATGAATGCAAAACTGGTTTTCAAACAGCATGTAGTATCTGACCGTGTAAAAATCCTGTTGTTGACGAATCGTACACAATGGTTTTGTACGGGGCGTCACATCAAACAACACCGACTAACACAAACTTAGGACATTTCACACTCATCTTGCCCAACTAGGTCAACAATTACCCATTTAATCATTTAAAGTCAACACGCCCATTTCGGGTCATCCACTAACCCAATTAACACACTTTCACATAATATCAAGGTGTGCTAGTAATTTACTAACCAATTAAGGCTCATAAGTTCAATTTACCATTTCAAGCCCTAGGTTAGTCATCATTGAGTCTTTGTGACCCAAACTCGCCCAAAACCCCCAACTCACAAACAAACGGGTTTTTAAATTCACCACTAACCCAAACCCTAACCCTTAAATAATTAAAGTAAGGAAATCGAAGTTAAGGCTTACCACTACAATCAAAACGTAGCTAGGGAGTAGATGAACAACTTTAAAACACGCACTTTGACCCGAAACTAGCTTCTTCCTCTTTGGATTGAGCTTTCTCACACTAAAACCCTTCTCTCTCTCTAGAATTTATGTGGATAGGAAGTGGTGGTTGAAAATGGAGTGATGACACTCAATGAACTGATCTAGGAGCCTTAAACTCGTTTCATAAGTGAAATTACCAAAAATCCCCTTTAATATAACCAAAGTAAGACAGCTGGCCCGCCAGTACATCTGGACGGCGTCCAGAATACTGGACGGCGTTCAGTCCTTCAACACAGGATGGCGTCCCACACATTGGACGACGTCCCAACCATCAGGGAAAACAGGATGTTACACTTTGAAGGGGCACCGATACCGCGCGAATTATCAACCGAGACATTCACTTTGAATAAATTGTTTGTCGATGATCCAACAAAGGGTGGAATTGAATCTTTACTAGAGCTCAAAGTACACTCATTTACAACCACATCATCAGAAAAAGATCTGAATCTTAACCCGAAACAATCCACATCAAAAAATGAAGCGACTATCGACTATCTGAAGGAACAATCACTGAATCAACTATACATGGGTGACCTGACATCGCGCCTAAAACAGTATCACAATGAGAAGCATAAAGTGTTCGTTGGATATCTCGTTCAAATTAATCTAAGTCTGACGAAGAAATGACCCTTCGCCACCCAAACTACTTGATACCACAAAGCGATTTGTAGATTCCAAAAGCAGTTTGATCGATGCCTTGAAAAGAAACCGATTAAGGAAAGTCAAGTTTGTAACTTCATTAACCAAAACATTACAAGTTGAACACACCGCATCCAAATTTTCCAAGTCCACATTGACCTTATCATGAATATATTTTGCGTTCGAAGATTGATGAAGACGAACACCGAGCTAATATAACCCAACGTTTATGACGACTTTACCACATCCATAACCATACCAAAAATTTTGACCACTTCCATAGCGCTCTCCTTCAAAACACATAAAGTCGTGATACCAGTGATTTCCAACCAAACCAACCGATGAATAGCAGAAACGCAGTCTAATAAAGGAGCAACTAAAATGAAATCATGAGACCTAGAAGTAATCACATTATTGAAGCTATCTAAATTACCACAGACGCACACATACCCTAAAGGGCCAAATATGCTAATATGTGCAACTTGTGCTTTGCCCGACAATAAAACACGGGAAACCTCAGTTTCCGTAATCAGGACCAAATCCAACAGCAAGATCAAAAGGCTAAGACGATCCGAAATCAAAGGGTTAGAGGAATCTTACATCGGAGATTGGGCTTCGCCAGCGAAAAAACCACCGGAAACACTCACCTTCGACGTTTTGGCCACCCTACAAAGATGGGTCGCCAAAAAACCGTCGAACCATTGAGGGAAGAAACAATTTGGATGGCCTCCAAACAATTCGGAAACACTCTCCACCATATGACGAGTAACAGAACTTTCGATCCTTTTGATGAACATGGTACAATTGTGTTGATCAGAAGAAGCACTCCAAGGCCTGGGAGTACCTCCGGCACTAGGAACATCATCTAGGGGTGTTCATCGGTTTGATTTATTCGGTTTGGTGTATTCTTTAATTTTTTTTGTCAAAACCGAAAAAGTTGAAATAAATTTTGAAACCGAACCAAAACTAAATACGAAAACCGAATTCAATTAGGTTCGGTTTCGGTTAAAACCGAAAATCGTGAAAGAAAAATTGAACTCTCGGATTTAAACATTTTGATAGAAGAATGTTACTAGTATTAGTTTAGGTATGAAAAGCAAAGAAAATTAGTGGTATGTATACCACTCACGATGAAGCTGTTCATTATTCTTATTTTAAAATGGTTGCAACAAATAAGAATCTTAAATTAGAGATTATAGGTGATCATAAAGATTGGAATTTGTATACTTGGAATAACGTGTGATCACTATATATTAGATTTAGAATTTGGTACATGGTATTAACATATGGTTAAAAATTTAGTAAGTGAAAACACACTCGCATTACCAATTACCAAATACATATAAAATGAAATTGAAGCTAAAATCACATAAGTTAGATGGAGTTTAGCCCATAGTGAAAACTAATATTGATAATCCGGGTGACCCAATCCGGGTGAAAACTAATATTAATAATTGCTTGCCTGACCTCCTAGATTGACAAAAACCCCCAAAACAACTAAGCACTTTGCCTAAACCATCAACATGTATATATATCATCGTGTACTCGTTTACATCTAATGAATGCTGTAATTGAATTAATGTTAGAACTTGAGTCTTCTAGTGAAAGGACATTGTTATTTCTTGGATCCTTGTTCGGGTAGAACCGGGTTTCATTTGCTCTATTCATTTTCCTGCACGTCAAAATCAAATAATAAATTATATTGATTAACTTGACATAAGTATTTGACATAAGTATATTTGATGATGAATCGATAAAAATGTAATGTACGAATTACTTTTTGAAATAGTAAAAGATAATTATAAGTACGCAAAAATGAATAAATATATTTATAACAATAATTTGGATTTTTTATTTATAAAAGTGTTATGCAAGCACAATATATTGAATTTTTTATTCATTATAAGTGTTATGCAAGTACAATATATTGAGTTTAAAATGACGATTATTATTAAATTGTATAACGATGCACGTTAATGTTAATGATAGCTCTTATTATTAGGCAAATCCTAATAATTAATAGTTAATATGAAGAAAAACACATACCAAATGATCTTTTGCAGTGAACAATGGCCTCATCAACTGATCCTTCACTATAATCATACGAAGTATTATTCGAACAAGAAAAATGAGCTGGGCTTGTTGAATTATGGCTCCAACTTTTGGTTCTACGGAATGTGATCGTCTTCCAACCCTCAGTTTTCGTATTCATTTGGTTATTTGTAATCATAGAAGACGGAAAACAAACCGAATTTCTAGAACTATCAACAATTCTTGTATTCTTTCGCCATACAAGAAACCTAAAACATTTTCCAAGTGCCTTTTTAGACGAAGCTCGCCAATTTGCTATAAGTTGACTACATTTTTTCGCGTAATTTGATGGACTTTTAGGTGGAAAATGAGCTAGAGGTGTAGTGGGACATGAATATAAAGTCAATTGATGTACCGATTTAGGAAGAATACGTCCATCAAGAAAGATTTCATCGGCATCAACAATATTAGAATCATTTGGAAGACTGAAACAAAAGTTTTGTGATTCTTGATCAAGAAACCTTGATGATTTCGCAACAGAATTTGTGTTTCCTTCTTTGTTGTGATCATCGAATATGTGATCGAGGGACGGTTTTTGGTTGATCAACCAAGAGTATGAGAAGCTTTCGATAGTAAGTGTTTGAGAGGTATCCATGTCTCTCTTAGGATGAATGTTGGTTTTGAGATATAAATATGAAATAATCAGTAGGAAGAGTTTTCATATTTGTTTATTTGAGGGGCCGACTAATAATTTTTAAATATTTATTAAGAAAAGAGTTATGTTATTTTCAAGAGACATTTGAGAATGATGTGTACAAAATTATAAAACTCATGATAATTATGTTTTTGCGTGTTCATTTTTTTTTTTTTTTTTTTTTTGAAATATTTATTTAGTCTCTTTTTCTTTAATCATTAAATAAAATATATGAAGATAGATTAAAAATAATGATAATTCAAAATATTAAAAATAAAAATTGTTAATCGTAGACACAACTTGTATTTTTCTTGTCTTTTTGCCATACCCACGAACCAAAGTTGACAAAAAAAAATAGTGAAATACACCTTCTATGAAGTAACTCTTTGACTTTTGCTCCAATTTTTTGATGACTTACGACCTTCCTTAAGAAATAAAATGCACTTCCTCCGTATAATTCATACTCCGTAATTAACACTTAAAAACCTATTAATAATTAAAATATATTAAAAACTTAAATCTATCTTCATTTATTGTACCAGTCAACCCTTTGAATTTCGTATTCCCTTTTTTTTTTTTTTAAGAACAATTTTATTAATAACACCAAAAGGCCCAAATTGAGCATACAAACCAACATGGACGGCCCGCAAGATTATGACCACCTAAAAAGGACTCCTAATGCTTGGAATCACCATCTTCAAAATCCTAACATCTCCGAGCTTATGTCAAACTTATTTTAAACGAGGATAAGAAACTCGCGCTTGGCTGCGGTGTGGTTTTGGTCGGTTAACGAAATGTTAAAAACGGTTAACCCGTCGGTTCGCGATTGGTTAATTGAAAAGTAAAAGACGGTTAACGGCAAGATATTTATACGTTTAAAGAATTAAGAAATGAAAAACGAATGAGAAAAAGAAGGAGAAAAAGAAAGTAAAGAAATTTTACAAAAATGTAATTTTAAAAGTTTTTATTTTATAAAAAGGTTTAAAAAAATACCCTCAAAGTTGAAAGTATTTACGAAATTGCCATCGTGAATAGTGTTCACTCTCATGACATTAAGTATATTACTATAATATTTGCAAAAGGTAAGGTGTAGATTGACAGGCACCCAAACTACGTTTTCATATAAAAACGACCAAACTCACATCGTTTGAGGCAGGTACCTATAAAATTCACTATGTGACAGGAACGAGACTAATTCCACTATGTCAAGAGATGCGAATTCTTGACACTAATGGGATCGAACAATCGCCCACATTTGCAAAGAACTTCTACATAATGGCTGCGGGCTTTTAAGTCAACGGTACTTTCCCACGAAGCACATTGATAACTGACATTTTATTACTCTCGTTGAGTTCAATTCAAACCTTGTGTTGTAACTCATGTGGTAATGGTCTGACTCTCTTAGTGAAAGGTCAGAAGTTCGACTCCCGTGGAGTGCAGTATTACACACAAGGTTGTCCATTTACTCTTGAATTTCATTGAATTCCACCCAAAGGTGCCTTCTGCACATCGCGTTACGGGGGCAGTGGGGAGGGGGATTTTGCCGCCCATGCCCTCGAAGGTGGTAGCATGAGTTCAGAGTTATCAAAGTTAGCATGGAGACGTTTCTTTAGACTAATAGAGTATTATATTAATAATATCAAATATTAATACTTCTATAGTTAGTATATAAAAATAGAAACGGCAAAAATAATACAGGCATAAAATGTATAGTTAAAAAATGCAATTGGTGAACGTAAAATTTTCCTAGTAGAATTTTCCTAGTAGAGATAATGACATAATGTAATGTTGGAATAATACGGTATTATTTATATAATGGCAGCTAATTTTATTAGTCAAATATATGGTTTAAACTTTGAACAAGTATGAGCTTCTATATGTACGTTGGATAAGGTAGGATTTAGTCCAAGTAGTTGGAAGAGTAGCCCAACTTTTACTCCACGTGCACCACACTTTTCTCAGAGTCAGTTTATAATTCTTTGTGTTAAATACCTATGCTTGGCTACATATTCTAGGGTACAAAAAATTGATCTGGATCTTTTCTCTCAACAAATTACCTCAGACTCAAAAATCAATTGTTTCATTCTCATAAAACCCATCTGCTTTTACACTATTGATTTGTAACTTTGGGCACAAGTTTGGCAAGTTCCAAGTCGTACTATCACGAGTGCACGTGTTAGTCGACTGTTGTGTTAACCTTGGGGAGCGAACGACATTCTCGGTTGCACCACGGTCGGTGTCGAAATTCGCTTTCAAGGCACTGATTGATTCACGGTGCAACATCTCGTTCTATTTTCGATAAGTGTTTTTGGTTTTTGTTACATCAATTATCTATATATTTGACTTGTGTTTGTTCTTAGGTACAGTCAGTACCAACAATTTTGAAAGCGAATTATTTTAATTTTAACATGGTTGTATCTATTAATAAAGTGCTTCCTGATTTGTCAAAGTTGGAACCACTTGATGGGACCAATTACAAACGTTGGTCTCAAAAGCTTTTAGTTTTCTTTGAGCAACTTGAAATAGACTATGTTCTATTTCAAGAATCTGAACTCAATACCTCTAAGAGTCCTACTGATGTAACTACAAAGTCAACAATTGAATTGGATAAGTCGAGTTCTACTGATGTTACTGATAAGTCAACAATTGATTTGGATAAATTGAAATTGAAAATTGAAAAAGATAACAGGACTGCTTGAGGTCACCTTTTGAATCATATGACTAATTGTAACACCCCGTTTTTCTAAACATGACGCTCGGGGCATCATTTGAAGTCCAAGAATGATTATTTAATAGTTTGGATGTAATGCATTGACCACGTTTGACTTTGGGATGTTTTAAAAGTGAAATTGGAGTACATCAGGTAAACTGTCGAGTTTGAGTGCAGTTTGTCGCGTTCTGGTGTGTCGCGTTCCGTGACAAACATGGTTGAAACGCGACAACTTCTGATACTTGATTTCTGCCCCTTTTGTCGCGTTTCAGTATTGTTTATAGCGTCCTAGTGTCGCGAAACGCGACGAAGTGTCGCAAAACGCGGCAAATGTCGCTGTAATGACATTTTTAACCCATTTTAATGGAATCTTTTGAGGGTGATTTGGTAAATTCACTTATGGCCGGTTCTAGAGCCATAAGACTGGTTCAAGGCTCATCTTATCCTCATTTTACACATCAAACACTTCCTTCATCAAACCCTAGAGTGAGAAACTCAATTTAGTGAGAGAAAGCTCCATTTGGAGAAGAAGAAGAGTGTTTCGGGTCAAACCTTAATTGTTAAAGTTGTTCCACTCGTCAACGGCATCACTTTGGCGGTATTGGTAAGTTCTAACTCCGAGTTTCATTATTTGATTTAAGATTCAATGTTAGGGTTTTGAGATTGTTAGTTGTAAAACCCATTTAGATGATGAAGAGGGTTTATATGTGAGAACCCGTCCTTATCCTCCTGGACGAAGTCATCAACATTTGGTCCCATTGCGATGATTGACTCCAAGTAATATCCTTAAATTGAGCAAATGCACAGCGGAAGTCCTAATTCGTACCTGAGAATAAACATGCTTTAAAGTGTCAACCAAAAGGTTGGTGAGTTCATAGGTTTCTCCGATATGCAGTTTTATTTTTGACACAAATATGCATACTCAAGATCTTGCTTAAATTCAACATGTTGCAGCGGAAGCTTTTAGTTATCACCTGAGAATAAACATGCTTAAAACGTCAACATAAAGTTGGTGAGATATAGGTTTAATGCCTGCAGCGTTATACATATAGACCACAAGATTTCATATATAAACGTTTTAATAAAAATATTCTAAGTTGTTGAGCACTTGATAACCATACTTAACATTTAATCAACGTCGCATATTCCCTTTATTATGAAATCTTACTACACCGTACCAAGTGTAGTCACCAAAACGAAGTACTGTGCAACCGTTGAATACTGGTCGTCCAGTCCGGTTGGGGTTGTCAGGCCCGATAGATCTATCAACAGGATTCGCGTTTACAATACCTCATGTAAATAGTAGTTACCAAGTTACAGGGAAGTATGCCAGTGGTACAACTCAACGTAGAATATATATTTTTAATCACTTGTGTCCATAACGTAAATCATAAAATGCATGTATTCTCATCCCGAAATATTTAGAGTTTAAAAGTGGGACTATATACTCACTTTTGTCTTGAAGGTAATTAACACGACTTGGTCTCCGATAGATATCACGAACCTAACCATATATATAATATATCAACATATTTTCTTTTCAAGTAATCGTTATATATATATATATATATATATATATATATATATATATATATATATATATATATATATATATATATATATATATATATATATATATATATACTTATTATACTTTTAATATTTTCTTTGTCCGTAGTTAGCAGTCTGTTGTTAATGGTCCACAATTAGTTGCTCAAAAAAATAAATAAAGACCCCATCGTATTCGTATTGATCAGAATTAATCTCGACCCATGGTACCATGTTGTCAAATGACGTGTTGCGTACATAAAGTACCGTGTTGTCAAATGACGTGTTGCGTACAATCATGAGGTCTTATGATTAATCTTCTCGTGTTGTTTACGGGTGGTCCTGAAATATGTAAAATCAAATCATGAGTAAATATATATAAAATATCATATTAGTTAGCCAAGATATGATTAGTTTGGTTTTTGTCAAAATATATTCGTAGCTAAACTAGCTTCGGATACCCGATTTTGTTTTAAGGTGTTCTTTGTAAAAACAAGTTGTATCTTGTTAAGTTAGCATATCATTATGATATATTACAGGTCTTGAAGTATTTTAAAAGTCAAGTTAGAAGGATCTATTTAGTTTGCGAACAAGTTTGAAATCATTCAAACTATGTTCTTGTTGTTATAATTTATATCTCAAAATAAGAAAGCTATATAAATATGAATCGAATAAGATTATGAATAAGGTTACTACCTCAGGTTACTTGGATAAAGCTACTGGAAAAGATAAGAAAAAATCTTGAAATCAAAAGAGTGGTGGAGTGGGATTGAAAGATTGGAAGTAATCTCCTTGAAATCGGATGACTATATTGATACGTTCTTGGGTAGGTAAATGAAGAGAGATTAGGGAGTGAATTAACTTGAAAGAAAATTGGAAATGAAATTGTATGTGTGTGTGTGTGCAAAATGATGTGATTATGGGATGGATATATAGGAGATTTAGTTTGTTTTCTTGCATATAAGTCATACATGAGGTTAAATGGTTGGTTCCCACATATAACATCATGTCTAGTGGCTGATCATTGGAGTTTATTGTTGGTATATACTAATAGTAAATACGTATAGAAGCTGGGTATGATACGGTTACATATACCCTAGATATACTTGTAGAAATTTTGAGGAAACGGAACGAGAATTCAAATATGGACGGGTTTATAACTGTAAAAGAGGCTCAAAATCGGGCTTTTATTTTGGGTCAAACCGGGCCAAAATAAAATTTTAAGACATTTTTAATAAAGCAATGTTAGCCCAAAAAAAAAAATTCCAAGCTGACCTGGCAGCTCGACCCCAGCCAGGGGCTCTGCCCCTTGGACCCCGCTAGGGGTTGCCACCCCTTGGACCCCGCTATCGGGGGTGCTGCCCCCGAACTCCCGTCATGATCAAGATAAGTTCAAACAAGTGTGCACCCCGCACTTTCCCAAACTTGTTCGCTATTTATCAAGATTATTTTGGTTAACAAATTAATCCCATTACACTTAAATCATATTGGTGACATAAATCACCAACACATTATAGATTATAAGTATATATGTCAAAGAATGTTACATATAGTTATCGTTTTGAAAACTTAAGTTAGTGATCTCAAAGTATACCTATAACTCATTGTTGTTAGTACACAATGAGACGTTAAACCATCCTTAAATCATGTTAAATATGTATAGATATATATATACATAATCGTATAATTATCGTGTGTTATATAGCTCGTGATATCATCGGTCAAATTGGACGGTCAAACGTTGTGTAAAAATCTTTTCAAAAACATAAGTCTCAACAATTTAGATTACTTATCATGTTGGTAAGGTTTAATTTATGTAAATATTAATCTCATAAGTATAAAACGATCGAAAAAATCCGGGTCGTTACATATAACTATATTGAACAATGCAGGGTTGACCTCGGATTCACGAACCTATATAATTTGTATGTATATTAACACATATAATTGAAATCGAACAATTTATATATTATTAGTGATTAAATTGTTATTTTTTTATTATGTTTTTCATTAATAACCTACTTGATTATATCTATTATTATTTATAATAAAAATATTAATATATTTATGTTATATGTAGTAAATATAGTTTTAAATAACTAGTAGTTAGTTGATAAAATAATATTGATAATAATAAATAAAAAGTTATTTTATTTTGTAATAATAATAGTAATAATAACAAAAAGATAATTTATAAAAAAATGATACTTTTAAAAATATTGATATAAATGATAACTTTTAATAATAAGGATAGCTTTTATGATAATGATACTAATATTAATATTAATAATAATAATAATAATTTGTGTTATATTTTTACAATAATACTAATAATAATTATAATAATAATAATATTAATAATAATAATAATAATAATAATGATAAATGAGGTGACTACCTTAAAGGGGAAGACTTCAAAAAAATAAGCTGCTGCGAATGGGACTCGAACTCGCGACCCCTCGAAACCTCAACACTCACACAAACCATCCATCCGCCTATTTCTATCAGTTTTTATTCACTTAAATAAATATATGAATCCGTATTACTGTTATCCGCTTCTTCTTCCTCTCAAATCATAATTCGACCAAAGTTTGATACCAATTACAAAGAAAACGTTTCTTATTTTATTTTAGGATTTATAAACAATACGAAAACAATTTGATAGTGAATTAAATTACTAAAAAATATATATAAAAAGGGATAAACCTCCTGTGCTGTTCGTCGGATAAAAAAAATAATAATAATAATTGTGATTTTTGATTTCGTGAGCGATTTAGGCCAAGGTTATAACATAAAGTATGTTTCTAATCACTCATATAAACTTTCCAAACCGTTAATTGAACCTTAATTGTCACAGAAATTTCCAATTTAATCGAAGAACAATATTTGACTTTTTATTTCAAAAATGTTTGACTTCGAAATTAGAACATGTTAAGAAGATTTGAAACCTGAAATTTTGTAAAGAGTTCGCTTATAGGGTTACCAACACTTCTACATTTATAGTTTTTGATAAAAAAAAAATCGAATTCAAACATTTGTCAAAAAAAAAATACTCGTAAAGAGCTTAATAAACTGTTTTTATAAAACTTTTACTCATTTACAAGAATCACTATCTGTTTTAATTATAATGGATAATTGATAGTAAGAGGTTGAATGTGTTAACAAAAAAAAATCAGATTATCTGTTATATAAAGAGCTTATGTACTTCGACACTAATCACAGACAGAAATGAAAATATATAAAAAAAATAAAAATAAAAATTACAGAAGGTGATCGTGACTCTTAAACAGATTTCTTTGGATTGTTGTGTTGATTAGATCTTGATTTGTACTGGGAGTAAAATTAGCTACAGATTGAAAGAGACTAGATATTGAATTCGATTTTGTGATGTTATAATTCTGTATTTTCTTTAATTAAAATTTATAACAAAAATACATTAATAACAGATTTATTAAAAGTCTGTTTGTATGCATATTCAGATGCATATATGTATATATTAGTATATATGTAATCATATATGTATAATTGTATTTCGCATATGTACATGTATATGTATTTGTGATTATATAAGTGTATTAATAATAATATTAATACTGTATAATAGGTATTTAAATAATAATACTATTAATATTAATG
The DNA here is from genome assembly GCF_046630445.1 of Rutidosis leptorrhynchoides. NCBI lineage: Eukaryota > Viridiplantae > Streptophyta > Magnoliopsida > Asterales > Asteraceae > Rutidosis > Rutidosis leptorrhynchoides. The sequence goes on from NC_092340.1 coordinate 248,569,305, forward strand.
ATAATAATATCAATGATTCTAATAATTAGTAATAAATAATGATTTTATTACTAACAAATAAATAATAGTATTACTGGTAATAATTATTAACGATAATGTTCCTAGTAACATTAATAGTATCGTTGATAATATTATAAGTAAAATACTAGTAAAAATATTAACAATAATAGAATTATAACTTTCCTACTAGTTGTAACATTGATAATATTAATAATAATAACAATAATTCAAATGTATCAAATTTCAGTATTATAATTTTAATAATATTAATATCAATATTAATATTACTATGGATAATAATAATAATATAATAACTTTAATTATCTTGTAATTACATTTAATATTTTATTATTATATATTATTAATTATTATTTATATGAATATACACATATCTATTTACAAATAGTTGTTCGTGAATCGTCGGAAGTAGACACAGGTTAAATGATATATTTAAACAGTTCAAAGTTTTTGAGACGCAACCTAACAGACTTTGCTTATCGTGTTGAAAATACAATATCGTATCGAGAGTTTGATTTAAAATTAGTCGAAATTTTCCGGGTCTTGACAGTACCTACCCGTTAAATAAATTTCGTCCCGAAATTTGAGTGAGGTGGTCATGGCTAACAACAAAAATGTTTTCATGATGAATATGAGTCGATAAATAGAGTTTTATTACCATAGAGTGATATGGATAAAATAATTCGATTACTCGAAGAGTGTGAGTGAAGCTATTGCAAAAGAGCGAAATGATAACTTTAAGGTTCGTCTTAACTCTTGACGTAATCACGGTTGATTTCCGAAATTCAAGGGATATAAAGAAAATCTTCGAAATCTAAAAGATTTGATTCTTCGGCGAGTAAAGAAATTAAGATCTATATAATTAAATACGGTGATCTGCCTCGATTACTTTGTCTGATATTTCCATTATAAATTAAACTCTTCCTTCCCATTATTCTCATCATTCCTATATTTTTTTTCTCAGTTAATATATCCAAAAGATTGTAAAAATGCTTAATTCGGTTCTAATCCTTGTCCTTCTTCTGTCAATCACTTCTGTCTTCCTTTTTCATCTACCACCGGAAGGAATCTGCTTTCTTCTACTTCGCCCTTGGGGTTATAGTGTTCTTAATTCTCCCGTGTCTTTATGTTGCGATAAACATTGATATACACGGTTTGTAATTTATGTGTTGTTATCGGTTTTTATATTCTCCCTTATATTTCAAAGTCCTTGCTTCTGTTTTCTATATCCATTGTCATTCCCAGTTAATACTCCCCCCCCCCCTATTTGCTGCGATTTATACTCCAATTTCTATTTCGGAGCTTTGTCCCTTCGTTTCTTCTTCTTGCAATTGACATCTCTTGTAATAGTCCAAAATTCGTAGATATAAGTTTCAGAATGAATATTGTTAATGTTCTAAGAAAGAAACGGTAATAGTACAATTTGACTTGTCAAATTACCAGAATATCCGGGAAAAGACCGAATCATCAAGAAAAATATTTTCTTGAAATGTTTAGAGGTTAAATAGAATACAAGAGTCGTGTAACATGGCACATGATGACGGTACTGTGAATCATCACGTTCCATTAGAAACTCAGCATGAATTACTGTAATATAATCACGTTGATCAAGTGTCATTATATTATACTAACTCATGCTTCAGTTCCCAACACTACTTCAAAAGCATTCATATTTTAAATTTGAAGGTTCGCAGAATATAGAAACTAATAGTTTCTCATATGATGTAACACTGATAGCTCAAGAGATAAATGATTTCGGATAAGATTAGTTATGAAAATATATTCAGATATATAGAAGATATTTATAATGAAAGATACAATAATATCTTTGATTATCTAAGATCATAGGATGATGGAGACTATTGTCCGCAAGGGTTTAGAGTAAGGAGTAAGATATTCGCTAAAGACTTCAACAGGCATTGAATTATTTGGATTCTTTGAAGTCAAACTTATTCTTTGTGATTTGTCCACGGCTTTCTTCATAGTTTCGCATAATCTGCTTTTCGGTACTAAATTTTCTATCAAGCGTTCCTAACACTCCTTTCTTTATCATCAAACTTTTGGCCATTAAGATCATCTACAACATGCTGCTTCGTCAGCATTTTCAAAGTTAACTGATCTGGGTCATCAGTTATCAAACCGAGGTAGTTTTAGGAGAATTGTGTTTTTAGATGATTAAACGCTGATGGTAATATCGTGGAATATAAAAGGTTCCCCAGTAACAATAAAGAGTACGCATATATATCGAGGTTATAATAAGGTTGTTTTGGATGAAAAGTCGGAGTTGACTTGCTGGACCTGTGACAAAATTGGCTACTTTGGAAAGGGATTGCAAAACGATCTTCGGTAGTAACAATGTCAAAGGAACTAGAACAGATACGTGTTAAACTATTACTCGGGTTTTCTAGTGTTTTCAGGTGCATGACTATATGCATCAATCTTTTCTTCCGTAGATGAAGTTTGGTTCATTCTCTCGATTGAGGTGTTTTGAAGGATCATGAAAGGTTCGAACGCAGATTGTAATCGTCAAGATAAAAATGACATTTAAGATGAAATCAAGTGGCAAACTTGAAGAATTGTTTAGTTTCATATGTTATAATCAATATTTTAATCCATTTTAATTGTCCAATAATGGCAATCCTTAGTTGATAGTCCAATAATTGGTTTATATATATATAATCTTAGAATTACCCAACGACGTATTGTATACGTATTGTCTTTGCATCAACCCAGAGACGTATTGTAGACGTATTGTCTTAGAATTAACTAAGACGTATTGTGTACGTATTGTCTTAGGATTTATCAAAACGTATTGTATACTTATTGTGTTAGGATGTACCAAATATTCGAATTAATAAGTACGTATCATGACCCGTGTACAACTTATTGTCTCAGAATTAATCCGACGTATTGTGTACATATGTCCCGATTTATCCGACGATATGTAAAGTACGAAAAATAAATAACAGTATTTAAATGACGGTAAATAAAATTGCGAGAATATAAATTGCGATAATTAAATTGTGATAAATAAAATGTAACCAGTTAGCTAGGAACAGTTAGCGTGGATTCTTAACAAAATTCTTTATAATTAATTTGTTTGTTTCTAACAAATTTTATTTTGTCCATTGTTTTCTTCATTATGCCACTTGTTGGATTCTGATAGGTCAAAATCCAAATATGAAAATTAAATTTGAATGAAAATAGTTGTTCTTTGGTGAACGGATACGTATATATGTAGATTTGAGCAGTATTGTTAATGACTGCTGAATCTGAATTGAAGAATGTACAGTGTAACTTATTAATGTGAAATCTAAATATTCCTCGGGTATTACCTACCCGTTAAAATATTTTCACCATTAACAGTTTGTACAAAAGAATTTTTAATCACAATCTTTATGAAAATATATATACATATATATTTTCTTCAGATGTAATTATGGATTTAACGAGTTTATATGCTTTTAATCTCATTTGCTTTTCGGTTTGTGCTAGAATAAGTAATCTCTAAAACTATTAGGAACCACATATTCTTCGCAGAATATCAATGAAGTTATGGATCAATACTTCATCGTTCATTGTTGCTGGTACTCCTGGGTATCTATGGTGCGTATGGCGTTGATGTTCGAGGTATAGATTGTGAAATTGAGGTTTGCGGTGCGGATGTGGTTGTTGTGGAAGGTGGTACTGGTTATGCTGCTGGTGCTGCTTCTGGCATTTATAACCTTCGCACCATATTTTCTAAAGCCACTACCCGAGCGCGAAGCTCGTTGACTTCTTCTATTACACCGGGGTGACTGTCGGTTCGGACGAGCGGATAAATAAAATCTAAAATTTGATGTAATATATAATCGTGACGAGATACTCTGGAAATAAGAGAGAAAATGGTTTCTCGAACAGGTTCGCCGGTAAGTGCTTCAGGTTCATCTCCAAGAGGGAAATTTGGTGGATGGAAGGGATCACCTTCTTCTTGTCTCCAATAATTAAGTAAACTACGAACCCATCCCCAATTCATCCAGAATTGGTGATGACTAATTGGTTGATCCATTCCAGTTACACTGTCTTCGGAGCTTGAGTCGAAATCCATATCGGAATAGCTGTCGGAATCTAAGGAATTTGAACTGGTTGCGAGTTTCGTCTTGTACGGTTAGATAAAGGATTTTTGGATATGAAATGATTTTCGGATATCGGATGATATTCTAATTGCATATAATACCTAAATATAGTACAGAAGATCCCGTAAATTACGGAGGAAATTAAGGAAACGTGTCAGACAAGATTTAATGTGATGGGATATGAATTTATCTGTACACCATCTATGCACTAATTGCAATAAGACGTGTCGAGACTGTAAATGATAAGTAGATATTTTTCGATAAATGGTGGTAAGCAAAAACTTTTAACATACAGACCAGGTTCAAGTCCAGACTTACTAATATAACCTAACAACTACTAGGTCGAAGTCCAGACTCTTTAATGTATCCTAACAACTCCTAGTTAGACACACTAATGCAAGACCTGGTTCGCTACGACCACCGCTCTGATACCACCTGTGAGAACTCGTCCTTATCCTCCTGGACGAAGTCATCAACATTTGGTCCCATTGCGATGATTGACTCCAAGTAATATCCTTAAATTGAGCAAATGCACAGCGGAAGACCTAATTCGTACCTGAGAATAAACATGCTTTAAAGTGTCAACCAAAAGGTTGGTGAGTTCATAGGTTTATCATAACAATCATTTCAATATTTTAATAGACCACAAGATTTCATAATCATAAACATAATACACTCGTAAGTGTATGTAAAGCATTCTAAGTAGTTGAGCACTTGGTAACCATACTTAACTATTAATCAACGTCGCATATTCCCTTTATTATAAAATCTCACTACACTGTACCAAGTGTAGCCTACAAAACGAAGTACTGTGCAACCGTTGAATACTGGTCGTCCAGTCCGGTTGGGGTTGTCAGGCCCGATAGATCTATCAACAGGATTCGCGTTTACAATACCCATGTAAATAGTAGTTACCAAGCAACAGGGAAGTATGCCAGTAGTACAACTCAACGTAGAATGTATTTTAATTACTTGTGTCTATTTCGTAAACATTTATAAAAGCAGCGCATGTATTCTCAGCCCAAAAATATATATTGCAAAAGCAATTAAAAAGGGAGCAAATGAAACTCACCATACTGTATTTCATAGTAAAAATACATATAACTATATTGAACAATGCAGGGTTGACCTCAGATTCACGAACCTATATCATTTGTATGTATATTAACACATATAATTGAAATCGAACAATTTATATATTATTAGTGATTAAATTGTTATTTTTTTATTATGTTTTTCATTAATAACCTACTTGATTATATCTATATCTATTATTATTTATAATACAAATATTAATATATTTATGTTATATGTAGTAAATATAGTTTTAAATAACTAGTAGTTAGTTGATAAAATAATATTGATAATAATAAATAAAAAGTTATTTTATTTTGTAATAATAATAGTAATAATAACAAAAAGATAATTTATAAAAAAATGATACTTTTAAAAATATTGATATAAATGATAACTTTTAATAATAAGGATGGATTTTATGATAATGATACTAATATTAATATTAATAATAATAATAAATTGTGTTATCTTTTTACAATAATACTAATAATAATTATAATAATAATAATATTAATAATAATAATAATAATAATAATGATAAATGAGGTGACTACCTTAAAGGGGAAGGCTTAAAAAAATAAGCTGCTGCGAATGGGACTCGAACTCGCGACCCCTCGAAACCCCAACACTCACACAAACCATCCATCCGCCTGTTTCTTTCAGTTTTTATTCACTTAAATAAATATATGAATCCGTATTACTGTTATCCTCTTCTTCTTCCTCTCAAATCATAATTCGACCAAAGTTTGATACCAATTACAAAGAAAACGTTTCTTATTTTATTTTAGGATTTATAAACAATACGAAAACAATTTGATAGTGAATTAAATTACTAAAAATATATATAAAAAGGGATAAACCTCCTGTGCTGTTCGTCGGACAAAAAAAAAATAAAAAAAATAATAATAATTGTGATTTTTCATTTCGTGAGCGATTTAGGCAAAGGTTATAACATAAAGTATGTTTTTAATCACTCATATAAACTTTCCAAATCATTAATTGAACCTTAATCGTCACAGAAATTTCCAATTTAATCGAAGAACAATATTTGACTTTTTATTTCAAAAATGTTTGACTTCGAAATTAGAACATGTTAAGAAGATTTGAAACCTGAGATTTTGTAAATAGTTCGCTTATAGGGTTACCAACACTTCTACATTTATAGTTTTTGATAAAAAATCGAATTCAAACATTTGTCAAAAAAAATACTCGTACAGAGCTTAATAAACTGTTTTTATAAAACTTTTACTCATTTACAAGAATCACTATCTGTTTTAATTATAATTGATAATTGATAGTAAGAGGTTGAATGTGTTAACAAAAAAAATCAGATTATCTGTTATATAAAGAGCTTATGTACATCGACACTAATCACAGACAGAAATGAAAATATATATAAAAAATAAAAAAAAATACAGAAGGTGATCGTGACTCTTAAACAGATTTCTTTGGATTGTTGTGTTGATTAGATCTTGATTTGTACTGGGAGTAAAATTAGCTACAGATTGAAAGAGACTGGATATTGAATTCGATTCTGTGATGTTATAATTCTGTATTTTCTTTAATTAAAATTTATAACAAAAATACATTAATAACAGATTTATTAAAAGTCTGTTTGTATGCATATTCAGATGCATATATGTATATATTAATATATATGTAATCATATATGTATAATTGTATTTCGCATAAGTACATGTATATGTATTTGTGATTATATAAGTGTATTAATAATAATATTAATACTGTATAATAGGTATTTAAAAAATAATACTACTAATATTAATGATAATAATATCAATGATTCTAATAATTAGTAATAAATAATGATTTTATTACTAACAAATAAATAATAGTATTACTGGTAATAATTATTAACGATAATGTTCCTAGTAACATTAATAGTATCGTTGATAATATTATAAGTAAAATACTAGTAAAAATATTAACAATAATAGAATTATAACTTTCCTACTAGTTGTAACATTGATAATATTAATAATGATAACAATAATTCAAATGTATCAAATTTCTGTATTATAATTTTAACAATATTAATATCAATATTAATATTACTATGGATAATAATAATATAATAACTTTAATTATCTTGTAATTACATTTAATATTTTAATATTATATATTATTAATTATTATTTATATGAATATACACATATCTATTTATAAATAGTTGTTCGTGAATCGTCGGAAGTAGACACAGGTTAAATGATATATTTAAACAGTTCAAAGTTTTTGATACGCAACCTAACAGACTTTGCTTATCGTGTTGAAAATACAATATCGTATCGAGAGTTTGATTTAAAATTAGTCGAAATTTTCCGGGTCGTGACATTATGGAAAGTTGTTATTGTTGATACTTGGCGGGTTTTGGGTTGATTAATGATTTAACCATGTTTAAGGCTTGTAAGTAGTGTGTAATCACTAGTGTTAGTGATTATAGAAGTGTTGGAACTACTTTGGGTGTATTTGGGTTGACTAATTTTGAAATGGGTCAAAATTAGGGTTAAGATGTCATATTGGGCAAGATTGGTGTTTAACACCTATGCTTTGGTTTAATTGGTGTATTAGGACCATTCTCATTTGTGTTAGTGATTATTAGTTAGTTTGGGCGCGGTTTGAGCTTGAAAGTGCAATTGGGTCGAAATTGCACTAGTTGTCGAAATGGGTTGATTTGTAATCCACCCTAATTGTGTTATTTGTTATGTGATAATGGAATAGGTACGTTCCATTGGCGTTTGTGGATTTTGGTTTGGAATCCATCTAGACTTCAAGGTGAGTGTTAATATCCTATGTGCATATGTATGTGTAGGATGGGTGCGGGTCTGGTGAAGCAGTTCTCGTTTATAGAGATCACTTCACATGTAGGTGGATGATGGACTCTTGGTTTTGGAGTCTTTGTGTACGCTTATGCGTTTTGGGTCACCACCCTTGGGATAGTGAATCTTTGTAGTATACGGATTCATGATGACTCGGTTGTTCGGTCATCTTATTATAGAGGTAGTGGATCTCGGTTAGGGCGGATTCATGATGACTCGGTTGTTCAGTCATCTTATTATAGAGTTAGTGGATCTCGGTTAGGGCGGATTCATGATAACTCGGTTTGTTCGGTCATCTTATTATAGAGGTAATGAATCTCGGTTAGTGCGGATTCATGATGGCTCGGTTTGCTCGGTCATCTTCTCGTTAAGGTTGTGAATCTCGGTTAGAGCGGGTTCATGATGACTCAGTTTGTTCGGTCATCTTATCATTGAGGTAGTGTATCTCGGGTCGTGCGAATTCACTAAGGCTCGAGTTGTCCAGCCAACTTTCGTATGTTTAAGGTTAAGTGGTTAACCTTGGGTTGCAGGTTCGTTGGGTATTATATTACCTTATGTTATTGATATTGTTGTGTTGTAGCTAGGCCTCCGGGTGTAGCTTGGTAGTGTTGTTCATATCGTTGTGAGTGAACTTACATTGATGTTGTAGCTAGTGGTATCGTAATTGTACGGTATCCTTAGATTAGCTTGCTATATGCCTGGATGCTCCGGTATGTGTTATTTGATATTTGTGTGGCGTGTCCATTTTATGCATATATATGTATGTAGTATATTCTCACTCACTAAGCGTTAGCTTACCCTCTCGTTGTTGATATTTTTATAGGTTCGCGTAATGGCGGCTCGGGTAAGCGTGGGGATTAGAGATCTTGGCTAGGTTGCTTAGGAGATATCTCTTTTGGATTTGATTAGGATTGGGTAGCGTATCCCCAATCACCATGCTCGGTTTTGTATGCCCGTTTGGATATTTAAACTTGTGTTAAATGTTTTAAAGTTATTAAACTTACTATTGTATTGAAGATGTCTTGGAAACATAATTGGGACCTAAATGTTAATGATATTAATGTATTATAAAGAAAAATTTTTATGGGCCGTTATTAACACGGGTTGGGGTTGTTTCGCTAATACTCTTTTTACTCTTTTTATCAACCAAAAATCTACAAAAGTTATTTGGGAAACCCTTGAGAAAAAATATGGTGCAGATGATGCTGGTAAAAAGAAATATGTTGTTGGAAACTGGTTACAATTTCAGATGGTAGATGACAAGCCAATCATGGAACAAATACATACTTATGAGAACTTGGTGGCTGATGTTCTAAATGAAGGAATGAAGATGTGTGAAGTTTTGCAAGCTAATGTGTTGCTAGAGAAATTTCCTCCACAATGGAATGACTACCGAAATCAACTCAAACACAAGAAACGCGATCTTTCATTGCAAGAACTTATTTGTCACATGAGAACTGAAGAAGCCAACCGACTAAAGGATAAGCAAATCTCTAACTCTACTTGTTCTATTAAAGCTAATTTGGTTGAATCTGTTGGTCCTTTAAAAAACAGGTTTAAAGGAAAAGATAAGAACCATAAAAATGGGTACCAAAAGAAAAAGTTTGTCCCGAGAAAGGGAGATGGCGGTATTCAAAAAATCAAAGGCTCATGCTATGTTTGTGGAAAGCCTGGGCACAAAGCTTTTCGATGCAATGACCGCAAGGATCAACAAAGTACGAATCAAAAGCAATCTGCCCCACAAGTGAATGTTGTTGAAACTGAAATCATAGCAGCAGTGGTTGTTGAAACTAACCTGCTAGAAGACAAATCGGTGTGGATAATGGACAGTGGTGCCACAGGGCACTTTTGCAACAATCGAGCACTTTTTCACCGATTTGAAGAAATTCCAAATGGTCAACATGTTTTCATGGGAAACTCTAATTGTAACGACCCTGGTTTTTCCTACGTTATTTATTAATAATTATTATTATTAATACGCTTGATTAATCGAATGTATGTTATTACATTTACATGTTGCTTTAACTGTCCGTACTTGAACTTTAAATGCCCGAAACGTCTTGGTGACACCCGGAACTTGCACGAATAATATTTTCAAGTATTATTTACATTCATGATTAATTTTATTAATCATTTAGGTTAACTATAATGGTTAGTTAGTTACTTGGGCTTAACTTGGACTTTTAGTGGATTACTAGCTAACTACTCACTACTTGGGCCTTTTAAGAGTTAATGGACTTGTATAAGCCCACCCTACTTATTACTTGGGTTAATTAGCCCACTCTTGAAGCTTGTAAGTATCATTTAGCTTGGAACTAACTAGTTTGACCATTTGGAATCTTGTTGGCTCACTATCCCCATGCACACCACCTTATTGTCCAACTTTAAGCCTTCTTTACATGCAATTATCCAACAAACCATGCACTCTTTCCCTTGGGGCTGCAGGCCGTGAGTTTTGTGGCTTCAAGGAGTCCACACTTCATTATTTCTTCATTACTTGTTCACTTGAAATCTCTCACTCAAACACACACACTTTACTTGCAATTTTCTTCTCTCTTTTTCTCTCAAGTTCTTTGTTCTTTGTAAGTAATTTGAAGACATTTCTTCTTCTTCTTTCTCCCTAAAAACCGTGGCCTTTTACCCCTTAAACATCATCATCAATTGTTGTTTGTTTACTTGTTCTTACTTAATGTTTGAATACATGTAGTTACTAGTTATATGTTACTTACTTTCTAACTTTCAAGAACAAACTTACTAGTTTGATTTCTTCATCTTTATCTTGTTATAACAAGAACATTCAAGAACATAATCTATCTAGTTATGTTCTACATATTTTGTTTCAAAATAACTAAAGTTCATAGTTGTATAAACTCATTACTTGTAGTTCTTGAAGTAACTTTAAAGTTACTTCACTTAAAGATCAACTTGGGTTGAATCTTTAAAAGTATGAGCAACTATGAACCATTTTCTTATTTAGTTAGCTTTCTACTTTATTTATTTCAAAGATTTAAAGTTTATAATCTTTATAATTGTTACTTGTGTTCTTGTTTGTTGTATGTTACTAGAATACCACCTTCATGGTTGGTTTAGGCTTATCATTCATTTTCTTTATTTCTTATTGTTAGTTGCTTACTACACATTTGAACAAGGACATGAAACCAACAAGAGCTCACACTTTGGTGCAAGTATCATGGATCCAACACTTGGTTGTGATCTTTCTTAGTGTTCATGAACTTGTTCATAAACTTACATGTAACCTTGGTTCATCAAACACTTACAACACTTGCACTTGAGTTATGATGGACAAACCTTGGTCAAAATGATGTTAACACATCAACGAGTTGTACACTTGAAGCTATACGCATCAAGGATGAGAACCGTGATGAACATCAAGCACCGAGACAACCGGAACTCTCCAAAACCCACTGTTCTGTCCAAAACCTACTGACCTGATGCTTCTGGAACAGACCAGTAGACCTGGGCTGTTCTAACCTTGATTTTTAGATAGAACTTTTCGAGTAGATAACTTTTCATATAGGACTCGTCTTAATCCGAGTTACGGTTTAGGATTTATGGCCCTCCGATCGTTACCATGTCCTTTAACGTTGTGCAGAAATTTCTGACCTACTCGCACTTAGACCGTCGTCACGGTCAAACCAAGACGAGTTTGCTTCTGTAAATTTTACCACACTTAAGGGACTCATAGACGGAGCCATGACCACTGGTCTCACCTTAATTCAGTAAGGGTAGAGGCCGTGGTGACTGACCGAAGTCAGCCCTTGTTTTAAACGACTTTCATAAACGAGTCTTACATGTTTCCTTTTGTTTAATGATGATTGATGATGACCCTTATGACCTTAATTACATACTTGTAAACCTTTTGAGACGACTTATTGACTTAGTGCTATTTGACTTAGGTTGAGGACGTTTGGACCGTTACTTGCACACCACTTTCCCGACTACTACCTTACCGTTACGTCTAATCATTGTGAGTTATAGCATTCCCTTTTTACTTTAACTTATTTTGGGAACTGAGAATACATGCGGATTTTATTTTATGTTTTACATACTAGGCACGAGTACTTAAACTTTTATATGTGTGGGTTATACAACGGCATAAACATTCCCTTTAGCTCGGTAACGTTTAATCATTGGTTTTTGAACCGTGAACGCGAATCTTAGATATGGATCCATAGGGTTTGACATCCCCACTCGGGCTAGTAGCGCTAGCATTTAACGAGTGTTTAATACTTCGAGGTTATACGCACTTGCCAAGTGCACTTTAAGGGGGTACATTAAACGTTAAGTTAGTTACCGGGTGCCCATGGTTAAGCATATACTTTTACATACTTTTGAAACGCTCGTGTAGCACTGAAATCTCGTGGCCTACTTACATTACTGTTATACTTAAACTATAGCTCACCAACCTTTGTGTTGACCTTTTTAAGCATGTATTTTCTCAGGTGCTTGAAGTCGCTTCCGCTACCTTACTAGTCGTGCTGTAGAACCCGCTGCCTAGAGTTGTTATCGCATGACTACTTATGTTGCATTCAAACTTTTTACTTATGAACTTATGTTATGTAACGACCATTATGGTCACGTACACTTATTTAATGCTTCTACTTAGTGAAGCATACTTTTGATTTGTAAAACAATTGACGTATGTTATGACGTCACTTTTATTTATGAATGTAAACTCTGTTTTGAAAACGCATATAGTACTTAACCTTGTAATGATCCTGTTGTTGATGGTCCGTACATAATGATTTAGTACGGGGCGTCACATTTGGTATCAGAGCATTGGTTGTAGGGAATTAGGATGCATTAGTGAGTCTAAGACCGACCCGAGTAGGATTCACTAATAGGGCTAATCTACAACTTGTTAGTTTACTTGTTTCCGCTGAATTTACTGCATGCTACTGCTTACTGTTACTGCTATATGCCGTATGCTACTACGTGATTTCACTACTGCATGCTATTACTTGCTTTCGATTGCATGCTAGTTTCGTACGATTACTGATATTGCCATGCTACTTATTGTTATACATGATTTAAACTGTTGGCCTATTATTTGCTTGCTTTATGACATACTGACATGGAAAATTTATTTTTCCTTGTTCAGATGTCGGACGTTCCACCTGCTGACATC